>NC_081315.1:46092500-46791599 GCF_026419965.1 Kogia breviceps
CTATGCTCTGTAGCTCATCGGTTTAGATGTTTTAGTAAACACAGTACACTTCTTCAGTGTGCCCGTTGGCAATTTACATTTCCACTATCAGCCTCACAGGGCTCCCTTCTCTCCTCGCCCCGTCCTGCATTTCTGGTGTTTACACTTTATGGGGATGGCTCTTCTGACTGATGCGAAGTGATACCTTTTGTAGTATTGATTTGCAATGCCCACCTGTTTGGTTGGCTAAAAAGGGTTTATGCCCTTTTCTTGAATATATTCAGGAAAAAAGCATACGCCCTTTTTGGCTAACTGCACCGTTGGCGATGTTCAGCCCCTTTTTTGTGCTTTCATGGTGAGTCCTTTCTACCTCTTCAAATCCCTTTCCTGCCATTCTCCCTTGCTTATAATTCCTTTTCGGTGACTTCCCTCAAGACATTTTTCAATGATAGATATTTTCAACTCTGCAGTTTCGTGAATTTTAGTGATCCTGAGTTCCATTTTTCAACTTGTGTTTTTGGGAACTGGCCACAAAACAGTGGGATTTCCTCAAGCCGTATTCTTTTTCCATGGGCAATCTTAGCCTTTGGTCAATTCGTCTTCCTGATTGGAAATTAGAGTGACATGTGCCTGTCCGAACACCTAGGACTTTTCTCTCATTGTTTCTCATCCTTCCGCTTCATCCTCTGGACAGATTCCAAACTGTGAGCAACAGGATGTTGAAGGTGCTGACATCCCCAGGTGGGGAGATTGTTAGGAAAGATGCTGGAGGGGTGAACCTGACTACCAGGAGATGAGGAGATGAGATGCCTTTTCCAAACTCTTCCCGACCAAACGGTGTACCACCTTCTGGGTGTCACAGGCATGTTTTAGCTGTAGGAAGGGTCCCGTGCATGGTAAGAGAACACCAGGGATGTTTCCAAATCAGTGTCTCCCCGACCCCCAAACTGGGGAATTTTATGCTACGGCTACACGTATGTTCATTAAGGGTCTTGGGCAGTAGGCAGAGTCTGAACTTAAGATGATTGAAGTCTTCAGGGTCAGAAGCGCTGACCATCGGCCTCCCTTAGGTTACATTTTATCTGTCATTGATAGATGATGTCAATAAAATATCTATTCGTTTTCAGATTATTTCCACTTATAGGTTATTACAAAATATTGAGTGTAGTTCCCTGTGCTGTACAGTAGTTTTGTGTTGATGATCTGTTTTATACATAGCAGTGTGTACGTGTTAATCCCAAACTGTTAATTTATCCCTCCCTGCACCTTTCCCCTTTGGTAATAATAAATTATAAGATTTTATGCTTCTCAGAAATGGGGGAGCCAAAAGAGAGGTATCATTTTCAATGGAAAAGCGTTCAAAACAATATTGAAGCTTCAGCCAAGATTATTAGATGTACATCCTTGGAAAGAAATCACTTCATTTCTCTAATGTTGACCTGACAAATAAGACAAACCCCTTCACTGAATTTGCTTATACTAAAGTGATGGAACTATCAAATGGAAGTGTTGGAAACATCTTATTTACCCGAGACTTATACACGGCTCTAGGTTAATTACAGTTTGGCTCACACATCTGTTCATTGAAGTTACAATGTTCTCAATTTCTGTCACTGATCCTGCAGAGTGGGCCCCAACAAGGGTCCCCTGCCCCGTGTCATTGGAGCCAAGAGAACAAGACTGAGTTTGGTTCAGAAGCAAAGGAACCTTTATATTCTGATCAGAGAACGGGGAGAGGTGAGAGCGTGCGCTCCCCCAAGGGCTGTGGGCGGGGCTGCTGTGTGGGGATCCCGGCAGCGTCAGCGGGACGGAAGGGGCGGAGTCTCAAGGGCCGGGTTGGCTGGAGCTCAGGCTCCATGTCGCGGAGTCTGCATGGGGCCCCGCGAGCTGAGGTGTCGGCCCAGCCATTTTGCACCAGGAAATAGGTTCTGAAGTGCCGGGTGTGGGACCTCTGCATGTGGAAACCTAGGAGCAAGTGAAATTAGACAAAGCACAAAGGAATAAAGGTTAGACTTTATTTTATTGCCCGGATTCTATGTTTATCTCCCAGGAATTTTTAATGGGCTCTGCTGGTGAGAAACCCCTCCTCTACCTTTTGTCCCATTCCTCATTGTTGGGGCGCTGAGGGTGCAGACCCCGCTTCTGTAACTGCTTCGTGCTGAGTCAGGAGTCCTCATACCTGGGGGGAGGGGCAGAACTTCTCCCCAGCAGCCTCCAGGTGAGGTTGACTGTCCCCAGGGCTCCTCCCTCACTCCTCGTCTGCCTGAGCCCCAGCATTTGAAGTGTTGTAGATTCTAATGACCTTTAACGGTGCAGGAGAGAGATGCGCAGAGACGCTGGGGGGGGCCGGTTTTACCCCGCCCACATTTGTTCGGCCACCTTAGGCTGATGGTTTCTGCCAGCCTAGATGCTCTGACCAGTAGTCTGCGCTTTCTTCAATTAGGCCCCTGAATTAACGTACAAACAGCACCAGGTGTCAGAACCCTGCCTGCTCAACTCCCACACAATCCAGGGCTGGTGGTGATCCAGACCCATGACGGCCACTGAGTCAACGGCCTTTTCAAGTAGCCAGGAGTCCAGCCCGTCTCATCGGCCGCCGTCACCGCGGTGTCTGTAGGCTTTTCTATGGTGACAGCGTTATTTACGGTTCCCCCGCCAAGCTTATTAGCTCCGCTCTGGGTGCAGCAAGTCCTGCAAGCAGTAGTCTGCTCTTCTGGGGCACACTCTTGTTGTTTTCTGAGAGAAGATCCACGTCAAGTGATGGTCACACGGGTCATCATGGGGACCCGTTGCCCCCGGTTGTCCCTCTGGAGGTTGGAGTTGGAGGGTTTCCTCACTCGAGGTCAGTGTGCCCACGGAGCGACGCCTGCAACTTCAGGGCATGGTGGGTGGTTAGGATCACCGCGTGCGGTCCTTTCCCCTTAGGAGGGAGTTGGCCTTGCGGGCTGCGGATTCCAGGTTTTTAGATACCCCCAGTATCTTGGCCGGATGGGGCGGCGGGCCAAGCCCTTGGTGACCGTACTTTCTCCTACCTGGAGGGCATTCTTGCATTGTTCCATTTCAAGAGGTCCCAGTTTTTGCACTAATACTCCAAGGGCGATTCACTTTCTACCCAGAATGTAAAGGTCAAAGGGTTTAGCTAAATTAGGGAGGTCCAGGGCAAGGGTCTGAATTAACTGCTCTTTCCATTCTTGAAAGACCGCTTCTGGATTCTATTCGAACAGATCATCATCTTTTCCTTTCAATGTTTCCTATAGAGGCCCAGCTATTAGACTGTAGTTAGGGATCCAGATGCAGCAAACCCCGACCTCCCTAGGAACCCTTAAGCTGTCTTCTAGGTTTAGAAGGGGTAAGGCTGCAAATGACTTCTTCCCTTTCCTGGGATGGGCTTCTCCGACCTTCTGTGAGAATGAAGCCCAGGCAGGTCACCTTAGTCTGTGATATTTGAGCCTTTGTCTTGGACACCTTCTATCCTTTATTGGCTAGGTAGTTCAGAGGCCTCCTTAGTAGGGCTGGGGATCAGAATGTCGTCTGCATATTGAAGGAGGGTTCCCTTCTCCAGAGGTAGATCTTTGAGGTTTTAGTTAAGTTTCCCCAAAGGTGGTGCGGGAAGTTTTGAACCCTTGGGGGAGGACGGCCCAGCAGTACTGTCTTCCTTGTATGCTGAGTCCTGCCAGTCACAAGCCAAAATTTCTGTGACCTCTGGGACTAATGGAATACAGAAGAAAGCATCATGTAAGTCTCATACAGAATACTATGTCCTGGGGGATGGTACAATGACCAGCAGGGTGTAGGAATTAGGAACTATTGGATGCATATCCTCAGTGGCTTCACTGACTGTCCCGACATCTTTACCAGTTCCCCAGTAGCCCACGGGGCTCTCGTGGTCAGGCCCCTCGCAGGATATACAGCTCACCTGGGCAGGTACCCAGCAGCCCACGGGGCTCTCGTGGTCAGGCCCCTCCCAGGGTATGGAGCTCACCTGGGCAGGTACCCAGCAGCCCACAGGGCTCTCGTGGTCAGGCCCCTCCCAGGATATGGAGCTCACCTGTGCAGCTACCCAGCAGCCCACGGGGCTCTCGTGGTCAGGCCCCTCCTTGGATACGGAACACCCTTGTGCAGGTACCACGGCAGGGCTGGGCACACAGGAACCGTGTGCATAGCCCTCATTGCAGAGCACCCCCATCTCACCTGTCACTCAGAGCTGACACAGAGCACCTCAGAGCAGGACTTGAACTAACAAACAGCAGCTCCGACAGGTCTGTGACCCTGGGCTTCACTCTGTGTGGCCTCCCTCCGCCTGGTCTTCCAGAGACTTCCACTGCAGCCGGGGCACCAGGTCTCTGTCTCCACCCACCACCCCTCCTCTCCCTGACTCCTGGGTTCCTCTTATTAGGAGAGGGTCTTCTTGAAGTTGTCTCCCACTCATGGGCCAGATAAAATGATTAGAAAACAAGCCAGGGCTGCAGCCCCTTGTCTATCCTGACCCTCAGGACCTACACGTGTTCCTTGGAACTGACCGGTGCAGCAAGGTCCATTTTATGCAACTGTGAGCCCCTGAGGGGCGAGGAGTGGCTGACCTGGGCAGTCTGACCCGGCCGGCCAGTCCTCCCCAGGTGTGCCACGGCTCCAGGCAGCAAGAGCCCCTGCAGCTGTGCCTGACGCCATATTCTCTGCCCCATCGGCAGTCTCGGGGCTGGGCTGGTGGGAGGGAGTAGGGCCCACGGCTCTGTGCGTGGCCCGGTGCGAGTGGGGCTCTGGTGGACTTTCTGCAGGAGTTGCCGCGCTGCCACCTGCTAAAGAAGAGGATGTGTCACCCATACCTGCCGCTGGAACTTCTCCCCGGGCAGAGGTGAGGACGGAGAAAAGCGGTGGGCGCCGGGACAGGAGGGGTACATTGGGCAGGGAGATGGAAAGCTTCCAGAAGAGCGCCCGGGGCCAGGACCATGCTGGCTGGCCTGCAGGCCCCAAGTTGGCCTCCGTGCTGGTGTGGCTCCATGGCCCTTCCTCTAGGCTTTCAAGTCCTTGCACACATTCAGGTGTTTTAGCTGGGAAGGGTGGGAACAGTTCAGCAGCAGCTGGCCTGGGGGTCAGCTCATGTTTACTCAGGGACGCCTTGACATGGTCCCCCAGCTTTGCAATGAGGACGTTCCTTGCGGGGGGGCTGCTGGCTGCATGAGAGATGATTCCCCACCTCTGACCAACTTCAGAATTGTTTACCACTGGAGCAAGGGTTTTCCTGATAGGGTTTTCCTCTGTGTAACTAGTGGGTTCTTAATTGGCAGCGTGAACGGTGATATCAGAGGTCCCGAATCAGGATGGAAATACTTATCCCCAACTTGTACAGGCAGGCATATAAACCTGGGGAGGCCGTGTGCAGCCGGCACCCTTAGGGATTGGCTTCCGACTGACCCCTCAACGTTCTGGTGTCCAGCCACTGCTTTAGAATTTCTGGGGCCCAGTGCTGACTCTAAGGGTTCTGTAACCCAGCCTCTGTTGGTCTTTAATGAGACCCGCACTTCCAGGGTCCCACAGAGCAGGGTCCGTGTGACTGTTCTGTGGCTTCTGTAACAAATGACCACAAGCTGGGTGGTTTAAAACAACAGGAATTCATCCTCCCCCAGTCCTGGAGACCAGACATCTGAGATCAAGGTGTTCCAGGATGGACGTCCCTCCAGAGGCTCCAGGATAGGGCTCTTCCTGCCTTTTCCAGCTTTGGGGGGCTCCAGGCATCCCCAGGCTTGTGGCTGCAGCCCTCCTGTCTCTGCCTTCACGTGGCTTCTCCTCTATGTTTGTGTTTCTCCTCTTTTGTCTCATAAGGACTCTCTCAGTTAGATTGGGGGCCACGCTAACCCCAGATGGCCTCACCTTGAGACCCTTAACTACATATACAAAGACGCTTTTCCCAGATATGGTCCGGTTCCTGTGTTCTGGGGGGAACATATTTTGGGACCAGCATTCAACCCATTACCTGTGTATAAAATAACCCTAATTTTAGGAGATTACCAAGGTCCCGTATAGATAGCAGCCAGCAGCCATGTGGGTGGGGGTCTGGGGAGAATGAGGACCCTGGAATCACCTGGAAAGGATGAAGTCCTGGCTGCATTAGGTGAGCTCTTCCACCACGGGGCCCGTGGAAACAGCCACTCCACTCTGTCCGTGGAAAGGGACCCAGTGCCGAGTCCAGAAATGGTGATATTGCAAAGCTGGCTCTTCTGGGATGTCATCATCAGTAGCATCATGTAACCAGTAACTACGGGCTTGGAGGAGTCACCCTGTGGCACGTGATGACAGCACTGTCACTTTAGGCTCATCAAGCTTAGAATAGGAATGTTTGAAGGAGAAGAGTTTGGGAGATTGCGAAGCTTGGTTGTTAAGGAAACTGAGCAGGTTTGTCAAGGTTGTTAAGGAAACTTCTCGCTTAAACTGAAGGCAGGGCGGGGAGAGCTGAAATCCAGGGATCTTTTAAAGGGGCTGCTCTGAAACACCATCACCTGAGAGGTGGTCTCAGCGTGAGCTGGTGTTTGAGAAACGTGTGATGAGATGAAGCCTGACTTTCTGTGACAGCTGGGGAGGGGTTTGTAAAGCAACTTAGCGTTTAAGGCCAAGTTTGTTGCTGGAACATAGTGTCTCCCCAAACTGGGCTGAAGCTCAAGATGTCTCTGTCCCCTTCCTGTGAGAGTCCAGGGCAGGTGGGTGTCAGTTCCCAGGCTCTGCCCCCACTTTGTTTCTCCTCCCTGCTTCCAGGTGAGTGTTTCAACCAGCGGGGTGGGGTGACCACAGGGACATCGTGCCCTCCGTCCTAGGATGCAGGCTGGCCAAGGCCCTCACCACCTCCACCCCTTCCCCTTGGTAACACGAGACACTGTGCCCCAGCTGTAAGGGGTGGGAAGGCTGGGATGTGCAGGGTAGCTGTGCACAGGAAAAAGGGAAATGGGTTCTGATGGGCAGCTGTGCGGCTCTGTTGTGAGGGTCGCCCAGACACTAGCGCACAGATTCTGGGTTCTGTGAAGCTTCGATGCTCTGTGGTTCTGGAAATCCTATAGGAGATGGTCCACAGCAGGTGAAGCTAATGCTCGCAGTGGAGGTGGTGAAGCCAAAGGTCTGCAGTTCAGACTAAAGGTGCCGATGTACATGCAGGACAAAACCACCTCAGGTGAATGGACTTCAGGCACGTTTAACATGAATGCAGTCGTGCTAATGCCTAGCATCTTCTATCTTGTGCCTCCTCAGGGACCCCCTCCTCAGTGCCTGGGGCTCCTGTAACTCACGTACAAGGGGATGGAGAGCGGGGTCTGTCCAGTCTGAGCCCTGAGTTACCCTGTGAGTCTGCTCGGGACCACCGTAACAAATACCACAGACTGCGCAGCTTGAATAACAGGCCTATCTCCCAGTCCTGGATGCTGTCGGAGATCGAGGTGTCTGCACGCTGGCTTCTCCTGAGGCCTCTCTCCTTGGTGCTTAGACAGCCATCTTCTCCCCAGGTCCTCACATGGTCTCCCCCTGTGCCTATCTGTGTCCTAATCTCTTCTTGTAGGACATCAATCCTATTGGATTAGGATCCACCCTAGTGACGTCATTTTTACTTTGATCATCTCTTTAAAAATCCCATCTCCAAATACAGACACATCCTGGGGTCCTGGGGGTTAGGCATTCAGCATGTGGATTTGGGGAGACATGACTGAGCCTATAGCATCCTCCTTAGGAACCAAGTGTGCCTCGGTCCTTCCTTCCCTCAAGTCATACGAGGTGAGCTAATGGCTCAAGGAGAGGCCACTCGTGCAGAGTTTGTGTCCCAGCTGGGGAACCCTTCTCTGCTCTCTTTGATCAGGCAGTGGCAGGGCCAGCCCCCTCCTGAGGTGAGCAGTTCTGGGGTTTCCTGCCGTGTCACCTGGCCTGCTGAGGTGCTCAGTGTCTGGGAACCCAGGAGTCAGCAGCCTAGTGGGGCTGCCGGGGACTCTCAGGGCCTTGGCAGATACGCTAGCGAAAGTGGGGAAACTTTGGGGGATTACAGGAGGGAGAGAGTCACAGTCTCGTTTATGCTTCAGAAAGACCACGTTGGGGTGGGATGTGAGACGCACCGTGGGGCAGGGAGGTTTGTCAGGTCTGATGGAGGAACCAGGCACAAGATCGGGCTTGGGCCAGGGCTGTGGGCGTAGAGGGGAATTAGTGTGGGAACTGGCCACAGACCGTTGTCAAAGTATCGGTTTCCCTGTGCACCGAGGCCGAACAGAAATACGGAGACACGGGTTTTGGAGGAAGAGACAGATGGCTTTATTTTTCTGCCAGGCAGCAGGGAAGACACAGCTGGCTAGCACCTCAAGAACTGGGCACCCCTCTTTGAGAATCAGGGAAGATTTTATATGTGGGGCTTCCGCAGTCCAGGGTAGAGGATAAGGATCAAAGTAGTGAAGGTCTTGCATTCCTCCTTTCTTTGCATTATTTCAAAACAGTCATCGCTGGCATCAGGTCGCCGGTAATTGGGGTCCAGCAGACTGGTAATTGCGTCCGTTTGCCTCTGGTTTATTGGCCAGTGACCTTGTTTCTGAAATGAAAAACTAGGGGGTGATTTGTTATGAGGAGCGTATAGAATCTAAGTGCGTTACATAATAAGGTTAGGGAGTGAGAAGCAGGGGCTGTAACACACACAGTGAGGGGTGATGGGTGCCGAAGGTAAATTCCATAGTGTCAGAGTGAGGTTAGCTTTGTAGAGTAGTTACTAGTTACTACAAATGAATGACAAAGTGAAACAAGGAGTGATGAGCTCTTTCAGGCCAGGTTACGTTTCTTCTCTAGTCTTTTCGCTGTCCCCTTGTTCTCAGGGCAGGGAAACTTCGTTTCTGTTTTTGCTGCAACAAGACTGTGGAGGAGGAGCTGACAGTCACTGGGGCACAAGGCGAGTGGGAGCCTGGGAGGCCCCAGTGTTACCGAACCGAACGTGGGTCCGCTCGCCCGAGGGCAGCAGAGCCAGTCTACTGACACCGGGGGTGGTGGAGGAAGGTGCAGCCTGAATTGTCAAAGTGCCGATACAAGGAGGCCAGGTGGCCTGTGCTCTAAAACCCCGAGCTCCCTGAAGGATTTCAGCAAAGCAATTTTCAAGGCCAAGTGAAGGAGGGGGGTCGCAGGGTATGTGATCAGCTGGTGCACGATTCTCTGATTGATGGTGAGGTAACGGGCGGTTAACGTTATAAATTCTTAAGCACCAGGAGCTCCGGGGTTACCTGTTCCTGATCATCAAGTAGTTAATTCCTTCCACTTGGTGGTGGAGGAAGCATGCATCGGGCACTGTTATCCAGGTACTTCAGAGAGGAGCTACAGCAGAGGGTGTGGGGGAGGGGTCTGTCCTGGGAAGGCCCCACAGGGTCCTGCTCGGTTACACCTGGTGCCTGGGCTCAGCAACCTGGGAAGGTGGGGCTGCTCCTGGGTGTGGGGAGCTGCAGGATCCCAGTCCTCTGAAACCCTGCTAAGCCCCCAAGGTGAGATGGGTGTGCAGTGACTGGACGGAGGCGTCTGGCCTGGGAGAGGGGTCCGGGCTGGAAATGTCACTGGAATCATCGCAGGGAGGGAGAGGAAAGGCAAAGTGGGGGCAGATGGGTCACAGCAGACTAATGCAGGTGACTGCGGTCTTGTTGGAAGCAACTCAGAGCCAGAAAGGAGTGGCCGTCAGGGGCTCAGCTCCATTCTCTTGTACCTTTGTAAAACCACTGTGTCAGAGTTTGAGACGCCGCCAGGAGACGTCTGGGCCCAGTGCTGCCATGGCTTCATCAAAGGGCCCAGGGGGAACACAGAACCACTGCAGGCCCCGCCCATGTCCTCACTGGGAATGAGTCCCATCGGGGCTCCTGGGCTCACAGACTTCAGGGCACCTCTGTCCTCAGGACTGGTCTTCCTCCTTCCTCTCACCTGCTGGTCAGAGGCCCAGGAACCCCCAACCTGGCTCCACCCCCAGGGCCTGGATTCAGAGGCCCAGGAGCCCCCAACTTGGCTCCACCCCCAGAGGCTGGATTCAGTGTCCCAGGAATCCCCAAACTGTCTCCACCCAGGGCCTAGATTCTGGGACAGCTTAGGGGTAAGCAAGACCCTCATGCTCCTTTATCTGCTTAGGGGTGAGAATGTCTTAAACGCTGCAGTTGACTGATTACGGAGTGCTGAGTGTTTCCAGCAGGTGTGGATGGAAAGATGGGGTGTGAAGTTCCTATGTCTGCAGGGTCTTCTCGGCGTGAAGATCTGTGTGTTCCCCCCGGCCAGTCGGCATCCTCCCAGGAAGCCCAGATCCAGGATTACGAGGGCAGAGGCTCTCCCCTTGCGTACCTGTAACTTCGCACTCCCACAGCAAGGAGCCTGGCTCCCACGATCTGCCATTTATCTATGCATTGCTCCTTTCCACATTACATGTGCAGAGGTTGCAGAATTGTTAGCTACTACACCCTGGAAAGAACTTCATAAAACAAAGCCCACTGTATATATACGGGCCATTTTGCCTTTAGCCTACAGATTCCATTCATTTCCAAAGGTAACTTAAGTCAGCAGCTTTTACCCCATCCCCTACAGTGAGTTGTTTCCATATATTTCTAATACCGTTAGATTCTGTCACATGACGTATTCCATCGTGCAACATCCTACACCCTAAATAACTAAATTTGAGTAGATTATGATTGGCCCCTTGGGCTACACACATCTATGGGCTTAGACAAATGCATAGTGACAGGTATCCATCCTAGAGTATCACATGGACTACTTCAAACCCCCCACCCCATGATCTGCTTATCATCTATGTAGCTTTGCCTTTCCCGGGATGTCATCAATGGGGTCATACTGTGTGCAGCCTGCTCAGGCTGGATTTTTCACTTAGCAGTACACGCTGAAGGTTTATCCATGTCTTTCCATAGGTGGATGGTGCATTCCTTTCTGCTGAGTAGTATTCCACTGCATGTGTATGGGAGGAAAAACAATTTTCCCTCTACTTTTCTAGGTTCTTGGTTGAGGCCCCCCCCCCGCCCCTGTAATAAAAGACAGATTACCAGGAGAAAAGCAGAAGTTTAATAACATGTATACCTTCTGCATAGAGGGGGGATACCACGGAAAACTGAGTCACTCCCAAAACCATCCCCTTCAATACCGTCTTCAGCTAAAAACAGAAAAGATGCTGGGGAAGGGGGGAAGGCCAGTTATGGAAGGTTATCATGCAAAGCACAGTAAACAAGGGTATGGCTGTGTGCACATTTAAGTCAGGACTTCCCCATTGAAAAGAGTTACTTAAGATTTAATTATCCTTCTATTTTTGGTGCAAAGAGGGACATACCCTTATAAATGGAGATTTCTCTATTGTAAATGCCCTTCATAAAACGGCAATCTCAGTTTTCTGAGATTTTTTTTAAAATAAATTTATTATTTTATTTTTGGCTTCATTGGGTCTTCGTTGCTGCGTGCAGTCTTTTCTCTGGGTGTTGGCGAGCAGGGGCTTCTCATTGTGGTGGCTTTTCTTGTCACGGAGCACAGGCTCTAGGCATGCAGGCTTCAGTAGTTGTGGCACACGGGCTCAGTAGTTGTGGCTCGCGGGCTCTAGAGCACAGGCTCAGTAGTTGTGGCGCACAGGCTTAGTTGCTCTGCGGCATGTGGGATCTTCCCGGACCGGGCCTCGAACCTGTGTCCCCTGAATCGGCAGGTGGACCCTTACTCACTGAGCCACCAGGGAAGCCCTATTCTTTTTAAAGCAGACCAATAACCCTTATGCCAGAGAGACATATTTTGAGGTGGCATATTCTACTCGCCTTGACATGGATGTATCCCAATTTGCTTATGCATTCATCTTTTGAAGGATATCCTGATTTCAAGTTTTTAGCCATTATGGAAGTGCTGCTGTGCATAATTGCATCCTTGTTTGCATTTGGACATAGATTTTCAAAGCAGTTGCCTAAATACTGGAAGTATGATTGTTGGATCCCAACGTGAGACTTGTTTAGCTTTGGAAAAAACTGCCAAATTGTCTTACAAAGTGGCTGCACAGGCATCCCCCCAGCTATGAGGGAGAGTTCCTTTTGTTCCTCACCCTCTAGCAATTGGTATTGTCATATTTTTGGAGCTTAGCAGTCCCAATTGGTGTGCTATGGTGTCTCATGATTTTAATTTGTAGTTCCCTAATGGTATATGATGTTGAGCTTTTTTCTGTATGACTTTTACTATCTGTAACTTTTTTGGCAGGATGTCTGTTCAGATCACGCTGTTCATGTTCATGCTGGGAGGAGCCCTGTCTCCTCGGGACCTGCTGGGGCTTTGGCTTCAGGAACACGCGGGGCTGAGTCCACGCTGATGGCCGGGCTTCGGTACAACCCGGGGTCAAGTCCACACTAACGGAAACCGGGTCTCCTCAGGACCCGCCGAGGCTTCAGCTCTGGGACACTGGGGGGTCCAGTTCAGGCTGACATGAGCCTGATCTCCTCAGGACCTGCTAGGAGGTGATGCCGCTGAGGGAGAAGGTGAGGAAAAGTGGGGAGAAGGTTCCTGTGCAGGGCTGACCGCTGTGGGTGTCTGTCTCCAGAGGACCCAGGAGAGGAAGGGCTTGATGTGGAAAACTGGGTTTTTGGCCCATTTTGTGTGGGGTGTAGACAGTTGAATGTTGTTCTTTGGCGTGTGGTGTCTGGTTTTCCCAGCACCGTTTATTGAGGGGCCTGTCCTTTCCCTGGTGTATGTTCTTGGCTCCTTTCTTGTGAATTAACTGATCACATACCTGTAGGTTGATTCCTGGGCTCTCTGCTCTATTCCTCTGGTCTGTGTGCCTGTTTTTCTGCCAATGCCACAATTTTGGGGGACTAGCTTCATAATGAAGTGTGAAGTCAGGGAGCGAGATGCCTCCACGTGTTCCCCTGCCTCAGGGTCGCTTTGGTTCTTCTGGGTCCTTTGTGGTTCCACACACAACCTAAGATGGTTCGTCCTGTTTCTATGGAAAATGTCATTGGACTTTTGGTAAGGATTGCGATGAATGTGTACATTAACAGGATCTTAGCTGGAGAAACTGTCAGGGCATGACTTAAGAGCAGCATCAGGGCCTTTGTTGGGTCAACATTATGGTCTCAGTGAAAGATATGATCAGAACCTGAGTTACTAAGAACATCAAGGCTTCATTTAGGAAAAGCTTCAGGGCCTGAGTTAGGCACAGCCTCAGGACTTCACTTAAGGACACTGACAGGGCTTTCTTTGGGACAGAGTCAGGAACCTGCATAGAAATGTGGCAGGAAATTATCTCAGGATAGTGTCCAGATTTTAGTTATTGATTTCAACAGGTCCCATGTTAGGGACAGATTCCAGGCCTTAGTGAGAGCGAGTGTGAAGGACTTATTTAGGGTTAGTCAGGGCTTAGTTAGGGGAGACTATTAGGGTTTCAGTTAGGATAAGATGCAGGATATTAGCTTGGGACAGAGTCAGGTTGCGGGCCAGGGATAGCGTCACGAAATGACCCAGGAGAAACGTGAAGACCTTCGTTATTGAGAGCCTCAGGGCCGTAGTTAGGACCAGCGTCAGGGCCTAAATCAGGACCACTGCCAGGGCTTCCTATACAGACAGCGTCAGAGCATAAGGAAGGTACAGCCAAAGGGCCTAAGTGAGGCTTATCTTTAGGGCCTGAGTTCGGGACACTGTCAGGGCATGACTTAGGAGCAGCAGAAGGGCCTCTGTGGGATCAGCGTCAGGTTCTTCATTAAAGACATTATCAGGGCCTCTGTTAGGGAGAGCCTCAGGGCCTCATTTATGGACAGCATCAAGGCTTACTTTGGGTCAGTTTCAGGACCTTGGTAAGACCTGGGTCAAGATATTAACTCAGGATAGTATCAGGACTCTAGATATTGGCGGCACTAGGGCCTTAGTTAGACACAGTGTCAGGGCCTGAGTTAGGAGTAGCATTATAGCCTTTGTTAGGCATAGTGTCAGGGACTGAGCTAGGAGGAGCCTCCAGGCCTAAGTTTGGGACAGGTTCACAGCCTCGGGACTAATTTCAGGGCGTTATTTAGGGACAGCATCAGGGATTTAGTTAGCATAACAGGAGGAATTCCTACAAGCACCCGGAAAGCCAACACACGCAGATGCAGAAGTAAACCATGCACGCTGGTATAAAGGAATATTCCACAGAAGTTGAGTACATTTTGTTTAAGGTGCGTAAGAGTTTAAACATTATTTTTTTCAGAAAACTATATTCAGAAGATGAAGGAATTTCATCCTAAAGAATATCTTTAGCTAAATTTAACATTAGCAAAAGAGAAGTTTACGTTCAGGTCTAGGGCTAGTGTCACATAATTACCTAGGTTTGGAATCAAGCCCTTAGTTACTTATAGAATCAGGGCCTAATTTAGGACCTGTGCCAGGGCTTCAGGTAGGGACAGTGTCAGAGCCTGATATAGGAAGAATGTGAGAGCCTGAGTGAGGCCTAGCATCAGGCACCTAGATGCAGACACTGTCAGGGCATGACTTAGGAGCAGCATCAGGGCGTTTGTGGAGTCAGCATTCAGATCATAGTAAAAGACATGAGCAGGGCTTGAGTGAGTCACAGAATCAAGGCCTCGCTTAAAGAAAGCTTCAGGGCCTGAGTTAGGCACAGCCTCACGTCTTCAGTTAAAGAGAGCGACAGGGCTCTCTTTGGGACAGTGTCAGAACCTTGGATAGAAATGTGTCAGGATATTAGCTCAGGATAGTGTCCGGATTTTAGTTATTGATTGCAGCAGGACCCATGTTAGGGACAGATTCCAGGCTTTAGTGAGAGATAGTGTCAAGACCTTAGTTACTGAGAGCATCAGGGCCTTCTTTAGAAGCAATGTTAGGGCTTCATGTAAAAATCGCATCCCGGACTGGCTTGGGGTGAGCGACAGGGCCTGAGTGAGGCCTAGCGTCATTCCTGTAGGTGGGGACACTGTCAGGGCGTGACACAGGAGCAGCATCAGTGTCGTTGTTGGATCAGCATTATGGTCTTCGTTAAAGACATGAGCAGGCCTTCTGTTAGGGACAGCGTCACGGCTTACTTAGCGATATTTTCAGGACCTTAGTAAGAGATGGGTTAGTAAATTAGCTGAGGATAGTGTGAGGACTTTAGATATTGATGGCATCAGGGCCTTAGTTAGGGACAGTGTCAGGCCGTGACTTAGGCCTAACATCCAGGCCTTAGTTAGGGACAGTGTCACGGCCTGGGGACTCAATTCAGGTCGTGACATCAGCACAGCATAAGGGCTTCAGTTAGCATAAGAGGCAGGACATTAGCTAGGGACAGGGTTAAGGTTAGGGTAAAGTCTAGGGATTGTGTCAGCAAATGACCTCGGGATAGTGTCAAGACCTTAGTTACTGAGAACCTGAGCGCCTTATTTAGGACCAGCATCAGGGCCGGAATTGGGCAAGAAACAGGGCCTGAGTGAGGCCCAGCTTCAGGCTCCTAGCTGGAGACAGTGTCAGGGCATGACGTCGAAGCAGCATCAGGGCCTTTGTTGGGTCAGCATTCGGGTCATAGTTAAAGATATGAGCAGGGCCTGAGTGAGTCAGAGAATCGAGGCCTCCGTTAGGGAAAGCTTCAGGGCCTGAGTTAGGCACAGCCTCTCGTCTTCATTTAAGGACAGCGACAGGCCTTTCTTTGGGACTGTGTCAGGTCCGTGGATAGAAATGTGTCAGGATATTAGCTCAGGATAGTGTCGGGACTTTCATTATTGACTGCAGCACGTCCCATGTCAGGGACAGATTCTGGGCCTTAATGAGAGATAAGGTGAAAGTCTTAGTTAGGATCCGTGAGCGCCTTAGTTAGGGAGAGTATTAGGGTTTCAATTAGGATAAGATGCAGGACATTAGCTTGGGACAGACTCATGATCAGAGCCAGGGATAGTGTCAGCCAATGACCTGGGTTGGTGTCAAGACCTTAGTTACTTAGAGAATCGGGGCCTAATTTAGGACCTGTGTCAGGGCTTCGGGTAGGGACAGCATCAGAGCCTGACTTAGGGAGAACGTTTAGGCCTGAGTGAGGCCTAGTGTCAGCCCAATAGCTGGAGACACAGGGCATGACGTAGGAACAGCATCAGGTCCTTTGTTGGGTCAGCATTCGGGTCATAGTGAAAGACATGAACAGGGCCTGTGTTAGTCACAGAATCAAGGCCTCAGTTAGGGAAAGTTTCAGGGCCTGAGTTAGGCACAGCCTCAGGTCTTCACTTATGGATTGCAACAGGCTTTCTTTTGGAAAGTATCAGGACAGTGGATAGAAATGAGTCAGGGTAATAGCTCAGGACAGTGTCCGGATTTTAGTTATTGATTGCAGCAGGGACCATTAGGGATAGATTCTGGGTGTTGGTGAGAGATAGTGTGAAGGCCTTTGTTAGGTTTAGTCGGGGCTTAGTTAGGGAGAGTATTAGGGTTTCATTTAGGATAAGATGCAGGACATTAGCTTGGGACAGAGTCAGGTTCCGGGCCTGGGATAGCGTCGCGAAATGACCAAGGAAAAGCTTGAAGACCTTCGTTATTGAGAGCATCAGGGCCTTACTTAGGACCAACGTCAGGGACTAAATCAGGACCACTGCCAGGGCTTCCTATACAGACAGCGTCAGAGCATAAGGAAGGTACAGCGAAAGGGCCTAAGTGAGGCTTATCTTTAGGGCCTGAGTTAGGGACACTGTCAGGGCATTACTTAGGAGCAGCAGAAGGGCCTCTGTGGGATCAGAGGTATAGTGTCAGGGACTCAGCTAGGAGTTGTGTCAGGGCCTTTGCTAGGGACAGTGTCAGGGCCTGAGCTAGGATGAGCCTCCAGGCCTCAGTTTGGGACAGGTTCACAGCCTTGGGAGGAGTTTCCTGAAGTTATTAGGGACAACATCAGGGATTTAGCATAATAAGAGTTAGTTAGTTAGCATAAGAGGAGGCATTCCTTCAAGCACCCTGAAAGCCAACACAGGCAAATGCAGAAGTAAACCAGGCAGGCTGGTATAAAGGAGTATTCCACAGAAGTTGAGTACATTTTGTTTAAGTTCAGTAAGAGTTTAAACATTATTTTTTTCAGAAAACTCTATTCAGAAGATGAAAGAATTTCATCCTAAAGAATCTCTTTAGCTAAATTTAACATTAGCAAAAGAGAAGTTTACGTTCAGGTCTAGGGCTAGTGTCACATAATTACCTAGGTTTGGAATCAAGCCCTTAGTTACTTAGAGAATCAGGGCCTAATTTAGGATCTGTGCCAGGGCTTCGGGTAGGCACAGTGTCAGAGCCCGATATAGGGAGAAGGTGAGGGCCTGAGTGAGGCCTAGCATCAGGCCCCTAGATGCAGACACTGTCAGGGCATGACTTAGGAGCAGCATCAGGGCCTTTGTGGAGTCAGCATTCGGGTCATAGTGAAAGACATGAGCAGGGCTTGAGTGAGTCACAGAATCAAGGCCTAGCTTAAAGAAAGCTTCAGGGCCTGAGTTAGGCACAGCCTCACGTCTTCAGTTAAAGAGAGCGACAGGGCTCTCTTTGGGACAGTGTCAGAACCTTGGATAGAAATGTGTCAGGATATTAGCTCAGGATAGTGTCCGGATTTTAGTTATTGATTGCAGCAGGATCCATGTTAGGGACAGATTACAGGCCTTAGTGAGAGATAGTGTCAAGACCTTAGTTACTGAGAGCATCAGGGCCTTCTTTAGAAGCAATGTTAGGGCTTCATGTAATAATAGCATCACGGACTGGCTTGGGGTGAGCGACAGGGCCTGAGTGAGGCCTAGCGTCATTCCTGTAGGTGGGGACACTGTCAGGGCGTGACACAGGAGCAGCATAAGTGTCGTTGTTGGATCAGCATTATGGTCTTCGTTAAAGACATGAGCAGGCCTTCTGTTAGGGACAGCGTCACGGCTTACTTAGCGATATTTTCAGGACCTTAGTAAGAGATGGGATAGTAAATTAGCTGAGGATAGTGTGAGGACTTTAGATATTGATGGCATCAGGGCCTTAGTTAGGGACAGTGTCAGGCCGTGACTTAGGCCTAACATCCAGGCCTTAGTTAGGGACAGTGTCACGGCCTGGGGACTCAATTCAGGTCGTGACATTGGCACAGCATAAGGGCTTCAGTTAGCATAAGAGGCAGGACATTAGCTAGGGACAGGGTTAGGGTAAAGTCTAGGGATTGTGTCAGCAAATGACCTCGGGATAGTGTCAAGACCTTAGTTACTGAGAACCTGAGGGCCTTATTTAGGACCAGCATCAGGACCGGACTTAGGGCAAGCAAGAGGGCCTGAGTGAGGCCCAGCTTCAGGCCCCTAGCTGGAGACAGTGTCAGGTCATGACGTCGAAGCAGCATCAGGGCCTTTGTTGGGTCAGCATTCGGGTCATAGTTAAGGACATGAGCAGGGCCTGAGTGAGTCAGAGAACCAAGGCCTCCGTTAGGGAAAACTTCAGGGTATGAGTTAGGCACAGCCTCTCGTCTTCATTTAAGGACAGCGACAGGCCTTTCTTTGGGACTGTGTCAGGTCCGTGGATAGAAATGTGTCAGCATATTAGCTCAGGATAGTGTCCGGATTTTCATTATTGATTGCAGTAGGGCCCATGTTAGGGACAGATTTTGGGCCTTAGTGAGAGATAGGGTCAATGCCTTAATTAGGATTAGTCCGGGCCTTAGTTAGGGAGAGTATTAGGGTTTCAATTAGGATAAGATGCAGGACATTACCTTGGGACAGACTCATGATCCGAGCCAGGGATAGTGTCAGAAAATGACCTGGGTTGGTGTCAAGACCTTAGTTACTTAGAGAATCAGGGCCTAATTTAGGACCTGTGTCAGGGCTTCGGGTAGGGACAGCGTCAGAGCCTGACTTAGGGAGAACGTTTAGGCCTGAGTGAGGCCTAGTGCCAGCCCCCCTGCTGGAGACACATTCATTGCATGACGTAGGAACAGCATCAGGGCCTTTGTGGGGTCAGCATGCAGGTCATAGTGAAAGACATGAACAAGGCCTGTGTTAGTCACAGAATCAAGGCCTCAGTTAGGGAAAGCTTCAGGGCCTGATTAGGCACAGCCTCAGGTCTTCACTTAAGGACGGCAACAGGCTTTCTTTTGGAAAGTATCAGGACAGTGGATAGAAATGAGTCAGGATATTAGCTCAGGACAGTGTCCTTTTTTTAGTTATTGATTGCAGCAGGGACCATTAGGGACAGATTCCAGGCGTTCGTGAGAGATAGTGTGAAGGCCTTTGTTAGGTTTCGTCAGGGCTTAGTTTGGGAGAGTATTAGGGTTTCATTTAGGATAAGATGCAGGACATTAGCTTGGGACAGAGTCAGGTTCCGGGCCAGGGATAGCGTCAGGAAATGACCCAGGAAAAGCGTGAAGACCTTCGTTATTGAGAGCCTCAGGGCCTTACTTAGGACCAGCGTGAGGGCCTAAATCAGGACCACTGCCAGGGCTTCCTATACAGACAGCGTCAGAGCATAAGGAAGGTACAGCCAAAGGGCCTAAGTGAGGCTTATCTTTAGGGCCTGAGTTCGGGACACTGTCAGGGCATGACTTAGGAGCAGCAGAAGGGCCTCTGTGGGATCAGCGTCAGGTTCTTCATTAAAGACATTATCAGGGCCTCTGTTAGGGAGAGCCTCAGGGCCTCATTTATGGACAGCATCAAGGCTTACTTTGGGTCAGTTTCAGGACCTTGGTAAGACCTGGGTCAGGATATTAACTCAGGATAGTATCAGGATTTTAGATATTGGCGGCAGCTGGGCTTTAGTTAGAAACAGTGTCAGGGCCTGAGTTAGGACTAGCATTATAGCCTTTGTTAGGTATAGTGTCAGGGACTGAGCTAGGAGTTGTGTGAGGGCCTTTGCTAGGGACAGTGTCAGGGCCTGAGCTAGGATGAGCCTCCAGGCCTCAGTTTGGGACAGGTTCACAGCCTTGGGAGGAGTTTCCTGAAGTTAATTAGGGACAACATCAGGGACTTAGCATAATAAGAATTAGTTCGTTAGCATAAGAGGAGGCATTCCTACAAGCACCCTGAAAGCCAACACAGGCAAATGCAGAAGTAAACCAGGCAGGCTGGTATAAAGGAATATTCCACAGAAGTTGAGTACATTTTGTTTAAGTTCAGTAAGAGTTTAAACATTATTTTTTTCAGAAAACTCTATTCAGAAGATGAAAGAATTTCATCCTAAAGAATCTCTTTAGCTAAATTTAACATTAGCAAAAGAGAAGTTTACGTTCAGGTCTAGGGCTAGTGTCACATAATTACCTAGGTTTGGAATCAAGCCCTTAGTTACTTAGAGAATCAGGGCCTAATTTAGGATCTGTGCCAGGGCTTCGGGTAGGCACAGTGTCAGAGCCTGGTATAGGGAGAAGGTGAGGGCCTGAGTGAGGCCTAGCGTCAGGCCCCTAGATGCAGACACTGTCAGGGCATGACTTAGGAGCAGCATCAGGGCCTTTGTGGAGTCAGCATTTGGGTCATAGTGAAAGACATGAGCAGGGCTTGAGTGAGTCACAGAATCAAGGCCTCGCTTAAGGAAAGCTTCAGGGCCTGAGTTAGGCACAGCCTCACGTCTTCAGTTAAGGAGAGCAACAGGGCTCTCTTTGGGACAGTGTCAGAACCTTGGATAGAAATGTGTCAGGATATTAGCTCAGGATAGTGTCCGGATTTTAGTTATTGATTGCAGCAGGACCCATGTTAGGGACAGATTCCAGGCCTTAGTGAGAGATAGTGTCAAGACCTTAGTTACTGAGAGCATCAGGGCCTTCCTTAGAAGCAATGTTAGGGCTTCATGTAAAAATCGCATCCCGGACTGGCTTGGGGTGAGCGACAGGGCCTGAGTGAGGCCTAGCGTCATTCCTGTAGGTGGGGACACTGTCAGGGCGTGACACAGGAGCAGCATCAGTGTCCTTGGATCAGCATTATGGTCTTCGTTAAAGACATGAGCAGGCCTTCTGTTAGGGACAGCGTCACGGCTTACTTAGCGATATTTTCAGGACCTTAGTAAGAGATGGGTTAGTAAATTAGCTGAGGATAGTGTGAGGACTTCAGATATTGATGGCATCAGGGCCTTAGTTAGGGACAGTGTCAGGCCGTGACTTAGGCCTAACATCCAGGCCTTAGTTAGGG
The DNA here is from genome assembly GCF_026419965.1 of Kogia breviceps. NCBI lineage: Eukaryota > Metazoa > Chordata > Mammalia > Artiodactyla > Physeteridae > Kogia > Kogia breviceps. The sequence goes on from NC_081315.1 coordinate 46,113,524, forward strand.
ACAGTGTCACGGCCTGGGGACTCAATTCAGGTCGTGACATTGGCACAGCATAAGGGCTTCAGTTAGCATAAGAGGCAGGACATTAGCTAGGGACAGGGTTAGGGTAAAGTCTAGGGATTGTGTCAGCAAATGACCTCGGGATAGTGTCAAGACCTTAGTTACTGAGAGCATCAGGGCCTTCTTTAGAAGCAATGTTAGGGCTTCATGTAAAAATTGCATCCCGGACTGGCTTGGGGTGAGCGACAGGGCCTGAGTGAGGCCTAGCGTCATTCCTGTAGGTGGGGACACTGTCAGGGCGTGACACAGGAGCAGCATCAGTGTCGTTGTTGGATCAGCATTATGGTCTTCGTTAAAGACATGAGCAGGCCTTCTGTTAGGGACAGCGTCACGGCTTACTTAGCGATATTTTCAGGACCTTAGTAAGAGATGGGTTAGTAAATTAGCTGAGGATAGTGTGAGGACTTTAGATATTGATGGCATCAGGGCCTTAGTTAGGGACAGTGTCAGGCCGTGACTTAAGCCTAACATCCAGGCCTTAGTTAGGGACAGTGTCACGGCGTGGGGACTCAATTCAGGTCCTGACATCGGCATAGCATAAGGGCTTCAGTTAGGATAAGAGGCAGGACATTAGCTAGGGACAGGGTTAGGGTAAAATCTAGGGATTGTGTCAGCAAATGACCTCGGGATAGTGTCAAGACCTTAGTTACTGAGAACCTGAGGGCTTATTTAGGACCAGCATCAGGGTCGGACTTAGGGCAAGCAAGAGGGCCTGAGTGAGGCCCAGCTTCAGGCCCCTAGCTGGAGACAGTGTCAGGGCATGACGTCGAAGCAGCATCAGGGCCTTTGTTGGGTCAGCATTTGGGTCATAGTTAAGGACATGAGCAGGGCCTGAGTGAGTCAGAGAATCGAGGCCTCCGTTAGGGAAAGCTTCAGGGCCTGAGTTAGGCACAGCCTCTCGTCTTCATTTAAGGACAGCGACAGGCCTTTCTTTGGGACTGTGTCAGGTCCGTGGATAGAAAAGTGTCCGCATATTAGCTCAGGATAGTGTCCGGATTTTCATTATTGATTGCAGAAGGTCCCATGTTAGGGACAGATTTTGGGCCTTAGTGAGAGATAGGGTCAATGCTTTAATTAGGATTAGTCCAGGCCTTAGTTAGGGAGATTAGTAGGGTTTCAATTAGGATAAGATGCAGGACATTAGCTTGGGACAGAGTCATGTTCCGAGCCAGGGATAGTGTCAGCAAATGACCTGGGTTGGTGTCAAGACCTTAGTTACTTAGAGAATCAGGGCCTAATTTAGGACCTGTGTCAGGGCTTCGGGTAGGGACAGCATCAGAACCTGACTTAGGGAGAACGTCTAGGCCTGAGTGAGGCCTAGTGCCAGCCCCCCTGCTGGAGACACAGTCAGGGCATGACGTAGGAACAGCATCAGGGCCTTTGTGGGGTCAGCATGCAGGTCATAGTGAAAGACATGAACAGGGCCTGTGTTAGTCACAGAATCAAGGCCTCACTTAGGGAAAGCTTCAGGGCCTGAGTTAGGCACAGCCTCAGGTCTTCACTTAAGGACACCAACAGGTTTGGGACAGTGTCAGGATCGTGCATAGAAATGTGTCAGGAAATTATCTCGGGACAGTGTCCGGATTTTAGTTATTGATTGCAACAGGTCCCATGTTAGGGTCAGATTCCGGGCTTTAGTGAGAGATAGTGTCAAGGCCTTTGTTCAGATTAGTCAGGGCTTAGTTAGGGATACTATTAGGGTTTCATTTAGGATAAGATGCAGGACATTAGCTTGGGACAGACTCATGATCCGAGCCAGGGATAGTGTCAGAAAATGACCTGGGTTGGTTTCAAGACCTTAGTTATTTAGAGAATCAGGGCCTAATTTAGGACCTGTGTCAGGGCTTCGGGTAGGGACAGCGTCAGAGCCTGACTTAGGGAGAACGTCTAGGCCTGAGTGAGGCCTAGTGCCAGCCCACCTGCTGGAGACACATTCATTGCATGACGTAGGAACAGCATCAGGGCCTTTGTGGGGTCAGCATGCAGGTCATAGTGAAAGACATGAACAGGGCCTTGTGTTAGTCACAGAATCAAGGCCTCAGTTAGGGAAAGCTTCAGGGCCTGAGTTAGGAACAGCCTCAGGTCTTCACTTAAGGACGGCAACAGGCTTTCTTTTGGAAAGTATCAGAACAGTGGATAGAAATGAGTCAGGATATTAGCTCAGGACAGTGTCCGGATTTTAGTTATTGATTGCAACAGGTCCCATGTTAGGGACAGATTCCGGGCTTTAGTGAGAGATAGTGTCAAGGCCTTTGTTCGGATTAGTCAAGGCTTAGTTAGGGATACTATTAGGGTTTCATTTAGGATAAGATGCAGGACATTAGCTTGGGACAGAGTCAGGTTCCGGGCCAGGGATAGCGTCACGAAATGACCCAGGAAAAGCGTGAAGACCTTCGTTATTGAGAGCCTCAGGGCCTTACTTAGGACCAGCGTGAGGGCCTAAATCAGGACCACTGCCAGGGCTTCCTATACAGACAGCGTCAGAGCATAAGGAAGGTACAGCCAAAGGGCCTAAGTGAGGCTTATCTTTAGGGCCTGAGTTCGGGACACTGTCAGGGCATGACTTAGGAGCAGCAGAAGGGCCTCTGTGGGATCAGCGTGAGGGTCTTCATTAAAGACATTATCAGGGCCTCTGTTAGGGAGAGCCTCAGGGCCTCATTTTCGGACAGCATCAAGGCTTACTTTGGGTCAGTTTCAGGACCTTGGTAAGACCTGGGTCAGGATATTAACTCAGGATAGTATCAGGACTTTAGATATTGGCGGCAGTAGGGCCTTAGTTAGAGTCAGTGTCAGGGTCTGAGTTAGAAATATCATTATGGCCTTTGTTAGGTATAGTGTCAGGGAGTGAGCTAGGAGTAGTGTCAGGATCCGAGTTACGTGTAATGTCAGGGTCTTGGTTAGGGTCAGTGTCAGCGCCTGGGTTAGCACGAGTCTCCAGGCCGTAGTTAGGGAGCTGTTCACAGCATCGGGAGTAATTTCAGCGCCTTATTTATGTTCAGCATCAGGGATGATTTAGTTAGCATAAGAGGAGCCATTCCTGCAAGAACCCTGAAGGCCAACACACAAGAATGTAAAAGTGAACCATGCACGCTGCTATGAAGGAATATTCCACACCAGTTGAGTACACTTTGTTTAAGGTTAACAAGAGTTTAAAAATTATTGTTTTAAGAAACCAATATTCATATGATGAAAGAATTTCGTCGTAAAGAATCTCTTTCCCTAAATTTGACATTAGCTAAAGTCAAGATTAGATTAAGGTCTAGGGGTAGTGTCAGTTAATGACCTAGATTTGGTGTCAAGACCTTAGTTACTTAGAGAATCAAGGCCTAAAATTTAGGACCTGCGTCAAGATTTTCAGTAGGGAGAGCGTCAGACTTGAATTATGGAGAACGTCAGGGCCTGAGTGAGGCCTAGCGTCAGCCTCCTAGCTGCAGAAACAGTCAGAGTATGACTTTGGAGCAGCATAAACACCTTGGTTGGGTCAGCGAAAGGTCATAGTGAAAGACATGATCAGGCCTTGAGTGAGTCACAGAATCAAGGCCTCCGTTAGGAAAAGCTTCAGGGCCTGAGTCAGGCATAGCGTCAGGTCTTCACTTAAGGACACCGACAGGTTTGGGACAGTGTCAGGATCGTGCATAGAAATGTGTCAGGAAATTATCTCGGGACAGTGTCCGGATTTTAGTTATTGATTGCAACAGATCCCATGTTAGGGACAGATTCCGGGCTTTAGTGAGAGATAGTGTCAAGGCCTTTGTTCGGATTAGTCAGGGCTTAGTTAGGGATACTATTAGGGTTTCATTTAGGATAAGATGCAGGACATTAGCTTGGGACAGTCAGGTTCCGGGCCAGGGATAGCATCAGGAAATGACCCAGGAAACGCGTGAAGACCTTCGTTATTGAGAGCCTCAGGGCCTTACTTAGGACCAGCGTGAGGGCCTAAATCAGGACCACTGCCAGGGCTTCCTATACAGACAGCGTCAGAGCATAAGGAAGGTACAGCCAAAGGGCCTAAGTGAGGCTTATCTTTAGGGCCTGAGTTAGGGACACTGTCAGGGCATGTCTTAGGAGCAGCAGAAGGGCCTCTGTGGGATCAGCGTGAGGGTCTTCATTAAAGACATTATCAGGGCCTCTGTTAGGGAGAGCCTCAGGACCTCATTTTCGGACAGCATCAAGGCTTACTTTGGGTCAGTTTCAGGACCTTGGTAAGACCTGGGTCAGGATATTAACTCAGGATAGTATCAGGACTTTAGATATTGGCGGCAGTAGGGCCTTAGTTAGAGTCAGTGTAAGGGTCTGAGTTAGGAATATCATTATGGCCTTTGTTAGGTATAGTGTCAGGGAGTGAGCTAGGAGTAGTGTCAGGGTCCGAGTTACATGTAATGTCAGGGTCTTGGTTAGGGACAGTGTCAGGGCCTGGGTTAGCACGAGTCTCCAGGCCGTAGTTAGGGACAGGTTCACAGCATCGGGAGTAATTTCAGCGCCTTATTATGTTCAGCATCAGGGATGATTTAGTTAGCATAAGAGGAGCCATTCCTGCAAGAACCCTGAAGGCCAACACACAAGAATGTAAAAGTGAACCATGCACGCTGCTATGAAGGAATATTCCACAGCAGTTGAGTACACTTTAAGGTTAACAAGAGTTTAAAAATTATTGTTTTAAGAAACCAATATTCATATGATGAAAGAATTTCATCGTAAAGAATCTCTTTTTCTAAACTTGACATTAGCTAAAGTCAAGATTAGATTAAGGTCTAGGGGTAGTGTCAGTTAATGACCTAGATTTGGTGTCAAGACCTTAGTTACTTAGAGAATCAAGGCCTAATTTAGGACCTGGGTCAGTGTTTTGGCTAGGGACAGCGTCAGACCTGACTTATGGAGAAGGTCAAGGCCTGAGTGAGGCCTAGCGTCAGCCCCCTAGCTGCAGACACTGTCAGGGCATGACTTAGGAGCAGCATCAGGGCCTTGGTTGGCTCAGCGAAAGGTCATAGTGAAAGACATGAGCAGGGCTTGAGTGAGTCACAGAATCAAGGCCTCGGTTAAGGAAAGCTTCAGGGCCTGAGTTAGGCACAGCCTCAGGTCTTCACTTAAGGATACCGACAGGGCTTTTTTTGGGACAGTCAGGATGGTGCATAGAAATGTGTCAGGAAATTATCTCAGGACAGTGTCCGCATTTTAGTTATTGGTTGCAGCAGGGACCATTAGGGACAGATTCCGGGCCGTAGTGAGATATAGTGTTAAGGCCTTAGTTAGGATTAGTCTGGGCCTTTGTCACGGAGTGTATTAGGGTTTCAGTTAGGAAACGATTCAGGACATTAGCTTGGGACAGAGTTAGGTCCGTTCCAGGCATAGTGCCAGGAAATTATTGAGAGCATCAGGACCTTAGTTAGGCCCAGTGACAGGGCCCTAAATCCGGACGTCTTCCAGCGTTTCGTATACAGATAGCGTCAGAGCTTATCTAACGTACAGCCAAAGGGCCTAAGTGAGGCCTGTCTTTAGGGCCTGAGTTAGTGCCACTGTCAGGACATGTCTTAGGAGCAGCATAAGGGCCTCTGTGGGATCAATGTGAGGGTCTTCTTTGAAGACATTATCAGGGATTCTATTAGGGATAGCCTCATGCCCCCATTTATGGACAGCATCAAGGCTTACTTTGGGTCAGTTTCAGGAGCTTGGTAAGACCTGGGTCAGGATATTAGCTCAGGATAATGTCAGGACTTTAGATATTGTTGGCATCTGGGCCTTAGTTTGAGACAGCGTCAGGGACTGAGTTAGGGAGAATTTCAGGGCCTTAGTTATGCTAGAGACTCCAAGACCTTCCCTGAGTTCTAAAGGGCAGATCCGAACAGTTGCTAATCATGGAAAGGAGGGAATGCACAGACCAAAGAAGTACAGAATAGAATGAACAGTGCAGCCTTGGGCCAAGATTCTGGTTTTGCCTCAAGGGATACAGTTAAGAGTATCTTTGGGCTCTTTAGCAACCTAAACCCCCCCACAAAATAGAAGATTTTAGTCTTCATTCCAGAGAAGGTCCTCAAGAGACCATCTGAGGTCAGGTTATATTTAGTTAAGGCCCTGTACACACAGTAATCCTTAGGACACCTGTCTCCTTAAACCATTGCTGTAAAACTCCTCACCAGATCCTCCTGCATTGGGACACACGGCTTTTGAGGGTCGGAGTTTTCTGTGTCCCCCTTTGGCTGCCAAAGGAGTAAAGCTATTCTTTTCTACTTCCTGCAAACCTCTCTCTCTGAGATTTGATTTGGCACTGGTGCACAGAGGTTGAGTTTTCGACATCAAATTTAGTACCCAATGTGGGGCTGACTTGGGGATCCCCCTGTGGGTCCCCTGACTTGATCGGACACTGAGATTTTCTCCACACTAGTCTCTTTCGAGAGAGTGTAAGGTTGGAGAATTCCTTTAGAGGCCAAACCACCTGGGACCCTTGCCTGGAAAGGCCAAGCCCCAGTGATCCTAGCAGTTAGAACTCTAGGGCAGGAGTAAATGGTGGAAGAGGAACCACCCTAGCAGCTGCCGAGGCCGTCTTTGCCTTGAGGACGTTCCTCTGTTCCTCCTGCCTGGACTGCCCTGAATGTCCTACTCCAAGGGATTATTTTGGGGAACCAGAAAAATAGCATTTGGGATGTTGCAGCACCTCAGCCAGTGTGTGGTAACTTCCCTGGCAAGCAGTCTGAGGTCCTTTTAGCCCTGTACATTTGGGGGAACCTTGGTTCCCATTTGGGTGACTTTTCATTCCAGGAAATCTCATTTGGAAGGTGAACCACTTGGACAGAGGTCACAGGCTAAGTTGAGACTTGGAAGCTGATTTGAGTCTTGTGCTGTTTGGTTGTTGGTTTCTCTTTGGTTTCTGGTTCCTTTGGTGTGAGGCTTCCATTGGTGTTTAGGATTTTGTTGTGTTCTTAGTCCGTGTGTGAGTGTTCCATGGTTCAAACGTAAGAAGTGCTTCTTCTTCAGTTCCATCTGAGAGCCAATGGGCAAAATCCTGGCAGACTGGTCAACCTATAGTTGTAAACCTAAGAGTAAGAAAAGAATGAAATTCTATTGTAATTTTGTCTGGCCAATGTATGGATACATTCTTGAAAAATGAGGAAAGGTGGTCTTTGAATCATAGCCTAAATGACTATACTATCCTTCAGCTAGAGTTATTTTGTCACAGGAGGAGAAACACAAAAGAAATTCCATATGTTCAAGCATTTATGAAACTACGTAATAAAGAAGGTGAGCGGCTAGGTAACAGGCTGATGGTACAAAGAGAAAAGAAAGTCACTTTGTACTAGAGCTCGTTGTGTCTGAATGCAGAAAAAAATAAGGGACAACATAAGATGGATACAGAAGGTGGTGAACATTTGTGAAAAGGGAACATGGAGGGAAGAGTTGTACCTGACCACGATATTCTAAGATGGATTTTGTTGGAAGTGGGTTAGGGCAAGCCTGCATTTTGTTTCTCCCTCCAAAGTTTTCTTAGAATGCTGCTTTTGATTGTGAACAGCTGGTGAGTTCCTTTGCCTGTGTCTGTGATCTGTATTTTTGTTTGAAATCTCTTTACTTTGGTTCAGTGAATAAGTGTTTTTTGGCCAATTCTAACCGTTCTTTTGATCTCCAGCTAACTTTGGGATGCTTTAGAAGGCCCTTGAGCTATCTCAGAGAGAAATGTTTGATTAGTATATTAAATTACCTGGAATTCCTAAAAATCTAGTATGTCCTGGTAAAATTGGAAGTCCTTCCCCTCAAGCTACTTAGGACTTGGAGCAATTGGATAAATGACACCTCTGTATTGAAGTGTGTATTTATGAAAGTTACTGTGTTGGCTTCATTTTGCCCCGATGTTTAAGAGGAAAGGAAAATTACATAGTGAAGTTATCAGAATGTAATGACTCATGATGTATCACTGTTTGCTTTAGGTCTACTGCTAAAAGCACATGTACAATGCTTGTGTGACAATTGGGTATGAATAATAAAATGTATGGCCTATAGAAAGCGTTTTGTCATTAACATACCTCTGAGCATGTTCACGATACCTGATCAGTATTCCCCCAAAGTGGATTAACTAGGCAAATAACAAGGAGGCCTAGCACTGAGGGACATGATCTACACCAGGGCCAAACAGCTGAATCATTCTGGCACTGAGGGATTGACATTTTGATCATCAGTGCTTTCTATTGAAAGACTTGGAATCAAAAGGGAAAAAAACTTCACGTATTGAGGTGTGAGGAAATCTCTCTGGCTTATACATGGTTTAACTTAAATTATACTGACCAGAGTGGCCTGTTTTGTGGCCTTTTAGATACGAATTGTACATCTGCTTTGGCATTGAGGAAGGGAATGCATTTTACAGTCAAAAAGGAGTAGTAACTATGGTTCAGACATCCAAGATAAACCTAAGTGACCTTTGTAGATGTGATTTAGATGCATTCCTGAATTCTTTTTCTGTTTTCTTTTTAAGTCTTTTTTGGATGTGGACCATTTTTTAAGTCTATTGAATTTGTTACAATATTGTTTCTGTTTCATGTTTTGGTTTTTAGGCCACGAGGCATGTGAGATCTTAGCTCCCTGCCCAGGGCTCAAACCGGCACCCTCTGTGTTAGAAGGCGAAGTCTTAACCATTGAGCCACCAGATAAGTCCCCGCATAACTGTATTGTTGAAATTGAATTTCTGAGCTACATCAGACTCAGGATGCCACTAGCTATTCTGAAAACAATGTCTGCTGGTAGCTGCAACCGTACGTTTTCAAGGACTCCTATCTTAACTATTAAAGTTCAAACAGTGACTTTAGATCAGATACTAATAGAAAGATGAGACATATGTGTAGTGTTCAGTAGCTTCTGTTATGGATATGTCAATACTACATCAGAAGTTAAAACCTACTTAGGTAGAATTAGACAACTGGCTACGAAGTCTCTCTGAAGTGCCAGTTCCAGACCAGGTTTCAGGCTTATTCTGCTGAATTCCTAAGGGGATGCACACTTTGGGATGGCATCAGGACTTTAGTAAGGACAGTGTCAGGACCATGGTAAGAGATGGATCAAGATATTAGCTCAGGATAGTGTCAGCACGTTAGTTATTGGCGGCAGCAAGGCTGATGTTAGGGACAGCTTTAGGGCCTTAGTTAGGGACAGCATCAGAACCTGAGATAGACCAAATATCAAGGCCTAGGCTAAGACTAGGGTCAGGGCCTTTGTTAGGGACAATGACAAGGCCAGGGTTAGGCCTAGCATGAGGATGTGAGTTAGGGACAACCTCAGGGCCTCACTTCGGGACAGTGTCAGGGCTTACTTAGGGAAAGGGTCAGTTAGGGTTAGGGTTAGGGCACAGGTTAGGATTAGGGTAAAGATTAGGCTATGGCTACGGGTTAGGGTTTTAAGGGTTAGGGCACGGTTTAGGATTAGGGTACGGCTTAGGTTTAAGCATTTGGGTTAGGGTTAGGGCACAGGTTAGGATTAGGGTAAAGATTGGGGTATGGATACGTGTTAGTGTACGAGTTAGGATTAGCGTACAGGTTAGAGTTAAGTTTAGGGTTAGGGCACGGGTTGGGATTAGGGTATAGTTTAAGGTATGTCTATGGGTTAGAGTTAGTGTATGGGTTAGATTTAGGGTATGCTTTAGGGTTGGGGTATTTATGAAACCTCTCCCACTCTCCCGATATCACTTAGCAGGTAAAGTAATATTATTTTGGCTCCAGGAATGGAGAAGAATATAGACGCTAGGATAAGACAAATAACACACACATTATAAATAAATCTCATTAGGATTTTGTTTGTAACCTGTACATTAAAACACTAGTGCTTAGGAAATCTATTGGAGGCAGAAGCAGTAAAGGGTAGTTTTATGGGAATAACATCACAGATTTTCTGTAGAATACACAGATTTTGACTGGTTAGCAAGTCAAGGAGGCATGCTTTTGTTCTGAAGATATAAACCCTCATCTAAATTGAGCTCTTATTGGAAGTTAGACATTTTCTCTTGCTGTTGTATTGTTTTGTATTTGCATGATTATTCTGCTTGCATCTCCCTTGTTAAACCGTTGATTTGCGAAAGAGTGCCATTACTGAAAGGAGGTAACAGAATTTTTCTCAAAAACAGAAGGAAATGGTTCTCACCTAACTATTAAGAAATAATCTCTATACTGGTGTACGGACAGAATTATGATTCAGGGATAATAATCCTATGTTGTAACAAGGGAAATTTAAAAAGATTAAGGGAAAAGATAATATTTTACCACTTGCCATCCTTTCCCACTCTCTGAAATGACCAGTATAATGTGGAGAATTCTCATTTCATCTGTAAGGAATGCATGAATTAGGATATGGGGGTTAACAGATAAGTACTGATACATATGAAAGACATAATCAAAAAACACCTAAGGAATACAGAGAGAGGTCGACTCAACACTCTGTACTAACCTACACGGGAAAGGATCCAAAGATGAATAGATCGATACATACATATAATGAACCAGATGCTGTACACCTAGAACACACACCACATTTTTATCCAATTGGCTGTGATACTAGATAACAATTAAATTTTTAAAAACACACAAGAAGTAAGGAGATATAAGCTCTTGGGGGCTTGCCCTGGCACACTGCACTCTCATTTGCAGCCTACGAACACAATTTCCAGGAAGCCTCTGTTGCAGGAAAACCCAGAGTTGGAAATGGAGAAATGCTGCCGCCTTGTGGCCGTTTCCCGCAAGAGCGCCTTTAAACGCATAGCTATGGGTCACTTAACATTCACAAGGACTCAGGCCTCTAAAAGACACCTGCCCTCAAAAAAAAAAAAAAATGTCCTGAGCTCGGCAGTGGTGAAAAAAATTCAAAGCAGGCAAATGTGTCAAAGAGATAGTATGAAGAGGTAAGTTTTACTCACTCTTTATCAAAAAAAGCAAAATGGAGAAAAGCTCAACACCAGGAATGATCAGACTCCTCTAACCTACAAAAAGCTTTCAGCTCACCCAAGTTAACTACCGTCAGCCAAAAGACTACAAACAATAAATGCTGAAGGGGTTTTAGAGAACTCTGTTCCCTCTGTCTGTGGAGGACATGTCTAGTTGTAACAGCCAATAATGAGAACAGAAAGGAGCTGCGTTTTCAATTAAAAATTGAGCCACCCTTCCATCCAGAACACCCACAGCTGAGCCTCTCACCCGAGAAGACAGGCTGCAAGAGATGCACTCCACGAGTTTTCACAGTAGCCAAGACACCGAAGCAACCCAAATGTCCATCAACAGATGAATGGATAAGAAGAGCTGGTCCGTGGACACAGTGGACTATTAGCCATGGAAAACAAGGAAACACTGCTCTTTGAGGCACCCGAGATGAGCCTAGAGATCATCACAGAACATGAGTTAAGTCGGAAAGCAAAAGGCATACCGTATGACATCACGTATAGGCGTTATCTAACAGCTGACACAAATGAACATATTTCCACAAAGAAAGACACTCACACACTTAGAAAACAAACTAAGCTTATGTAAAATGAAAGGTGGGGGGAATGGATAAATTAAGATTAGTGTCACCATATGTGTACAAATACATATTAAATATATATATCAAACAGACCGACCATATAGCAAGGGAGGTCACCAGAACACTCTGCAATAATTTACATGGGAAGAGGATCTGTACAAGAATATATATATATATATATATATATATATATATATATATATATATAAAACGTACAAATGAACCAGATTCTGTACATCTAGGACCAACAATATTCTAATCATTACCCCGATTTAAACAAATTAAAAGAGCGAACAAGAAGTAATGTGACATACACTTCTGGGGTTTTTTCCTGGCACATTCCATTCTAATTGACAACCTGGGAACAGGACTTCCAGAAGGCTCTGCTGCCCTAGTAACCAGATGTGGGAATGTAGCAATGCTGACGCCTTGTGGCCGTTTCCCACAGCAGCAGCTTTAAAGTCAGTGCTAATGGTCACTCAATATTCACACCCATTGCAGGCTTGTAAATGACACCTGCCCTCCAAAACAAAATCCTGGGGTCGAAAATCGACCAAAAAAGTCTAAAGAGGGCAACCTTCCAAGAAGACAATTTCGAGAGGTTTATTGTACTCACGGTTTTTTTTTTTTTTCTGTTTTTGTTTAACAGAATAAAAAAAAGGCGTGGAAAAATGCTGAACCTTAGGAATTATTAGACACGAAAATACACGTTACGAAAACCTATCATGTCACACGACTCAGCATGGCCATCAGCAAAACTTCTGCAAACAAGAAATGCTGAAGGGGTGGTGAAGAAATGCGTACCCTCGGTTCTAAGTGGGACGTGGTAAGAGCCCCTAAGGAGAAGTTGCCTGGAAAGGGTCAACATTGAGCGACCGTTCAATCAAGCACAGCCACTGCTGGGTCTATCACCTGAGAGGATGAGAATCAAAAAGACACGGGCTGGCAATCCTGCAATCCAGCAATGTTTACCATAGCCAACACTTGGAAGCAATGAAAATGCCCAGCCACAGAGGAATGCAGAAAGGAGCAGTGGTCCATGGACACAATGGAAGAGTCCTCCAGTGAAAAGTAGAAATTCCATTTTAAAAACAGATATAAGTAAGGAGACATCAGCTTTGGGGGGTTTCTCCAGACACATCCCACCGTCATTGATAACCGAGGAACACCACTGGCAGGAAGGTCTGTTTCACTAGTTACCAGAGTGGGAAACGCAGAAATGCTGCAGCCCTCTGGCCGTTCCCTGCAACGGCAGCTTGAAAACCCGTGCTAATGGTCACTTCGTGTGCACAAGGCCTGGAGGGCTGTCAATGAAACCTGCCCTCAAAATGTCTTGAGGGAGGTAGTGGCCAAAATATTTCAAAAGGCGGCACATAGTTCAAGAAAAGAATGTGATGAGGTAAGCTACACACACAGTTTGAAGAAAAAAAGGACATCCCTGAAAGCTCAATTTCAAGGCTTTATGAGACGCATGCAAATCCAAGCACAGAGGTATCGGCTCACACCAGTCAGAAGAACCATCAGCAACAAAACTACCCACAATTCATGCTGAAGGGGTTGTGGAGAAGTGCATACCCTCTAGGTTAAGTGGGACTTTGCCGCCAGCCGCGGCGGGTCCTCAAAGTGTAGCAACAATCGACGAGAGGGGGTAGGGAACTGAACGCACCAAGGTATGGGATCAGAAGGGCACAAGCAACTGACGCTTGCAAGGCAAGTTTAATAACAAAGCCTAGCCGTATATATACCCCTAAAGCAGGGAATTTGCTTCGTCACGCCTTATCGGCATCAGCTGGTTGGTTGGCTTCTCGGCTTAGTCACACCTTATCAGCATCAGCTGTTTGGTTGGCTGCTCGGCTTCTCCCTCAAAGGCACCAATTTCCCCTCCAGGGTTGCTTTTCCTAGCTTTAGGGAACAACCAGGGACTCCCAGTAACTGAGCAGGTCCCTGGAGCGATTTGGCCAAAGACCATCTCCTTTTGTATGTTCATACCATAAAGTCCAGGATGCATACCAAGGAGAGTACGGTCGGGCCCTGAGGCTTATGAGGGTCTTAGTGGCGCCTTCCTCAGAGGGCAATGCTCGCCACAGGACTTCACCTGGTAAGAGGCACTAATGGGAACAGAGTGGAGGTGCCTTTACAAGGTAAACACTGAGTTACGATATGATCCGGCAGGCCCACTCCTGGGCCTATAACCTAAGAAAGAAGACAGAAGTGGAAAGACACAGGCAGGCAAATCTGCATTGCAGGAGTATTACAATAGCCAGGACATGGAAGCAAGCAGAAAGTCCATCAACAGATGACTGCACAAAGAAGAACAGGGACCTGTACAGATGGAATGTTAGCCAAGGAACAAAAGGAAACAATGCCATCAACAGCACCATCGGTGAGGCTAGAGTTCATCACGCACCTTGCAGTAAGTCACAGAGCGAAAGATACATAGCCTACGATATCACTTATAGGTGTTCCCTGAAAATTGATATCACTGAAGATATTTCCACAGAGAAAGGCAATCACAGATGCAATAAACAGATTTATGGTTCACCCATGGACAGGTGTGAGAATTGTGTACATTAGGAAATTGGGTTTAAGAGAGAGATACAAACACAGGTGAAATACAAAATCACCAAAGGCCTACGGAATACCAAGAGAAGAGTACTCAACATTGTGTCATAAGCTACATGGGAAAAGGATCCAAAGAAGACTAGATACATGTTTATGTGTAAAAGAGCCACATCTTTCACACCTACAGCAAGCAAAACATTGTAATCAAACTTGCTGTGAGAAAAAATAAACATTGAATTAAAAAACGAACAAGTCAGTCGTGAGGCACAAACATAAGGGGCTTTTTCCTGGCACAGTCCATTCTAATTGACAACCTAGAATACGACTTCCACGGAGGCTCTGTTGCCCTAGTAACCAGGTTTGGTAAAGGAGACCTGCTGCCGCCTTGTGGCCGTTTCTCAAAACAGCAGCTTTAAACCCAGTGCTAATGGTCACTTGATATTCAAAATCATTGCAGGCCTATAAATGACACCTGCCCTCAAAAACGATTCTTGGGTCGTCCATCGAGGAAAAAAACTCAAAAGACGTGCACATTTCAAAACGACAATTTCAAGAGGCATATTTTGTGCACATTTTGTCTTCTCTTTCTTTCTTTCTCTTGTGATAAATAAAAGGGCATGGAAAAATGCTCAACATCAGGAATTAATAAAGCCATGCAAATCCAGTCGACAGAAACGCCTCACCGGGGGCCTAACCATAACCCTAGCCCCAGCCCTGACCCTGACCCCTAGGCCTCCCGCGCAGCCAGAAGCCTGAGGCCTAGCCTAACGGCACGCCGCCCCCTACGAAGCACACGCCCCCTAACACGCATCGGCACCCCGATCTCGACTCTCAGCCTCACCGGGGGCCTAACCCTAGCTCCAGCCCTGACCCTGACACCTAGGCCTCCCCCGCAGCCTGAAGCCTGAGGCCAAGCCTAACGGCACGCCGCGCCCTACGACGCGCAGGCCCCCTAACACGCATCCTCACCCCGATCTCGACCCT
Organism: Kogia breviceps; assembly: GCF_026419965.1. NCBI lineage: Eukaryota > Metazoa > Chordata > Mammalia > Artiodactyla > Physeteridae > Kogia > Kogia breviceps. The sequence continues at coordinate 46,128,608 of NC_081315.1, forward strand.
CAGCCTCACCGGGGGCCTAAACCTAACCCTAGCCCCAGCCCCGACCCTGACCCCTAGGCCTCCCGCGCAGCCTGAAGCCTGAGGCCGAGCCTAACGGCACGCCGCGCCCTACGACGCCCACGCCCCCTAACACGCATCCGCACCCCGATCTCGACCCTCAGCCTCACCGGGGGCCTAAACCTAACACTAGCCCCAGCCCTGACCCCTAGGCCTCCGCCGCAGCCTGAAGCCTGAGGCCAAGCCTAACGGCATGCCGCGCCCTACGTCGCGCCCGCCCCCTAACACGCATCCTCACCCCGATCTCGACCCTCAGCCTCACCGCGGGCCTAAATCTAACCCTAGCCCCAGCCCTGACCCTGACCCCTAGGCCTCCCGCGCAGCCTGAAGCCTGAGGCCGAGCCTAACGGCACGCCGCGCCCTACGACGCACACGCTCCCTAACAAGCATCCGCACCCCGATCTCGATCCTCAGCCTCACTGAGGGCCTAACCCTAACCCTAGCCCCAGCCCTGACCGTGACACCTAGGCCTCCCCCGCAGTCTGAAGCCTGAGGCCTAGCCTAACGGCACGCCGCGCCCTACGACGCCCACGCCCCCTAACACGCATCCGCACCCCGATCTCGACCCTCAGCCTCACCGGGGGCCTAACCCTAACCCTAGCCCCAGCCCTGACCCTGACCCCTAGGCCTCCCCCGCAGCCTGAAGCCTGAGGACTAGCCTAACGGCACGCCGCGCCCTACGAGGCACACGCCCCCTAACACGCATCCGCAGCCCGATCTCGACCCTCAGCCTCACCGTGGGCCTAACCCTAACCCTAGACACAGCCCTGACCCTGACCCTTAGGCCTCCCCTGCAGCCTGACTCCTGAGGCCTAGCCTAACGGCACGCGGCGGCCTACGACGCACACGCCCCCTAACACGCGTCCGCACCCTGATCTCGACCCTCAGCCTCACCGAGGGCCAAACCCTAACCCTAGCCCCAGCCCTGACCCTGAACCCTAGTCGTCCCCCGCAGCCTGATGCCTGAGGCCTAGCCTAACGGCACGCAGCGCCCTACGACGCCCACGCCACCTAACACGCATCCGGACGCAGATCTCGACCCTCAGCCTCACCGGGGGCCTAACCCTAACCCTAGCCCCAGCCCTGACCCTGACCGCTAGGCCTTCCCCGCAGCCTGAAACCTGAGGCCTAGCCTATCGGCACGCCGTGCCCTACGATGCGCACGCCCCCTAACACGCATCCGCACCGTGATCTCGACCCTCAGCCTCACCGGGGGCCTAACCCTAACCTTAGCCCCAGCGCTGACCCTGAACACTAGTGGTCCCCGGCAGCCTGAAGCCTGAGGCCTAGCCTAACGGCACGCCGCTCCCTACGAGGCACACGCCCCCTAACTCGCACCCGCGCCCCGATCTCGACCCTCAGCCTCACCGGGGGCCTAACCCTAACCCTAGCTTCAGCCCTGACCCTGACCCCTAGGCCTCCCTAGCAGCCTGAAGCCTGAGGCCTAGCCTAACGGCACGCCGCGCCCTACGACACGCACGGCCCCTAACACGCATCCGGACGACGATCTCGACCCACACCCTCACCGAGGGCCTAACCCTAACCCTAGCCCCAGCCCTGACCCTGACCCCTAGGCCTCCCCCGCAGCCTGAAGCCTGAGGCCTAGCCTAACGGCACGCCGCGCCCTACGACGCACACGCCCTCTAACACGCATCCGCACCCCGATCTCGACCCTCAGCCTCACCAGGGACCTAACCCTGACCCTAGCCCCAGCCCTAACCCTGACCCCTAGGCCTCCCCCGCAGCCTGAAGCCTGAGGCCTAGCCTAACGGCACGCCGCGCCCTACGACGCACACGCACCCTAACACGCATCCGCACCCCGATCTCGACCCTCAGCCTCACCGGGGGCCTAACCCTAACCCTAGCCCCAGCCTTGACCTGACCCCTAGGCCTCCCCCGCTGCCTGAAGCCTGAGGCCTAGCCTAACGGCACGCCGCACCCTACGATGCACACGCCCCCTAACAAGCATCCGCACCCCGATCTCTACCCTCAGCCTCACCGGGGACCTAACCCTAACCCGAGCCCCAGCCCTGAACCTGAACCCTAGTGGTCCCCCGCAGCCTGAAGCCTGAGGCCTAGCCTAACGTCACGCCGCGCCCTACGACGCACACGCCCCCTAACACGCATCCGCACCCCGATCTCGACCCTCACCCTCACCGAGTGCCTAACCCTAACCCTAGCCCCAGCCCTGACCCTGACCCCTAGGCCTCCCCCGCAGCCTGAAGCCTGAGGCCTTGCCTAACGGAACGCCGCGCCCTACAACGCACACGCCACCTAACAAGCATCCGCACCCCGATCTCGACCCTCAGCCTCACCGGGGGCCTAACCCTAACCCTAGCCCCAGCCCTGACCATAACACCTAGGCCTCCCACGCAGCTTGAATCCAGAGGCCTAGCCTAACGGCACACCGCGCCCTACGACGCACACGCCCCCTAACACGCATCCGCACCCCGATCTCGACCCTCAGCCTCACCGGGGGCCTAAACCTAACCCTAGCCCCAGCCCTGACCCTGACCCCTAGGCCTCCCCCGCAGCCTGATGCCTGAGGCCTAGCCTAACGGCACGCCACGCCCCACGACACACACGCCCCCTAACACGCATCCGCACCCCGATCTCGACGCTCAGCCTCACCGGGGGCTTAACCCTAACCCTAGACCCAGCCCTGACCCTGACCCCTAGGCCTCCCCCGCAGCCTGAAGCCTGAGGCCTAGCCTAATGGCACGCCACGCCCTACGACGCGTACGCCCCCTAACACGCGTCCGCACCGCGATCTCGACCATCAGCCTCACCGGGGGCCTAACCCTAACCCTAGCCCCAGCCCTGACCCTGACCCCTAGTCCTCCCTAGCAGCCTGAAGCCTGAGGCCTAGCCTAACGGCACGCCGCGCCCTACGACGCACACGCCCCCTAACACGCATCCGCACCCCGATCTCGACCCTCAGCCTCACCGGGGGCCTAACCCTAACCCTAGCCCCAGCCCTGACTCTTACCCCTAGGCCTCCCTAGCAGCCTGAAGCCTGAGGCCTAGCCTAACGGCACGCCGCGCCCTACGACGAACACGCCCCCTAACACGCATCCGCACCCCGATCTCGACCCTCAGCCTCACCGGGGGCCTAACCCTAACCCTAGCCCCAGCCCTGACTCTTACCCCTAGGCCTCCCTAGCAGCCTGAAGCCTGAGGCCTAGCCTAACGTCACGCCGCGCCCTACGACGCACACGCCCCCTAACATGCATCCGCACCCCGATCTCGACCCTCAGCCTGACCGGGGGCCTAACCCTAACTCTAGCCCCAGCCCTGACCCTGAACCCTAGTCCTCCCTAGCAGCCTGAAGCCTGAGGCCTAGCCTAACGGCACGCCGCGCCCTACGACGCACACGCCCCCTAACACGCATCCGCACCCCAATATCGACCCTCAGCCTCACCCGGGGCTAACACTAACCCCAGCCCCAGCCCTGGCCCTGACCCCTAGGCCTCCCCCGCAGCCTGAAGCCTGAGGCCTAGCCTAACGGAACGCCGCGCCCTACAACGCACACGCCCCCTAACAAGCATCGGCACCCCGATCTCGACCCTCAGCCTCACCGGGGGCCTAACCCTAACCCTAGCCCCAGCCCTGACCATGACACCTAGGCCTCCCACGCAGCTTGAATCCTGAGGCCTAGCCTAACGGCACACCGCGCCCTACGACGCACACGCCCCCTAACACGCATCCGCACCCCGATCTCGACCCTCAGCCTCACCGGGGGCCTAACCCTAACCCTAGCCCCAGCCCTGACCTGACACCTAGGCCTACCCCGCAGCCTGAAGCCTGAGGCCTAGCCTAACGGCACGCCGCGCCCCACGACGCACACGACCCCTAACACGCATCCGCACCCCGATCTCGACCCTCAGCCTCACCGGGGGCCTAACCCTAACCCTAGCCCCAGCCCTGACACTGACCCCTAGGCCTTCCGCACAGCATGAAGCCTCAGGCCTAGCCTAACAGCACGCTGCGCCCTACGACGCACACGCCACCTAACACGCATCCCCACCCCGATCAGAACCCTCAGCCTCACCGGGGGCTTAACCCTAACCCTAGACCCAGCCCTGACCCTGACCCATAGGACTTCCCCGCAGCCTGAAGCCTGAGGCCTAGCCTAACGGCACGCCGCGCCCTACGACGCACACGCCCCCTAACACACATCCGCACCGCGATCTCGACCCTCAGCCTCACCGGGGGCCTAACCCTAACCCTAGCCCTATACCTGACCCTGACCCCTAGGCCTCCCTAGCAGCCTGAAGCCTGAGGCCTAGCCTAATGTCACGCCGCGCCCTACGACGCACACGCCCCCTAACACGCATCCGCACCCCGATCTCGACCCTCAGCCTCACCGGGGGCCTAACCCTAACCCTAGCCCCAGCCCTGACTCTTACCCCTAGGCCTCCCTAGCAGCCTGAAGCCTGAGGCCTAGCCTAACGTCACGCCGCACCCTACGACGCACACGCCCCCTAACACGCATCCGCACCCCGATATCGACCCTCAGCCTCACCCGGGGCTAACACTAACCCCAGCCCCAGCCCGGGCCCTGACCCCTAGGCCTCCCCCGCAGCCTGAAGCCTGAGGCCTAGCCTAACGGCACGCCGCACCCTACGACACACACGCCCCCTAACACGCATCCGCACCCCGATCTCGACCCTCAGCCTCACCGGGGGCCTAACCCTAACCCTAGCCCCAGCCCTGAACATGACACCTAGGCCTCCCACGCAGCTTGAATCCAGAAGCCTAGCCTAACGGCACACCGCGCCCTACGACGCACACGCCCCCTAACACGCATCCGCACCCCGATCTCGACCCTCAGCCTCACCGGGGGCCTAAACCTAACCCTAGCCCCAGCCCTGACCCTGACCCCTAGGCCTCCCCCGCAGCCTGATGCCTGAGGCCTAGCCTAACGGCACGCCACGCCCCACGACACACACGCCCCCTAACACGCATCCGCACCCCGATCTCGACGCTCAGCCTCACCGGGGGCTTAACCCTAACCCTAGACCCAGCCCTGACCCTGACCCCTAGGCCTCCCCCGCAGCCTGAAGCCTGAGGCCTAGCCTAATGGCACGCCACGCCCTACGACGCGTACGCCCCCTAACACGCGTCCGCACCGCGATCTCGACCATCAGCCTCACCGGGGGCCTAACCCTAACCCTAGCCCCAGCCCTGACCCTGACCCCTAGTCCTCCCTAGCAGCCTGAAGCCTGAGGCCTAGCCTAACGGCACGCCGCGCCCTACGACGCACACGCCCCCTAACACGCGTCCGCACCCCGATCTCGAACCTCAGCCTCACCGGGGGCCTAACCCTAACCCTAGCCCCAGCCCTGACTCTTACCCCTAGGCCTCCCTAGCAGCCTGAAGCCTGAGGCCTAGTCTAACGTCACGCCGCGCCCTACGACGCACACACCCCCTAACATGCATCCGCACCCCGATCTCGACCCTCAGCCTCACCGGGGGCCTAACCCTAACCCTAGCCCCAGCCCTGACCATGACACCTAGGCCTCCCACGCAGCTTGAATCCTGAGGCCTAGCCTAACGGCACACCGCGCCCTACGACGCACACGCCCCCTAACACGCATCCGCACCCCGATCTCGACCCTCAGCCTCACCGGGGACCTAAACCTAACCCTAGCCCCAGCCCTGACCCTGACCCCTAGGCCTCCCCCGCAGCCTGATGCCTGAGGCCTAGCCTAACGGCACGCCACGCCCCACGACACACACGCCCCCTAACACGCATCCGCACCCCGAACTCGACCCTCAGCCTCACCGGGGGCTTAACCCTAACCCTAGACGCAGCCCTGACCCTGACCCCTAGGCCTCCCCCGCAGCCTGAAGCCTGAGGCCTAGCCTAATGGCACGCCGCGCCCTACGACGCACACGCCCCCTAACACGCATCCGCACCCCGATCTGAACCCTCAGCCTCACCGGGGGCTTAAACCTAACCCTAGACCCAGCCCTGACCCTGACCCCTAGGACTTCCCCGCAGCCTAAATCCTGAGGCCTAGCCTAACTGCACGCCGCGCCCTACGACGCACACGCCCCCTAACACGCATCCGCACCCCGATCTGAACCCTCAGCCTCACCGGGGGCTTAAACCTAACCCTAGACCCAGCCCTGACCCTGACCCCTAGGACTTCCCCGCAGCCTGAAGCCTGAGGCCTAGCCTAACGGCACGCCACGCCCTACGACGCACACGCCCCCTAACTCGCATCCGGACCGCGATCTCGACCCTCAGCCTCACCGGGGGCCTAACCCTAACCCTAGCCCCATACCTGACCCTGAACCCTAGTACTCCCCCGCAGCCTGAAGCCTGAGGCCGAGCCTAACGGCACGCCGCCCCCTACGACGCCCACGCCCCCTAACACGCATCCGCACCCCGATCTCGACCCTCAGCCTCACCGGGGGCCTAATCCTAACCCTAGCCCCAGCCCTGACCATGTCCACTAGGCCTCCCCCGCAGCCTGAAGCCTGAGGCCTAGGCTAACGGCACCCCGCGCCCTACGACGCACACGCCCCCTAACAAGCATCCGCACCCCGATCTCGACCCTCAGCCTCACCGGGGGCCTAACCCTAACCCTAGCCCCAGCCCTGACACTGACTCCTACGCCTCCCCCGCAGCGTGAAGCCTGAGCCCTAGCCTAACGCCACGCCACGCCCTATGACGCGCAAGCACCCTAACACGCACCCGCACCCCGATCTCGACCCTCAGCCTCACCGGGGACCTAACCCTAACCCTACCCCAGCCCTGACCCTGACCCTGACCCCTAGGCATCCCCCGCATCCTGAAGCCTGAGGCCTAGCCTATCGCACGCTGCGCTCTACGACGCACACGCCCCCTAGCTCGCATCCACACCCCGATCTCGACCCTCAGGTTCACCGGGGGCTTAAACGTAACCCTAGCCCCAGCCCTGACCCTGACACCTAGGCCTCCCCCGCAGCCTGATGCCTGAGGCCTAGCCTAACGCCACGCCGCGCCCTACGACGCACACGCCCCCTAACACGAATCCGCACCCCGATCTCGACCCTCAGCCTCACTGGAGGCCTAACCCTAACCCTAGACCCAACCCTGTCCCTGACACCTAGGCCTCCCCCGCAGCCTGATGCTTGAGGCCTAGCCTAACGCCACTCCGTGCCCTACGACGCACACGCCCCCTAACACGTATCCGCACCCCGATCTCGACCCTCAGCCTCACCGAGGCCTAACCCTTACCCTAGCCCCAGCCCTGACCCTCTTCCGTACGCCTCCCCCGCAGCCTGAAGCCTGAGGCCTAGCCTAACGACATGCCACGCCCTACGATGCACATGCCCCCTAACACGAATCCGCACCCCGATCTCAACCCTCAGACTCACCAGGGGCCTAACCCTAACCCTAGCCCCAGCCCTGACCCTGACGCCTAGGCCTCCCCCGCAGCCTGAAGCCTGATGCCTAGCCTAACAGCACGCAGTGCCCTAGGACGCACAGGCTCCCTAACTCGAATCCGCACCCCGATCTCCACCCTCAGCCTCACCGGGGGGCTAACACCAACTCTAGCCCCAGCCCGGACCCTGACACCTAGGCCTCCCCCGCAGCCTGAAGCCTGAGGCCTAGCCTAACAGCACGCCGCGCCCTACGACGCACATGCCCCCTAACATGCATCCGCACCCCGATCTCGAACCTCAGCCTCACCGGGGGCCTAAACCTAACCCTAGCTCCATCCCTGACCCTGACCCCTAGGCCTCCCCCGCAGCCTGAAGCCTGAGGCCGAGCCTAACGTCACGCCGCTCCCTAGGACGCACAGGCCCCCAAACACGCATCCGCACCCCGATCTCGACCCTCAGCCTCACCGGGGGAATAAGCCTAACCCTAGCCCCAGCTCTGACCCTGACCGCAATGCCTCCCCGACAGCCTGAAGCCTGAGGCCTAGACTAACGGCACGCCGCGCCATACGCCGCACTCGCCGCCTACCACGCATCCGCACCCCGATCTCGACCCTCAGCCTCACCGGGGGCCTAACCCTAACCCTAGACCCAGCCCTGACCCTGACTCCTAGGCCAGCCCCGGAGCCTGAAGCCTGAGGCCTAGCCTAACGGCACACCGCGCCCTAGACGCACACGCCCCCAAACACGCATCCGCACCCCGATCTCGACCCTCGGCCTCACCGGGGGCCTAACCCTTACCCTAGCCCCAGCCCTCACCCTGTTCCGTACGCCTCCCCCGCAGCCTGAAGCCTGAGGCCTAGCCTAACGGCACGCCGCGCCCTACGACCCAAACGCCCCCTAACACCCATCCGCACCCCGATCTCGACCCTCAGCCTCACCGGGGGCCTAACCCTAACACTAGCTCCAGCCCTGACCATGACTCCTAGGCCTCCCCCGCAGCCTGAAGCCTGAGGCCTAGCCTAACGGCACGCGGCGCCCTACGACGCACACGCCCCCTAACACGCATCCGCACCCCGATCTCGACCCTCAGCCTCACCGGGGGCCTAACCCTAACCCTAGCCCCAGCCCTGAACATGACACCTAGGCCTCCCACGCAGCTTGAATCCAGAAGCCTAGCCTAACGGCACACCGCGCCCTACGACGCACACGCCCCCTAACACGCATCCGCACCCCGATCTCGACCCTCAGCCTCACCGGGGGCCTAAACCTAACCCTAGCCCCAGCCCTGACCCTGACCCCTAGGCCTCCCCCGCAGCCTGATGCCTGAGGCCTAGCCTAACGGCACGCCACGCCCCACGACACACACGCCCCCTAACACGCATCCGCACCCCGATCTCGACGCTCAGCCTCACCGGGGGCTTAACCCTAACCCTAGACCCAGCCCTGACCCTGACCCCTAGGCCTCCCCCGCAGCCTGAAGCCTGAGGCCTAGCCTAATGGCACGCCGCGCCCTACGACGCACACGCCCCCTAACACGCATCCGCACCCCGATCTGAACCCTCAGCCTCACCGGGGGCTTAAACCTAACCCTAGACCCAGCCCTGACCCTGACCCCTAGGACTTCCCCGCAGCCTAAATCCTGAGGCCTAGCCTAACGGCACGCCGCGCCCTACGACGCACACGCCCCCTAACACGCGTCCGCACCCCGATCTCGAACCTCAGCCTCACCGGGGGCCTAACCCTAACCCTAGCCCCAGCCCTGACTCTTACCCCTAGGCCTCCCTAGCAGCCTGAAGCCTGAGGCCTAGTCTAACGTCACGCCGCGCCCTACGACGCACACGCCCCCTAACATGCATCCGCACCCCGATCTCGACCCTCAGCCTCACCGGGGGCCTAACCCTAACCCTAGCCCCAGCCCTGACCATGACACCTAGGCCTCCCACGCAGCTTGAATCCTGAGGCCTAGCCTAACGGCACACCGCGCCCTACGACGCACACGCCCCCTAACACGCATCCGCACCCCGATCTCGACCCTCAGCCTCACCGGGGACCTAAACCTAACCCTAGCCCCAGCCCTGACCCTGACCCCTAGGCCTCCCCCGCAGCCTGATGCCTGAGGCCTAGCCTAACGGCACGCCACGCCCCACGACACACACGCCCCCTAACACGCATCCGCACCCCGAACTCGACCCTCAGCCTCACCGGGGGCTTAACCCTAACCCTAGACGCAGCCCTGACCCTGACCCCTAGGCCTCCCCCGCAGCCTGAAGCCTGAGGCCTAGCCTAATGGCACGCCGCGCCCTACGACGCACACGCCCCCTAACACGCATCCGCACCTCGATCTGAACCCTCAGCCTCACCGGGGGCTTAAACCTAACCCTAGACCCAGCCCTGACCCTGACCCCTAGGACTTCCCCGCAGCCTAAATCCTGAGGCCTAGCCTAACTGCACGCCGCGCCCTACGACGCACACGCCCCCTAACACGCATCCGCACCCCGATCTGAACCCTCAGCCTCACCGGGGGCTTAAACCTAACCCTAGACCCAGCCCTGACCCTGACCCCTAGGACTTCCCCGCAGCCTGAAGCCTGAGGCCTAGCCTAACGGCACGCCACGCCCTACGACGCACACGCCCCCTAACTCGCATCCGGACCGCGATCTCGACCCTCAGCCTCACCGGGGGCCTAACCCTAACCCTAGCCCCATACCTGACCCTGAACCCTAGTACTCCCCCGCAGCCTGAAGCCTGAGGCCGAGCCTAACGGCACGCCGCCCCCTACGACGCCCACGCCCCCTAACACGCATCCGCACCCCGATCTCGACCCTCAGCCTCACCGGGGGCCTAATCCTAACCCTAGCCCCAGCCCTGACCATGTCCACTAGGCCTCCCCCGCAGCCTGAAGCCTGAGGCCTAGGCTAACGGCACCCCGCGCCCTACGACGCACACGCCCCCTAACAAGCATCCGCACCCCGATCTCGACCCTCAGCCTCACCGGGGGCCTAACCCTAACCCTAGCCCCAGCCCTGACACTGACTCCTACGCCTCCCCCGCAGCGTGAAGCCTGAGCCCTAGCCTAACGCCACGCCACGCCCTATGACGCGCAAGCACCCTAACACGCACCCGCACCCCGATCTCGACCCTCAGCCTCACCGGGGACCTAACCCTAACCCTACCCCAGCCCTGACCCTGACCCTGACCCCTAGGCATCCCCCGCATCCTGAAGCCTGAGGCCTAGCCTATCGCACGCTGCGCTCTACGACGCACACGCCCCCTAGCTCGCATCCACACCCCGATCTCGACCCTCAGGTTCACCGGGGGCTTAAACGTAACCCTAGCCCCAGCCCTGACCCTGACACCTAGGCCTCCCCCGCAGCCTGATGCCTGAGGCCTAGCCTAACGCCACGCCGCGCCCTACGACGCACACGCCCCCTAACACGAATCCGCACCCCGATCTCGACCCTCAGCCTCACTGGAGGCCTAACCCTAACCCTAGACCCAACCCTGTCCCTGACACCTAGGCCTCCCCCGCAGCCTGATGCTTGAGGCCTAGCCTAACGCCACTCCGTGCCCTACGACGCACACGCCCCCTAACACGTATCCGCACCCCGATCTCGACCCTCAGCCTCACCGAGGCCTAACCCTTACCCTAGCCCCAGCCCTGACCCTCTTCCGTACGCCTCCCCCGCAGCCTGAAGCCTGAGGCCTAGCCTAACGACATGCCACGCCCTACGATGCACATGCCCCCTAACACGAATCCGCACCCCGATCTCAACCCTCAGACTCACCAGGGGCCTAACCCTAACCCTAGCCCCAGCCCTGACCCTGACGCCTAGGCCTCCCCCGCAGCCTGAAGCCTGATGCCTAGCCTAACAGCACGCAGTGCCCTAGGACGCACAGGCTCCCTAACTCGAATCCGCACCCCGATCTCCACCCTCAGCCTCACCGGGGGGCTAACACCAACTCTAGCCCCAGCCCGGACCCTGACACCTAGGCCTCCCCCGCAGCCTGAAGCCTGAGGCCTAGCCTAACAGCACGCCGCGCCCTACGACGCACATGCCCCCTAACATGCATCCGCACCCCGATCTCGAACCTCAGCCTCACCGGGGGCCTAAACCTAACCCTAGCTCCATCCCTGACCCTGACCCCTAGGCCTCCCCCGCAGCCTGAAGCCTGAGGCCGAGCCTAACGTCACGCCGCTCCCTAGGACGCACAGGCCCCCAAACACGCATCCGCACCCCGATCTCGACCCTCAGCCTCACCGGGGGAATAAGCCTAACCCTAGCCCCAGCTCTGACCCTGACCGCAATGCCTCCCCGACAGCCTGAAGCCTGAGGCCTAGACTAACGGCACGCCGCGCCATACGCCGCACTCGCCGCCTACCACGCATCCGCACCCCGATCTCGACCCTCAGCCTCACCGGGGGCCTAACCCTAACCCTAGACCCAGCCCTGACCCTGACTCCTAGGCCAGCCCCGGAGCCTGAAGCCTGAGGCCTAGCCTAACGGCACACCGCGCCCTAGACGCACACGCCCCCAAACACGCATCCGCACCCCGATCTCGACCCTCGGCCTCACCGGGGGCCTAACCCTTACCCTAGCCCCAGCCCTCACCCTGTTCCGTACGCCTCCCCCGCAGCCTGAAGCCTGAGGCCTAGCCTAACGGCACGCCGCGCCCTACGACCCAAACGCCCCCTAACACCCATCCGCACCCCGATCTCGACCCTCAGCCTCACCGGGGGCCTAACCCTAACACTAGCTCCAGCCCTGACCATGACTCCTAGGCCTCCCCCGCAGCCTGAAGCCTGAGGCCTAGCCTAACGGCACGCGGCGCCCTACGACGCACACGCCCCCTAACACGCATCCGCACCCCGATCTCGACCCTCAGCCTCACCGGGGGCCTAACCCTAACCCTAGCCCCAGCCCTGAACATGACACCTAGGCCTCCCACGCAGCTTGAATCCAGAAGCCTAGCCTAACGGCACACCGCGCCCTACGACGCACACGCCCCCTAACACGCATCCGCACCCCGATCTCGACCCTCAGCCTCACCGGGGGCCTAAACCTAACCCTAGCCCCAGCCCTGACCCTGACCCCTAGGCCTCCCCCGCAGCCTGATGCCTGAGGCCTAGCCTAACGGCACGCCACGCCCCACGACACACACGCCCCCTAACACGCATCCGCACCCCGATCTCGACGCTCAGCCTCACCGGGGGCTTAACCCTAACCCTAGACCCAGCCCTGACCCTGACCCCTAGGCCTCCCCCGCAGCCTGAAGCCTGAGGCCTAGCCTAATGGCACGCCGCGCCCTACGACGCACACGCCCCCTAACACGCATCCGCACCCCGATCTGAACCCTCAGCCTCACCGGGGGCTTAAACCTAACCCTAGACCCAGCCCTGACCCTGACCCCTAGGACTTCCCCGCAGCCTAAATCCTGAGGCCTAGCCTAACGGCACGCCGCGCCCTACGACGCACACGCCCCCTAACACGCGTCCGCACCCCGATCTCGAACCTCAGCCTCACCGGGGGCCTAACCCTAACCCTAGCCCCAGCCCTGACTCTTACCCCTAGGCCTCCCTAGCAGCCTGAAGCCTGAGGCCTAGTCTAACGTCACGCCGCGCCCTACGACGCACACGCCCCCTAACATGCATCCGCACCCCGATCTCGACCCTCAGCCTCACCGGGGGCCTAACCCTAACCCTAGCCCCAGCCCTGACCATGACACCTAGGCCTCCCACGCAGCTTGAATCCTGAGGCCTAGCCTAACGGCACACCGCGCCCTACGACGCACACGCCCCCTAACACGCATCCGCACCCCGATCTCGACCCTCAGCCTCACCGGGGACCTAAACCTAACCCTAGCCCCAGCCCTGACCCTGACCCCTAGGCCTCCCCCGCAGCCTGATGCCTGAGGCCTAGCCTAACGGCACGCCACGCCCCACGACACACACGCCCCCTAACACGCATCCGCACCCCGAACTCGACCCTCAGCCTCACCGGGGGCTTAACCCTAACCCTAGACGCAGCCCTGACCCTGACCCCTAGGCCTCCCCCGCAGCCTGAAGCCTGAGGCCTAGCCTAATGGCACGCCGCGCCCTACGACGCACACGCCCCCTAACACGCATCCGCACCTCGATCTGAACCCTCAGCCTCACCGGGGGCTTAAACCTAACCCTAGACCCAGCCCTGACCCTGACCCCTAGGACTTCCCCGCAGCCTAAATCCTGAGGCCTAGCCTAACTGCACGCCGCGCCCTACGACGCACACGCCCCCTAACACGCATCCGCACCCCGATCTGAACCCTCAGCCTCACCGGGGGCTTAAACCTAACCCTAGACCCAGCCCTGACCCTGACCCCTAGGACTTCCCCGCAGCCTGAAGCCTGAGGCCTAGCCTAACGGCACGCCACGCCCTACGACGCACACGCCCCCTAACTCGCATCCGGACCGCGATCTCGACCCTCAGCCTCACCGGGGGCCTAACCCTAACCCTAGCCCCATACCTGACCCTGAACCCTAGTACTCCCCCGCAGCCTGAAGCCTGAGGCCGAGCCTAACGGCACGCCGCCCCCTACGACGCCCACGCCCCCTAACACGCATCCGCACCCCGATCTCGACCCTCAGCCTCACCGGGGGCCTAATCCTAACCCTAGCCCCAGCCCTGACCATGTCCACTAGGCCTCCCCCGCAGCCTGAAGCCTGAGGCCTAGGCTAACGGCACCCCGCGCCCTACGACGCACACGCCCCCTAACAAGCATCCGCACCCCGATCTCGACCCTCAGCCTCACCGGGGGCCTAACCCTAACCCTAGCCCCAGCCCTGACACTGACTCCTACGCCTCCCCCGCAGCGTGAAGCCTGAGCCCTAGCCTAACGCCACGCCACGCCCTATGACGCGCAAGCACCCTAACACGCACCCGCACCCCGATCTCGACCCTCAGCCTCACCGGGGACCTAACCCTAACCCTACCCCAGCCCTGACCCTGACCCTGACCCCTAGGCATCCCCCGCATCCTGAAGCCTGAGGCCTAGCCTATCGCACGCTGCGCTCTACGACGCACACGCCCCCTAGCTCGCATCCACACCCCGATCTCGACCCTCAGGTTCACCGGGGGCTTAAACGTAACCCTAGCCCCAGCCCTGACCCTGACACCTAGGCCTCCCCCGCAGCCTGATGCCTGAGGCCTAGCCTAACGCCACGCCGCGCCCTACGACGCACACGCCCCCTAACACGAATCTGCACCCCGATCTCGACCCTCAGCCTCACTGGAGGCCTAACCCTAACCCTAGACCCAACCCTGTCCCTGACACCTAGGCCTCCCCCGCAGCCTGATGCTTGAGGCCTAGCCTAACGCCACTCCGTGCCCTACGACGCACACGCCCCCTAACACGTATCCGCACCCCGATCTCGACCCTCAGCCTCACCGGGGCCTAACCCTTACCCTAGCCCCAGCCCTGACCCTCTTCCGTACGCCTCCCCCGCAGCCTGAAGCCTGAGGCCTAGCCTAACGACATGCCACGCCCTACGATGCACATGCCCCCTAACACGAATCCGCACCCCGATCTCAACCCTCAGACTCACCAGGGGCCTAACCCTAACCCTAGCCCCAGCCCTGACCCTGACGCCTAGGCCTCCCCCGCAGCCTGAAGCCTGATGCCTAGCCTAACAGCACGCAGTGCCCTAGGACGCACAGGCTCCCTAACTCGAATCCGCACCCCGATCTCCACCCTCAGCCTCACCGGGGGGCTAACACCAACTCTAGCCCCAGCCCTGACCCTGACACCTAGGCCTCCCCCGCAGCCTGAAGCCTGAGGCCTAGCCTAACAGCACGCCGCGCCCTACGACGCACATGCCCCCTAACATGCATCCGCACCCCGATCTCGAACCTCAGCCTCACCGGGGGCCTAAACCTAACCCTAGCTCCATCCCTGACCCTGACCCCTAGGCCTCCCCCGCAGCCTGAAGCCTGAGGCCGAGCCTAACGTCACGCCGCTCCCTAGGACGCACAGGCCCCCAAACACGCATCCGCACCCCGATCTCGACCCTCAGCCTCACCGGGGGAATAAGCCTAACCCTAGCCCCAGCTCTGACCCTGACCGCAATGCCTCCCCGACAGCCTGAAGCCTGAGGCCTAGACTAACGGCACGCCGCGCCATACGCCGCACTCGCCGCCTACCGCGCATCCGCACCCCGATCTCGACCCTCAGCCTCACCGGGGGCCTAACCCTAACCCTAGACCCAGCCCTGACCCTGACTCCTAGGCCAGCCCCGGAGCCTGAAGCCTGAGGCCTAGCCTAACGGCACACCGCGCCCTAGACGCACACGCCCCCAAACACGCATCCGCACCCCGATCTCGACCCTCGGCCTCACCGGGGGCCTAACCCTTACCCTAGCCCCAGCCCTCACCCTGTTCCGTACGCCTCCCCCGCAGCCTGAAGCCTGAGGCCTAGCCTAACGGCACGCCGCGCCCTACGACCCAAACGCCCCCTAACACCCATCCGCACCCCGATCTCGACCCTCAGCCTCACCGGGGGCCTAACCCTAACACTAGCTCCAGCCCTGACCATGACTCCTAGGCCTCCCCCGCAGCCTGAAGCCTGAGGCCTAGCCTAACGGCACGCGGCGCCCTACGACGCACACGCCCCCTAACACGCATCCGCACCCCGATCTCGATCCTCAGCCTCACCGGGGGCCTAACCATAACCCTAGCCCCAGCCCTGACCCTGACCCGTAGGCCTCCCCCGCAGCCTGAAGTCTGAGGCCTAGCCTAACGGCACGTGGCGCTCTACGACACGCACGCCCCCTAACAAGCATCCGCACCCCGATCTCGACCCTCAGCCTTTCCGGGGGCCTAACCATAACCCTAGCCCCAGCCCTGACACTGACCACTAGGCCTCCCCCGCTGCCTGAAGCCTGAGACCTAGCCTAACGGCACGCCGCGCCCTACGACGCACACGACCCCTACCACACTTCCGCACCCCGATCTCGCACCTCAGCCTCACCGGGGGCCTAACCGTAACCCTAGCCCCAGCCCTGACCCTGACCACTAGGCCTCCCCCGCAGCCTGAAGCCTGAGGCTTAGCCTAACGGCACGTGGCGCCCTACAACGCGCACGCCCCCTAACACGCATCCGCACCCCGATCTCGACACTCAGCCTCAGCGGGGGCCTAACCCTAACCCTAGCCCCAGCCCTAACCCTGACCCTGACCCCTAGGCCTCCCCCGCATCCTGAAGCCTGAGGCCTAGCCTAACGCCACCCCGCGCCCTACGACGCACACGCCCCCTAACACGCATCCGCACCCCGATCTCGACCCTCAGCCTCACCGGGGGCCTAACCCTAATCCTAGCCCCAGCCCTGACCCTGACCGCTAGGACTCTTCCGCAGCCTGAAGCCTGAGAGCTAGCCTAATGGCATGACACGCCTTACGATGCACACGCCCCCGAACACGCATCCATACCCCGATCTCGACCCTCAGCCTCAGCGGGGTCCTAACCCTAACCCTAGCCCCAGCCCTGAACCTGACCCCTAGGCCTCCCCCGCAGCCTGAATCCTGAAGCCTAGCCTAACGGCACACCGCGCCCTACGACGCACACGACCCCTACCACGCTTCCGCACCCCGATCTCGACCCTCAGCCTCAACGGGGGCCTAACCCTAACCCTAGCCCCAGCCCTAACCCTGACCCTGACCACTAGGCCTCCCCCGCAGCCTGAAGCCTGAGGCCAAGCCTAACGACATGTCGTGCCCTACGACGCAAACGCCCCCTAACACGCATCCGCAACCCGATCTCTACCCTCAGCCTCACCGGAGGCCTAACCCTAACCCTAGCGCCATCCCTGACCCTGACCCCTAGGACTCCCCCGCAGCCTGAAGCCTAAGGCCTAGCCTAACGACATGCCACGCCCTACGATGCACACGCCCCCTAACACGCATCCGAACCCCAATCTCGACCCTCAGCCTCACCTGGGGCCCAACCTTAACCCTAGCCCCAGCCCTGACCCTGACCCCGACCCCTAGGTCTCCCCCAGAGCCTGAAGCCTGAGTCCTAGCCTAACGGCACGCCATGCCCTACGACGCACACGCCCCCGAACACGCATCCACACCCCGATCTCGACCCTCAGACTCACCGGGGGCCTAACCTTAACCCTAGCCCCAGCCCTGACCTTACGCCTAGGCCTCCCCCGCAGCCTGAAGCCTGATGCCTAGCCTAACAGCACGCAGTGCCCTAGGACGCACACGCTCCCTAACACGAATCCGCATCCCGATCTCAACCCTCAGCCTCACCGGGGGCCTAACCCCAACTCTAGCCCCAGCCCTGACCCTGACACCTAGGCCTCCCCAGCAGCCTGAGCCTGAGGCCTAGCCTAACAGCACGCCGCGCCCTACGACGCACACGCCCCTTAACACGCATCCGCACCGCGATCTCGACCCTCAGCCTCACCGGGGGCCTAACCCTAACCCTAGACCCAGGCCTGACCCTGACCCCTAGGCCTCCCCAACAGCCTGAAGCCTGAGGCCTAGCCTACCGGCACGCCGCGCCCTACGATGCACACGCCCCCTAACACACATCCGCACCCCGATCTCGACCCTCAGCCTCACCGGGGGCCTAAACCTAACCCTAGCCCCAGCCCTGACCCTGAACCCTAGGCCTCCCCCGCAGCCTGGAGCCTGGGGCCTAGCCTAACGGCACGCGGCGCCCTACGACGCACACGCCCGCTAACACGCATCCGCACCCCGATCTCGACCCTCAGCCTCACCGGAGGCCTAACCCTAACCCTAGCCCCAACCCTGTCCCTGACACCTAGGCCTCCCCTGCAGCCTGATGCCTGAGGCCTAGCCTAACGCCACGCCGCGCCCTACGATGCACACGCCCCCTAACACGCATCCGCACCCCGATCTCGATCCTCAGCCTCACCGGGGGCCTAATCATAACCCTAGCCCCGGCCCTGACCCTGACCACTAGGCCTCCCCCGCAGCCTGAAGTCTGAGGCCTAGCCTAACGGCACGTGGCGCTCTACGACACGCACGCCCCCTAACAAGCATCCGCACCCCGATCTCGACCCTCAGCCTTTCCGGGGGCCTAACCATAACCCTAGCCCCAGCCCTGACACTGACCACTAGGCCTCCCCCGCTTCCTGAAGCCTGAGACCTAGCCTAACGGCACGCCGCGCCCTACTACGCACACGACCCCAACCACGCTTCCGCACCCCGATCTCGACCCTCAGCCTCAGCGGGGGCCTAACACTAACCCTAGCCCTAGCCCAGACCCTGACAACTAGGCCTCCCCCGCAGCCTGAAGCCTGAGGCCTATCCTAATGGCACGCCGCGCCCTGCGACGCACACGCCCCCTAACACGCATCCGCACCCCGATCTCGCACCTCAGCCTCACCGGGGGCCTAACCGTAACCCTAGCCCCAGCCCTCACCCTCACCACTAGGCCTCCCCCGCAGCCTGAAGCCTGAGGCCTAGCCTAACGGCACGTGGCGCCCTACGACGCGCACGCCCCCTAATAAGCATCCGCACCCCGATCTCGACCCTCAGCCTTTCCGGGGGCCTAACCCTAACCCTAGCCCCAGCCCTGACCCTGACCCTGACCCCTAGGCCTCCCCCGCATCCTGAAGCCTGAGGCCTAGCCTATCGAACGCTGCGCTCTACGACGCACAAGCCCCCTAGCTCGCATCCACACCCCGATCTCGACCCTCAGCTTCACCGGGGGCTTAAACCTAACCCTAGCCCCAGCCCTGACCCTGACACCTAGGCCTCCCCCGCAGCCTGATGCCTGAGGCCTAGCCTAACGCCACGCCGCGCCCTACGACGCACACGCCCCCTAACACGTATCCGCACCCCGATCTCGACCTTCAGCCTCACCGGGGCCTAACCCTTACCCTAGCCCCAGCCCTGACCCTGTTCCATATGCCTCCCCCGCAGCCTGAAGCCTGAGGCCTAGCCTAACGACATGCCACGCCCTATGATGCACACGCCCCCTAACACGAATCCGCACCCCGATCTCGACCCTCAGACTCACCGGGGGCCTAACCCTAACCCTAGCCCCAGCCCTGACCCTGACACCTAGGCCTCCCCCGCAGCCTGAAGCCTGAGTCCTAGCCTAACAGCACGCCGCGCCCTACGACGCACACGCCCCCTAACATGCATCCGCACCCCGATCTCGAACCTCAGCCTCACCGGGGGCCTAACCCTAACCCTAGCTCCAGCCCTGACCCTGACCCCTAGGCCTCCCCCGCAGCCTGAAGCCTGAGGCCGAGCCTAACGGCACGCCGCTCCCTAGGACGCAGAGGCCCCCGAACACGCATCCGCACCCCGATCTCGACCCTCAGCTTCACCGGGGGCTTAAACCTAACCCTAGCCCCAGCCCTGACCCTGACACCTAGGCCTCCCCCGCAGCCTGATGCCTGAGGCCTAGCCTAACGCCACGCCGCGCCCTACGACGCACACGCCCCCTAACACGTATCCGCACCCCGATCTCGAACCTCAGCCTCACCGGGGGCCTAACCCTAACCCTAGCTCCAGCCCTGACCCTGACCCCTAGGCCTCCCCCGCAGCCTGAAGCCTGAGGCCGAGCCTAACGGCACGCCGCTCCCTAGGACGCAGAGGCCCCCGAACACGCATCCGCACCCCGATCTCGACCCTCAGCTTCACCGGGGGCTTAAACCTAACCCTAGCCCCAGCCCTGACCCTGACACCTAGGCCTCCCCCGCAGCCTGATGCCTGAGGCCTAGCCTAACGCCACGCCCCGCCCTACGACGCACACGCCCCCTAACACGTATCCGCACCCCGATCTCGACCTTCAGCCTCACCGGGGTTAACCCTTACCGTAGCCCCAGCCCTGACCCTGACACCTAGGCCTCTCCCGCAGCCTGATGACTGAGGCCTAGCCTAACGCCACGCCGCGCCCTACGACGCACACGCCCCCTAACACGCATCCGCACCCCGATCTCGACCCTCAGCCTCACCGGAGGCCTAACCCTAACCCTAGACCCAACCCTGTCCCTGACACCTAGGCCTCCCCCGCAGCCTGATGCCTGAGGCCTAGCCTAACGCCACGCCGCGCCCTACGACGCACACGCCCCCTAACACGTATCCGCACCCCGATCTCGACCTTCAGCCTCACCGGGGCCTAACCCTTACCCTAGCCCCAGCCCTGACCCTGTTCCATATGCCTCCCCCGCAGCCTGAAGCCTGAGACCTAGCCTAACGACATGCCACGCCCTATGATGCACACGCCCCCTAACACGAATCCGCACCCCGATCTCGACCCTCAGAGTCACCGGGGGCCTAACCCTAACCCTAGCCCCAGCCCTGACCCTGACACCTAGGCCTCCCCCGCAGCCTGAAGCCTGAGTCCTAGCCTAACAGCACGCCGCGCCCTACGACGCACACGCCCCCTAACATGCATCCGCACCCCGATCTCGAACCTCAGCCTCACCGGGGGCCTAACCCTAACCCTAGCTCCAGCCCTGACCCTGACCCCTAGGCCTCCCCCGCAGCCTGAAGCCTGAGGCCGAGCCTAACGGCACGCCGCTCCCTAGGACGCAGAGGCCCCCGAACACGCATCCGCACCCCGATCTCGACCCTCAGCCTCACCGGGGGAATAAGCCTAACCCTAGCCCCAGCCCTGACCCTGACCACAATGCCTCCCCCTCAGCCTGAAGACTGAGGCCTAGCCTAACGGCACGCCGCGCCATACGCCGCACTCGCCGCCTACCACGCATCCACACCCCGATCTCGACCCTCAGCCTCACCGGGGGCCTCAACCTAACCCTAGCCCCAGCCCTGACCCTGACCGCTAGGCCTCACCCACAGCCTGAAGCCTGAGGCCTAGCCTAACGGCACGCCACGCCCTACGACGCAAACGCCCCCTAACACGCATCCGCACCCCGATCTCGACCCTCAGCCTCACCGGGGGCCTAAACCTAACCCTAGCCCCAGCCCTGACCCTGACCCCTAGGCCTCCCCCGCAGCCTGAAGCCTCAGGCCTAGCCTAACGGCACACCGCGCCCTACGACGCACACGACCCATACCACGCTTCCGCACCCCGATCTCGACCCTCAGGCTCAACGGGGCCCGAACCCTAAACCTAGCCCCAACCCTGACCCTGACCACTAGACCTCCCCCGCAGCCTGACGCCTAACCTAATGGCATGCCGCGCCCTACGACGCACACGCCCCCTAACACGGATCCGCACCAAGATCTCGACCCTCAGCCTCACAGGGGGCTTAACCCTAACCCTAGCCTCAGCCCTGACCCTGACCACGAGGCCTTCCCCGCAGCCTGAAGCCTGAGGCCTAGCCTAACGGCACGCTGCGCCCTACGACGCACACGCCCCCTACCACGCATCCACACCCCGATCTCGACCCTCAGCTTCACCGGGTGCTTAACCCTAACCCTAGCCCCAGACATGACCCTGACCACTAGTCCTCCACCGCAGTCTGAAGCCTGAGGCCTAGCCTAACGGCACGCCGCGCCCTACAACGCACACGTGCCCTAACACGCATCCGCACCCCGATCTCGACCCTCAGCCTCAGCGGGGGCTTAACACTAACCGTAGACCCAGCCCTGACCCTGACCACTAGGCCTCCCCCGCAGCCTGAAGCCTGAGTCCTATCCTAACCGCACGCCGAGCCCTGCGACGCACACGCCCCCTAACACGCATCCGCACCCCGATCTCGACCCTCAGCCTCACCGGGGGCCTAACCCTAACCCTAGCTCCAGCCCTGACACTGACCCCTAGGCCTCCCCCGCAGCCTGAAGCCTGAGGCTGAGCCTAACGGCACGCCGCTCCCTAGGATGCACAGGCCCCAGAACACGCATTCGCACCCCG
This sequence comes from Kogia breviceps, assembly GCF_026419965.1. Lineage (NCBI taxonomy): Eukaryota > Metazoa > Chordata > Mammalia > Artiodactyla > Physeteridae > Kogia > Kogia breviceps. The sequence continues at coordinate 46,150,881 of NC_081315.1, forward strand.
ATCTCGACCCTCAGCCTCACCGGGGGAATAAGCCTAACCCTAGCCCCAGCTCTGACCCTGACCGCAATGCCTCCCCCTCAGCCTGAAGCCTGAGGCCTAGCCTAACGGCACGCGGCGCCCTACTATGCACACGCCCCCTAACACGCATCCGCATCCCGATCTCGATCCTCAGCCTCACCGGGGGACTAACCCTAACCCTAGCCCCATCCCTGAACCTGACCCCTAGGCCTCCCCCGCAGCCTGAAGCCTGAAGCCTAGCCTAATGGCACGCTGCGCTCTATGACGCACACGCCCCCTAGCACGCATCCACACCCCGATCTCGACCCTCAGCCTCACCGGGGGCCGAACCCTAAACCTAGCCCCAACCCTGACCCTGACCACTAGACCTCCCCCGCAGCCTGACGCCTAACCTAATGGCATGCCGCGCCCTACGACGCACACGCCCCCTAACACGGATCCGCACCAAGATCTCGACCCTCAGCCTCACAGGGGGCTTAACCCTAACCCTAGCCTCAGCCCTGACCCTGACCACGAGGCCTTCCCCGCAGCCTGAAGCCTGAGGCCTAGCCTAACGGCACGCTGCGCCCTACGACGCACACGCCCCCTACCACGCATCCACACCCCGATCTCGACCCTCAGCTTCACCGGGTGCTTAACCCTAACCCTAGCCCCAGCCATGACCCTGACCACTAGTCCTCCACCGCAGTCTGAAGCCTGAGGCCTAGCCTAACGGCACGCCGCGCCCTACAACGCACACGTGCCCTAACACGCATCCGCACCCCGATCTCGACCCTCAGCCTCAGCGGGGGCTTAACACTAACCGTAGACCCAGCCCTGACCCTGACCACTAGGCCTCCCCCGCAGCCTGAAGCCTGAGTCCTATCCTAACCGCACGCCGAGCCCTGCGACGCACACGCCCCCTAACACGCATCCGCACCCCGATCTCGACCCTCACCCTCACCGGGGGCCGAACCCTAAACCTAGCCCCAACCCTGACCCTGAGAACTAGACCTCCCCCGCAGCCGGAGGCCTAGCCTAACGGCATGCCGCGCCCTACGACTCACACGCCCCCTAACACGGATCCGCACCCCGATCTCGACCCTCAGCCTCACAGGGGGCTTAACCCTAACCCTAGCCCCAGCCCTGACCCTGACCACTAGGCCTCCCCCGCAGCCTGAAGCCTGAGGCCTACCCTAACGGCACGCCGCGCCCTAAGACGCACAGGCCCCCTAACATGCATTCGCACCACGATCTCGACCCTCAGCCTCTCCGGGGGCCGAACCCTAAACCTAGCCCCAGCCCCGACCCTGACCCTGACCCCTAGGACTCCCCCGCAGACTGAAGCTTGAGGCCTAGCCTAACGGCACGCCACGCCCTATGACGCACACGCCCCCTAACACGCATCCGCACCCCGATCTCGACCCTGAGCCTCACCGGGGGCCTAAACCTAACCCGAGCCCCAGCCCTGACCCTGACCCGTAGGCCTCCCCCGCAGCCTGAAGCCTGAGGCCTAGCCTAACGGCACGCCGCACCCTACGACGCACACGCCCCATAACACGCATCCGCACCCCGATCTCGACCCTCATCCTCACCGGGGGCCTAACCCTAACCCTAGCCCCAGCCCTGACCCTGACCCCTAGGCCACCCCAACAGCCTGAAGCCTGAGGCCTAGCCCAATGGCACGCCGCGCCCTACAACGCACACGCCACCTAACACGCATCCGCACCCCGATCTCGACCCTCAGCCTCACCGGGGGCCTAACCCTAACCCTAGCTCCAGCCCTGACCCTGACCCCTAGGCCTCCCCCGCAGCCTGAAGCCTGAGGCCGAGCCTAACGGCACGCCGCTCCCTAGGATGCACAGGCCCCAGAACACGCATCCGCACCCCGATCTCGACCCTCAGCCTCACCGGGGGCCTAAGCCTAACCCTAGCCCCAGCTCTGACCCTGACCGCAATGCCTCCCCCTCAGCCTGAAGCCTGAGGCCTAGCCTAACGGCACGCGGCGCCCTACTATGCACACGCCCCCTAACACGCATCCGCATCCCGATCTCGATCCTCAGCCTCACGGGGGGACTAACCCTAACCCTAGCCCCATCCCTGAACCTGACCCCTAGGCCTCCCCCGCAGCCTGAAGCCTGAAGCCTAGCCTAATGGCACGCTGCGCTCTATGACGCACACGCCCCCTAGCACGCATCCACACCCCGATCTCGACCCTCAGCCTCACCGGGGGCCGAACCCTAAACCTAGCCCCAACCCTGACCCTGACCACTAGACCTCCCCCGCAGCCTGACGCCTAACCTAATGGCATGCCGCGCCCTACGACGCACACGCCCCCTAACACGGATCCGCACCAAGATCTCGACCCTCAGCCTCACAGGGGGCTTAACCCTAACCCTAGCCTCAGCCCTGACCCTGACCACGAGGCCTTCCCCGCAGCCTGAAGCCTGAGGCCTAGCCTAACGGCACGCTGCGCCCTACGACGCACAGGCCCCCTAACATGCATCCGCACCCCGATCTCGAACCTCAGCCTCTCCGGGGGCCTACCCCTAACCCTAGCCTCAGCCCTGACCCTGACCACGAGGCCTCCCCCGCAGCCTGAAGCCTGAGGCCTAGCCTAACGGCACGCCACGCCCTATGACACACACGCCCCAGAACACGCATCCGCACCCCGTTCTCGACCCTCAGCCTCACCGGAGGCCTAACCCTAACCCTAGCCCCAACCCTGACCCTGATACCTAGGCCTCCCCCGCTGCCTGATGCCTGAGGCCAAGCCTAACGGCACACCACGCCCTACGTCGCACATGCCCCCTAACACGTATCCGCACCCCGATCTCGACCCTCAGCCTCACCGGGGGCCTAACCCTAACACTATCCCCAGCCCTGACCATGAATCCTAGGCCTCCCCCGCAGCCTAAAGCCTGAGGCCTAGCCTAACCACATGCCCTGCCCTGCGACGCACACGCCCCCTAACACGCATCCGCACCTCGATCTCGACCCTCAGCCTCACCGGGGGCCTAAACCTAACCCTAGCCCCATCCCTGACCCTGACCCCTAGGCCTCACCCACAGCCTGAAGCCGGAGGCCCAGCCTAACGGCACGCCATGCCCTAAGACGAACACACCCCCTAACACGCATCCGCCCCCCGATCTTGACCCTCCGCCTCACCGGGGGCCTAACCCTAACCCTAGCCCCAGCCCTGACCCTGACCCCTAGGCCTCCCCCACAGCCTGAAGCCTGAGGCCTACCCTAACGGCACGCCGCGCCTTACGACGCACACGGCCCCCAACACGCATCCGCACCCCGATCTCGAGCCTCAGCCTCACCGGGGGCCTAACCCTAACCCTAGCGCCAGCCCAGACCCTGACCCCTAGGCCTACCCCGCAGCCTGAAGCCTGAGGCCTAGCCTAACGGCACGCCGCGCCCTACGACGCACACGTCCCCTAACACGCATACGCACCCCGATCTCGACCTTCAGCCTCACCGGGTGCCTAACCCTAACCCTAGCCCCAGCCCTGACCATGACCCCTAGGCCTCCCCCGCAGGCTGAAGCCAGAGGCCTAGCCTAACGGCACGCCGCGCCCTACGACAAACACGCCCCCTAACACGCATCCGCACCATGATCTCTACCCTCAGCCTCACCGGGGGCTTAACCCTAACCCTAGCTCCAGCCCTGACCCTGACCACTAGGCCTCCCCCGCAGCCTAAAGCCTGAGGCCTAGCCTATGGCACGCTGCGCTCTATGACGCACACGCCCCCTGACACGCATCCGCACCAGGATCTCGACCCTCAGCGTCACCGGGGGCCTAACTCTAACCCTAGCCCCAGCCCTGACCCTGACCGCTAGGCCTTCTCCGCAGCCTGAAGCCTGAGACCTAGCCTATGGCACGCTGCGCTCTACGACGCACACGCCCCCTAGCACGCATCCACACCCCGATATCGAACCTCAGCTTCACCGGGGGCTTAACCCTAACCATAGCCCCAGCCATGACCCTGACCCCTAGTCCTCGCCGCAGTCTGAAGCCTGAGGCCTAGCCTAACAGCACGCCGCGCCCTACGACGCACACGCGCCCTAACACGCATCCGCACCCCGATCTCGACCCTCAGCCTCAGCGGGGGCTTAACACTAACCGCAGACCCAGCCCTGACCCTGACCCCTAGGCCTCCACCGCAGCCTGAAGCCTGAGGCCTATCCTAACCACACGCCGAGCCCTGCGACGCACACGCCCCCTAACACGCATCCGAACCCAGATCTCGACCCTCAGCCTCACCGGGGGCCCAACCCTAACCCTAGCCCCAGCCCTGACCCTGACCCCCAGGCCTCCCCCGCAGCCTGAAGCCTGAGGCCTAGCCTAACGGCACACGGCGACCTACGACCCACATTCCCCCTAACACCCAACCGCACCCCGATCTCGACCCTCAGCCTCACCGGGGGCCTAACCCTAACACTAGCCCCAGCCCTGACCATGAATCATAGGCCTCCCCCGCAGCCTGAAGCCTGAGGCGTAGCCTAACGACATGCCCTGCCCTGCGACGCACACGCCCCCTAACACGCATCCGCACCCCGATTTCGACCCTCAGCCTCACCGGAGGCCGAACCCTAAACCTAGTCCCAGCCCTGACCCTGACCCCTAGGCCTCCCCCGCAGCCTGAAGCCTGAGGCCTAGCCTAACGGCACGCCACGTCCTACGACGCACACGCCCCCTAACACGCATCCGCACCCCGATCCTGACCCTCAACCTCACCGGAGGCCTAACCCTAACCCCAGCCCCAGCCCTGACCCTGATCCCTAGGCCTCCCCAGCAGCCTGAAGCCTGAGGCGTAACCTAACGGCAGGCCGCGCCCTACAATACACACGGCCCCTAACACGCATCCGCACCCCGATCTTCACCCTCAGCCTCACGGGGGGCCTAACCCTAACCCTAGCCCCAGCCCTGACCCTGACCCCTAGGCCTGCCCCGCAGCCTGAAGCCTGAGGCCTAGCCTAAAGGCCCACGGCGCCCTAGACGCACACGCCCCCTAACACGCATCCGCACCCCGATCTCGACCCTCGGCCTCACCGGGGCCCTAACCCTAACCCTAGCCCCAGCCCTGAGCCTGACCCCTAGGCCTCCCCCGCAGCCTGAAGCCTGAGGCCTAGCCTAACGGCATGCCGCGCCCTACGACGCACACGCCCCCTAACACCCATCCGCACCCCGATCTCGACCGTCAGACTCACCGGGGGCCTAACCCTAACCCTATCCCCAGCCCTGACCCTGACCCCTAGGCCTCCCCAACAGCCTGAAGCCTGAGTCCTAGCCTAACGGCACGCCGCGCCCTATGACACTCACGCCCCCTAACACGCATCCGCACCCCGATCTCGACCCTCAGCCTCACCGGGGGCGTAACGCTAACCCTAGCCCCAGCCCTGACCCTGATCCCTAGGCCTCCCCCGCAGCCTGAAGCCTGAGACCTAGCCTAACCGCACGCCGCGCCCTACGATGCACACGTCCCCTAACACGCATACGCACCCCGATCTCCACCTTCAGCTTCACCGGGTGCCTAACCCTAACTCTAGCCCCAGCCCTAACCCTGACCCATAGGCCTCCCCCGCAGCCTGACGCCAGAGGCCTAGCCTAACGGCACGCCGCGCCCTACGACAAACATGCCCCCTAACACGCATCCGCACCCCGATCTCGACCCTCAGCCTCACCGGGGTCCTAACCCTAATCCTAGCTTCAGCCCTGACCCTGACCCCTCGGGCTCCCCCGCAGCCTGAAGCCTGAGGCCGAGCCTAACGGCATGCCACGCCCTACGATGCACACGCCCCCTAACACGCATCCGCACCCCGATCTCGAACCTCAGCCTAACCGGGAGCCTAACCCTAACCCTAGCCCCAGCCCTGACACTGACCCCTAGGCCTCCCCCGCAGCCTGTAGCCTGAGGCCTAGCCTAACGGCACGACACGCCCTACGACACACATGCCCCCTGACACGCATCCGCACCCCGATCTCGAGCCTCAGCCTCACCGGGGGCCTAACTCTAACCCTAGCCCCAGCCCTGACACTGACCCCTAGGCCTCCCCCGCAGCCTGAAGCCTGAGGCCTAGACTAACGGCACGCCGCGCCCTACGACCCACACGGCCCCTAACACCCATCCGCACCCCGATCTCGACCCTGAGCCTCACCGGGGGCCTAACCCTAACCCTAGCCCCAGCTCTGACCCTGACCCCTAGGCCTCCCCAACAGCCTGAAGCCAGAGGCCTAGCCTAACGGCACGCCGCGCCCTATGACACTCACGCCCCCTAACACGCATCCGCACCCCGATCTCGACGCTCAGCCTCACTGGGGGCCTAACCCTAATCCTAGCCCGAGCCCTGACCCTGACCCCTAGGCCTCCCCAACAGCCTGAAGCCTGAGGCCTAGCCTAATGGCATGACACGCCTTACGATGCACACGCCCCCGAACACGCATCCGCACCCCGATCTCGACCCTCAGCCTCCCCGGGGGCCTAACCCTAACCCTAGACCCAGCCCTGACCCTTACCCCTAGGCCTCCCCAACAGCCTGAAGCCTGAGGCCTAGCCTAATGGCATGACACGCCTTACGATGCACACGCCCCCTAACACGCATCCGCACCACGTTCTCGACCCTCAGCCTCACCGGGGACGTAACCCCAACCCTAGCCCCAGCCCTTACCCTGACCACTTGGCCTCACCCGAAGCCTGAAGCCTGAGGCCTAGCCTAACGGCACGCCACGCCCTACGACGAACACACCCTTCTAACACGCATCCGCACCCCGATCTCGACCCTCAGCCTCACCGGGGGCCTAACCCTAACCCTAGCCCCAGCCCTGACACTGACCCCTTGGCCTCCCCCACAGCCTGAAGCCGGAGACCTAGCCTAACGGCACGCCACGCCCTACGACGCACACGCCCCCTGACACGCATCCGCACCCCGATCTCGACCCTCAGCCTCACCGGGGGCCTAACTCTAACCCTAGCCCCAGCCCTGACCCTGACCCCTAGGCCTCCCCCGCAGCCTGAAGCCTGAGGCCTAGCCTAACGGCACGCCGCGCCCTACGACCCACAGGACCCCTAACACGCACCCGCACCCCGATCTCGACCCTGAGCCTCACCGGGGGCCTAACCCTAACCCTAGCCCCAGCCCTGACCCTGACCCCTAAGCCTCCCCAACAGCCTGAAGCCTGAGGCCTAGCCTAACGGCACGCCGCGCCCTACGAGGCACACGCCCCCTAACACACATCCGCACCCCGAACCTGAGATTCAGCCTCACCGGGGGCCTAACCCTAACCCTAGCCCCAGCCCTGACCCTGAGCCCTAGGCCTGCCCTGCAGACTGAAGCCTGAGGCCTAACCTAATGGCACGCCGTGCCCTACAACATGCACGCCCCCTAACACGCATCCCTACCCCGATCTCGACCCTCAGCCTCAGCGGGGTCCTAACCCTAACCCAAGCCCCAGCCCTCACCCTGACCCCTAGGCCTCCCCCGCAGCCTGAAGCTTGATGCCTAGCCTAACGGCACGCCGCGCCCTACGACGCACACACCCCCTAACACGCATCCGCACCCCGATCTCGACTCTCAGACTCACCGGGGGCATAACCCTAACCCTAGCTCCAGCCCTGACCCTGACACATAGGCCTCCCCCGCAGACTGAAGCCTGAGGCCGAGCCTAACGGCACGTTGCGCCCTACGAGGCACACGCCCCTTAACACGCATCCACAACCCGATCTCGACCCTCAGCGTCACCGGGGGCCTAAACCTAACCCTAGCCCCAGCCCTGACCCTTTCCGCTAGGCCTCCCCCACAGCCTGAAGCCTGAGGCCTAGCCTAACGGCACGCTGCGCCCTACGACGCACACGCCCCCTAGCACGCATCCGCACCCCGATCTCGACCCTCAGCCTCACCGGGGGCCTAACCCTAACCCTAGCGCCAGCCCTGACCCTGACCCCTAGGCCTCCCCCGCAACCTGAAGCCTGAGGCCTACCCTAACGGCACGCCGCGCCTTACGACGCACACGGCCCCCAACACGCATCCGCACCCCGATCTCGACCCTCAGCCTCACCGGGGGCCTAACCCTAACCCTAGCGCCAGCCCAGACCCTGACCCCTAGGCCTACCCCTCAGCCTGAAGCCTGAGGCCTAGCCTAACGGCACGCCGCGCCCTACGACGCACACGTCCCCTAACACGCATACGCACCCCGATCTCGGCCTTCAGCCTCACCGGGTGCCTAACCCTAACCCTAGCCCCAGCCCTGACCCTGACCCCTAGGCCTCCCCCGCAGGCTGAAGCCAGAGGCCTAGCCTAACGGCACGCCGCGCCCTACGACAAACACGCCCCCTAACACGCATCCGCACCCTGATCTCTACCCTCAGCCTCACCGGGGGCTTAACCCTAACCCTAGCTCCAGCCCTGACCCTGACCACTAGGCCTCCCTCGCAGCCTAAAGCCTGAGGCCTAGCCTAACGGCACGCCACGCCCTACGACGCACACGCCCCCTGACACGCATCCGCACCCCGATCTCGACCCTCAGCCTCACCGGGGGCCTAACTCTAACCCTAGCCCCAGCCCTGACCCTGACCCGTAGGCCACCCCCGCAGCCTGAAGCCTGAGGCCTAGCCTAACAGCACGCCGCGCCCTACGACGTACACTCCCCTTAACACGCATCCGCACTGCGATCTCGACCCTCAGCCTCACCGGGGGCCTAACCCTAACCCTAGACCCAGCCCTGACCCTGACCCCTAGGCCTCCCCAACAGCCTGAAGCCTGAGGCCTAGCCTAACGGCACGCCCTCCCCTACAACGCACACGCCCCCTAACACGCATCCGCACCCCGATCTCGACCCTCAGCCTCACCGGGGGCCTAAACCTAACCCTAGCCCCAGCCCTGACCCTGACGCCTAGGCCTCCCCCGCAGCCTGAAGCCTGATGCCTAACCGAACAGCACGCAGTGCCCTAGGACGCACACGCTCCCTAACTCGAATCCGCACCCCGATCTCGACCCTCAGCCTCACCGGGGAGCTAACCCCAACTCTAGCCCCAGCCCTGACCCTGACCCCTAGGCCTCCACCGCAGCCTGAAGCCTGAGACCTAGCCTATGGCACGCTGCGCTCTACGACGCACACGCCCCCTAGCACGCATCCGCACCAGGATCTCGACCCTCAGCGTCACCGGGGGACTAACCCTAACCCTAGCCCCAGCCATGACCCTGACCGCTAGGCCTTCTCCGCAGCCTGAAGCCTGAGACCTAGCCTATGGCACGCTGCGCTCTACGACGCACGCGCCCCCTAGCACGCATCCACACCCCGATATCGAACCTCATCTTCAACGGGGGCTTAACCCTAACCATAGCCCCAGCCATGACCCTGACCCCTAGTCCTCGCCGCAGTCTGAAGCCTGAGGCCTAGCCTAACAGCACGCCGCGCCCTACAACGCACACGCGCCCTAACACGCATCCGCACCCCGATCTCGACCCTCAGCCTCAGCGGGGGCTTAACACTAACCGCAGACCCAGCCCTGACCCTGACCCCTAGGCCTCCACCGCAGCCTGAAGCCTGAGGCCTATCCTAACCACACGCCGAGCCCTGCGACGCACACGCCCCCTAACACGCATCCGAACCCCGATCTCGACCCTCAGCCTCACCGGGGGCCCAACCCTAACCCTAGCCCCAGCCCTGACCCTGACCCCCAGGCCTCCCCCGCAGCCTGAAGCCTGAGGCCTAGCCTAACGGCACATGGCGCCCTACGACCCACACGCCCCCTAACACCCAACCGCACCCCGATTTCGACCCTCAGCCTCACCGGGGGCCTAACCCTAACACTAGCCCCAGCCCTGACCATGAATCATAGGCCTCCCCCGCAGCCTGAAGCCTGAGGCGTAGCCTAACGACATGCCCTGCCCTGCGACGCACACGCCCCCTAACACGCATCCGCACCCCGATTTCGACCCTCAGCCTCACCGGGGGCCGAACCCTAAACCTAGTCCCAGCCCTGACCCTGACCCCTAGGCCTCCCCCGCAGCCTGAAGCCTGAGGCCTAGCCTAACGGCACGCCACGTCCTACGACGCACACGCCCCCTAACACGCATCCGCACCCCGATCCTGACCCTCAACCTCACCGGAGGCCTAACCCTAACCCTAGCCCCAGCCCTGACCCTGATCCCTAGGCCTCCCCAGCAGGCTGAAGCCTGAGGCGTAACCTAACGGCACGCCGCGCCCTACAATGCACACGGCCCCTAACACGCATCCGCACCCCGATCTTCACCCTAAGCCTCACGGGGGGCCTAACCCTAACCCTAGCCCCAGCCCTGACCCTGACCCCTAGGCCTGCCCCGCAGCCTGAATCCTGAGGCCTAGCCTAAAGGCCCACGGCGTCCTAGACGCACACGCCCCCTAACACGCATCTGCACCCCGATCTCGACCCTCAGACTCACCGGGGGCCTAACCCTAACCCTATCCCCAGCCCTGACCCTGACCCCTAGGCCACCCCAACAGCCTGAAGCCTGAGTCCTAGGCTAACGGCACGCCGCGCCCTATGACACTCACGCCCCCTAACACGCATCCGCACCCCGATCTCGACCCTCAGCCTCACTGGGGGCCTAACCCTAACCCTAGCCCCAGCCCTGACCCTGATCCCTAGGCCTCCTCCGCAGCCTGAAGCCTGAGACCTAGCCTAACGGCACGCCGCGCCCTACGATGCACACGTCCCCTAACACGCATACGCACCCCGATCTCGACCTTCAGCCTCACCGGGTGCCTAACCCTAACTCTAGCCCCAGCCCTGACCCTGACCCCTAGGCCTCCCCCGCAGCCTGAAGCCAGAGGCCTAGCCTAACGGCACGCCGCGCCCTACGACAAACATGCCCCCTAACACGCATCCGCACCCCGATCTCGACCCTCAGCCTCACCGGGGGCCTAACCCTAATCCTAGCTTCAGCCCTGACCCTGACCCCTCGGCCTCCCCCGCAGCCTGAAGCCTGAGGCCGAGCCTAACGGCATGCCACGCCCTACGATGCACACGCCCCCTAACACGCATCCGCACCCCGATCTCGAACCTCAGCCTAACCGGGAGCCTAACCCTAACCCTAGCCCCAGCCCTGACACTGACCCCTAGGCCTCCCCCGCAGCCTGAAGCCTGAGGCCGAGCCTAACGGCACGCCACGCCCTACGATGCACACGCCCCCTGACACGCATACGCACCCCGATCTCGAGCCTCAGCCTCACCGGGGGCCTAACTCTAACCCTAGCCCCAGCCCTGACACTGACCCCTAGGCCTCCCCCGCAGCCTGAAGCCTGAGGCCTAGACTAACGGCACGCCGCGCCCTACTACCCACACGGCCCCTAACACCCATCCGCACCCCGATCTCGACCCTGAGCCTCACCGGGGGCCTAACCCTAACCCTAGCCCCAGCTCTGACCCTGACCCCTAGGCCTCCCCAACAGCCTGAAGCCTGAGGCCTAGCCTAACGGCACGCCGCGCCCTATGACACTCACGCCCCCTAACACGCATCTGCACCCCGATCTCGACGCTCAGCCTCACTGGGGGCCTAACCCTAATCCTAGCCCGAGCCCTGACCCTGACCCCTAGGCCTCCCCAACAGCCTGAAGCCTGAGGCCTAGCCTAATGGCATGACACGCCTTACGATGCACACGCCCCCTAACACGCATCCGCACCACGTTCTCGACCCTCAGCCTCACCGGGGACGTAACCCCAACCCTAGCCCCAGCCCTGACCCTGACCAGTTGGCCTCACCCGAAGCCTGAAGCCTGAGGGCTAGCCTAACGGCACGCCACGCCCTACGACGAACACACCCTTCTAACACGCATCCGCACCCCGATCTCGACCCTCAGCCTCACCGGGGGCCTAACCCTAACCCTAGCCCCAGCCCTGACACTGACCCCTTGGCCTCCCCCACAGCCTGAAGCCGGAGACCGAGCCTAACGGCACGCCGCGCCCTACGACCCACAGGACACCTAACAGGCACCCGCACCCCGATCTCGACCCTGAGCCTCACCGGGGGCTAAACCCTAACCCTAGCCCCAGCCCTGACCCTGACCCCTAAGCCTCCCCCACAGCCTGAAACCTGAGGCCTAGCCTAACGGCACGCTGCGCCCTACGACGCACACGCCCCCTAGCACGCATCCGCACCCCGATCTCGACCCTCAGCCTCACCTGGAGCCTAACCCTAACCCTAGCGCCAGCCCTGACCCTGACCCCTAGGCCTCCCCCGCAACCTGAAGCCTGAGGCCTAGCCTAACGGCACGCCGCGCCCTACGACAAACACGCCCCCTAACACGCATCCGCACCCTGATCTCTACCCTCAGCCTCACCGGGGGCTTAACCCTAACCCTAGCTCCAGCCCTGACCCTGACCACTAGGCCTCCCCCGCAGCCTAAAGCCTGAGGCCTAGCCTAACGGCACGCCACGCCCTACGACGCACACGCCCCCTGACACGCATCCGCACCCCGATCTCGACCCTCAGCCTCACAGGGGACCTAACTCTAACCCTAGCCCCAGCCCAGACACTGACCCCTAGGCCTCCCCCGCAGCCTGAAGCCTGAGGCCTAGCCTAACGCCACGCCGAGCCCTACGACCCACACGACCCCTAACACACATCCGCACCCCGATCTCGACCCTGAGCCTCACCGGGGGCCTAACCCTAACCCTAGCCCCAGCTCTGACCCTGACCCCTAGGCCTCCCCAACCGCCTGAAGCCTGAGGCCTAGCCTAACGGCACGCCGCGCCCGATGACACTCACGCCCCCTGACACGCATCCGCACCCCGATCTCGACGCTCAGCCTCACCGGGGGCCTAACCCTAATCCTAGCCCCAGCCCTGACCCTGACCCCTAGGCGTCCCCAACAGCCTGAAGCCTGAGGCCTAGCCTAATGGCATGACACGCCTTACGATGCACACGCCCCCGAACACGCATCCGCACCCCGATCTCGACCCTCAGCCTCACCTGGGGCCCAACCTTAACCCTAGCCCCAGCCCTGACCCTGACCCCGACCCTAGGTCTCCCCCGCAGCCTGAAGCCTGAGGCCTAGCCTAACGGCACGCCGTGCCCTACGACGCACACGCCCCCTAACACGCATCCACACCCCGATCTCGACCCTCCGCCTCACCGGGGGCCTAACCCCAACTCTAGCCCCAGCCCTGACCCTGACATCTAGGCCTCCCCAGCAGCCTGAAGCCTGAGGCCTAGCCTAACAGCACCCCGCGCCCTACGACGCACACGCCCCTTAACACGCATCTGCACCGCGATCTCGACCCTCCGCCTCACCGGGGCCTAAACCTAACCCTAGCCCCAGCCCTGACCCTGACCCCTAGGCCTCGCCCGCAGCCTGAAGCCTGAGGCCTAGCCTAACGACATGCCGTGCCCTACGACACACACGCCCCCTCACACGCATCCGCACCCCGATCTCGACCCTCAGCCTCACCGGAGGCCTAACCCTAACCCTAGCCCCAACCCTGTCCCTGACACCTAGGCCTCCCCCGCAGCCTGATGCCTCAGGCCTAGCCTAACGGCACGCCGCGCCCTACGACGCACACGCCCCCTAACACGCATCCGCACCACGTTCTCGACCCTCAGCCTCACCGGGGACCTAACCCCAACCCTAGCCCCAGCCCTGACCCTGACCCCTAGGCCTCCACCGCAGCCTGAAGCCTGAGACCTAGCCTATGGCACGCTGCGCTCTACGACGCACCCGCCCCCTAGCACGCATCCGCACCAGGATCTCGACCCTCAGCGTCACCGGGGGACTAACCCTAACCCTAGCCCCAGCCATGACCCTGACCGCTAGGCCTTCTCCGCAGCCTGAAGCCTGAGACCTAGCCTATGGCACGCTGCGCTCTACGACGCACGCGCCCCCTAGCACGCATCCACACCCCGATATCGAACCTCATCTTCAACGGGGGCTTAACCCTAACCATAGCCCCAGCCATGACCCTGACCCCTAGTCCTCGCCGCAGTCTGAAGCCTGAGGCCTAGCCTAACAGCACGCCGCGCCCTACAACGCACACGCGCCCTAACACGCATCCGCACCCCGATCTCGACCCTCAGCCTCAGCGGGGGCTTAACACTAACCGCAGACCCAGCCCTGACCCTGACCCCTAGGCCTCCACCGCAGCCTGAAGCCTGAGGCCTATCCTAACCACACGCCGAGCCCTGCGACGCACACGCCCCCTAACACGCATCCGAACCCCGATCTCGACCCTCAGCCTCACCGGGGGCCCAACCCTAACCCTAGCCCCAGCCCTGACCCTGACCCCCAGGCCTCCCCCGCAGCCTGAAGCCTGAGGCCTAGCCTAACGGCACATGGCGCCCTACGACCCACACGCCCCCTAACACCCAACCGCACCCCGATTTCGACCCTCAGCCTCACCGGGGGCCTAACCCTAACACTAGCCCCAGCCCTGACCATGAATCATAGGCCTCCCCCGCAGCCTGAAGCCTGAGGCGTAGCCTAACGACATGCCCTGCCCTGCGACGCACACGCCCCCTAACACGCATCCGCACCCCGATTTCGACCCTCAGCCTCACCGGGGGCCGAACCCTAAACCTAGTCCCAGCCCTGACCCTGACCCCTAGGCCTCCCCCGCAGCCTGAAGCCTGAGGCCTAGCCTAACGGCACGCCACGTCCTACGACGCACACGCCCCCTAACACGCATCCGCACCCCGATCCTGACCCTCAACCTCACCGGAGGCCTAACCCTAACCCTAGCCCCAGCCCTGACCCTGATCCCTAGGCCTCCCCAGCAGGCTGAAGCCTGAGGCGTAACCTAACGGCACGCCGCGCCCTACAATGCACACGGCCCCTAACACGCATCCGCACCCCGATCTTCACCCTAAGCCTCACGGGGGGCCTAACCCTAACCCTAGCCCCAGCCCTGACCCTGACCCCTAGGCCTGCCCCGCAGCCTGAATCCTGAGGCCTAGCCTAAAGGCCCACGGCGTCCTAGACGCACACGCCCCCTAACACGCATCTGCACCCCGATCTCGACCCTCAGACTCACCGGGGGCCTAACCCTAACCCTATCCCCAGCCCTGACCCTGACCCCTAGGCCACCCCAACAGCCTGAAGCCTGAGTCCTAGGCTAACGGCACGCCGCGCCCTATGACACTCACGCCCCCTAACACGCATCCGCACCCCGATCTCGACCCTCAGCCTCACTGGGGGCCTAACCCTAACCCTAGCCCCAGCCCTGACCCTGATCCCTAGGCCTCCCCCGCAGCCTGAAGCCTGAGACCTAGCCTAACGGCACGCCGCGCCCTACGATGCACACGTCCCCTAACACGCATACGCACCCCGATCTCGACCTTCAGCCTCACCGGGTGCCTAACCCTAACTCTAGCCCCAGCCCTGACCCTGACCCCTAGGCCTCCCCCGCAGCCTGAAGCCAGAGGCCTAGCCTAACGGCACGCCGCGCCCTACGACAAACATGCCCCCTAACACGCATCCGCACCCCGATCTCGACCCTCAGCCTCACCGGGGGCCTAACCCTAATCCTAGCTTCAGCCCTGACCCTGACCCCTCGGCCTCCCCCGCAGCCTGAAGCCTGAGGCCGAGCCTAACGGCATGCCACGCCCTACGATGCACACGCCCCCTAACACGCATCCGCACCCCGATCTCGAACCTCAGCCTAACCGGGAGCCTAACCCTAACCCTAGCCCCAGCCCTGACACTGACCCCTAGGCCTCCCCCGCAGCCTGAAGCCTGAGGCCTAGCCTAACGGCACGCCACGCCCTACGACGCACACGCCCCCTGACACGCATCCGCACCCCGATCTCGAGCCTCAGCCTCACCGGGGGCCTAACTCTAACCCTAGCCCCAGCCCTGACACTGACCCCTAGGCCTCCCCCGCAGCCTGAAGCCTGAGGCCTAGACTAACGGCACGCCGCGCCCTACTACCCACACGGCCCCTAACACCCATCCGCACCCCGATCTCGACCCTGAGCCTCACCGGGGGCCTAACCCTAACCCTAGCCCCAGCTCTGACCCTGACCCCTAGGCCTCCCCAACAGCCTGAAGCCTGAGGCCTAGCCTAACGGCACGCCGCGCCCTATGACACTCACGCCCCCTAACACGCATCTGCACCCCGATCTCGACGCTCAGCCTCACTGGGGGCCTAACCCTAATCCTAGCCCGAGCCCTGACCCTGACCCCTAGGCCTCCCCAACAGCCTGAAGCCTGAGGCCTAGCCTAATGGCATGACACGCCTTACGATGCACACGCCCCCTAACACGCATCCGCACCACGTTCTCGACCCTCAGCCTCACCGGGGACGTAACCCCAACCCTAGCCCCAGCCCTGACCCTGACCAGTTGGCCTCACCCGAAGCCTGAAGCCTGAGGGCTAGCCTAACGGCACGCCACGCCCTACGACGAACACACCCTTCTAACACGCATCCGCACCCCGATCTCGACCCTCAGCCTCACCGGGGGCCTAACCCTAACCCTAGCCCCAGCCCTGACACTGACCCCTTGGCCTCCCCCACAGCCTGAAGCCGGAGACCGAGCCTAACGGCACGCCGCGCCCTACGACCCACAGGACACCTAACAGGCACCCGCACCCCGATCTCGACCCTGAGCCTCACCGGGGGCTAAACCCTAACCCTAGCCCCAGCCCTGACCCTGACCCCTAAGCCTCCCCCACAGCCTGAAACCTGAGGCCTAGCCTAACGGCACGCTGCGCCCTACGACGCACACGCCCCCTAGCACGCATCCGCACCCCGATCTCGACCCTCAGCCTCAACTGGAGCCTAACCCTAACCCTAGCGCCAGCCCTGACCCTGACCCCTAGGCCTCCCCCGCAACCTGAAGCCTGAGGCCTAGCCTAACGGCACGCCGCGCCCTACGACAAACACGCCCCCTAACACGCATCCGCACCCTGATCTCTACCCTCAGCCTCACCGGGGGCTTAACCCTAACCCTAGCTCCAGCCCTGACCCTGACCACTAGGCCTCCCCCGCAGCCTAAAGCCTGAGGCCTAGCCTAACGGCACGCCACGCCCTACGACGCACACGCCCCCTGACACGCATCCGCACCCCGATCTCGACCCTCAGCCTCACAGGGGACCTAACTCTAACCCTAGCCCCAGCCCAGACACTGACCCCTAGGCCTCCCCCGCAGCCTGAAGCCTGAGGCCTAGCCTAACGCCACGCCGAGCCCTACGACCCACACGACCCCTAACACACATCCGCACCCCGATCTCGACCCTGAGCCTCACCGGGGGCCTAACCCTAACCCTAGCCCCAGCTCTGACCCTGACCCCTAGGCCTCCCCAACCGCCTGAAGCCTGAGGCCTAGCCTAACGGCACGCCGCGCCCGATGACACTCACGCCCCCTGACACGCATCCGCACCCCGATCTCGACGCTCAGCCTCACCGGGGGCCTAACCCTAATCCTAGCCCCAGCCCTGACCCTGACCCCTAGGCGTCCCCAACAGCCTGAAGCCTGAGGCCTAGCCTAATGGCATGACACGCCTTACGATGCACACGCCCCCGAACACGCATCCGCACCCCGATCTCGACCCTCAGCCTCACCTGGGGCCCAACCTTAACCCTAGCCCCAGCCCTGACCCTGACCCCGACCCTAGGTCTCCCCCGCAGCCTGAAGCCTGAGGCCTAGCCTAACGGCACGCCGTGCCCTACGACGCACACGCCCCCTAACACGCATCCACACCCCGATCTCGACCCTCCGCCTCACCGGGGGCCTAACCCCAACTCTAGCCCCAGCCCTGACCCTGACATCTAGGCCTCCCCAGCAGCCTGAAGCCTGAGGCCTAGCCTAACAGCACCCCGCGCCCTACGACGCACACGCCCCTTAACACGCATCTGCACCGCGATCTCGACCCTCCGCCTCACCGGGGCCTAAACCTAACCCTAGCCCCAGCCCTGACCCTGACCCCTAGGCCTCGCCCGCAGCCTGAAGCCTGAGGCTTAGCCTAACGACATGCCGTGCCCTACGACACACACGCCCCCTCACACGCATCCGCACCCCGATCTCGACCCTCAGCCTCACCGGAGGCCTAACCCTAACCCTAGCCCCAACCCTGTCCCTGACACCTAGGCCTCCCCCGCAGCCTGATGCCTCAGGCCTAGCCTAACGGCACGCCGCGCCCTACGACGCACACGCCCCCTAACACGCATCCGCACCACGTTCTCGACCCTCAGCCTCACCGGGGACCTAACCCCAACCCTAGCCCCAGCCCTGACCCTGACCACTAGGCCTCACCCGAAGCCTGAAGCCTGAGGCCTAGCCTAACGGCACGCCACGCCCTACGACGAACACGCCGTTCTAACACGCATCCGCACCCCGATCTCGACCCTCAGCCTAACCGGGGGCGTAACCCTAACCCTAGCCCCATCCCTGACACTGATCCCTTGGCCTCCCCCATAGCCTGAAGCCGGAGGCCTAGCCTAAAGGCACGCCACGCCCTACGACGCACACACCCCCTGACACGCATCCGAACCCCGATCTCGACCCTCAGCCTCACCTGGGGCCTAACTCTAACCCTAGCCCCAGCCCTGACCCTGACCCCTAGGCCTCCCCAACAGCCTGAAGCCTGAGGCCTAGCCTAACGGCACGCCGCGGCCTACGACCCACACGACCCCTAACACGCACCCGCACCCCGATCTCGACGCTCAGCCTCACCGGGGGCCTAACCCTAATCCTAGCCCCAGCCCTGACCCTGACCCCTAGGCCTCCCCAACAGCCTGAAGCCTGAGGCCTAGCCTAATGGCACGCCGTGCCCTACAACATGCACGCCCCCTAACACGCATCCCTACCCCGATCTCGACCCTCAGCCTCAGCGGGGTCCTAACACTAACCCAAGCCCCAGCCCTCACCCTGACCCCTAGGCCTCCCCCGCAGCCTGAAGCTTGAGGCCTAGCCTAACGGCACGCCGCGCCCTACGACGCACACACCCCCTAACACGCATCCGCACCCCGATCTCGACTCTCAGACTCACCGGGGGCATAACCCTAACCCTAGCTCCAGCCCTGACCCTGACACATAGGCCTCCCCCGCAGACTGAAGCCTGAGGCCGAGCCTAACGGCACGTTGCGCCCTACGAGGCACACGCCCCTTAACACGCATCCGCAACCCGATCTCGACCCTCAGCGTCACCGGGGGCCTAAACCTAACCCTAGCCCCAGCCCTGACCCTTACCGCTAGGCCTCCCCCTCAGGCTGAAGCCTGAGGCCTAGCCTAACGGCACGCTGCGCCCTAAGACGCACACGCCCCCTAGCACGCATCCGCACCCCGATCTCGACCCTCAGCCTCACCGGGGGCCTAACCCTAACCCTAGCGCCAGCCCTGACCCTGACCCCTAGGCCTCCCCCGCAACCTGAAGCCTGAGGCCTACCCTAACGGCACGCCGCGCCTTACGATGCACACGGCCCCCAACACGCATCCGCACCCCGATCTCGACCCTCAGCCTCACCGGGGGCCTAACCCTAACCCTAGCGCCAGCCCAGACCCTGACCCCTAGGCCTACCCCGCAGCCTGAAGCCTGAGGCCTAGCCTAACGGCACGCCGCGCCCTACGACGCACACGTCCCCTAACACGCATACGCACCCCGATCTCGACCTTCAGCCTCACCGGGTGCCTAACCCTAACCCTAGCCCCAGCCCTGACCCTGACCCCTAGGCCTCCCCCGCAGGCTGAAGCCAGAGGCCTAGCCTAACGGCACGCCGCGCCCTACGACAAACACGCCCCCTAACACGCATCCGCACCCTGATCTCTACCCTCAGCCTCACCGGGGGCTTAACCCTAACCCTAGCTCCAGCCCTGACCCTGACCACTAGGCCTCCCCCGCAGCCTAAAGCCTGAGGCCTAGCCTAACGGCACGCCACGCCCTACGACGCACACGCCCCCTGACACGCATCCGCACCCCGATCTCGACCCTCAGCCTCACCGGGGGGCTAACTCTAACCCTAGCCCCAGCCCTGACACTGAGCCCTAGGCCTCCCCCGCAGCCTGAAGCCTGAGGCCTAGCCTAACGCCACGCCGAGCCCTACGACCAACACGACCCCTAACACACATCCGCACCCCGATCTCGACCCTGAGCCTCACCGGGGGCCTAACCCTAACCCTAGCCCCAGCTCTGACCCTGAGCCCTAGGCCTCCCCAACTGCCTGAAGCCTGAGGCCTAGCCTAACGGAACGCCGCGCCCTATGACACTCACGCCCCCTGACACGCATCCGCTCCCCGATCTCGACGCTCAGCCTCACCGGGGGCCTAACCCTAATCCTAGCCCCAGCCCTGACCCTGACCCCTAGGCGTCCCCAACAGCCTGAAGCCTGAGGCCTAGCCTAATGGCATGACACGCCTTACGATGCACACGCCCCCGAACACGCATCCGCACTCCGATCTCGACCCTCAGCCTCACCTGGGGCCCAACCTTAACCCTAGCCCCAGCCCTGACCCTGAACCCGACCCTAGGTCTCCCCCGCAGCCTGAAGCCTGAGGCCTAGCCTAACGGCACGCCGTGCCCTACGACGCACACGCCCCCTAACACGCATCCACACCCCGATCTCGACCCTCAGCCTCACCGGGGGCCTAACCCCAACTCTAGCCCCAGCCCTGACCCTGACATCTAGGCCTCCCAAGCATCCTGAAGCCTGAGGCCTAGCCTAACAGCACGCCGCGCCCTACGACGCACACGCCCCTTAACACGCATCTGCACCGCGATCTCGACCCTCCGCCTCACCGGGGGCCTAACCCTAACCCTAGACCCAACCCTGACCCTGACCCCTAGACCTCCCCAACAGCCTGAAGCCTGAGGCCTAGCCTAACGGCGCCGCGCCCTACGACGCACAGGCCCCCTAACACGCATCCGCAGCCCGATCTCGACCCTCAGCCTCACCGGGGCCTAAACCTAACCCTAGCCCCAGCCCTGACCCTGACCCCTAGGCCTCGCCCGCAGCCTGAAGCCTGAGGCCTAGCCTAACGACATGCCGTGCCGTACGACACACACGCCCCCTAACACGCATCCGCACCCCGATCTCGACCCTCAGCCTCACCGGAGGCCTAACCCTTACCCTAGCCCCAACCCTGTCCCTGACACCTAGGCCTCCCCCGCAGCCTGATGCCTCAGGCCTAGCCTAACGGCACGCCGCGCCCTACGACGCACACGCCCCCTAACACGCATCCGCACCACGTTCTCGACCCTCAGCCTCACCGGGGACCTAACCCCAACCCTAGCCCCAGCCCTGACCCTGACCACTAGGCCTCACCCGAAGCCTGAAGCCTGAGGGCTAGCCTAACGGCACGCCACGCCCTACGACGAACACGCCGTTCTAACACGCATCCGCACCCCGATCTCGACCCTCAGCCTAACCGGGGGCGTAACCCAAACCCTAGCCCCAGCCCTGACACTGACCCCTTGGCCTCCCCCATAGCCTGAAGCCGGAGGCCTAGCCTAACGGCACGCCACGCCCTACGACGCACACGCCCCCTGACACGCATCCGCACCCCGATCTCGACCCTCAGCCTCACCTGGGGCCTAACTCTAACCCTAGCCCCAGCCCTGACCCTGACCCCTAGGCCTCCCCCGCAGCCTGAAGCCTGAGGCCTAGCCTAACGGCACGCCGCGCCCTACGACCCACACGACCCCTAACACGCACCCGCACCCCGATCTCGACGCTCAGCCTCACTGGGGGCCTAACCCTAATCCTAGCCCCAGCCCTGACCCTGACCCCTAGGCCTCCCCAACAGCCTGAAGCCTGAGGCCTAGCCTAATGGCATGACACGCCTTACGATGCACACGCCCCCGAACACGCATCCGCACCCCGATCTCGACCCTCAGCCTCACCGGGGGCCTAACCCTAACCCTAGACCCAGCCCTGACCCTGACCCCTAGGCCTCCCCAACAGCCTGAAGCCTGAGGCCTAGCCTAATGGCATGACACGCCTTACGATGCACACGCCCCCTAACACGCATCCGCACCACGTTCTCGACCCTCAGCCTCACCGGGGACCTAACCCCAACCCTAGCCCCAGCCCTTACCCTGACCACTTGGCCTCACCCGAAGCCTGAAGCCTGAGGCCTAGCCTAACGGCACGCCACGCCCTACGACGAACACACCCTTCTAACACGCATCCGCACCCCGATCTCGACCCTCAGCCTCACCGGGGGCCTAACCCTAACCCTAGCTTCAGCCCTGACCCTGACCCCTAGGCCTCCCCCGCAGCCTGAAGCCTGAGGCCGAGCCTAACGACATGCCACGCCCTACGATGCACACGCCCCCAAACAAGCATCCGCACCCCGATCACGAACCTCAGCCTAACCGGGGACCAAACCCTAACCCTAGCCCCAGCCCTGACACTGACCCCTTGGCCTCCCCCACAGCCTGAAGCCGGAGACCTAGACTAACGGCACGCCACGTGCTACGACGCACACGCCCCCTGACACGCATCCGCACCCCAATCTCGACCCTCAGCCTCACCGGGGGCCTAACTCTAACCCTAGCCCCAGCCCTGACCCTGACCCCTAGGCCTCCCCCGCAGCCTGAAGCCTGAGGCCTAGCCTAACGGCACGCCGCGCCCTACGACTCACACGACCCCTAACACGCACCCGCACCCCGATCTCGACCCTGAGCCTCACCGGGGGCCTAACCCTAACCCTAGCCCCATCCCTGACCCTGACCCCTAAGCCTCCCCAACAGCCTGAAGCCTGAGGCCTAGCCTAACGGCACGCCGCGCCCTACGAGGCACACGCCCCCTAACACACATCCGCACCCCGAACCTGAGATTCAGCCGCACCGGGGGCCTAACCCTAACCCTAGCCCCAGCCCTGACCCTGAGCCCTAGGCCTGCCCCGCAGACTGAAGCCTGAGGCCTAACCTAATGGCACGCCGTGCCCTACAACATGCACGCCCCCTAACACGCATCCCTACCCCGATCTCGACCCTCAGCCTCAGCGGGGTCCTAACCCTAACCCAAGCCCCAGCCCTCACCCTGACCCCTAGGCCTCCCCCGCAGCCTGAAGCTTGAGGCCTAGCCTAACGGCACGCCGCGCCCTACGACGCACACACCCCCTAACACGCATCCGCACCCCGATCTCGACCTTCAGCCTCACCGGAGGCCTAACCCTAACCCTAGCCCTAGCCCTGACCCTGACCCCGAGGACTCCCCCGCAGCCTGAAGCCTGAAGCCTAGCCTAACGACATGCCAGGCCCTACGATGCACACGCCCCCTAACACGCATCCGCACCCCGATCTCGACCCTCAGCCTCACCTGGGGCCCAACCTTAACCCTAGCCCCAGCCCTGACCCTGACCCCGACCCCTAGGTCTCCCCCGCAGCCTGAAGCCTGAGGCCTAGCCTAACGGCACGCCGTGCCCTACGACGCACACGCCCCCTAACACGCATCCACACCCGGATCTCGACCCTCAGACTCACCGCGGGCCTAACTCTAACCCTAGCCCCAGCCCTGACCTTACGCCTAGGCCTCCCCCGCAGCCTGAAGCCTGATGCCTAGCCTAACAGCACGCAGTGCCCTAGGACGCACACGCTCCCTAACACGAATCCGCACCCCGATCTCGACCCTCAGCCTCACCGGGGGCCTAACCCCAACTCTAGCCCCAGCCCTGACCCTGACACCTAGGCCTCCCCAGCAGCCTGAAGCCTGAGGCCTAGCCTAACAGCACGCCGCGCCCTACGACGCACACGCCCCTTAACACGCATCCGCACCGCGATCTCGACCCTCCGCCTCACCGGGGGCCTAACCCTAACCCTAGACCCAGCCCTGACCCTGACCACTAGGCCTCCCCAACAGCCTGAAGCCTGAGGCCTAGCCTAACGGCGCCGCGTCTTACGACGCACACGCCCCTTAACACGCATCGGCACCGCGATCTCGACCCTCCGCCTCACCGGGGGCCTAACCCTAACCCTAGCGCCAACCCTGTCCCTGACACCTAGGCCTCCCCCGCAGCCTGATGCCTGAGGCCTAGCCTAACGCCACGCCGCGCCCTACGACGCACACGCCCCCTAACACGTATCCGCACCCCGATCTCGACCTTCAGCCTCACCGGGGGCCTAACCCTAACCCTAGCCCCAGCCCTGACCCTGTTCCGTACGCCTCCCCCTCAGCCTGAAGCCTGAGGCCTAGCCTAACGTCACGCCGCGCCCTACGACGCACACGCCCCCTAACATGCATCCGCACCCCGATCTCAACCCTCAGACTCACCGGGGGCCTAACCCTAACGCTAGCCCCAGCCCTGACCCTGATGCCTAGGCCTCCCCCACAGCCTGAAGCCTGAGGCCGAGCCTAACGGCAGGCCGCTCCCTAGGACGCACAGGCCCCCGAACACTCATCCGCACCCCGATCTCGACCCTCAGCCTCACCGGGGGCCTAAGCCTAACCCTAGCCCCAGCCCTGACCCTGAGCGCAATGCCTCCCCCTCAGCCTGAAACCTAAGGCCTAGCCTAACGGCACGCCGCGCCCTACGACAAACACGCCCGGTAACACGCATCCGCAACCTGATCTCTACCCTCAGCCTCACCGGGGGCCTAACACTAACCCTAGCTCCAGCCCTGACCCTGACCGCTCGGCCTCCCCCGCAGCCTGAAGCCTGAGGCCGAGCCTAAGGGCACGTCACGCCCTACGACGAACACGCCCTTCTAACACGCCTCCGCACCCCGATCTCGACCCTCAGCCTCACCGGGGATCTAACCCTAACCCTAGCTTCAGCCCTGAACCTGACCGCTCGGCCTCCCCCGCAGCCTGAAGCCTGAGGCCGAGCCTAACGGCATGCCACGCCCTACGATGCACACGCCCCCTAACACGCATCCGCACCCCGATCTCGACCCTCAGCCTCACCGGGGCCCGAACTCTAACCCTAGCCCCAACCTTGACACTGACCACTAGGCCTCCCCCGCAGCCTGAAGCCTGAGGGCTAGCCTAACGACATGCCACGCCCTACGATGCACATGCCCCCTAACACGCATCCGCACCCCGATCTCGACACTCAGCCTCACCTGGGGCCCAACCTTAACCCTAGCCCCAGCCCTGACCCTGACCCCGACCCCTAGGTCTCCCCCGCAGCCTGAAGCCTGAGGCCTAGCCTAACGGCACGCCGTGCCCTACGACGCACCCGCCCCCGAACACGCATCCACACTCGGATCTCGACCCTCAGACTCACCGGGGGCCTAACCCTAACCCTAGCCCCAGCCCTGACCCTGTTCCGCACGCCTCCCCCGCAGCCTGAAGCCTGAGGCCTAGCCTAACGGCACGCCGCGCCCTACGACGCACACGCCCCCTAACATGCATCCGCACGCCGATCTCGACCCTCAGCCTCACCGGGGGCCTAACCCTAACCCTAGCTCCAGCTCTGACCCTGACCCCTAGGCCTCCCCCGCAGCCTGAAGCCTGAGGCCTAGCCTAACAGCACGCCGCGCCCTACGACGCACACGCGCCCTAACACGCATCCGCACCCCGATCCTGACCCTCAACCTCACCGGAGGCCTAACCCTAACCCCAGCCCCAGCCCTGACCCTGATCCTTAGGCCTCCCCAGCAGCCTGAAGACTGAGGCGTAACCTAACGGCACGCCGCGCCCTACAATACACACGGCCCCTAACACGCATCCGCACCCCGATCTTCACCCTCAGCCTCACGGGGGGCCTAACCCTAACCCTAGCCCCAGCCCTGACCCTGACGCCTAGGCCTCCCCCGCAGCCTGAAGCCTGAGGCCTAGCCTAAAGGCCCACGGCGCCCTAGACGCACACGCCCCCTAACACGCATCCGCACCCCGATCTCGACCCTCGGCCTCACCGGGGCCCTAACCCTAACCCTAGCCCCAGCCCTGACCCTGACCCCTAGGCCTCCCCCGCAGCCTGAAGCCTGAGGCCTAGCCTAACGGCATGCCGCGCCCTACGACGCACACGCCCCCTAACACCCATCCGCACCCCGATCTCGACCGTCAGACTCACCGGGGGCCTAACCCTAACCCTATCCCCAGCCCTGACCCTGACCCCTAGGCCTCCCCAACAGCCTGAAGCCTGAGTCCTAGCCTAACGGCACGCCGCGCCCTATGACACTCACGCCCCCTAACACGCATCCGCACCCCGATCTCGACCCTCAGCCTCACCGGGGGCGTAACGCTAACCCTAGCCCCAGCCCTGACCCTGATCCCTAGGCCTCCCCCGCAGCCTGAAGCCTGAGACCTAGCCTAACCGCACGCCGCGCCCTACGATGCACACGTCCCCTAACACGCATACGCACCCCGATCTCCACCTTCAGCTTCACCGGGTGCCTAACCCTAACTCTAGCCCCAGCCCTAACCCTGACCCCTAGGCCTCCCCCGCAGCCTGAAGCCAGAGGCCTAGCCTAACGGCACGCCGCGCCCTACGACAAACATGCCCCCTAACACGCATCCGCACCCCGATCTCGACCCTCAGCCTCACCGGGGGCCTAACCCTAATCCTAGCTTCAGCCC
Organism: Kogia breviceps; assembly: GCF_026419965.1. Classification (NCBI taxonomy): domain Eukaryota; kingdom Metazoa; phylum Chordata; class Mammalia; order Artiodactyla; family Physeteridae; genus Kogia; species Kogia breviceps. Next base: position 46,177,317 of record NC_081315.1, read on the forward strand.
TGACCCTGACCCCTCGGCCTCCCCCGCAGCCTGAAGCCTGAGGCCGAGCCTAACGGCATGCCACGCCCTACGATGCACACGCCCCCTAACACGCATCCGCACCCCGATCTCGAACCTCAGCCTAACCGGGAGCCTAACCCTAACCCTAGCCCCAGCCCTGACACTGACCCCTAGGCCTCCCCCGCAGCCTGAAGCCTGAGCCCTAGACTAACGGCACGCCGCGCCCTACGACCCACACGGCCCCTAACACCCATCCGCACCCCGATCTCGACCCTGAGCCTCACCGGGGGCCTAACCCTAACCCTAGCCCCAGCTCTGACCCTGACCCCTAGGCCTCCCCAAAAGCCTGAAGCCAGAGGCCTAGCCTAACGGCACGCCACGCCCTACGACGAACACACCCTTCTAACACGCATCCGCACCCCGATCTCGACCCTCAGCCTCACCGGGGGCCTAACCCTAACCCTAGCCCCAGCCCTGACACTGACCCCTTGGCCTCCCCCACAGCCTGAAGCCGGAGACCTAGCCTAACGGCACGCCACGCCCTACGACGCACACGCCCCCTGACACGCATCCGCACCCCGATCTCGACCCTCAGCCTCACCGGGGGCCTAACTCTAACCCTAGCCCCAGCCCTGACCCTGACCCCTAGGCCTCCCCCGCAGCCTGAAGCCTGAGGCCTAGCCTAACGGCACGCCGCGCCCTACGACCCACAGGACCCCTAACACGCACCCGCACCCCGATCTCGACCCTGAGCCTCACCGGGGGCCTAACCCTAACCCTAGCCCCAGCCCTGACCCTGACCCCTAAGCCTCCCCAACAGCCTGAAGCCTGAGGCCTAGCCTATCGGCACGCCGCGCCCTACGAGGCACACGCCCCCTAACACACATCCGCACCCCGAACCTGAGATTCAGCCTCACCGGGGGCCTAACCCTAACCCTAGCCCCAGCCCTGACCCTGAGCCCTAGGCCTGCCCTGCAGACTGAAGCCTGAGGCCTAACCTAATGGCACGCCGTGCCCTACAACATGCACGCCCCCTAACACGCATCCCTACCCCGATCTCGACCCTCAGCCTCAGCGGGGTCCTAACCCTAACCCAAGCCCCAGCCCTCACCCTGACCCCTAGGCCTCCCCCGCAGCCTGAAGCTTGATGCCTAGCCTAACGGCACGCCGCGCCCTACGACGCACACACCCCCTAACACGCATCCGCACCCCGATCTCGACTCTCAGACTCACCGGGGGCATAACCCTAACCCTAGCTCCAGCCCTGACCCTGACACATAGGCCTCCCCCGCAGACTGAAGCCTGAGGCCGAGCCTAACGGCACGTTGCGCCCTACGAGGCACACGCCCCTTAACACGCATCCACAACCCGATCTCGACCCTCAGCGTCACCGGGGGCCTAAACCTAACCCTAGCCCCAGCCCTGACCCTTACCGCTAGGCCTCCCCCACAGCCTGAAGCCTGAGGCCTAGCCTAACGGCACGCTGCGCCCTACGACGCACACGCCCCCTAGCACGCATCCGCACCCCGATCTCGACCCTCAGCCTCACCGGGGGCCTAACCCTAACCCTAGCGCCAGCCCTGACCCTGACCCCTAGGCCTCCCCCGCAACCTGAAGCCTGAGGCCTACCCTAACGGCACGCCGCGCCTTACGACGCACACGGCCCCCAACACGCATCCGCACCCCGATCTCGACCCTCAGCCTCACCGGGGGCCTAACCCTAACCCTAGCGCCAGCCCAGACCCTGACCCCTAGGCCTACCCCTCAGCCTGAAGCCTGAGGCCTAGCCTAACGGCACGCCGCGCCCTACGACGCACACGTCCCCTAACACGCATACGCACCCCGATCTCGGCCTTCAGCCTCACCGGGTGCCTAACCCTAACCCTAGCCCCAGCCCTGACCCTGACCCCTAGGCCTCCCCCGCAGGCTGAAGCCAGAGGCCTAGCCTAACGGCACGCCGCGCCCTACGACAAACACGCCCCCTAACACGCATCCGCACCCTGATCTCTACCCTCAGCCTCACCGGGGGCTTAACCCTAACCCTAGCTCCAGCCCTGACCCTGACCACTAGGCCTCCCTCGCAGCCTAAAGCCTGAGGCCTAGCCTAACGGCACGCCACGCCCTACGACGCACACGCCCCCTGACACGCATCCGCACCCCGATCTCGACCCTCAGCCTCACCGGGGGCCTAACTCTAACCCTAGCCCCAGCCCTGACCCTGACCCGTAGGCCTCCCCCGCAGCCTGAAGCCTGAGGCCTAGCCTAACAGCACGCCGCGCCCTACGACGTACACGCCCCTTAACACGCATCCGCACTGCGATCTCGACCCTCAGCCTCACCGGGGGCCTAACCCTAACCCTAGACCCAGCCCTGACCCTGACCCCTAGGCCTCCCCAACAGCCTGAAGCCTGAGGCCTAGCCTAACGGCACGCCCTCCCCTACAACGCACACGCCCCCTAACACGCATCCGCACCCCGATCTCGACCCTCAGCCTCACCGGGGGCCTAAACCTAACCCTAGCCCCAGCCCTGACCCTGACGCCTAGGCCTCCCCCGCAGCCTGAAGCCTGATGCCTAACCGAACAGCACGCAGTGCCCTAGGACGCACACGCTCCCTAACTCGAATCCGCACCCCGATCTCGACCCTCAGCCTCACCGGGGAGCTAACCCCAACTCTAGCCCCAGCCCTGACCCTGACCCCTAGGCCTCCACCGCAGCCTGAAGCCTGAGACCTAGCCTATGGCACGCTGCGCTCTACGACGCACACGCCCCCTAGCACGCATCCGCACCAGGATCTCGACCCTCAGCGTCACCGGGGGACTAACCCTAACCCTAGCCCCAGCCATGACCCTGACCGCTAGGCCTTCTCCGCAGCCTGAAGCCTGAGACCTAGCCTATGGCACGCTGCGCTCTACGACGCACACGCCCCCTAGCACGCATCCACACCCCGATATCGAACCTCAGCTTCACCGGGGGCTTAACCCTAACCATAGCCCCAGCCATGACCCTGACCCCTAGTCCTCGCCGCAGTCTGAAGCCTGAGGCCTAGCCTAACAGCACGCCGCGCCCTACAACGCACACGCGCCCTAACACGCATCCGCACCCCGATCTCGACCCTCAGCCTCAGCGGGGGCTTAACACTAACCGCAGACCCAGCCCTGACCCTGACCCCTAGGCCTCCACCGCAGCCTGAAGCCTGAGGCCTATCCTAACCACACGCCGAGCCCTGCGACGCACACGCCCCCTAACACGCATCCGAACCCCGATCTCGACCCTCAGCCTCACCGGGGGCCCAACCCTAACCCTAGCCCCAGCCCTGACCCTGACCCCCAGGCCTCCCCCGCAGCCTGAAGCCTGAGGCCTAGCCTAACGGCACACGGCGCCCTACGACCCACACGCCCCCTAACACCCAACCGCACCCCGATTTCGACCCTCAGCCTCACCGGGGGCCTAAACCTAACACTAGCCCCAGCCCTGACCATGAATCATAGGCCTCCCCCGCAGCCTGAAGCCTGAGGCGTAGCCTAACGACATGCCCTGCCCTGCGACGCACACGCCCCCTAACACGCATCCGCACCCCGATTTCGACCCTCAGCCTCACCGGGGGCCGAACCCTAAACCTAGTCCCAGCCCTGACCCTGACCCCTAGGCCTCCCCCGCAGCCTGAAGCCTGAGGCCTAGCCTAACGGCACGCCACGTCCTACGACGCACACGCCCCCTAACACGCATCCGCACCCCGATCCTGACCCTCAACCTCACCGGAGGCCTAACCCTAACCCTAGCCCCAGCCCTGACCCTGATCCCTAGGCCTCCCCAGCAGGCTGAAGCCTGAGGCGTAACCTAACGGCACGCCGCGCCCTACAATGCACACGGCCCCTAACACGCATCCGCACCCCGATCTTCACCCTAAGCCTCACGGGGGGCCTAACCCTAACCCTAGCCCCAGCCCTGACCCTGACCCCTAGGCCTGCCCCGCAGCCTGAATCCTGAGGCCTAGCCTAAAGGCCCACGGCGCCCTAGACGCACACGCCCCCTAACACGCATCCGCACCCCGATCTCGACCCTCAGACTCACCGGGGGCCTAACCCTAACCCTATCCCCAGCCCTGACCCTGACCCCTAGGCCACCCCAACAGCCTGAAGCCTGAGTCCTAGGCTAACGGCACGCCGCGCCCTATGACACTCACGCCCCCTAACACGCATCCGCACCCCGATCTCGACCCTCAGCCTCACTGGGGGCCTAACCCTAACCCTAGCCCCAGCCCTGACCCTGATCCCTAGGCCTCCCCCGCAGCCTGAAGCCTGAGACCTAGCCTAACGGCACGCCGCGCCCTACGATGCACACGTCCCCTAACACGCATACGCACCCCGATCTCGACCTTCAGCCTCACCGGGTGCCTAACCCTAACTCTAGCCCCAGCCCTGACCCTGACCCCTAGGCCTCCCCCGCAGCCTGAAGCCAGAGGCCTAGCCTAACGGCACGCCGCGCCCTACGACAAACATGCCCCCTAACACGCATCCGCACCCCGATCTCGACCCTCAGCCTCACCGGGGGCCTAACCCTAATCCTAGCTTCAGCCCTGACCCTGACCCCTCGGCCTCCCCCGCAGCCTGAAGCCTGAGGCCGAGCCTAACGGCATGCCACGCCCTACGATGCACACGCCCCCTAACACGCATCCGCACCCCGATCTCGAACCTCAGCCTAACCGGGAGCCTAACCCTAACCCTAGCCCCAGCCCTGACACTGACCCCTAGGCCTCCCCCGCAGCCTGAAGCCTGAGGCCTAGCCTAACGGCACGCCACGCCCTACGACGCACACGCCCCCTGACACGCATCCGCACCCCGATCTCGAGCCTCAGCCTCACCGGGGGCCTAACTCTAACCCTAGCCCCAGCCCTGACACTGACCCCTAGGCCTCCCCAACAGCCTGAAGCCTGAGGCCTAGCCTAATGGCATGACACGCCTTACGATGCACACGCCCCCGAACACGCATCCGCACCCCGATCTCGACCCTCAGCCTCACCGGGGGCCTAACCCTAACCCTAGACCCAGCCCTGACCCTGACCCCTAGGCCTCCCCAACAGCCTGAAGCCTGAGGCCTAGCCTAATGGCATGACACGCCTTACGATGCACACGCCCCCTAACACGCATCCGCACCACGTTCTCGACCCTCAGCCTCACCGGGGACGTAACCCCAACCCTAGCCCCAGCCCTGACCCTGACCAGTTGGCCTCACCCGAAGCCTGAAGCCTGAGGGCTAGCCTAACGGCACGCCACGCCCTACGACGAACACACCCTTCTAACACGCATCCGCACCCCGATCTCGACCCTCAGCCTCACCGGGGGCCTAACCCTAACCCTAGCCCCAGCCCTGACACTGACCCCTTGGCCTCCCCCACAGCCTGAAGCCGGAGACCTAGCCTAACGGCACGCCGCGCCCTACGACCCACAGGACCCCTAACAGGCACCCGCACCCCGATCTCGACCCTGAGCCTCACCGGGGGCTAAACCCTAACCCTAGCCCCAGCCCTGACCCTGACCCCTAAGCCTCCCCCACAGCCTGAAGCCTGAGGCCTAGCCTAACGGCACGCCTTGCCCTACGACAAACACGCCCCCTAACACGCATCCGCACCCTGATCTCTACCCTCAGCCTCACCGGGGGCTTAACCCTAACCCTAGCTCCAGCCCTGACCCTGACCACTAGGCCTCCCCCGCAGCCTAAAGCCTGAGGCCTAGCCTAACGGCACGCCACGCCCTACGACGCACACGCCCCCTGACACGCATCCGCACCCCGATCTCGACCCTCAGCCTCACAGGGGACCTAACTCTAACCCTAGCCCCAGCCCAGACACTGACCCCTAGGCCTCCCCCGCAGCCTGAAGCCTGAGGCCTAGCCTAACGCCACGCCGAGCCCTACGACCCACACGACCCCTAACACACATCCGCACCCCGATCTCGACCCTGAGCCTCACCGGGGGCCTAACCCTAACCCTAGCCCCAGCTCTGACCCTGACCCCTAGGCCTCCCCAACCGCCTGAAGCCTGAGGCCTAGCCTAACGGCACGCCGCGCCCGATGACACTCACGCCCCCTGACACGCATCCGCACCCCGATCTCGACGCTCAGCCTCACCGGGGGCCTAACCCTAATCCTAGCCCCAGCCCTGACCCTGACCCCTAGGCGTCCCCAACAGCCTGAAGCCTGAGGCCTAGCCTAATGGCATGACACGCCTTACGATGCACACGCCCCCGAACACGCATCCGCACCCCGATCTCGACCCTCAGCCTCACCTGGGGCCCAACCTTAACCCTAGCCCCAGCCCTGACCCTGACCCCGCCCCTAGGTCTCCCCCGCAGCCTGAAGCCTGAGGCCTAGCCTAACGGCACGCCGTGCCCTACGACGCACACGCCCCCTAACACGCATCCACACCCCGATCTCGACCCTCCGCCTCACCGGGGGCCTAACCCCAACTCTAGCCCCAGCCCTGACCCTGACATCTAGGCCTCCCCAGCAGCCTGAAGCCTGAGGCCTAGCCTAACAGCACCCCGCGCCCTACGACGCACACGCCCCTTAACACGCATCTGCACCGCGATCTCGACCCTCCGCCTCACCGGGGCCTAAACCTAACCCTAGCCCCAGCCCTGACCCTGACCCCTAGGCCTCGCCCGCAGCCTGAAGCCTGAGGCCTAGCCTAACGACATGCCGTGCCCTACGACACACACGCCCCCTCACACGCATCCGCACCCCGATCTCGACCCTCAGCCTCACCGGAGGCCTAACCCTAACCCTAGCCCCAACCCTGTCCCTGACACCTAGGCCTCCCCCGCAGCCTGATGCCTCAGGCCTAGCCTAACGGCACGCCGCGCCCTACGACGCACACGCCCCCTAACACGCATCCGCACCACGTTCTCGACCCTCAGCCTCACCGGGGACCTAACCCCAACCCTAGCCCCAGCCCTGACCCTGACCACTAGGCCTCACCCGAAGCCTGAAGCCTGAGGCCTAGCCTAACGGCACGCCACGCCGTACGACGAACACGCCGTTCTAACACGCATCCGCACCCCGATCTCGACCCTCAGCCTAACCGGGGGCGTAACCCTAACCCTAGCCCCATCCCTGACACTGATCCCTTGGCCTCCCCCATAGCCTGAAGCCGGAGGCCTAGCCTAAAGGCACGCCACGCCCTACGACGCACACACCCCCTGACACGCATCCGCACCCCGATCTCGACCCTCAGCCTCACCTGGGGCCTAACTCTAACCCTAGCCCCAGCCCTGACCCTGACCCCTAGGCCTCCTCAACAGCCTGAAGCCTGAGGCCTAGCCTAACGGCACGCCGCGGCCTACGACCCACACGACCCCTAACACGCACCCGCACCCCGATCTCGACGCTCAGCCTCACCGGGGGCCTAACCCTAATCCTAGCCCCGGCCCTGACCCTGACCCCTAGGCCTCCCCAACAGCCTGAAGCCTGAGGCCTAGCCTAATGGCACGCCGTGCCCTACAACATGCACGCCCCCTAACACGCATCCCTACCCCGATCTCGACCCTCAGCCTCAGCGGGGTCCTAACACTAACCCAAGCCCCAGCCCTCACCCTGACCCCTAGGCCTCCCCCGCAGCCTGAAGCTTGAGGCCTAGCCTAACGGCACGCCGCGCCCTACGACGCACACACCCCCTAACACGCATCCGCACCCCGATCTCGACTCTCAGACTCACCGGGGGCATAACCCTAACCCTAGCTCCAGCCCTGACCCTGACACATAGGCCTCCCCCGCAGACTGAAGCCTGAGGCCGAGCCTAACGGCACGTTGCGCCCTACGAGGCACACGCCCCTTAACACGCATCCGCAACCCGATCTCGACCCTCAGCGTCACCGGGGGCCTAAACATAACCCTAGCCCCAGCCCTGACCCTTACCGCTAGGCCTCCCCCTCAGCCTGAAGCCTGAGGCCTAGCCTAACGGCACGCTGCGCCCTACGACGCACACGCCCCCTAGCACGCATCCGCACCCCGATCTCGACCCTCAGCCTCACCGGGGGCCTAACCCTAACCCTAGCGCCAGCCCTGACCCTGACCCCTAGGCCTCCCCCGCAACCTGAAGCCTGAGGCCTACCCTAACGGCACGCCGCGCCTTACGACGCACACAGCCCCCAACACGCATCCGCACCCCGATCTCGACCCTCAGCCTCACCGGGGGCCTAACCCTAACCCTAGCGCCAGCCCAGACCCTGACCCCTAGGCCTAACCCGCAGCCTGAAGCCTGAGGCCTAGCCTAACGGCACGCCGCGCCCTACGACGCACACGTCCCCTAACACGCATACGCACCCCGATCTCGACCTTCAGCCTCACCGGGTGCCTAACCCTAACCCTAGCCCCAGCCCTGACCCTGACCCCTAGGCCTCCCCCGCAGGCTGAAGACAGAGGCCTAGCCTAACGCCACGCCGAGCCCTACGACCAACACGACCCCTAACACACATCCGCACCCCGATCTCGACCCTGAGCCTCACCGGGGGCCTAACCCTAACCCTAGCCCCAGCTCTGACCCTGAGCCCTAGGCCTCCCCAACTGCCTGAAGCCTGAGGCCTAGCCTAACGGAACGCCGCGCCCTATGACACTCACGCCCCCTGACACGCATCCGCTCCCCGATCTCGACGCTCAGCCTCACCGGGGGCCTAACCCTAATCCTAGCCCCAGCCCTGACCCTGACCCCTAGGCGTCCCCAACAGCCTGAAGCCTGAGGCCTAGCCTAATGGCATGACACGCCTTACGATGCACACGCCCCCGAACACGCATCCGCACTCCGATCTCGACCCTCAGCCTCACCTGGGGCCCAACCTTAACCCTAGCCCCAGCCCTGACCCTGACCCCGACCCTAGGTCTCCCCCGCAGCCTGAAGCCTGAGGCCTAGCCTAACGGCACGCCGTGCCCTACGACGCACACGCCCCCTAACACGCATCCACACCCCGATCTCGACCCTCAGCCTCACCGGGGGCCTAACCCCAACTCTAGCCCCAGCCCTGACCCTGACATCTAGGCCTCCCAAGCATCCTGAAGCCTGAGGCCTAGCCTAACAGCACGCCGCGCCCTACGACGCACACGCCCCTTAACACGCATCTGCACCGCGATCTCGACCCTCCGCCTCACCGGGGGCCTAACCCTAACCCTAGACCCAGCCCTGACCCTGACCCCTAGACCTCCCCAACAGCCTGAAGCCTGAGGCCTAGCCTAACGGCGCCGCGCCCTACGACGCACAGGCCCCCTAACACGCATCCGCAGCCCGATCTCGACCCTCAGCCTCACCGGGGCCTAAACCTAACCCTAGCCCCAGCCCTGACCCTGACCCCTAGGCCTCGCCCGCAGCCTGAAGCCTGAGGCCTAGCCTAACGACATGCCGTGCCGTACGACACACACGCCCCCTAACACGCATCCGCACCCCGATCTCGACCCTCAGCCTCACCGGAGGCCTAACCCTTACCCTAGCCCCAACCCTGTCCCTGACACCTAGGCCTCCCCCGCAGCCTGATGCCTCAGGCCTAGCCTAACGGCACGCCGCGCCCTACAACGCACACGCCCCCTAACACGCATCCGCACCACGTTCTCGACCCTCAGCCTCACCGGGGACCTAACCCCAACCCTAGCCCCAGCCCTGACCCTGACCACTAGGCCTCACCCGAAGCCTGAAGCCTGAGGCCTAGCCTAACGGCACGCCACGCCCTACGACGAACACGCCGTTCTAACACGCATCCGCACCCCGATCTCGACCCTCAGCCTAACCGGGGGCGTAACCCTAACCCTAGCCCCAGCCCTGACACTGACCCCTTGGCCTCCCCCATAGCCTGAAGCCGGAGGCCTAGCCTAACGGCACGCCACGCCCTACGACGCACACGCCCCCTGACACGCATCCGCACCCCGATCTCGACCCTCAGCCTCACCGGGGGCCTAACTCTAACCCTAGCCCCAGCCCTGACCCTGACCCCTAGGCCTCCCCCGCAGCCTGAAGCCTGAGGCCTAGCCTAACGGCACGCCGCGCCCTACGACCCACACGACCCCTAACACGCACCCGCACCCCGATCTCGACGCTCAGCCTCACTGGGGGCCTAACCCTAATCCTAGCCCCAGCCCTGACCCTGACCCCTAGGCCTCCCCAACAGCCTGAAGCCTGAGGCCAAGCCTAATGGCATGACACGCCTTACGATGCACACGCCCCCGAACACGCATCCGCACCCCGATCTCGACCCTCAGCCTCACCGGGGGCCTAACCCTAACCCTAGACCCAGCCCTGACCCTGACCCCTAGGCCTCCCCAACAGCCTGAAGCCTGAGGCCTAGCCTAATGGCATGACACGCCTTACGATGCACACGCCCCCCTAACACGCATCCGCACCACGTTCTCGACCCTCAGCCTCACCGGGGACCTAACCCCAACCCTAGCCCCAGCCCTTACCCTGACCACTTGGCCTCACCCGAAGCCTGAAGCCTGAGGCCTAGCCTAACGGCACGCCACGCCCTACGACGAACACACCCTTCTAACACGCATCCGCACCCCGATCTCGACCCTCAGCCTCACCGGGGGCCTAACCCTAACCCTAGCTTCAGCCCTGACCCTGACCCCTAGGCCTCCCCCGCAGCCTGAAGCCTGAGGCCGAGACTAACGACATGCCACGCCCTACGATGCACACGCCCCCAAACAAGCATCCGCACCCCGATCACGAACCTCAGCCTAACCGGGGACCAAACCCTAACCCTAGCCCCAGCCCTGACACTGACCCCTTGGCCTCCCCCACAGCCTGAAGCCGGAGACCTAGCCTAACGGCACGCCACGTGCTACGACGCACACGCCCCCTGACACGCATCCGCACCCCAATCTCGACCCTCAGCCTCACCGGGGGCCTAACTCTAACCCTAGCCCCAGCCCTGACCCTGACCCCTAGGCCTCCCCCGCAGCCTGAAGCCTGAGGCCTAGCCTAACGGCACGCCGCGCCCTACGACTCACACGACCCCTAACACGCACCCGCACCCCGATCTCGACCCTGAGCCTCACCGGGGGCCTAACCCTAACCCTAGCCCCATCCCTGACCCTGACCCCTAAGCCTCCCCAACAGCCTGAAGCCTGAGGCCTAGCCTAACGGCACGCCGCGCCCTACGAGGCACACGCCCCCTAACACACATCCGCACCCCGAACCTGAGATTCAGCCGCACCGGGGGCCTAACCCTAACCCTAGCCCCAGCCCTGACCCTGAGCCCTAGGCCTGCCCCGCAGACTGAAGCCTGAGGCCTAACCTAATGGCACGCCGTGCCCTACAACATGCACGCCCCCTAACACGCATCCCTACCCCGATCTCGACCCTCAGCCTCAGCGGGGTCCTAACCCTAACCCAAGCCCCAGCCCTCACCCTGACCCCTAGGCCTCCCCCGCAGCCTGAAGCTTGAGGCCTAGCCTAACGGCACGCCGCGCCCTACGACGCACACACCCCCTAACACGCATCCGCACCCCGATCTCGACCTTCAGCCTCACCGGAGGCCTAACCCTAACCCTAGCCCTAGCCCTGACCCTGACCCCGAGGACTCCCCCGCAGCCTGAAGCCTGAAGCCTAGCCTAACGACATGCCAGGCCCTACGATGCACACGCCCCCTAACACGCATCCGCACCCCGATCTCGACCCTCAGCCTCACCTGGGGCCCAACCTTAACCCTAGCCCCAGCCCTGACCCTGACCCCGACCCCTAGGTCTCCCCCGCAGCCTGAAGCCTGAGGCCTAGCCTAACGGCACGCCGTGCCCTACGACGCACACGCCCCCTAACACGCATCCACACCCGGATCTCGACCCTCAGACTCACCGCGGGCCTAACTCTAACCCTAGCCCCAGCCCTGACCTTACGCCTAGGCCTCCCCCGCAGCCTGAAGCCTGATGCCTAGCCTAACAGCACGCAGTGCCCTAGGACGCACACGCTCCCTAACACGAATCCGCACCCCGATCTCGACCCTCAGCCTCACCGGGGGCCTAACCCCAACTCTAGCCCCAGCCCTGACCCTGACACCTAGGCCTCCCCAGCAGCCTGAAGCCTGAGGCCTAGCCTAACAGCACGCCGCGCCCTACGACGCACACGCCCCTTAACACGCATCCGCACCGCGATCTCGACCCTCCGCCTCACCGGGGGCCTAACCCTAACCCTAGACCCAGCCCTGACCCTGACCACTAGGCCTCCCCAACAGCCTGAAGCCTGAGGCCTAGCCTAACGGCGCCGCGTCTTACGACGCACACGCCCCTTAACACGCATCGGCACCGCGATCTCGACCCTCCGCCTCACCGGGGGCCTAACCCTAACCCTAGCGCCAACCCTGTCCCTGACACCTAGGCCTCCCCCGCAGCCTGATGCCTGAGGCCTAGCCTAACGCCACGCCGCGCCCTACGACGCACACGCCCCCTAACACGTATCCGCACCCCGATCTCGACCTTCAGCCTCACCGGGGGCCTAACCCTAACCCTAGCCCCAGCCCTGACCCTGTTCCGTACGCCTCCCCCTCAGCCTGAAGCCTGAGGCCTAGCCTAACGTCACGCCGCGCCCTACGACGCACACGCCCCCTAACATGCATCCGCACCCCGATCTCAACCCTCAGACTCACCGGGGGCCTAACCCTAACGCTAGCCCCAGCCCTGACCCTGATGCCTAGGCCTCCCCCACAGCCTGAAGCCTGAGGCCGAGCCTAACGGCAGGCCGCTCCCTAGGACGCACAGGCCCCCGAACACTCATCCGCACCCCGATCTCGACCCTCAGCCTCACCGGGGGCCTAAGCCTAACCCTAGCCCCAGCCCTGACCCTGAGCGCAATGCCTCCCCCTCAGCCTGAAACCTAAGGCCTAGCCTAACGGCACGCCGCGCCCTACGACAAACACGCCCGGTAACACGCATCCGCAACCTGATCTCTACCCTCAGCCTCACCGGGGGCCTAACACTAACCCTAGCTCCAGCCCTGACCCTGACCGCTCGGCCTCCCCCGCAGCCTGAAGCCTGAGGCCGAGCCTAAGGGCACCTCACGCCCTACGACGAACACGCCCTTCTAACACGCCTCCGCACCCCGATCTCGACCCTCAGCCTCACCGGGGATCTAACCCTAACCCTAGCTTCAGCCCTGAACCTGACCGCTCGGCCTCCCCCGCAGCCTGAAGCCTGAGGCCGAGCCTAACGGCATGCCACGCCCTACGATGCACACGCCCCCTAACACGCATCCGCACCCCGATCTCGACCCTCAGCCTCACCGGGGCCCGAACTCTAACCCTAGCCCCAACCTTGACACTGACCACTAGGCCTCCCCCGCAGCCTGAAGCCTGAGGGCTAGCCTAACGACATGCCACGCCCTACGATGCACATGCCCCCTAACACGCATCCGCACCCCGATCTCGACACTCAGCCTCACCTGGGGCCCAACCTTAACCCTAGCCCCAGCCCTGACCCTGACCCCGACCCCTAGGTCTCCCCCGCAGCCTGAAGCCTGAGGCCTAGCCTAACGGCACGCCGTGCCCTACGACGCACCCGCCCCCGAACACGCATCCACACTCGGATCTCGACCCTCAGACTCACCGGGGGCCTAACCCTAACCCTAGCCCCAGCCCTGACCCTGTTCCGCACGCCTCCCCCGCAGCCTGAAGCCTGAGGCCTAGCCTAACGGCACGCCGCGCCCTACGACGCACACGCCCCCTAACATGCATCCGCACGCCGATCTCGACCCTCAGCCTCACCGGGGGCCTAACCCTAACCCTAGCTCCAGCTCTGACCCTGACCCCTAGGCCTCCCCCGCAGCCTGAAGCCTGAGGCCTAGCCTAACAGCACGCCGCGCCCTACGACGCACACGCGCCCTAACACGCATCCGCACCCCGATCCTGACCCTCAACCTCACCGGAGGCCTAACCCTAACCCCAGCCCCAGCCCTGACCCTGATCCTTAGGCCTCCCCAGCAGCCTGAAGACTGAGGCGTAACCTAACGGCACGCCGCGCCCTACAATACACACGGCCCCTAACACGCATCCGCACCCCGATCTTCACCCTCAGCCTCACGGGGGGCCTAACCCTAACCCTAGCCCCAGCCCTGACCCTGACCCCTAGGCCTGCCCCGCAGCCTGAAGCCTGAGGCCTAGCCTAAAGGCCCACGGCGCCCTAGACGCACACGCCCCCTAACACGCATCCGCACCCCGATCTCGACCCTCGGCCTCACCGGGGCCCTAACCCTAACCCTAGCCCCAGCCCTGACCCTGACCCCTAGGCCTCCCCCGCAGCCTGAAGCCTGAGGCCTAGCCTAACGGCATGCCGCGCCCTACGACGCACACGCCCCCTAACACCCATCCGCACCCCGATCTCGACCGTCAGACTCACCGGGGGCCTAACCCTAACCCTATCCCCAGCCCTGACCCTGACCCCTAGGCCTCCCCAACAGCCTGAAGCCTGAGTCCTAGCCTAACGGCACGCCGCGCCCTATGACACTCACGCCCCCTAACACGCATCCGCACCCCGATCTCGACCCTCAGCCTCACCGGGGGCGTAACGCTAACCCTAGCCCCAGCCCTGACCCTGATCCCTAGGCCTCCCCCGCAGCCTGAAGCCTGAGACCTAGCCTAACCGCACGCCGCGCCCTACGATGCACACGTCCCCTAACACGCATACGCACCCCGATCTCCACCTTCAGCTTCACCGGGTGCCTAACCCTAACTCTAGCCCCAGCCCTAACCCTGACCCCTAGGCCTCCCCCGCAGCCTGAAGCCAGAGGCCTAGCCTAACGGCACGCCGCGCCCTACGACAAACATGCCCCCTAACACGCATCCGCACCCCGATCTCGACCCTCAGCCTCACCGGGGGCCTAACCCTAATCCTAGCTTCAGCCCTGACCCTGACCCCTCGGCCTCCCCCGCAGCCTGAAGCCTGAGGCCGAGCCTAACGGCATGCCACGCCCTACGATGCACACGCCCCCTAACACGCATCCGCACCCCGATCTCGAACCTCAGCCTAACCGGGAGCCTAACCCTAACCCTAGCCCCAGCCCTGACACTGACCCCTAGGCCTCCCCCGCAGCCTGTAGCCTGAGGCCTAGCCTAACGGCACGACACGCCCTACGACACACATGCCCCCTGACACGCATCCGCACCCCGATCTCGAGACTCAGCCTCACCGGGGGCCTAACTCTAACCCTAGCCCCAGCCCTGACACTGACCCCTAGGCCTCCCCCGCAGCCTGAAGCCTGAGCCCTAGACTAACGGCACGCCGCGCCCTACGACCCACACGGCCCCTAACACCCATCCGCACCCCGATCTCGACCCTGAGCCTCACCGGGGGCCTAACCCTAACCCTAGCCCCAGCTCTGACCCTGACCCCTAGGCCTCCCCAAAAGCCTGAAGCCAGAGGCCTAGCCTAACGGCACGCCACGCCCTACGACGAACACACCCTTCTAACACGCATCCGCACCCCGATCTCGACCCTCAGCCTCACCGGGGGCCTAACCCTAACCCTAGCCCCAGCCCTGACACTGACCCCTTGGCCTCCCCCACAGCCTGAAGCCGGAGACCTAGCCTAACGGCACGCCACGCCCTACGACGCACACGCCCCCTGACACGCATCCGCACCCCGATCTCGACCCTCAGCCTCACCGGGGGCCTAACTCTAACCCTAGCCCCAGCCCTGACCCTGACCCCTAGGCCTCCCCCGCAGCCTGAAGCCTGAGGCCTAGCCTAACGGCACGCCGCGCCCTACGACCCACAGGACCCCTAACACGCACCCGCACCCCGATCTCGACCCTGAGCCTCACCGGGGGCCTAACCCTAACCCTAGCCCCAGCCCTGACCCTGACCCCTAAGCCTCCCCAACAGCCTGAAGCCTGAGGCCTAGCCTATCGGCACGCCGCGCCCTACGAGGCACACGCCCCCTAACACACATCCGCACCCCGAACCTGAGATTCAGCCTCACCGGGGGCCTAACCCTAACCCTAGCCCCAGCCCTGACCCTGAGCCCTAGGCCTGCCCTGCAGACTGAAGCCTGAGGCCTAACCTAATGGCACGCCGTGCCCTACAACATGCACGCCCCCTAACACGCATCCCTACCCCGATCTCGACCCTCAGCCTCAGCGGGGTCCTAACCCTAACCCAAGCCCCAGCCCTCACCCTGACCCCTAGGCCTCCCCCGCAGCCTGAAGCTTGATGCCTAGCCTAACGGCACGCCGCGCCCTACGACGCACACACCCCCTAACACGCATCCGCACCCCGATCTCGACTCTCAGACTCACCGGGGGCATAACCCTAACCCTAGCTCCAGCCCTGACCCTGACACATAGGCCTCCCCCGCAGACTGAAGCCTGAGGCCGAGCCTAACGGCACGTTGCGCCCTACGAGGCACACGCCCCTTAACACGCATCCACAACCCGATCTCGACCCTCAGCATCACCGGGGGCCTAAACCTAACCCTAGCCCCAGCCCTGACCCTTACCGCTAGGCCTCCCCCACAGCCTGAAGCCTGAGGCCTAGCCTAACGGCACGCTGCGCCCTACGACGCACACGCCCCCTAGCACGCATCCGCACCCCGATCTCGACCCTCAGCCTCACCGGGGGCCTAACCCTAACCCTAGCGCCAGCCCTGACCCTGACCCCTAGGCCTCCCCCGCAACCTGAAGCCTGAGGCCTACCCTAACGGCACGCCGCGCCTTACGACGCACACGGCCCCCAACACGCATCCGCACCCCGATCTCGACCCTCAGCCTCACCGGGGGCCTAACCCTAACCCTAGCGCCAGCCCAGACCCTGACCCCTAGGCCTACCCCTCAGCCTGAAGCCTGAGGCCTAGCCTAACGGCACGCCGCGCCCTACGACGCACACGTCCCCTAACACGCATACGCACCCCGATCTCGGCCTTCAGCCTCACCGGGTGCCTAATCCTAACCCTAGCCCCAGCCCTGACCCTGACACCTAGGCCTCCCCCGCAGGCTGAAGCCAGAGGCCTAGCCTAACGGCACGCCGCGCCCTACGACAAACACGCCCCCTAACACGCATCCGCACCCTGATCTCTACCCTCAGCCTCACCGGGGGCTTAACCCTAACCCTAGCTCCAGCCCTGACCCTGACCACTAGGCCTCCCTCGCAGCCTAAAGCCTGAGGCCTAGCCTAACGGCACGCCACGCCCTACGACGCACACGCCCCCTGACACGCATCCGCACCCCGATCTCGACCCTCAGCCTCACCGGGGGCCTAACTCTAACCCTAGCCCCAGCCCTGACCCTGACCCGTAGGCCTCCCCCGCAGCCTGAAGCCTGAGGCCTAGCCTAACAGCACGCCGCGCCCTACGACGTACACGCCCCTTAACACGCATCCGCACTGCGATCTCGACCCTCAGCCTCACCGGGGGCCTAACCCTAACCCTAGACCCAGCCCTGACCCTGACCCCTAGGCCTCCCCAACAGCCTGAAGCCTGAGGCCTAGCCTAACGGCACGCCCTCCCCTACAACGCACACGCCCCCTAACACGCATCCGCACCCCGATCTCGACCCTCAGCCTCACCGGGGGCCTAAACCTAACCCTAGCCCCAGCCCTGACCCTGACGCCTAGGCCTCCCCCGCAGCCTGAAGCCTGATGCCTAACCGAACAGCACGCAGTGCCCTAGGACGCACACGCTCCCTAACTCGAATCCGCACCCCGATCTCGACCCTCAGCCTCACCGGGGAGCTAACCCCAACTCTAGCCCCAGCCCTGACCCTGACCCCTAGGCCTCCACCGCAGCCTGAAGCCTGAGACCTAGCCTATGGCACGCTGCGCTCTACGACGCACACGCCCCCTAGCACGCATCCGCACCAGGATCTCGACCCTCAGCGTCACCGGGGGACTAACCCTAACCCTAGCCCCAGCCATGACCCTGACCGCTAGGCCTTCTCCGCAGCCTGAAGCCTGAGACCTAGCCTATGGCACGCTGCGCTCTACGACGCACACGCCCCCTAGCACGCATCCACACCCCGATATCGAACCTCAGCTTCACCGGGGGCTTAACCCTAACCATAGCCCCAGCCATGACCCTGACCCCTAGTCCTCGCCGCAGTCTGAAGCCTGAGGCCTAGCCTAACAGCACGCCGCGCCCTACAACGCACACGCGCCCTAACACGCATCCGCACCCCGATCTCGACCCTCAGCCTCAGCGGGGGCTTAACACTAACCGCAGACCCAGCCCTGACCCTGACCCCTAGGCCTCCACCGCAGCCTGAAGCCTGAGGCCTATCCTAACCACACGCCGAGCCCTGCGACGCACACGCCCCCTAACACGCATCCGAACCCCGATCTCGACCCTCAGCCTCACCGGGGGCCCAACCCTAACCCTAGCCCCAGCCCTGACCCTGACCCCCAGGCCTCCCCCGCAGCCTGAAGCCTGAGGCCTAGCCTAACGGCACACGGCGCCCTACGACCCACACGCCCCCTAACACCCAACCGCACCCCGATTTCGACCCTCAGCCTCACCGGGGGCCTAAACCTAACACTAGCCCCAGCCCTGACCATGAATCATAGGCCTCCCCCGCAGCCTGAAGCCTGAGGCGTAGCCTAACGACATGCCCTGCCCTGCGACGCACACGCCCCCTAACACGCATCCGCACCCCGATTTCGACCCTCAGCCTCACCGGGGGCCGAACCCTAAACCTAGTCCCAGCCCTGACCCTGACCCCTAGGCCTCCCCCGCAGCCTGAAGCCTGAGGCCTAGCCTAACGGCACGCCACGTCCTACGACGCACACGCCCCCTAACACGCATCCGCACCCCGATCCTGACCCTCAACCTCACCGGAGGCCTAACCCTAACCCTAGCCCCAGCCCTGACCCTGATCCCTAGGCCTCCCCAGCAGGCTGAAGCCTGAGGCGTAACCTAACGGCACGCCGCGCCCTACAATGCACACGGCCCCTAACACGCATCCGCACCCCGATCTTCACCCTAAGCCTCACGGGGGGCCTAACCCTAACCCTAGCCCCAGCCCTGACCCTGACCCCTAGGCCTGCCCCGCAGCCTGAATCCTGAGGCCTAGCCTAAAGGCCCACGGCGCCCTAGACGCACACGCCCCCTAACACGCATCCGCACCCCGATCTCGACCCTCAGACTCACCGGGGGCCTAACCCTAACCCTATCCCCAGCCCTGACCCTGACCCCTAGGCCACCCCAACAGCCTGAAGCCTGAGTCCTAGGCTAACGGCACGCCGCGCCCTATGACACTCACGCCCCCTAACACGCATCCGCACCCCGATCTCGACCCTCAGCCTCACTGGGGGCCTAACCCTAACCCTAGCCCCAGCCCTGACCCTGATCCCTAGGCCTCCCCCGCAGCCTGAAGCCTGAGACCTAGCCTAACGGCACGCCGCGCCCTACGATGCACACGTCCCCTAACACGCATACGCACCCCGATCTCGACCTTCAGCCTCACCGGGTGCCTAACCCTAACTCTAGCCCCAGCCCTGACCCTGACCCCTAGGCCTCCCCCGCAGCCTGAAGCCAGAGGCCTAGCCTAACGGCACGCCGCGCCCTACGACAAACATGCCCCCTAACACGCATCCGCACCCCGATCTCGACCCTCAGCCTCACCGGGGGCCTAACCCTAATCCTAGCTTCAGCCCTGACCCTGACCCCTCGGCCTCCCCCGCAGCCTGAAGCCTGAGGCCGAGCCTAACGGCATGCCACGCCCTACGATGCACACGCCCCCTAACACGCATCCGCACCCCGATCTCGAACCTCAGCCTAACCGGGAGCCTAACCCTAACCCTAGCCCCAGCCCTGACACTGACCCCTAGGCCTCCCCCGCAGCCTGAAGCCTGAGGCCTAGCCTAACGGCACGCCACGCCCTACGACGCACACGCCCCCTGACACGCATCCGCACCCCGATCTCGAGCCTCAGCCTCACCGGGGGCCTAACTCTAACCCTAGCCCCAGCCCTGACACTGACCCCTAGGCCTCCCCAACAGCCTGAAGCCTGAGGCCTAGCCTAATGGCATGACACGCCTTACGATGCACACGCCCCCGAACACGCATCCGCACCCCGATCTCGACCCTCAGCCTCACCGGGGGCCTAACCCTAACCCTAGACCCAGCCCTGACCCTGACCCCTAGGCCTCCCCAACAGCCTGAAGCCTGAGGCCTAGCCTAATGGCATGACACGCCTTACGATGCACACGCCCCCTAACACGCATCCGCACCACGTTCTCGACCCTCAGCCTCACCGGGGACGTAACCCCAACCCTAGCCCCAGCCCTGACCCTGACCAGTTGGCCTCACCCGAAGCCTGAAGCCTGAGGGCTAGCCTAACGGCACGCCACGCCCTACGACGAACACACCCTTCTAACACGCATCCGCACCCCGATCTCGACCCTCAGCCTCACCGGGGGCCTAACCCTAACCCTAGCCCCAGCCCTGACACTGACCCCTTGGCCTCCCCCACAGCCTGAAGCCGGAGACCTAGCCTAACGGCACGCCGCGCCCTACGACCCACAGGACCCCTAACAGGCACCCGCACCCCGATCTCGACCCTGAGCCTCACCGGGGGCTAAACCCTAACCCTAGCCCCAGCCCTGACCCTGACCCCTAAGCCTCCCCCACAGCCTGAAGCCTGAGGCCTAGCCTAACGGCACGCCTTGCCCTACGACAAACACGCCCCCTAACACGCATCCGCACCCTGATCTCTACCCTCAGCCTCACCGGGGGCTTAACCCTAACCCTAGCTCCAGCCCTGACCCTGACCACTAGGCCTCCCCCGCAGCCTAAAGCCTGAGGCCTAGCCTAACGGCACGCCACGCCCTACGACGCACACGCCCCCTGACACGCATCCGCACCCCGATCTCGACCCTCAGCCTCACAGGGGACCTAACTCTAACCCTAGCCCCAGCCCAGACACTGACCCCTAGGCCTCCCCCGCAGCCTGAAGCCTGAGGCCTAGCCTAACGCCACGCCGAGCCCTACGACCCACACGACCCCTAACACACATCCGCACCCCGATCTCGACCCTGAGCCTCACCGGGGGCCTAACCCTAACCCTAGCCCCAGCTCTGACCCTGACCCCTAGGCCTCCCCAACCGCCTGAAGCCTGAGGCCTAGCCTAACGGCACGCCGCGCCCGATGACACTCACGCCCCCTGACACGCATCCGCACCCCGATCTCGACGCTCAGCCTCACCGGGGGCCTAACCCTAATCCTAGCCCCAGCCCTGACCCTGACCCCTAGGCGTCCCCAACAGCCTGAAGCCTGAGGCCTAGCCTAATGGCATGACACGCCTTACGATGCACACGCCCCCGAACACGCATCCGCACCCCGATCTCGACCCTCAGCCTCACCTGGGGCCCAACCTTAACCCTAGCCCCAGCCCTGACCCTGACCCCGCCCCTAGGTCTCCCCCGCAGCCTGAAGCCTGAGGCCTAGCCTAACGGCACGCCGTGCCCTACGACGCACACGCCCCCTAACACGCATCCACACCCCGATCTCGACCCTCCGCCTCACCGGGGGCCTAACCCCAACTCTAGCCCCAGCCCTGACCCTGACATCTAGGCCTCCCCAGCAGCCTGAAGCCTGAGGCCTAGCCTAACAGCACCCCGCGCCCTACGACGCACACGCCCCTTAACACGCATCTGCACCGCGATCTCGACCCTCCGCCTCACCGGGGCCTAAACCTAACCCTAGCCCCAGCCCTGACCCTGACCCCTAGGCCTCGCCCGCAGCCTGAAGCCTGAGGCCTAGCCTAACGACATGCCGTGCCCTACGACACACACGCCCCCTCACACGCATCCGCACCCCGATCTCGACCCTCAGCCTCACCGGAGGCCTAACCCTAACCCTAGCCCCAACCCTGTCCCTGACACCTAGGCCTCCCCCGCAGCCTGATGCCTCAGGCCTAGCCTAACGGCACGCCGCGCCCTACGACGCACACGCCCCCTAACACGCATCCGCACCACGTTCTCGACCCTCAGCCTCACCGGGGACCTAACCCCAACCCTAGCCCCAGCCCTGACCCTGACCACTAGGCCTCACCCGAAGCCTGAAGCCTGAGGCCTAGCCTAACGGCACGCCACGCCGTACGACGAACACGCCGTTCTAACACGCATCCGCACCCCGATCTCGACCCTCAGCCTAACCGGGGGCGTAACCCTAACCCTAGCCCCATCCCTGACACTGATCCCTTGGCCTCCCCCATAGCCTGAAGCCGGAGGCCTAGCCTAAAGGCACGCCACGCCCTACGACGCACACACCCCCTGACACGCATCCGCACCCCGATCTCGACCCTCAGCCTCACCTGGGGCCTAACTCTAACCCTAGCCCCAGCCCTGACCCTGACCCCTAGGCCTCCTCAACAGCCTGAAGCCTGAGGCCTAGCCTAACGGCACGCCGCGGCCTACGACCCACACGACCCCTAACACGCACCCGCACCCCGATCTCGACGCTCAGCCTCACCGGGGGCCTAACCCTAATCCTAGCCCCGGCCCTGACCCTGACCCCTAGGCCTCCCCAACAGCCTGAAGCCTGAGGCCTAGCCTAATGGCACGCCGTGCCCTACAACATGCACGCCCCCTAACACGCATCCCTACCCCGATCTCGACCCTCAGCCTCAGCGGGGTCCTAACACTAACCCAAGCCCCAGCCCTCACCCTGACCCCTAGGCCTCCCCCGCAGCCTGAAGCTTGAGGCCTAGCCTAACGGCACGCCGCGCCCTACGACGCACACACCCCCTAACACGCATCCGCACCCCGATCTCGACTCTCAGACTCACCGGGGGCATAACCCTAACCCTAGCTCCAGCCCTGACCCTGACACATAGGCCTCCCCCGCAGACTGAAGCCTGAGGCCGAGCCTAACGGCACGTTGCGCCCTACGAGGCACACGCCCCTTAACACGCATCCGCAACCCGATCTCGACCCTCAGCGTCACCGGGGGCCTAAACATAACCCTAGCCCCAGCCCTGACCCTTACCGCTAGGCCTCCCCCTCAGCCTGAAGCCTGAGGCCTAGCCTAACGGCACGCTGCGCCCTACGACGCACACGCCCCCTAGCACGCATCCGCACCCCGATCTCGACCCTCAGCCTCACCGGGGGCCTAACCCTAACCCTAGCGCCAGCCCTGACCCTGACCCCTAGGCCTCCCCCGCAACCTGAAGCCTGAGGCCTACCCTAACGGCACGCCGCGCCTTACGACGCACACAGCCCCCAACACGCATCCGCACCCCGATCTCGACCCTCAGCCTCACCGGGGGCCTAACCCTAACCCTAGCGCCAGCCCAGACCCTGACCCCTAGGCCTAACCCGCAGCCTGAAGCCTGAGGCCTAGCCTAACGGCACGCCGCGCCCTACGACGCACACGTCCCCTAACACGCATACGCACCCCGATCTCGACCTTCAGCCTCACCGGGTGCCTAACCCTAACCCTAGCCCCAGCCCTGACCCTGACCCCTAGGCCTCCCCCGCAGGCTGAAGACAGAGGCCTAGCCTAACGGCACGCCGCGCCCTACGACAAACACGCCCCCTAACACGCATCCGCACCCTGATCTCTACCCTCAGCCTCACCGGGGGCTTAACCCTAACCCTAGCTCCAGCCCTGACCCTGACCACTAGGCCTCCCCCGCAGCCTAAAGCCTGAGGCCTAGCCTAACGGCACGCCACGCCCTACGACGCACACGCCCCCTGACACGCATCCGCACCCCGATCTCGACCCTCAGCCTCACCGGGGGGCTAACTCTAACCCTAGCCCCAGCCCTGACACTGAGCCCTAGGCCTCCCCCGCAGCCTGAAGCCTGAGGCCTAGCCTAACGCCACGCCGAGCCCTACGACCAACACGACCCCTAACACACATCCGCACCCCGATCTCGACCCTGAGCCTCACCGGGGGCCTAACCCTAACCCTAGCCCCAGCTCTGACCCTGAGCCCTAGGCCTCCCCAACTGCCTGA
The DNA here is from genome assembly GCF_026419965.1 of Kogia breviceps. Lineage (NCBI taxonomy): Eukaryota > Metazoa > Chordata > Mammalia > Artiodactyla > Physeteridae > Kogia > Kogia breviceps. The sequence continues at coordinate 46,201,229 of NC_081315.1, forward strand.
AGCCTGAGGCCTAGCCTAACGGAACGCCGCGCCCTATGACACTCACGCCCCCTGACACGCATCCGCTCCCCGATCTCGACGCTCAGCCTCACCGGGGGCCTAACCCTAATCCTAGCCCCAGCCCTGACCCTGACCCCTAGGCGTCCCCAACAGCCTGAAGCCTGAGGCCTAGCCTAATGGCATGACACGCCTTACGATGCACACGCCCCCGAACACGCATCCGCACTCCGATCTCGACCCTCAGCCTCACCTGGGGCCCAACCTTAACCCTAGCCCCAGCCCTGACCCTGACCCCGACCCTAGGTCTCCCCCGCAGCCTGAAGCCTGAGGCCTAGCCTAACGGCACGCCGTGCCCTACGACGCACACGCCCCCTAACACGCATCCACACCCCGATCTCGACCCTCAGCCTCACCGGGGGCCTAACCCCAACTCTAGCCCCAGCCCTGACCCTGACATCTAGGCCTCCCAAGCATCCTGAAGCCTGAGGCCTAGCCTAACAGCACGCCGCGCCCTACGACGCACACGCCCCTTAACACGCATCTGCACCGCGATCTCGACCCTCCGCCTCACCGGGGGCCTAACCCTAACCCTAGACCCAGCCCTGACCCTGACCCCTAGACCTCCCCAACAGCCTGAAGCCTGAGGCCTAGCCTAACGGCGCCGCGCCCTACGACGCACAGGCCCCCTAACACGCATCCGCAGCCCGATCTCGACCCTCAGCCTCACCGGGGCCTAAACCTAACCCTAGCCCCAGCCCTGACCCTGACCCCTAGGCCTCGCCCGCAGCCTGAAGCCTGAGGCCTAGCCTAACGACATGCCGTGCCGTACGACACACACGCCCCCTAACATGCATCCGCACCCCGATCTCGACCCTCAGCCTCACCGGAGGCCTAACCCTTACCCTAGCCCCAACCCTGTCCCTGACACCTAGGCCTCCCCCGCAGCCTGATGCCTCAGGCCTAGCCTAACGGCACGCCGCGCCCTACAACGCACACGCCCCCTAACACGCATCCGCACCACGTTCTCGACCCTCAGCCTCACCGGGGACCTAACCCCAACCCTAGCCCCAGCCCTGACCCTGACCACTAGGCCTCACCCGAAGCCTGAAGCCTGAGGCCTAGCCTAACGGCACGCCACGCCCTACGACGAACACGCCGTTCTAACACGCATCCGCACCCCGATCTCGACCCTCAGCCTAACCGGGGGCGTAACCCTAACCCTAGCCCCAGCCCTGACACTGACCCCTTGGCCTCCCCCATAGCCTGAAGCCGGAGGCCTAGCCTAACGGCACGCCACGCCCTACGACGCACACGCCCCCTGACACGCATCCGCACCCCGATCTCGACCCTCAGCCTCACCGGGGGCCTAACTCTAACCCTAGCCCCAGCCCTGACCCTGACCCCTAGGCCTCCCCCGCAGCCTGAAGCCTGAGGCCTAGCCTAACGGCACGCCGCGCCCTACGACCCACACGACCCCTAACACGCACCCGCACCCCGATCTCGACGCTCAGCCTCACTGGGGGCCTAACCCTAATCCTAGCCCCAGCCCTGACCCTGACCCCTAGGCCTCCCCAACAGCCTGAAGCCTGAGGCCAAGCCTAATGGCATGACACGCCTTACGATGCACACGCCCCCGAACACGCATCTGCACCCCGATCTCGACCCTCAGCCTCACCGGGGGCCTAACCCTAACCCTAGACCCAGCCCTGACCCTGACCCCTAGGCCTCCCCAACAGCCTGAAGCCTGAGGCCTAGCCTAATGGCATGACACGCCTTACGATGCACACGCCCCCCTAACACGCATCCGCACCACGTTCTCGACCCTCAGCCTCACCGGGGACCTAACCCCAACCCTAGCCCCAGCCCTTACCCTGACCACTTGGCCTCACCCGAAGCCTGAAGCCTGAGGCCTAGCCTAACGGCACGCCACGCCCTACGACGAACACACCCTTCTAACACGCATCCGCACCCCGATCTCGACCCTCAGCCTCACCGGGGGCCTAACCCTAACCCTAGCTTCAGCCCTGACCCTGACCCCTAGGCCTCCCCCGCAGCCTGAAGCCTGAGGCCGAGCCTAACGGCACGCCGCGCCCTACGAGGCACACGCCCCCTAACACACATCCGCACCCCGAACCTGAGATTCAGCCGCACCGGGGGCCTAACCCTAACCCTAGCCCCAGCCCTGACCCTGAGCCCTAGGCCTGCCCCGCAGACTGAAGCCTGAGGCCTAACCTAATGGCACGCCGTTCCCTACAACATGCACGCCCCCTAACACGCATCCCTACCCCGATCTCGACCCTCAGCCTCAGCGGGGTCCTAACCCTAACCCAAGCCCCAGCCCTCACCCTGACCCCTAGGCCTCCCCCGCAGCCTGAAGCTTGAGGCCTAGCCTAACGGCACGCCGCGCCCTACGAAGCACACACCCCCTAACACGCATCCGCACCCCGATCTCGACCTTCAGCCTCACCGGAGGCCTAACCCTAACCCTAGCTCTAGCCCTGACCCTGACCCCGAGGACTCCCCCGCAGCCTGAAGCCTGAGGCCTAGCCTAACGACATGCCAGGCCCTACGATGCACACGCCCCCTAACACGCATCCGCACCCCGATCTCGACCCTCAGCCTCACCTGGGGCCCAACCTTAACCCTAGCCCCAGCCCTGACCCTGAGCCCGACCCCTAGGTCTCCCCCGCAGCCTGAAGCCTGAGGCCTAGCCTAACGGCACGCCGTGCCCTACGACGCACACGCCCCCTAACACGCATCCACACCCGGATCTCGACCCTCAGACTCACCGCGGGCCTAACTCTAACCCTAGCCCCAGCCCTGACCTTACGCCTAGGCCTCCCCCGCAGCCTGAAGCCTGATGCCTAGCCTAACAGCACGCAGTGCCCTAGGACGCACACGCTCCCTAACACGAATCCGCACCCCGATCTCGACCCTCAGCCTCACCGGGGGCCTAACCCCAACTCTAGCCCCAGCCCTGACCCTGACACCTAGGCCTCCCCAGCAGCCTGAAGCCTGAGGCCTAGCCTAACAGCACGCCGCGCCCTACGACGCACACGCCCCTTAACACGCATCCGCACCGCGATCTCGACCCTCCGCCTCACCGGGGGCCTAACCCTAACCCTAGACCCAGCCCTGACCCTGACCACTAGGCCTCCCCAACAGCCTGAAGCCTGAGGCCTAGCCTAACGGCGCCGCGTCTTACGACGCACACGCCCCTTAACACGCATCGGCACCGCGATCTCGACCCTCCGCCTCACCGGGGGCCTAACCCTAACCCTAGCGCCAACCCTGTCCCTGACACCTAGGCCTCCCCCGCAGCCTGATGCTTGAGGCCTAGCCTAACGCCACGCCGCGCCCTACGACGCACACGCCCCCTAACACGTATCCGCACCCCGATCTCGACCTTCAGCCTCACCGGGGGCCTAACCCTAACCCTAGCCCCAGCCCTGACCCTGTTCCGTACGCCTCCCCCTCAGCCTGAAGCCTGAGGCCTAGCCTAACGTCACGCCGCGCCCTACGACGCACACGCCCCCGAAAATGCATCCGCACCCCGATCTCAACCCTCAGACTCACCGGGGGCCTAACCCTAACGCTAGCCCCAGCCCTGACCCTGATGCCTAGGCCTCCCCCACAGCCTGAAGCCTGAGGCCGAGCCTAACGGCAGGCCGCTCCCTAGGACGCACAGGCCCCCGAACACTCATCCGCACCCCGATCTCGACCCTCAGCCTCACCGGGGGCCTAAGCCTAACCCTAGCCTCAGCCCTGACCCTGAGAGCAATGCCTCCCCGTCAGCCTGAAACCTGAGGCCTAGCCTAAAGGCACGCCGCGCCCTACGACAAACACGCCCGGTAACACGCATCCGCAACCTGATCTCTACCCTCAGCCTCACCGGGGGCCTAACACTAACCCTAGCTCCAGCCCTGACCCTGACCTCTCGGCCTCCCCCGCAGCCTGAAGCCTGAGGCCGAGCCTAAGGGCACCTCACGCCCTACGACGAACACGCCCTTCTAACACGCCTCCGCACCCCGATCTCGACCCTCAGCCTCACCGGGGATCTAACCCTAACCCTAGCTTCAGCCCTGAACCTGACCGCTCGGCCTCCCCCGCAGCCTGAAGCCTGAGGCCGAGCCTAAGGGCATGCCACGCCCTACGATGCACACGCCCCCTAACACGCATCCGCACCCCAAACTCGACCCTCAGCCTCACCGGGGCCCGAACTCTAACCCTAGCCCCAACCTTGACACTGACCACTAGGCCTCCCCCGCAGCCTGAAGCCTGAGGGCTAGCCTAACGACATGCCACGCCCTACGATGCACATGCCCCCTAACACGCATCCGCACCCCGATCTCGACACTCAGCCTCACCTGGGGCCCAACCTTAACCCTAGCCCCAGCCCTGACCCTGACCCCGACCCCTAGGTCTCCCCCGCAGCCTGAAGCCTGAGGCCTAGCCTAACGGCACGCCGTGCCCTACGACGCACCCGCCCCCGAACACGCATCCACACCCGGATCTCGACCCTCAGACTCACCGGGGGCCTAACCCTAACCCTAGCCCCAGCCCTGACCCTGTTCCGTATGCCTCCCCCGCAGCCTGAAGCCTGAGGCCTAGCCTAACGGCACGCCGCGCACTACAACGCACACGCCCCCTAACATGCATCCGCACGCCGATCTCGACCCTCAGCCTCACCGGGGGCCTAACCCTAACCCTAGCTCCAGCTCTGACCCTGACCCCTAGGCCTCCCCCACAGCCTGAAGCCTGAGGCCGAGCCTAACGGAACGCCGCTCCCTAGGACGCACAGGCCCCCGAACACGCATCCGCACACCGATCTCGACCCTCAGCCTCACCGGGGGCCTAAGCCTAACCCTAGCCCCAGCCCTGACCCTGACCGCAATGCCTCCACCTCAGCCTGAAGTCTGAGGCCTAGCCTAAAGGCACGCCGCGCCATACGCCGCACTCACCGCCTAGCACACATCCGCACCCCGATCTCGACCCTCAGCCTCACCGGGGGCCTAACCCTAACCCTAGCCCCAGCCCTGACCCTGACCCCTAGGCCTCCCCCGCAGCCTGAAGCCTGAGGTCTAGCCTAACGGCACACCGCTCCCTAGGACGCACAGGCCCCCGAACACGCATCCGCACCCCGATCTCGACCCTCAGCCTCACCGGGGGCCTAACCCTAACCCTAGCTCCAGCGCTGACCCTGACCCCTAGGTCTCCCCCACAGACTGAAGCCTGAGGCCTAGCCTAACGGCACGCCGCGCCCTACGACGCACACGGCCCCTAACACGCATCCGCACCAGGATCTCGACCCGCAGCGTCACCGGGGGACTAACCCTAACCCTAGCCCAAGCCCTGACCCTGACTGCTAGGCCTCCTCCGCAGCCTGAAGCCTGAGGCCTAGCCTATGGCACGCTGCGCTCTACGACGCACACGCCCCCTAGCACGCATCCACACCCCGATCTGACCCTCAGCTTCACCGGGGGCTTAACCCTAACCCTAGCCCCAGCCATGGCCCTGACACCTAGTCCTCCCCCGCAGTCTGAAGCCTGAGGCCTAGCCTAACGGCACGCCTCGCCCTACGACGCACACGCCCCCTAACACGCATCCGCACCCCGATCTCGACCCTCAGCCTCAGTGGGGGCTTAACACTAACCGTAGACCCAGCCCTGACCCTGACCCCTAGGCCTCCACCGCAGCCTGAAGCCTGAGGCCTATCCTAACCACACGCCGAGCCCTGCGACGCACACGCCCCCTAACACGCATCCGCACCCCGATCTCGACCCTCAGCCTCACCGGGGGCCTAACCCTAACCCTAGCCCCAGCCCTGACCCTGACCCCTAGGCCTTCCGCGCAGCCTGAAGCCTGAGGCCTAGCCTAACGGCACGCCACGCCCTACGACGCATACGCCCCCTAACACGCATCCGCACCCCGATCTCGACCCTCAGCCTCACCGGGGGCCGAACCCTAAACCTAGCCACAACCCTGACCCTGACCACTAGACCTCCCCCGCAGCCTGAGGCCTAGCCTAACGGCATGCCGCGCCCTACGACTCACACGCCCCCTAACACGGATCCGCACCCCGATCTCGACCCTCAGCCTCACAGGGGGCTTAACCCTAACCCTAGCCCCAGCCCTGACCCAGACCACTAGGCCTCCCCCGCAGCCTGAAGCCTGAGGCCTAGCCTAACGGCACGCCATGCCCTATGACGCACACGCCCCCTAACACGCATCCGCACCGCGATCTATACCCTCAGCCTCACCGGGGGCCTAAATCTAACCCTAGCCGCAGCCCTGACTCTGACCCGTAGGTCTCCCCCAGAGCCTGAAGCCTGAGGCCTAGCCTAACAGCACGCAGCGCCCTACGACGCACACGCCCCTTAACACGCATCCGCACCGCGATCTCGACCCTCAGCCTCACCGGGGGCCTAACCCTAACCCTAGACCCAGCCCTGACCCTGACCCCTAGGCCTCTACGGCAGCCTGAAGCCTGAGGCCTAGCCTAACAGCACGCCGCGCCCTACGACGCACACGCCCCCTAACACGCATCCGCACTCCGATCTCGACACTCAGCCTCACCGGGGGCCTAACCCTAACCCTAGCTCCAGCCCTGACCCTGACCCCTAGGCCTCCCCCGCAGCCTGAAGCTTGAGGCCGAGCCTAACGGCACGCCGCTCCCTAGGACGCACAGGCCCCCGAACACGCATTCGCACCCCGATCTCGACCCTCAGCCTCACCGGGGGCCTAACCCTAACCCTAGCTCTAGCGCTGACCCTGACCCCTAGGCCTCCCCCACAGACTGAAGCCTGAGGCCTAGCCTAACGGCACGCCCCGCCCTACGACGAACACACCCCCTAACACGCATCCGCACCAGGATTTCGAACCTCAGCGTCACCGGTTGACTAACCCTAAATTTAGCCCCAGCCCTGAACCTGACCGCTAGGCCTCCTCCGCAGCCTGAAGCCTGAGGCCTAGCCTATGGCACGCTGCGCTCTACGACGCACACGCCCCCTAGCACGCATCCACACCCCGATCTCTACCCTCAGCTTCACCGGGGGCTTAACCCTAACCCTAGCCCCAGCCATGACCCTGACCCGTAGTCCTCCCCCGCAGTCTGAAGCCTGAGGCCTAGCCTAACGGCACGCCGCGCCCTACGACGCACACGCGCCCTAACAAGCATCCGCACCCCGATCTCGACCCTCAGCCTCAGCGGGGGCTTAACACTAACCTTAGACCCAGCCCTGACCCTGACCCCTAGGCCTTCCGCGCAGCCTGAAGCCTGAGGCCTAGCCTAACGGCACGCCACGCCCTACGACGCACACGCCCCCTAACACGCATCCGCACCCCGATCTCGACCCTCAGCCTCACCGGGGGCCGAACCCTAAACCTAGCCCCAACCCTGACCCTGACCACTAGACCTCCCCCGCAGCCTGAGGCCTAGCCTAACGGCATGCCGCTCCCTACGACTCACACAGCCCCTAACACGGATCCGCACCCCGATCTCGACCCTCAGCCTCACAGGGGGCTTAACCCTAACCCTAGCCCCAGCCCTGACCCTGACCACTAGGCCTCCCCCGCAGCCTGAAGCCTGAGGCCTAGCCTAACGGCACGCCGCTCCCTATGACGCACACGCCCCCGAACACGCATCCGCACCCCGATCTCGACCCTCAGCCTCACCCGGGGCCTAAGCCTAACCCTAGCCCCAGCCCTAACCCTGACCGCAATGCCTCCCCCTCAGCCTGAAGTCTGAGGCCTAGCCTAACGGCACGCCGCGCCATACGCCGCACTCGCCGCCTAGCACGCATCTGCACCCCGATCTCGACCCTCAGCCTCACCGGGGGCCTAACCCTAACCCGAGCCCCAGCCCTGACCCTGACCCCTAGGCCTCCCCCGCAGCCTGAAGCCTGAGGTCTAGCCTAACGGCACACCGCTCCCTAGGACGCACAGGCCCCCGAACACGCATCCGCACCCCGATCTCGACCCTCAGCCTCACCGGGGGCCTAACCCTAACCCTAGCTCTAGCGCTGACCCTGACCCCTAGGCCTCCCCCACAGACTGAAGCCTGAGGCCTAGCCTAACGTCACGCCGCGCCCTACGACGCACACGCCCCCTAACACGCATCCAAACCAGGAACTTGACCCTCAGCGTCACCGGGGGACTAACCCTAACCCTAGCCCAAGCCCTGACCCTGACCGCTAGGCCTCCTACGCAGCCTGAAGCCTGAGGCCTAGCCTATGGCACGCTGCGCTCTACGATGCACACGCCCCCTAGCACGCATCCCCACCCCGATCTCGACCCTCAGCTTCACCGGGGGCTTAACCCTAACTCTAGCCCCAGCCATGGCCCTGACCCCTAGTCCTCACCCGCAGTCTGAAGCCTGAGGCCTAGCCTAACGGCACGCCTCGCCCTACGACGCACACGCCCCCTAACACGCATCCGCACCCCGATCTCGACCCTCAGCCTCAGTGGGGGCTTAACACTAACCGTAGACCCAGCCCTGACCCTGACCCCTAGGCCTCCACCGCAGCCTGAAGCCTGAGGCCTATCCTAACCACACGCCGAGCCCTGCGACGCACACGCCCCCTAACACGCATCCGCACCGCGATCTCTACCCTCAGCCTCACCGGGTGCCTAAATCTAACCCTAGCCCCAGCCCTGACCCTGACCCGTAGGTCTCCCCCGCAGCCTGAAGCCTGAGGCCTAGCCTAACAGCACACAGCGCCCTACGACGCACACGCCCCTTAACACGCATCCGCACCGCGATCTCGACCCTCAGCCTCACCGGGGGCCTAACCCTAACCCTAGACCCAGCCCTGACCCTGACCCCTAGGCTTCCCTAACAGCCTGAAGCCTGAGGCCTAGCCTAACGGCAGGCCGCGCCCTAAGACGCACACGCCCCCTAACACGCATCCGCACCCCGACCTCGACCATCAGCCTCACCGGTGGCCTAAACCTAACCCTAGCTCCAGCCCTGACCCTGACCCCTAGGCCTCCCCCGCAGCCTGAAGCCTGAGGCCTAGCCTAACGACATGCCGTGCCCTACGACGCACACGCCCCCTAACACGTATCCGCACCCCGATCTCGTCCCTCAGCCTCATCGGGTGCCTAAGCCTAACCCTAGCCCAGCCCTGACCCTGTTCCGTACGCCTCCCACGCAGCCTGAAGCCTGAGGCCTAGCCTAACGGCACGCCGTGCCCTACGACGCACACGCCCCCTAACACGCATCCGCACCCCGATCTGGACCCTCAGACTCACCGGGGGCCTAACCCTAACCCTAGCCCCAGCCCTGACCCTGACGCCTAGGCCTCCCCCGCAGCCTGAAGCCTGATGCCTAGCCTAACAGCACGCAGTGCCCTAGGACGCACACGCTCCCTAACTCGAAACCGCACACCGATCTCGACCCTCAGCCTCACCGGGGGGCTAACCCCAACTCTAGCCCCAGCCCTGACCCTGACCCCTAGGCCGCCACCGCAGCCTGAAGCCTAAGGCCTAGCCTAACAGCACGCCGCGCCCTACGACGCACACGCCCCCTAACATGCATCCGCACCCCGATCTCGACACTCAGCCTCACCGGGGGCCGAACCCTAAACCTAGCCCCAACCCTGACCCTGACCACTAGACCTCCCCCGCAGCCTGAGGCGTAGCCTAACGGCATGCCGCTCCCTACGACTCACACGCCCCCTAAAACGGATCCGCACCCCGATCTCGACCCTCAGCCTCACAGGGGGCTTAACCCTAACCCTAGCCCCAGCCCTGACCCAGACCACTAGGCCTCCCCCGCAGCCTGAAGCCTGAGGCCTAGCCTAACGGCACGCCACGCCCTATGACGCACACGCCCCCTAACACGCATCCGCACCCCGATCTCGACCCTCAGCCTCACCGGGGGCCTAAACCTAACCCTAGCGCCAACCCTGTCCCTGACACCTAGGCCTCCCCCGCAGCCTGATGCTTGAGGCCTAGCCTAACGCCACGCCGCGCCCTACGACGCACACGCCCCCTAACACGTATCCGCACCCCGATCTCGACCTTCAGCCTCACCGGGGGCCTAACCCTAACCCTAGCCCCAGCCCTGACCCTGTTCCGTACGCCTCCCCCTCAGCCTGAAGCCTGAGGCCTAGCCTAACGTCACGCCGCGCCCTACGACGCACACGCCCCCTAAAATGCATCCGCACCCCGATCTCAACCCTCAGACTCACCGGGGGCCTAACCCTAACGCTAGCCCCAGCCCTGACCCTGATGCCTAGGCCTCCCCCACAGCCTGAAGCCTGAGGCCGAGCCTAACGGCAGGCCGCTCCCTAGGACGCACAGGCCCCCGAACACTCATCCGCACCCCGATCTCGACCCTCAGCCTCACCGGGGGCCTAAGCCTAACCCTAGCCTCAGCCCTGACCCTGAGAGCAATGCCTCCCCGTCAGCCTGAAACCTGAGGCCTAGCCTAAAGGCACGCCGCGCCCTACGACAAACACGCCCGGTAACACGCATCCGCAACCTGATCTCTACCCTCAGCCTCACCGGGGGCCTAACACTAACCCTAGCTCCAGCCCTGACCCTGACCTCTCGGCCTCCCCCGCAGCCTGAAGCCTGAGGCCGAGCCTAAGGGCACCTCACGCCCTACGACGAACACGCCCTTCTAACACGCCTCCGCACCCCGATCTCGACCCTCAGCCTCACCGGGGATCTAACCCTAACCCTAGCTTCAGCCCTGAACCTGACCGCTCGGCCTCCCCCGCAGCCTGAAGCCTGAGGCCGAGCCTAAGGGCATGCCACGCCCTACGATGCACACGCCCCCTAACACGCATCCGCACCCCAAACTCGACCCTCAGCCTCACCGGGGCCCGAACTCTAACCCTAGCCCCAACCTTGACACTGACCACTAGGCCTCCCCCGCAGCCTGAAGCCTGAGGGCTAGCCTAACGACATGCCACGCCCTACGATGCACATGCCCCCTAACACGCATCCGCACCCCGATCTCGACACTCAGCCTCACCTGGGGCCCAACCTTAACCCTAGCCCCAGCCCTGACCCTGACCCCGACCCCTAGGTCTCCCCCGCAGCCTGAAGCCTGAGGCCTAGCCTAACGGCACGCCGTGCCCTACGACGCACCCGCCCCCGAACACGCATCCACACCCGGATCTCGACCCTCAGACTCACCGGGGGCCTAACCCTAACCCTAGCCCCAGCCCTGACCCTGTTCCGTATGCCTCCCCCGCAGCCTGAAGCCTGAGGCCTAGCCTAACGGCACGCCGCGCCCTACAACGCACACGCCCCCTAACATGCATCCGCACGCCGATCTCGACCCTCAGCCTCACCGGGGGCCTAACCCTAACCCTAGCTCCAGCTCTGACCCTGACCCCTAGGCCTCCCCCACAGCCTGAAGCCTGAGGCCGAGCCTAACGGAACGCCGCTCCCTAGGACGCACAGGCCCCCGAACACGCATCCGCACACCGATCTCGACCCTCAGCCTCACCGGGGGCCTAAGCCTAACCCTAGCCCCAGCCCTGACCCTGACCGCAATGCCTCCACCTCAGCCTGAAGTCTGAGGCCTAGCCTAAAGGCACGCCGCGCCATACGCCGCACTCACCGCCTAGCACACATCCGCACCCCGATCTCGACCCTCAGCCTCACCGGGGGCCTAACCCTAACCCTAGCCCCAGCCCTGACCCTGACCCCTAGGCCTCCCCCGCAGCCTGAAGCCTGAGGTCTAGCCTAACGGCACACCGCTCCCTAGGACGCACAGGCCCCCGAACACGCATCCGCACCCCGATCTCGACCCTCAGCCTCACCGGGGGCCTAACCCTAACCCTAGCTCCAGCGCTGACCCTGACCCCTAGGTCTCCCCCACAGACTGAAGCCTGAGGCCTAGCCTAACGGCACGCCGCGCCCTACGACGCACACGGCCCCTAACACGCATCCGCACCAGGATCTCGACCCGCAGCGTCACCGGGGGACTAACCCTAACCCTAGCCCAAGCCCTGACCCTGACTGCTAGGCCTCCTCCGCAGCCTGAAGCCTGAGGCCTAGCCTATGGCACGCTGCGCTCTACGACGCACACGCCCCCTAGCACGCATCCACACCCCGATCTGACCCTCAGCTTCACCGGGGGCTTAACCCTAACCCTAGCCCCAGCCATGGCCCTGACACCTAGTCCTCCCCCGCAGTCTGAAGCCTGAGGCCTAGCCTAACGGCACGCCTCGCCCTACGACGCACACGCCCCCTAACACGCATCCGCACCCCGATCTCGACCCTCAGCCTCAGTGGGGGCTTAACACTAACCGTAGACCCAGCCCTGACCCTGACCCCTAGGCCTCCACCGCAGCCTGAAGCCTGAGGCCTATCCTAACCACACGCCGAGCCCTGCGACGCACACGCCCCCTAACACGCATCCGCACCCCGATCTCGACCCTCAGCCTCACCGGGGGCCTAACCCTAACCCTAGCCCCAGCCCTGACCCTGACCCCTAGGCCTTCCGCGCAGCCTGAAGCCTGAGGCCTAGCCTAACGGCACGCCACGCCCTACGACGCATACGCCCCCTAACACGCATCCGCACCCCGATCTCGACCCTCAGCCTCACCGGGGGCCGAACCCTAAACCTAGCCACAACCCTGACCCTGACCACTAGACCTCCCCCGCAGCCTGAGGCCTAGCCTAACGGCATGCCGCGCCCTACGACTCACACGCCCCCTAACACGGATCCGCACCCCGATCTCGACCCTCAGCCTCACAGGGGGCTTAACCCTAACCCTAGCCCCAGCCCTGACCCAGACCACTAGGCCTCCCCCGCAGCCTGAAGCCTGAGGCCTAGCCTAACGGCACGCCATGCCCTATGACGCACACGCCCCCTAACACGCATCCGCACCGCGATCTATACCCTCAGCCTCACCGGGGGCCTAAATCTAACCCTAGCCGCAGCCCTGACTCTGACCCGTAGGTCTCCCCCAGAGCCTGAAGCCTGAGGCCTAGCCTAACAGCACGCAGCGCCCTACGACGCACACGCCCCTTAACACGCATCCGCACCGCGATCTCGACCCTCAGCCTCACCGGGGGCCTAACCCTAACCCTAGACCCAGCCCTGACCCTGACCCCTAGGCCTCTACGGCAGCCTGAAGCCTGAGGCCTAGCCTAACAGCACGCCGCGCCCTACGACGCACACGCCCCCTAACACGCATCCGCACTCCGATCTCGACACTCAGCCTCACCGGGGGCCTAACCCTAACCCTAGCTCCAGCCCTGACCCTGACCCCTAGGCCTCCCCCGCAGCCTGAAGCTTGAGGCCGAGCCTAACGGCACGCCGCTCCCTAGGACGCACAGGCCCCCGAACACGCATTCGCACCCCGATCTCGACCCTCAGCCTCACCGGGGGCCTAACCCTAACCCTAGCTCTAGCGCTGACCCTGACCCCTAGGCCTCCCCCACAGACTGAAGCCTGAGGCCTAGCCTAACGGCACGCCCCGCCCTACGACGAACACACCCCCTAACACGCATCCGCACCAGGATTTCGAACCTCAGCGTCACCGGTTGACTAACCCTAAATTTAGCCCCAGCCCTGAACCTGACCGCTAGGCCTCCTCCGCAGCCTGAAGCCTGAGGCCTAGCCTATGGCACGCTGCGCTCTACGACGCACACGCCCCCTAGCACGCATCCACACCCCGATCTCTACCCTCAGCTTCACCGGGGGCTTAACCCTAACCCTAGCCCCAGCCATGACCCTGACCCGTAGTCCTCCCCCGCAGTCTGAAGCCTGAGGCCTAGCCTAACGGCACGCCGCGCCCTACGACGCACACGCGCCCTAACAAGCATCCGCACCCCGATCTCGACCCTCAGCCTCAGCGGGGGCTTAACACTAACCTTAGACCCAGCCCTGACCCTGACCCCTAGGCCTTCCGCGCAGCCTGAAGCCTGAGGCCTAGCCTAACGGCACGCCACGCCCTACGACGCACACGCCCCCTAACACGCATCCGCACCCCGATCTCGACCCTCAGCCTCACCGGGGGCCGAACCCTAAACCTAGCCCCAACCCTGACCCTGACCACTAGACCTCCCCCGCAGCCTGAGGCCTAGCCTAACGGCATGCCGCTCCCTACGACTCACACAGCCCCTAACACGGATCCGCACCCCGATCTCGACCCTCAGCCTCACAGGGGGCTTAACCCTAACCCTAGCCCCAGCCCTGACCCTGACCACTAGGCCTCCCCCGCAGCCTGAAGCCTGAGGCCTAGCCTAACGGCACGCCGCTCCCTATGACGCACACGCCCCCGAACACGCATCCGCACCCCGATCTCGACCCTCAGCCTCACCCGGGGCCTAAGCCTAACCCTAGCCCCAGCCCTGACCCTGACCGCAATGCCTCCCCCTCAGCCTGAAGTCTGAGGCCTAGCCTAACGGCACGCCGCGCCATACGCCGCACTCGCCGCCTAGCACGCATCTGCACCCCGATCTCGACCCTCAGCCTCACCGGGGGCCTAACCCTAACCCGAGCCCCAGCCCTGACCCTGACCCCTAGGCCTCCCCCGCAGCCTGAAGCCTGAGGTCTAGCCTAACGGCACACCGCTCCCTAGGACGCACAGGCCCCCGAACACGCATCCGCACCCCGATCTCGACCCTCAGCCTCACCGGGGGCCTAACCCTAACCCTAGCTCTAGCGCTGACCCTGACCCCTAGGCCTCCCCCACAGACTGAAGCCTGAGGCCTAGCCTAACGTCACGCCGCGCCCTACGACGCACACGCCCCCTAACACGCATCCAAACCAGGAACTTGACCCTCAGCGTCACCGGGGGACTAACCCTAACCCTAGCCCAAGCCCTGACCCTGACCGCTAGGCCTCCTACGCAGCCTGAAGCCTGAGGCCTAGCCTATGGCACGCTGCGCTCTACGATGCACACGCCCCCTAGCACGCATCCCCACCCCGATCTCGACCCTCAGCTTCACCGGGGGCTTAACCCTAACTCTAGCCCCAGCCATGGCCCTGACCCCTAGTCCTCACCCGCAGTCTGAAGCCTGAGGCCTAGCCTAACGGCACGCCTCGCCCTACGACGCACACGCCCCCTAACACGCATCCGCACCCCGATCTCGACCCTCAGCCTCAGTGGGGGCTTAACACTAACCGTAGACCCAGCCCTGACCCTGACCCCTAGGCCTCCACCGCAGCCTGAAGCCTGAGGCCTATCCTAACCACACGCCGAGCCCTGCGACGCACACGCCCCCTAACACGCATCCGCACCGCGATCTCTACCCTCAGCCTCACCGGGTGCCTAAATCTAACCCTAGCCCCAGCCCTGACCCTGACCCGTAGGTCTCCCCCGCAGCCTGAAGCCTGAGGCCTAGCCTAACAGCACACAGCGCCCTACGACGCACACGCCCCTTAACACGCATCCGCACCGCGATCTCGACCCTCAGCCTCACCGGGGGCCTAACCCTAACCCTAGACCCAGCCCTGACCCTGACCCCTAGGCTTCCCTAACAGCCTGAAGCCTGAGGCCTAGCCTAACGGCAGGCCGCGCCCTAAGACGCACACGCCCCCTAACACGCATCCGCACCCCGACCTCGACCATCAGCCTCACCGGTGGCCTAAACCTAACCCTAGCTCCAGCCCTGACCCTGACCCCTAGGCCTCCCCCGCAGCCTGAAGCCTGAGGCCTAGCCTAACGACATGCCGTGCCCTACGACGCACACGCCCCCTAACACGTATCCGCACCCCGATCTCGTCCCTCAGCCTCATCGGGTGCCTAAGCCTAACCCTAGCCCAGCCCTGACCCTGTTCCGTACGCCTCCCACGCAGCCTGAAGCCTGAGGCCTAGCCTAACGGCACGCCGTGCCCTACGACGCACACGCCCCCTAACACGCATCCGCACCCCGATCTGGACCCTCAGACTCACCGGGGGCCTAACCCTAACCCTAGCCCCAGCCCTGACCCTGACGCCTAGGCCTCCCCCGCAGCCTGAAGCCTGATGCCTAGCCTAACAGCACGCAGTGCCCTAGGACGCACACGCTCCCTAACTCGAAACCGCACACCGATCTCGACCCTCAGCCTCACCGGGGGGCTAACCCCAACTCTAGCCCCAGCCCTGACCCTGACCCCTAGGCCGCCACCGCAGCCTGAAGCCTAAGGCCTAGCCTAACAGCACGCCGCGCCCTACGACGCACACGCCCCCTAACATGCATCCGCACCCCGATCTCGACACTCAGCCTCACCGGGGGCCGAACCCTAAACCTAGCCCCAACCCTGACCCTGACCACTAGACCTCCCCCGCAGCCTGAGGCGTAGCCTAACGGCATGCCGCTCCCTACGACTCACACGCCCCCTAAAACGGATCCGCACCCCGATCTCGACCCTCAGCCTCACAGGGGGCTTAACCCTAACCCTAGCCCCAGCCCTGACCCAGACCACTAGGCCTCCCCCGCAGCCTGAAGCCTGAGGCCTAGCCTAACGGCACGCCACGCCCTATGACGCACACGCCCCCTAACACGCATCCGCACCCCGATCTCGACCCTCAGCCTCACCGGGGGCCTAAACCTAACCCTAGCCCCAGCCCTGACCCTGACGCCTAGGCCTCCCCCGCAGCCTGATGCCTGAGGCCTAGCCTAACGCCACGCCGCGCCCTACGACGCACACGCCCCCTAACACGTATCCGCACCCGGATCTCGACCTTCAGCCTCACCGGGGGCCTAACCCTAACCCTAGCCCCAGGCCTGACCCTGTTCCGTACGCCTCCCCCGCAGCCTGAAGCCTGAGGCCGAGCCTAACGGCACGCCGCTCCCTAGGACACACAAGCCCCCGAACACGCATCCGCACCCCGATCTCGACCCTCAGCCTCACCGGGGGCCTAACCCTAACCCTAGCTCCAGCGCTGACCATGACCCCTAGGCCTCCCCCGCAGCCTGAAGCCTGAGGCCTAGCCTACCGGCACGCCCCGCCCTACGACGCACACACCCCCTAACACGCATCCGCACCAGGATCTCGACCCTCAGCATCACCGGTTGACTAACCCTAAACCTAGCCCCAGCCCTGACCCTGACCGCTAGGCCTCCTCCGCAGCCTGAAGCCTGAGGCCTAGCCTACGGCACGCTGCGCTCTACAACGCAAACGCCCCCTAGCACGCATCCACACCCCGATCTAGACCCTCAGCTTCACCGGGGGCTTAACCCTAACCCTAGCCCCAGCCATGACCCTGACACGTAGTCCTCCCCCGCAGTCTGAAGCCTGAGGCCTAGCCTAACGGCACGCCCCGCCCTACGACGCACACGCGCCCTAACACGCATCCGCACCCCGATCTCGACCCTCAGCCTCAGCGGGGTCTTAACACTAACCGTAGACCCAGCCCTGACCCTGACCCCTAGGCCTCCACCGCAGCCTGAAGCCTGAGGCCTATCCTAACCACACGCCGAGCCCTGCGACGCACACGCCCCCTAACACGCATCCGCACCCCGATCTCGACCCTCAGCCTCACCGGGGGCCGAACCCTAAACCTAGCCCCAACCCTGACCCTGACCACTAGACCTCCCCCGCAGCCTGAGGCCTAGCCTAACGGCATGCCGCGCCCTACGACTCACACGCCCCCTAACACGGATCCTAACCACGATCTCGACCCTCAGCCTCACAGGGGGCTTAACCCTAACCCTAGCCCCAGCCCTGACCCTGACCACTAGGCCTCCCCCGCAGCCTGAAGCCTGAGGCCTAGCCTAACGGCACGCCACGCCCTATGACGCACACACCCCCTAACACGCATCCGCACCGCGATCTCTACCCTCAGCCTCACCGGGGGCCTAAACCTAACCCTAGCCCCAGCCCTGACCCTGACGCCTAGGCCTCCCCCGCAGCCTGATGCCTGAGGCCTAGCCTAACGCCACGCCGCTCCCTACGACGCACACGCCCCCTAACACGTATCCGCACCCCGATCTCGACCTTCAGCCTCACCGGGGGCCTAACCCTAACCCTAGCCCCCGGCCTGACCCTGTTCCGAACGCCTCCCCCGCAGCCTGAAGCCTGAGGCCTAGCCTAACGGCACGCCGTGCCCTACGACGCACACGCCCCCTAACACGCATCCGCAACCCGATCTCGACCCTCAGACTCACCGGGGGCCTAACCCTAACCCTAGCCCCAGCCCTGACCCTGACGCCTAGGCCTCCCCCGCAGCCTGAAGCCTGATGCCTAGCCTAACAGCACGCAGTGCCCTAGGACGCACACGCTCCCTAACTCGAATCCGCACCCCGATCTCGACCCTCAGCCTCACCGGGGGGCTAACCCCAACTCTAGCCCCAGCCCTGACCCTGACCCCTAGGCCTCCACCGCAGCCTGAAGCCTGAGGCCTAGCCTAACAGCACGCCGCGCCCTACGACGCACACGCCCCCTAACACGCATCCGCACCCCGATATCGACACTCAGCCTCACCGGGGGCCTAACCCTAACCCTAGCTCCAGCCCTGACCCTGACCCCTAGGCCTCCCCCGCAGCCTGAAGCCTGAGGCCGAGCCAAACGGCTCGCCGCTCCCTAGGACGCACAGGCCCCCGAACACGCATCCGCACCCCGATCTCGACCCTCAGCCTCACCAGGGGCCTAACCCTAACCCTAGAACCAGCCCTGACCCTGACTCCTAGGCCTGCCCCGCAGCCTGAAGCCTGAGGCCTAGCCTAACGGCACACCGCGCCCTAGACGCACACGCCCCCTAACACGCATCCGCACCCCGATCTCGACCCTCGGCCTCACCGGGGACCTAACACTAACCCTAGCCCCAGCCCTGACCCTGACCCCTAGGCCTCCCCCACAGCCTGAAGCCTGAGGACTAGCCTAACGGCACGCCGCGCCCTACGACCCAAACGCCCCCTAACACCCATCCGCACCCCGATCTCGACACTCTGCCTCACCGGGGGCCTAACCCTAACACTAGCCCCAGCCCTGAACCTGACCACTAGGCCTCCGCCGCAGCCTGAAGCCTGAAGCCTAGCCTAACGGTACGCCGCGCCCTACGACTCACACGCCCCCTAACACGCATCCGCACCCCGACCTCGACCCTCAGCCTCACCGGGGCCCGAACCCTAACCCTAGCGCCAGCCCTGACACTGACAACTAGGCCTCCCCCGCTGCCTGAAGCCTCAGGACTAGCCTAACGGCACGCCGCGCCCTACGACGCACACGACCCCTACCACGCTTCCGTACCCCGATCGCGACCCTCAGCCTTACCGGGGGCCTAACCCCAACCCTAGCTCCAGCGCTGACCCTGACCCCTAAGCCTCCCCCACAGACTGAAGCCTGAGGCCTAGCCTAACGGCACGCCGCGCCCTACGACGCACACGCCCCCTAACACGCATCCGCACCACGATCTCGACCCAAAGCCTCACCGGGGGACTAACCCTAACCCTATCCCCAGCCCTGACCCTGACGCCTAGGCCTCCCCCGCAGCCTGAAGCCTGAGGCCTAGCCTAATGGCACGCTGCGCTCAATGACGCACACGCCCCCTAGCACGCATCCACACCCCGATCTCGACACTCAGCCTCACCGTGGGCTTAACCCTAACTCTAGCCCCAGCCCTGACTCTGACCCCTTGTCCTCTCCCGCAGTCTGAAGCCTGAGGCCTAGCCTAACGGCACGCCGCGCCCTACGACGCACACGCGCCCTAACACGCATCCGCACCCCGATCTCGACCCTCAGCCTCAGCGGGGGCTTAACACTAACCGTAGACCCAGCCCTGACCCTGACCCCTAGGCTTCCCCCGCAGCCTGAAGCCTGAGGCCTATCCAAACTGCACGCCGCACCCTGCGACGCACACGCCCCCTAACACGGATCCGCACCAACATCTCGTCGACCCTCAGCCTCACAGGAGGCCTAAACCTAACCCTAGCCCCAGCCCTGACCCTGACCCCTAGGCCTGCCCCGCAGCCTGATGCCTGAGGTCTAGCCTAACGGCACACCGCGCCCTACAGGCACACGCCCCCCTAACACGCATCCGCACCCCGATCTCGACCCTCGGCCTCACCGGGGCCCTAACCCTAACCCTAGCCCCAGCCCTGACACTGACCCCTAGGCCTCCCCCGCAGCCGGAAGCCTGAGGCCTAGCCTAACGGCACGCCGCGCCCTACGACGCACACGCCCCCTAACACCCATCTGCACCCCGATCTCGACCCTCAGCCTCACCGGGGGCCTAACCCTAACCCTAGCCCCAGCCCTGACCCTGACACCTAGGCCTCCCCTGCAGCCTGAAGCCTAGGGCCTAGCCTAAGGACATGCCCTGCCCTGCGACGCACACGCCCCCTAACACGCATCCGCACCACGATCTCGACCCTCAGCCTCAGCGCGGGCTTAACACTAACCGTAGACCCAGCCCTGACCCTGACCCCTAGGCTTCCCCCGCAGCCTGAAGCCTGAGGCCTATCCAAACGGCACGCCGCGCCCTGCGACGTACACGCCCCATAACACGCATCCGCACCCCGATATCGACCCTCAGCCTCACCGTGGGCCGAACCCTAACCCTAGCCCCAGCCCTGACCCTGACCCCTAGGCCTTCCGCGCAGCCTGATGCCTGAGGCCTAGCCTAACGGAACGCCACGCCCTACGACGCACACGCCCCCTAACACGCATCCGCACCCCGATCTCGACCCTCAGCCTCACCGGGGGCCGAACCCTAAACCTAGCCCCAACCCTGACCCTGACCACTAGACCTCCCCCGCAGCCTGAGGCCTAACCTAATGGCATGCCGCGCCCTACGACGCACACGCCCTCTAACATGGATCCGCACCAAGATCTCGTCGACCCTCAGCCTCACCGGGGGCCTAACCCTAACCTTAGCTTCAGCCCTGACCCTGACCACTCGGCCTCCCCCGCAGCCTGAAGCCTGAGGCCGAGCCTAACGG
Organism: Kogia breviceps; assembly: GCF_026419965.1. Taxonomy (NCBI): domain Eukaryota; kingdom Metazoa; phylum Chordata; class Mammalia; order Artiodactyla; family Physeteridae; genus Kogia; species Kogia breviceps. Next base: position 46,222,067 of record NC_081315.1, read on the forward strand.
CATGCCACCCCCTACGATGCACACGCCCCCTAACACGCATCCGCACCCCGATCTCGAACCTCAGCCTAGCCGGGGGCCTAACCCTAACCCTAGCCCCAGCCCTGACACTCACCCCTTGGCCTCCCCCACAGCCTGAAGCCGGAGGCCTGGCCTAATGGCACGCCACGCCCTACGACGCACACGCCCCCTGACACGCATCCGCACCCCGATCTCGACCCTCAGCCTCACCGGGGGCCTAACTCTAACCCTAGCCCCAGCCCTGACCGTGAACCCTAGGCCTCCCCCGCAGCCTGAAGCCTGAGGCCTAGCCTAACGGCACGCCGTGCCCTACATTGCACAGTGCCCCTAACACGCATCCGCACCCCGATCTTGACCCTCAGCCTCACCGGGGGCCTAACCCTAACCCAAGCCCCAGCCCTGACCCTGAGCCCTAAGCCTGCCCCGCAGACTGAAGCCTGAGGCCTAACCTAACGGCTCGCCGTGCCCTACAACATGCACGCCCCCTAACACGCATCCCTACCCCGATCTCGACCCTCAGCCTCAGCGGGGTCCTAACCCTAACCCAAGCCCCAGCGCTGACCCTGACCCCTAGGCCTCCCCCGGAGCCTGAAGCTTGAGGCCTACCCTAACGGCACGCCGCGCCCTACGACGCACACGCCACCTAACACGCATCCGCACCCCGATCTCGACTCTCAGAGTCACCGGGCGCATAACCCTAATCCTAGCTCCAGCCCTGACCCTGACACATAGGCCTCCCTCGCAGACTGAAGCCTGAAACCTAGCCTAACGGCACGTTGCGCCTTACGATGCACACGCCACTTAACACGCATCCGCACCCCGATCTCGACCCTCAGCCTCACCGGGGCCTAAACCTAACCCTAGCGCCAGCCCTGACCCTGACCCCTAGGCCTCCCCCGCAGCCTGAAGCCTGAGGCCGAGCCTAACGGCAAGCCGCGCTCAACGACGCACACGCCCCCTAACACGCATCCTCACCCCGATCTCGACCCTCAACCTCACCGGGGGACTAACCCTAACCCTAGACCCAGCCGTGACCCTGACCCCGAGGCCTCCACCACAGTCTGAAGCCTCAGGCCTAGCCTAACGGCACACCGCACCCTACAATGCACACGCCCCCTAACACGAATCCGCACCCCGATCTCGACCTTCAGCCTCACCGGGGCCCTAACCCTAACCCTAGCCCAGCCCTGACCCTTACCCCTAGGCCTCCCCCGCAGACTGAAGCCTGAGGCTTAGCCTAACGGCACGCCGCGCCATACGACGCACACGCCCCCTAACACGCATCCGCACCCCGATCTCTACCCTGAGCATCACCGGGGGCCGATCCCTAACCCTAGCACCAGCCCTGACCCTGACCCCTAGGGCTCCCCCCCAGCCTGAAGCCTGGCCTAACGGAACGTCGCACCCTACGACGCACACGCCCCGTAACACGCATCCACACCCCGATGTCGACACTCTGTGTCACCGGGGGCCTAACCCTAAACCTAGCCCCAGCCCTGACCCTGAGACATAGGCCTCCCCCGCAGCCTGAAGCCTGAGGCCTAACCTAACGGCACGCGGCACCCTACGACGCGCACGCACCCTAACACGCATACGCACCCCGATCTCGACCCTCAGCCTCACCGGGGGCCTAACCCTTACCCTAGCCCCAGGCCTGACACTGACGCCGAGGCCTCCCCCGCAGCCTGAGGCCTGAGGCCTAGCCTAACGGCACGCCGTGCCCTATGACGCGCACGCCCCCTAACACGCATCCTCACCCCGATCTCGACCCTCAACCTCACCGGGGGACTAACCCTAACCCTAGACCCAGCCGTGAACGTGACCCCGAGGCCTCCCCCACAGGCTGAAGCCACAGGCCAAGCCTAACGGCACACCGCACCCTACAACGCACATGCCCCCTAACACGAATCCGCACCCCGATCTCGACCCTCAGATTCACCAGGGCCCTAACCCTAACCCTAGCCCCAGCCTTGACCCTGAGCACTAGGTCTCCCCCGCAGCCTGAAGCCTGAGGCCTAGCCTAACGCCACGCCATGCCCTACGACGCACACGTCCCCTAACACGCATCCGCACCACGATCGTGACCCTCAGCCCCACTGGGGGCCTAACCCTAACCCTAGCTCGAGCCCTGACCCTGAACCCTAGGCCTCCCCCGCAGACTGATGCCTGAGGCGTAGCCTAACGGCACCCGGCGCCCTACGACACACACGCCCCCTAACACGCATCCATACCCCGATCTCAACCCTCAGCCTCACCGGGGGCCTGACCCTAACCCTAGCCCCAGACATGACCCTGACACCTAGGCCTCCCCCGCAGCCTGAAGCCTGAGGCCTAACCTAACGGCACGCCGTGCCCTACGACACGCACGCCTCCTAACACGCATCCGCACCCCGATCTCGACCCTCAGCCTCAGCGGGGGCCTAACCCTAACCCTAGCCCCAGCCTTGACCCTGAACCCTAGGTCTCCACCGAAGCCTGAACTGAGGCCTAGCTTAACGGCACGCCGTGCCCTACGACGCACACACCCCCTAACATGCATCTGCACCCCGATCTCGACCCTCAGCCCCACTGGGTGCCTAACCCTAACCCTAGCCCCAGCCCTGACCTTGACGACTAGGTCTCCCCTGCAGCCTGAAGCCTGAGGCCTAGCCTAGCGACATGCCGCGTGCTGCGACGCACACGCCCCCTAACACGCATCCGCACCCCGATCTCGACCGTCAGCCTCACCAGGGGCCTAACCGTAATCCTAGCCCCAGCCCTGACCCTGACAACTAGGCCTCCCCCGCAGCCTGAGGCCTGAGGCTTAGCCTAACGGCACGCCGCGCCCTACGACGCACACGCCCCCTAACAAGCATCCGCACCCCGATCTCGACCTTCAGCCTCAGCGGGAGCCTAACCCTAACCCTAGCTCCAGCCCTGACCCTGACCCCTAGGCCTTCCCCTCAGCCTTAAGCCGGAGGCCTAGCCTAACGGCACGCCGTGCCCTACGATGCACACGCCCCCTAACACGCATCCTCACCCTGATCTCGACCCTCAGCCTCACCGGCGGACTAACCCTAACCCTAGCCCCAGCCTTGACCCTGACCCCTAGGCCTCCCCCGCAGTCTGAAGCCTCAGGCCTAGCCTAACGGCACGCCGCACCCTACGACGCACACGCCCCCTAACACGCATCCGCACCCCGATCCTGACCCTCAGGCTCACCGGGGTCCTAACCCTATCCCTAGCCCCAGCCCTGACACTGAACACTAGGCCTCCCCCTCAGTGTGAAGCCGGAGGCCTAGCCTAACGGCACGCCGCGCCCTACGACGCGCACGCCCCCTAACACGCATCCTTACCCCGATCCTGACCCTCAGCCTCACCGGAGGCCTAACCCTAACCCTAGCCCCAGCCCTGACCCTAACCCCTAGGCGTCCCCCGCACCCTGAAGGCTGAGGCCTAACCTAACGGCACGCCGCGCCCTATGACGCGCACGCCCCCTAACACGCCTCCGCACCCCGATCTCGACCCTCAGCCTCACCGGCGGCCTATCCCTAACCCCAGCCCCGACCCTGACCGCTAGGCCTCACCCGCAGCCTGAAGTCTGAGGCCTAGCCTAACGGCACGCCGCGCCCTACAACACACACGCCCCCTAACACGCATCCGAACCCCGATCGCGACCCTCAGCCTCACCGGGGGCCTAAGCCTAACCCTAGCCCCAGCCTTGACACTGACCCCAAGGCCTGCCACGCAGCCTGAAGCCTGAGGGCTAGCCTACCGGCACGCCGCGCCCTACAACGCACACACCCCCTAGCACGCATCCGCACTGGGATCTCGACCCTCAGCCTCACCGGCGGCCTAACCCTAACCCCAGCCCAGACCCTGACCCCTAGGCCTCCACCGCAGCCTGAAGCCTGAGGCCTACCCTAACGGCACGCCGCGCCCTACGACGCACACGGCCCCCAACACGCATCCGCACCCCGATCTCGACCCTCAGCCTCAACAGGGGCCTAACCCTAACACTAGCCCCAGCCCTGACCCTGACTCTTAGGCCTCCCCTGCAGCCTGAAGCCTGAGGCCTAGCCTAACGACATGCCCTGACCTGCGACGCACACGCCCCCTAACACGCATCCGCACCCCGATCTCGACCCTCAGCCTCACCGGGGGCCTAACCCCAACCCAAGCCCCAGCCCTGACCCTGACCACTAGGCCTCACCCGAAGCCTGAAGCCTGAGGCCTAGCCTAACGGCACGACGCGCCCTACGACGAACACGCCCTTCTAACACGCATCCGCACCCCGATCTCGACGCTCAGCCTCACCGGGGGCCTAACCCTAACCCTAGCTTCAGCCCTGACCCTGACCCCTAGGCCTCCCCCGCAGCCTGAAGCCTGAGGCCGAGCCTAACGGCAAGCCGCGCTCAACGACGCACACGCCCCCTAACACGCATCCTCACCCCGATCTCGACCCTCAACCTCACCGGGGGACTAACCCTAACCCTAGACCCAGCCGTGACCCTGACCCCGAGGCCTCCACCACAGTCTGAAGCCTCAGGCCTAGCCTAACGGCACACCGCACCCTACAATGCACACGCCCCCTAACACGAATCCGCACCCCGATCTCGACCTTCAGCCTCACCGGGGCCCTAACCCTAACCCTAGCCCAGCCCTGACCCTTACCCCTAGGCCTCCCCCGCAGACTGAAGCCTGAGGCTTAGCCTAACGGCACGCCGCGCCATACGACGCACACGCCCCCTAACACGCATCCGCACCCCGATCTCTACCCTGAGCATCACCGGGGGCCGATCCCTAACCCTAGCACCAGCCCTGACCCTGACCCCTAGGGCTCCCCCCCAGCCTGAAGCCTGGCCAAACGGAACGTCGCACCCTACGACGCACACGCCCCCTAACACGCATCCACACCCCGATGTCGACACTCTGTGTCACCGGGGGCCTAACCCTAAACCTAGCCCCAGCCCTGACCCTGAGACATAGGCCTCCCCCGCAGCCTGAAGCCTGAGGCCTAACCTAACGGCACGCTGCACCCTACGACGCGCACGCACCCTAACACGCATACGCACCCCGATCTCGACCCTCAGCCTCACCGGGGGCCTAACCCTTACCCTAGCCCCAGGCCTGACACTGACGCCGAGGCCTCCCCCGCAGCCTGAGGCCTGAGCCCTAGCCTAACGGCACGCCGTGCCCTATGACGCGCACGCCCCCTAACACGCATCCTCACCCCGATCTCGACCCTCAACCTCATCGGGGGACTAACCCTAACCCTAGACCCAGCCGTGAATGTGACCCCGAGGCCTCCCCCACAGGCTGAAGCCTCAGGCCAACCCTAACGGCACACCGCACCCTACAACGCACACGCCCCCTAACACGAATCCGCACCCCGATCTCGACCCTCAGATTCACCAGGGCCCTAACCCTAACCCTAGCCCCAGCCTTGACCCTGAGCACTAGGTCTCCCCCGCAGCCTGAAGCCTGAGGCCTAGCCTAACGCCACGCCATGCCCTACGACGCACACGCCCCCTAAGACGCATCCGCACCACGATCGTGACCCTCAGCCCCACTGGGGGCCTAACCCTAACCCTAGCTCGAGCCCTGACCCTGAACCCTAGGCCTCCCCCGCAGACTGATGCCTGAGGCGTAGCCTAACGGCACCCGGCGCCCTACGACGAGCACGCCCCCTAACATGCATCCGCACCCCGATCTCGACCCTCAGCCTCACCGGGGGCCTAACCCTAACCCTAGTGCCAGCCCTGACCCTGAACTCTAGGACTCCCCCGCAGCCTGAAGCCTGAGGCCTAGCCTAACGGCACGCCGCGCCCTACGACACACACGCCCCCTAACACGCATCAATACCCCGATCTCAACCCTCAGCCTCACCGGGGGCCTGACCCTAACCCTAGCCCCAGACATGACCCTGACACCTAGGCCTCCCCCGCAGCCTGAAGCCTGAGGCCTAACCTAACGGCACGCCGTGCCCTACGACACGCACGCCCCCTAACACGCATCCGCACCCCGATCTCGACCCTCAGCCTCAGCGGGGGCCTAACCCTAACCCTAGCCCCAGCCTTGACCCTGAACCCTAGGTCTCCACCGAAGCCTGAACTGAGGCCTAGCTTAAAGGCACGCCGTGCCCTACGACGCACACACCCCCTAACACGCATCCGCACCCCGATCTCGACCCTCAGCCCCACTGGGTGCCTAACCCTAACCCTAGCCCCAGCCCTGACCCTGACGACTAGGTCTCCCCCGCAGCCTGAAGCCTGAGGCCTAGGCTAACGACATGCCGCGTGCTGCGACCCACACGCCCCCTAACACGCATCCGCACCCCGATCTCGACCGTCAGCCTCACCAGGGGCCTAACCGTAATCCTAGCCCCAGCCCTGACCCTGACAACTAGGCCTCCCCCGCAGCCTGAGGCCTGAGGCTTAGCCTAACGGCACGCCGCGCCCTACGACGCACACGCCCCCTAACAAGCATCCGCACCCCGAACTCGACCTTCAGCCTCAGCGGGAGCCTAACCCTAACCCTAGCTCCAGCCCTGACCCTGACCCCTAGGCCTTCCCCTCAGCCTTAAGCCGGAGGCGTAGCCTAACGGCACGCCGTGCCCTACGACGCACACGCCCCCTAACACGCATCCTCACCCTGATCTCGACCCTCAGCCTCACCGGCGGACTAACCCTAACCCTAGCCCCAGCCTTGACCCTGACCCCTAGGCCTCCCCCGCAGCCTGAAGCCTGAGGCCTAGCATACCGGCACGCCACGCCCTACGACACACACGCCCCCTAACACGCATCCGCACCCCGATCGCGACCCTCAGCCTCACCGGGGGCCTAAGCCTAACCCTAGCCCCAGCCTTGACACTGACCCCAAGGCCTGCCTAGCAGCCTGAACCCTGAGGCGTAGCCGTACGGTACGCCATGCCCTACGACGCACACGCCCCCTAACACGCATCCGCACCACGATCTCGACCCTCAGCGTCACCGGGGGCCTAACCCTAACCCTAGCCCGAGGCCTGACCCTGACCCCTAGGCCTCCCCCGCAGCCTGAACCCTGAGGCCTAGCCTAACGGCACGCCGCGCCCTACGACGCACAGGCCCCCTAACACGCATCCGCACCCCGATCGCGACCCTCAGCCTCACCGGGGGCCTAAGCCTAACCCTAGCCCCAGCCTTGACACTGACCCCAAGGCCTGCCCCGCAGCCTGAAGCCTGAGGCCTAGCCTACCGGCACGCCGTGCCCTACGACGCAAACACCCCCTAGCACGCATCCGCACTGGGATCTCGACCCTCAGCCTCACCGGCGGCCTAACCCTAACCCCAGCCCAGACCCTGACCCCTAGGCCTCACCCGCAGCCTGAAATCTGAGGCCTAGCTTAACGGCACGCCGCGCCCTACGACGCACACGCCCCGTAACACGCATCCGCACCCCGATCTCGACCCTCAGCGTCACCGGGTGCCTAACCCTAACCCTAGCCCCAGGCCTGACCCTGACCCCTAGGCCTCCCCCGCAGCCTGAGGCCTAGCCTAACGGCATGCTGCGCCCTACGACGCACATGCCCCCTAACACGCATCCGCACCCCGATCTCGACCCTCAGCGTCACTGGGGGCCTAACGCTAACGCTAGCCCCTGCCCTGACCCTGAACCCTAGGCCTCCCCGCAGCCTGAAGCCTGAGGCCTAGCATACCGGCACGCCGCGCCCTACGACACACATGCCCCCTAACACGCATCCGCACCCCGATCGCGACCCTCAGCCTCACCGGGGGCCTAAGCCTAACCCTAGCCCCAGCCTTGACACTGACCCCAAGGCCTGCATAGCAGCCTGAACCCTGAGGCGTAGCCCTACGGTACGCCGTGCCCTACGACGCACACGCCCCCTAACACGCATCCGCACCCCGATCTCGACCCTCAGCCTCACCGGGGGCCTAACCCCAAACCTAGCCCCAACCCTGACCCTGACCACTACGCCTCCCCCGAAGCCTGAAGCCTGAGGCCTAGCCTCAGGGCACGCCGCGCCCTACGACGCACACGCCCCCTAACTCGCATCCGCACCCCGATCTCGAGCCTCAGCCTCACCGGGGGCCTAACTCTAACCCTAGCCCCAGCACTGACGCTGACACCTAGGCCTCCCCCGCAGCCTGAAGCCTGAAGCCCAGCGTAACGGCACGCCAGGCCGTACGACGTACACGCCCCCTAACACGCATCCGCATCCTGATCTCGACCCTCAGCCTCACCGGGCGCCTAAGCCTAACCCTAGCCCCAGCCCTGACACTGAAACCTAGGCCTCACCCGCAGCCTGAAGTCTGAGGCCTAGCCTAACGGCACGCCGCGCCCTACGAGGCACACGCCCCATAGCACGCATCCGCACCCCGATCTCGACCCACAGCCTCACCGGGGGCCTAACGCTAACCCTAGCCCCAGCCCTGACCCTGACACCTAGGCCACCCCCGCAGACTGAAGCCTGAGGCCTAGCCTAACGGCACGCCACGCCATACGACGAACACGCCCCCTAATATGCATCCGCATCCCGATCTCGACCCTCAGCCTCACCGGGGGCCTAACCCTAACCCTAGCCCCAGCCCTGACCCTGATCCCTAGGCCTCCCCTGCAGCCTGAAGCCTAAGGCCTAGCCCAACGGTACGCCGTGCCCTACGATGCACACGACCCCTAACACGCATCCGCACCCCGATCTCGACCCTCACTGTCACCGGGGGCCTAACCCTAACCCTAGCCCCAGCCCTGACCCTGACCCATAGGCGTCCCCCGCAGCCTGAAGCCTGAGGCCTAGCATACCGGCACGCCACGCCCTACGACACACACGCCCCCTAACACGCATCCGCACCCCGATCGCGACCCTCAGCCTCACCGGGGGCCTAAGCCTAACCCTAGCCCCAGCCTTGACACTGACCCCAAGGCCTGCCTAGCAGCCTGAACCCTGAGGCGTAGCCCTACGGTACGCCGTGCCCTACGACGCACACGCCCCCTAACACGCATCCGCACCACGATCTCGACCCTCAGCGTCACCGGGGGCCTAACCCTAACCCTAGCCCCAGGCCTGACCCTGACCCCTAGGCCTCCCCCGCAGCCTGAACCCTGAGGCCTAGCCTAACGGCACGCCGCGCCCTACGACGCACAGGCCCCCTAACACGCATCCGCACCCGATCGCGACCCTCAGCCTCACCGGGGGCCTAAGCCTAACCCTAGCCCCAGCCTTGACACTGACCCCAAGGCCTGCCCCGCAGCCTGAAGCCTGAGGCCTAGCCTACCGGCACGCCGTGCCCTACGACGCAAACACCCCCTAGCACACATCCGCACTGGGATCTCGACCCTTAGCTTCACCGGCGGCCTAACCCTAACCCCAACCCAGACGCTGAGCCCTAGGCCTCACCCGCAGCCTGAAATCTGAGGTCTAGCTTAACGGCACGCCGCGCCCTACGACGCACACGCCCCGTAACACGCATCCGCACCCCGATCTCGACCCTCAGCGTCACCGGGTGCCTAACCCTAACCCTAGCCCCAGGCCTGACCCTGACCCCTAGGCCTCCCCCGCAGCCTGAGGCCTAGCCTAACGGCATGCTGCGCCCTACGACGCACATGCCCCCTAACACGCATCCGCACCCCGATCTCGACCCTCAGCGTCACTGGGGGCCTAACGCTAACGCTAGCCCCTGCCCTGACCCTGAACCCTAGGCCTCCCCGCAGCCTGAAGCCTGAGGCCTAGCATACCGGCACGCCGCGCCCTACGACACACACGCCCCCTAACACGCATCCGCACCCCGATTGCGACCCTCAGCCTCACCGGGGGCCTAAGCCTAACCCTAGCCCCAGCCTTGACACTGACCCCAAGGCCTGCATAGCAGCCTGAACCCTGAGGCGTAGCCCTACGGTACGCCTTGCCCTACGACGCACACGCCCCCTAACACGCATCCGCACCACGATCTCGACCCTCAGCGTCACCGGGGGCCTAACTCTAACCCTAGCCCCAGGCCTGACCCTGACCCCTAGGCCTCCCCCGCAGCCTGAACCCTGAGGCCTAGCCTAACGGCATGCCGCGCCCTACGACGCACAGGCCCCCTAACACGCATCCGCACCCCGATCTCGACCCTCAGCCTCACCGGGGGCCTAACCCCAAACCTAGCCCCAACCCTGACCCTGACCACTAGGCCTCCCCCAAAGCCTGAAGCCTGAGGCCTAGCCTCAGGGCACGCCGCGCCCTACGACGCACACGCCCCCTAACTCGCATCCGCACCCCGATCTCGAGCCTCAGCCTCACCGGGGGCCTAACTCTAATCGTAGCCCCAGCACTGACGCTGACCGCTAGGCCTCCCCCGCAGCCTGAAGCCTGAAGCCTAGCGTAACGGCACGCCAGGCCCTACGACGTACACGCCCCCTAACACGCATCCGCATCCTGATCTCGACCCTCAGCCTCACCGGGGGCCTAACCCTAACCCTAGCCCCATCCCTGACCCTGAAACCTAGGCCTCACCCGCAGCCTGAAGTCTGAGGCCTAGCCTAACGGCACGCCGCGCCCTACGACGCACACGCCCCGTAGCACGCATCAGCACCCCGATCTCGACCCTCAGCCTCACCGGGGGCCTAACCCTAACCCTAGCCCCAGCCCTGACCCTGATCACTAGGCATCCCCCGCAGCCTGAAGCCTGAGGCCTAGCCCAACGGTACGCCGTGCCCTACGATGCACACGACCCCTAACACGCATCCGAACCCCGATCTCGACCCTCACTGTCACCGGGGGCCTAACCCTAATCCTAGCCCCAGGCCTGACCCTGACCCCTAGGCCTCCCCCGCAGCCTGAAGCCTGAGGCCTAGCCTAATGCCACGCCCCGCCCTACGACGCACACGCCCCCTAACACGCATCCGCACCCCGATCTCGACCCTCAGCCTCACCGGGGGCCTAACCCTAGCCTCAGCCCTGACCCTGACCCATAGGCCTCCCCCGCAGCCTGAAGCCTGAGGCCTAGCATACCGGCACGCCGCGCCCTACGACACACACGCCCCCTAACACGCATCCGCACCCCGATCGCGACCCTCAGCCTCACCGGGGGCCTAAGCCTAACCCTAGCCCCAGCCTTGACACTGACCCCAAGGCCTGCCCAGCAGCCTGAACCCTGAGGCGTAGCCCTACGGTACGCCGTGCCCTACGACGCACACGCCCCCTAACACGCATCCGCACCACGATCTCGACCCTCAGCGTCACCAGGGGCCTAACCCTAACCCAAGCCCCAGGCCTTACCCTGACCCCTAGGCCTCCCCCGCAGCCTGAACCCTGAGGCCTAGCCTAACGGCACGCCGCGCCCTACGACGCACACGCCCCCTAACACGCATCCGCACCCCGATCTCGACCCTCAGCCTCACCGGGGGCCTAACCGTAACCCTAGCCCCAGCCCTGACCCTGACACCTAGGCCTCCCCTGCAGCCTGAAGCCTAGGGCCTAGCCTAACGGCACGCCGCGCCCTACGACGCACACGCCCCCTAACACGCATCCGCACCCCGATCTCGACCCTCAGCCTCACCGGGGGCCTAACCCCAAACCTAGCCCAAACCCTGACCCTGACCCCTAGGCCTCCCCCGAAGCCTGAAGCCTGAGGCCTAGCCTCAGGGCACGCCGCGCCCTACGACGCACACGCCCCCTAACTCGCATCCGCACCCCGATCTCGAGCCTCAGCCTCACCGGGGGCCTAACTCTAACCCTAGCCCCAGCACTGACGCTGACACCTAGGCCTCCCCCGCAGCCTGAAGCCTGAAGCCTAGCGTAACGGCACGCCAGGCCCTACGACGTACACGCCCCCTAACACGCATCCGCATCCCGATCTCGACCCTCAGCCTCACCGGGGGCCTAACCCTAACCCTAGCCCCAGCCCTGACCCTGAAACCTAGGCCTCACCCGCAGCCTGAAGTCTGAGGCCTAGCCTCAGGGCACGCCGCGCCCTACGACGCACACGCACCGTAGCACGCATCCGCACCCCGATCTCGACCCTCAGCCTCACCGAGGGCCTAACGCTAACCCTAGCCCCAGCCCTGACCCTGACACCTAGGCCTCCCCCGCAGACTGAAGCCTGAGGCCTACCCTAACGGCATGCCACGCCATACGACGCACACGCCCCCTAATATGCATCCGCATCCAGATCTCGACCCTCAGCCTCACCGGGGGCCTAACCCTAACCCTAGCCCCAGCCCTGACCCTGATCCCTAGGCCTCCCCCGCAGCCTGAAGCCTGAGGCCTAGCCCAACGGTACGCCGTGCTCTACGATGCACACGACCCCTAACACGCATCCGCACCCCGATCTCGACCCTCACTGTCACCGGGGGCCTAACCCTAACCCTAGACCCAGGCCTGACCCTGACCCCTAGGCCTCCCCCGCAGCCTGAAGCCTGAGGCCTAGCCTAACGGCACGCCGCGCCCTACGACGCACACGCCCCGTAGCACGCATCCGCACCCCGATCTCGACCCTCAGCGTCACCGGGGGCCTAACCCTAACCCTAGCCCCAGGCCTGACCCTGACCCCTAGTCCTCCCTAGCAGCCTGAAGCCTGAGGCCTAGCCTAACGGCACGCCGCGCCCTACGACGCACAGGCCCCCTAACACGCATCCGCACCCAGATCTCGACCCTCAGCCTCACCGGGGGCCTAACCCTAACCCTAGCCCCAGCCCTGACCCTGACACCTAGGCCTCCCCCGCAACCTGAAGCCTAGGGCCTAGCCTAACGGCACGCCGCGCCCTACGACGCACACGCCCCCTAACACGCATCCGCACCCCGATCTCGACCCTCAGCCTCACCGGGGGCCTAACCACAACCCTAGCCCCAGAGCTGACCCTGACCAAAAGGCCTCCCCCGCAGCCTGAAGCCTGAGGCCTAGCCTCAGGGCACGCCGCGCCCTACGACGCACACGCCCCCTAACATGCATCCGCACCCCGATCTCGACCCTCAGCCTCACCGGGGGCCTAACACTAACCCTAGCCCCAGCCCTGACCCTGACCCATAGGTCTCCCCCGCAGCCTGAAGCCTGAGGCCTAGTCTAACGGCACACCGTGCCCTACGACGCACACGCCCCCTAACACGCATCCGCACCCCAATCTCGACCCCTCAGCCTCACCGGGGGCCTAACCCTAACCCTAGCCCCAGCCCTGACCCTGACGCCTAGGCCTACCCCGCAGCCTGAAGCCTCAGGCCTAGCCTAACGGCACGCTGCGCCCTACGACGCACACGCCCCCTAACACGCATCCGCACCCCGATCTCGACCCTCAGCGTCACCGGGGGCCTAACCCCAACCGTAGCCCCAGGCCTTACCCTGACCCCAGGCCTCCCCCGCAGCCTGAAGCCTGAGGCCTGGCCTAACGGCACGCCGTGCTCTACGACGCACAGGCCCCTTAACACGCATCCGCACCCCGATCTCGACCCTCAGCCTCACTGGGGGCCTAACCCTAACCCTAGCCCCAGCGCTGACCCTGACCACAAGGCCTCCCCCGCAGACTGAAGCCTGAGGCCTAGCCTCAGGGCACGCCCTGCCCTACGACGCACACGCCCCCAAACACGCATCTGCACCCCGGTCTCGACCCTCAGCCTCACCGGGGGCTTAACCCTAACCCTAGCCCCAGCCCTGACACTGATCCCTAGGGCTCCCCCGCAGCCTGAAGCCTGAGGCCTAGCCTAACGGCACGCCGCGCCCTACGACAAACACGCCCCCTAACACGCATCCGCACCCCGATCGCGACCCTCAGCCTCACCGGGGGCCTAAGCCTAACCCTAGCCCCAGCCTTGACACTGACCCCAAGGCCTGCCTAGCAGCCTGAACCCTGAGGCGTAGCCCTACGGTACGCCGTGCCCTACGACGCACACGCCCCCTAACACGCATCCGCACCACGATCTCGACCCTCAGCGTCACCGGGGGCCTAACCCTAACCCTAGCCCCAGGCCTGACCCTGACCCCTAGGCCTCCCCCGCAGCCTGAACCCTGAGGCCTAGCCTAACGGCACGCCGCGCCCTACGACGCACAGGCCCCCTAACACGCATCCGCACCCGATCGCGACCCTCAGCCTCACCGGGGGCCTAAGCCTAACCCTAGCCCCAGCCTTGACACTGACCCCAAGGCCTGCCCCGCAGCCTGAAGCCTGAGGCCTAGCCTACCGGCACGCCGTGCCCTACGACGCAAACACCCCCTAGCACACATCCGCACTGGGATCTCGACCCTTAGCTTCACCGGCGGCCTAACCCTAACCCCAACCCAGACGCTGAGCCCTAGGCCTCACCCGCAGCCTGAAATCTGAGGTCTAGCTTAACGGCACGCCGCGCCCTACGACGCACACGCCCCGTAACACGCATCCGCACCCCGATCTCGACCCTCAGCGTCACCGGGTGCCTAACCCTAACCCTAGCCCCAGGCCTGACCCTGACCCCTAGGCCTCCCCCGCAGCCTGAGGCCTAGCCTAACGGCATGCTGCGCCCTACGACGCACATGCCCCCTAACACGCATCCGCACCCCGATCTCGACCCTCAGCGTCACTGGGGGCCTAACGCTAACGCTAGCCCCTGCCCTGACCCTGAACCCTAGGCCTCCCCGCAGCCTGAAGCCTGAGGCCTAGCATACCGGCACGCCGCGCCCTACGACACACACGCCCCCTAACACGCATCCGCACCCCGATTGCGACCCTCAGCCTCACCGGGGGCCTAAGCCTAACCCTAGCCCCAGCCTTGACACTGACCCCAAGGCCTGCATAGCAGCCTGAACCCTGAGGCGTAGCCCTACGGTACGCCTTGCCCTACGACGCACACGCCCCCTAACACGCATCCGCACCACGATCTCGACCCTCAGCGTCACCGGGGGCCTAACTCTAACCCTAGCCCCAGGCCTGACCCTGACCCCTAGGCCTCCCCCGCAGCCTGAACCCTGAGGCCTAGCCTAACGGCATGCCGCGCCCTACGACGCACAGGCCCCCTAACACGCATCCGCACCCCGATCTCGACCCTCAGCCTCACCGGGGGCCTAACCCCAAACCTAGCCCCAACCCTGACCCTGACCACTAGGCCTCCCCCAAAGCCTGAAGCCTGAGGCCTAGCCTCAGGGCACGCCGCGCCCTACGACGCACACGCCCCCTAACTCGCATCCGCACCCCGATCTCGAGCCTCAGCCTCACCGGGGGCCTAACTCTAATCGTAGCCCCAGCACTGACGCTGACCGCTAGGCCTCCCCCGCAGCCTGAAGCCTGAAGCCTAGCGTAACGGCACGCCAGGCCCTACGACGTACACGCCCCCTAACACGCATCCGCATCCTGATCTCGACCCTCAGCCTCACCGGGGGCCTAACCCTAACCCTAGCCCCATCCCTGACCCTGAAACCTAGGCCTCACCCGCAGCCTGAAGTCTGAGGCCTAGCCTAACGGCACGCCGCGCCCTACGACGCACACGCCCCGTAGCACGCATCAGCACCCCGATCTCGACCCTCAGCCTCACCGGGGGCCTAACCCTAACCCTAGCCCCAGCCCTGACCCTGATCACTAGGCATCCCCCGCAGCCTGAAGCCTGAGGCCTAGCCCAACGGTACGCCGTGCCCTACGATGCACACGACCCCTAACACGCATCCGAACCCCGATCTCGACCCTCACTGTCACCGGGGGCCTAACCCTAATCCTAGCCCCAGGCCTGACCCTGACCCCTAGGCCTCCCCCGCAGCCTGAAGCCTGAGGCCTAGCCTAATGCCACGCCCCGCCCTACGACGCACACGCCCCCTAACACGCATCCGCACCCCGATCTCGACCCTCAGCCTCACCGGGGGCCTAACCCTAGCCTCAGCCCTGACCCTGACCCATAGGCCTCCCCCGCAGCCTGAAGCCTGAGGCCTAGCATACCGGCACGCCGCGCCCTACGACACACACGCCCCCTAACACGCATCCGCACCCCGATCGCGACCCTCAGCCTCACCGGGGGCCTAAGCCTAACCCTAGCCCCAGCCTTGACACTGACCCCAAGGCCTGCCCAGCAGCCTGAACCCTGAGGCGTAGCCCTACGGTACGCCGTGCCCTACGACGCACACGCCCCCTAACACGCATCCGCACCACGATCTCGACCCTCAGCGTCACCAGGGGCCTAACCCTAACCCAAGCCCCAGGCCTTACCCTGACCCCTAGGCCTCCCCCGCAGCCTGAACCCTGAGGCCTAGCCTAACGGCACGCCGCGCCCTACGACGCACACGCCCCCTAACACGCATCCGCACCCCGATCTCGACCCTCAGCCTCACCGGGGGCCTAACCGTAACCCTAGCCCCAGCCCTGACCCTGACACCTAGGCCTCCCCTGCAGCCTGAAGCCTAGGGCCTAGCCTAACGGCACGCCGCGCCCTACGACGCACACGCCCCCTAACACGCATCCGCACCCCGATCTCGACCCTCAGCCTCACCGGGGGCCTAACCCCAAACCTAGCCCAAACCCTGACCCTGACCCCTAGGCCTCCCCCGAAGCCTGAAGCCTGAGGCCTAGCCTCAGGGCACGCCGCGCCCTACGACGCACACGCCCCCTAACTCGCATCCGCACCCCGATCTCGAGCCTCAGCCTCACCGGGGGCCTAACTCTAACCCTAGCCCCAGCACTGACGCTGACACCTAGGCCTCCCCCGCAGCCTGAAGCCTGAAGCCTAGCGTAACGGCACGCCAGGCCCTACGACGTACACGCCCCCTAACACGCATCCGCATCCCGATCTCGACCCTCAGCCTCACCGGGGGCCTAACCCTAACCCTAGCCCCAGCCCTGACCCTGAAACCTAGGCCTCACCCGCAGCCTGAAGTCTGAGGCCTAGCCTCAGGGCACGCCGCGCCCTACGACGCACACGCACCGTAGCACGCATCCGCACCCCGATCTCGACCCTCAGCCTCACCGAGGGCCTAACGCTAACCCTAGCCCCAGCCCTGACCCTGACACCTAGGCCTCCCCCGCAGACTGAAGCCTGAGGCCTACCCTAACGGCATGCCACGCCATACGACGCACACGCCCCCTAATATGCATCCGCATCCAGATCTCGACCCTCAGCCTCACCGGGGGCCTAACCCTAACCCTAGCCCCAGCCCTGACCCTGATCCCTAGGCCTCCCCCGCAGCCTGAAGCCTGAGGCCTAGCCCAACGGTACGCCGTGCTCTACGATGCACACGACCCCTAACACGCATCCGCACCCCGATCTCGACCCTCACTGTCACCGGGGGCCTAACCCTAACCCTAGACCCAGGCCTGACCCTGACCCCTAGGCCTCCCCCGCAGCCTGAAGCCTGAGGCCTAGCCTAACGGCACGCCGCGCCCTACGACGCACACGCCCCGTAGCACGCATCCGCACCCCGATCTCGACCCTCAGCGTCACCGGGGGCCTAACCCTAACCCTAGCCCCAGGCCTGACCCTGACCCCTAGTCCTCCCTAGCAGCCTGAAGCCTGAGGCCTAGCCTAACGGCACGCCGCGCCCTACGACGCACAGGCCCCCTAACACGCATCCGCACCCAGATCTCGACCCTCAGCCTCACCGGGGGCCTAACCCTAACCCTAGCCCCAGCCCTGACCCTGACACCTAGGCCTCCCCCGCAACCTGAAGCCTAGGGCCTAGCCTAACGGCACGCCGCGCCCTACGACGCACACGCCCCCTAACACGCATCCGCACCCCGATCTCGACCCTCAGCCTCACCGGGGGCCTAACCACAACCCTAGCCCCAGAGCTGACCCTGACCAAAAGGCCTCCCCCGCAGCCTGAAGCCTGAGGCCTAGCCTCAGGGCACGCCGCGCCCTACGACGCACACGCCCCCTAACATGCATCCGCACCCCGATCTCGACCCTCAGCCTCACCGGGGGCCTAACACTAACCCTAGCCCCAGCCCTGACCCTGACCCATAGGTCTCCCCCGCAGCCTGAAGCCTGAGGCCTAGTCTAACGGCACACCGTGCCCTACGACGCACACGCCCCCTAACACGCATCCGCACCCCAATCTCGACCCCTCAGCCTCACCGGGGGCCTAACCCTAACCCTAGCCCCAGCCCTGACCCTGACGCCTAGGCCTACCCCGCAGCCTGAAGCCTCAGGCCTAGCCTAACGGCACGCTGCGCCCTACGACGCACACGCCCCCTAACACGCATCCGCACCCCGATCTCGACCCTCAGCGTCACCGGGGGCCTAACCCCAACCGTAGCCCCAGGCCTTACCCTGACCCCAGGCCTCCCCCGCAGCCTGAAGCCTGAGGCCTGGCCTAACGGCACGCCGTGCTCTACGACGCACAGGCCCCTTAACACGCATCCGCACCCCGATCTCGACCCTCAGCCTCACTGGGGGCCTAACCCTAACCCTAGCCCCAGCGCTGACCCTGACCACAAGGCCTCCCCCGCAGACTGAAGCCTGAGGCCTAGCCTCAGGGCACGCCCTGCCCTACGACGCACACGCCCCCAAACACGCATCTGCACCCCGGTCTCGACCCTCAGCCTCACCGGGGGCTTAACCCTAACCCTAGCCCCAGCCCTGACACTGATCCCTAGGGCTCCCCCGCAGCCTGAAGCCTGAGGCCTAGCCTAACGGCACGCCGCGCCCTACGACAAACACGCCCCCTAACACGCATCCGCACCCCGATCTCGACCCTGAGCCTCACCGGGGGCTAACCCTAACCCTAGCCCCCGCCCTGACCCTGACCCCTACGCCTTCCCCGCAGCCTGAAGCCTGAGGCCTAGCCTCACGGCACGCCGCGCCCTATGACGCACACGACCCCTCACACGCATCCGCACCCCGAATTCGATCCTCAGCCTCACCGGGGGCCTAACCCTAACCCTAGCTCCAGCCCTGAACCTGACCCCTAGGCCTCCCCCACAGCCTGAAGCCTGAGGCCTAACCTAACGGCACGCCGTGGCCTACGACGCACACGTCCCCTCACACACATCCGCACCCCGATATCGACCCTCAGCCTCACCGGGGGCCTAACCCTAACCCTAGCTCTAGCCCTGACCCTGACCCCTAGGCCTACCCCGCAGCCTGAAGCCTGAGGCCTACCCTATCGTCACGCCGCCCCGTACGATGCTCACGCCCCCTCACACGCATCCGCACCCTGATCTCGAACCTCAGCCTCACCGGGGGCCTAACCCTAATCCTAGCTCCAGCCCTGACCCTGACCCCTAGGCCTCCCTCGCAGCCTGAAGCCTGAGGCCTACCGTAACGGCACGCCGCGCCCTACGACTCACACACCCCCTAACACGCATCAGCACCCCGATCTCGACCCTCATCCTCACGTGGGGCCTAACCGTAACGCTAGCTCCAGCCCTGACCCTGACCCCTAGGCCGCCCCCGCAGCCTGAAGCCTGAGGCCTACCCTATCGATAACCCATACCCTGGCCCGTACACTCCCCCTAGCACGTATCTGTACCCCAATCTTGTCCCTAACCCTCTCCCGGCGCTAAGCCTATCCGTAAGTCGTGTTCGTGAGACTCGTACAATTAAGATCTTAGTCCCTTTGTTCACCATTTTTGTGCAACCAATCCAGTTAAAATAGGAGGCGTTAACAACTGTAAAATTAATATTAAAAAGATCACATTCTCTTAAGATTTCAGGAGCGTAATTCTGAAAGCTGGTCTGGAACTGACACTGGCACTGAGAGACTTCGTAGCCAGTTGTCTAATTCTACCTAAGTAGGTTTTAACTTCTGACGTAGTATTGATGTATCCATAACAGTAGCTAATGACGACTACACATATTTCTCTTCTTTCTATTAGTATCTGATCTAACATCATTGTTTGGAATTTAATAGTTAAGAGAGGATTCCTTGAAAACGTATGGTTGTGGCTATCGGCAGACATTATTTTGAGAATGGCTAGTGGCATCCTGAGTGTGATATAGCTAAGAAATTGAATTTCAACAATACAGGAATGTGGGGACTTACCTGGCGGTTCAGTGTTTAAGACTTCACCTTCCAATGCAGGGGTTGCCAGTTGGATCCCTGGGCAGGGTGCTAAGATCCCACATGCCTCGCGGCCAAAAAACCAAAACATGAAACAGAAACAATATTGTAATAAATTCAATAGAATTACAAAATGGTCCACATCAAAAAAATAACTTAAAAAGAAAACATAACAAAAATTACAGGAATGCATCTAAATCACATCTACAATGGTCACTTAGGTTTATCTTGGGTGTCTGAACCCTAGTTACTCCTTTTTGACTGTCAAATGCATTCCCGTCCTCAATGCCAAAGCAGATGTACAATTCGTATCCAAAAGACCATAAAACAGGCCACTTTGGTCAGTAAAATTTAAGTTAAACCAGGTATAAGCCAGAGTGACTTCCTCACACCTCAATACGTGAAGAGTTTTTTTCCCTTTTCATTACAAGTCTTTCAATAGAAAGCATTGGTGATCAAAATGTCAATCCATCACTGTCAGAATGATTCAGCTGTTTGGCCCATGTGTAGACCATGTCCCTCAGCGCTAGGCCTCCTTTATATTTGCCTAGTTAATCCACATTGGGCGAATACTGATCAGCTATCGTGAACATGCTCAGAGGTATGTTAATGAGAAAACGCTTTATATAGGCCATACATTTTATTATTCATACCCAATTGTCACACAAGCATTGTACATGTGCTTTTAGCAGTAGACCTAAAGCAAACAGTGAAACATCATGAGTAAGTACATTCTGACCATTTCACTAGATAGTTTTCCTTTCCTCTTAAACATCAGGGCAAAATGAAGCCAACACAGTAACCTTCATAAATACACACTTCAGTACAGAGGTGTCATTTATCCAATTGCTCCAAGTCCTAAGTGGCTTGAGCGCAAGGACTTCCCTTTGTCTGGAAAACACAGATCAAAGCCAGTAACAAAAAACCAAATACATTATAACCATACTCACCGGTTGACTCAGTAACCAATCCTTTCATTAACTTTTTATGAAGCCATCCGATTCTACATTAAGATTTTTCATTTCTTACCCAGTTTGGCATTATGATATGAAACTTATCAGAGACCTGTGCTTGCCAAAAGGTCCTTCACATAGATCTTCTTGAAGATGGAGCACTTTTGCAAAGTGCTAGAGCACAACAGTAACTATCTATAAAACACATAAGGACTTAAAATTCATGGTTAAACATTTGATCACAATGTAAATGACAAAAGAAACCATGATTGCTGCTACATACAACATTTTAAAATATATAGAATTATGAGTGAAAAAATTTTACCAGGACATACTAGATTTTTAGGAATTTCATGTAATTTAACATACTAATCAAACATTTCTCTCTGAGATGGCTCAAGGGCCTTCTAAAGCATCTCAAAGTTAGCTGGAGATTAAAAAAACTGTTAGAATTGGCCAAACAACACTTATTCACTGAACCAAAGCAAAGAGATTTCAAACAAAAATAGAGATCACAGACACAGGCAAAGGAACTCACAAGCTCTTTGCAATCAAAAGCAGCATTCCAAGAAAACTTTGGAGGGAGAAACCAAATCCAGGCTTGGCCTAACCCACTTCCAACAAAATCCATCTTAGAAAATCCTGGTCATGCACAACTCTTTTCTCAATGTTCCCTTTTCACAAATGTTCATCACCTTCTGTATCTATCTTATGTTGCCCCCTTATTATTTTCTGCATTCAGAAACCACCAGCTCTAGTACAAAGTGACTTTCTTTTCTCTTTGTACCATCAGCCTGTTACCTAGCTGCTCACTTTCTTTATTACGTAGCTTCATAAATGCTTGAACATATGGAACTTCTTTTGTCTTTCTCTTCCTGTGACAAAATAACTCTAGCTGAAGGATAGTATAGTCATTTAGGCTACCATTCAAAGACCACCTTTCCTCGTTCTTCAAGAATGTATCCATACATTGGCCAGACAAAATTACAATAGAATTTCATTCTTTTCATAGTCTTAGGTTTACAACTATAGGTTGACCTGTATGCCAGGATTTTGCCCATTGGCTAGCAGATGGAACTGAAGAAGAAGCACTTCTTATGTTTGAACTATAGAACACTCACACACAGACTAAGAACAAAACAAAATCCTAAACACCAACCGAAGCCTCAAACCAAAGGAACCAGAAACCAAAGAGAAACCAAAAACCAAACAGCACAAGGCTCAAATCAGCTTCCAAGTCTCAACGTAGCCTGTGACCTCTGTTCAAGTGGTGCACCTCCCAAATGAGATTTCCTGGAATGAAAAGTCACCCAAATGGGAACCGAGGTTCCCCCAAATGTACCGGGCTAAAAGGACCTCAGACTGCATGCCAGAGTGTTACCCCATGCTGGCTGAGTTGCTGCAACATCCCAAATGCTATTTTTCTGGTTCCCCAAAATAGTCCCTTGAAGTAGGACATTTGGGGCACTCCAGGCAGGAGGAAGAGAGGAATGTCCTCAAGGCAAAGACAGCCTCAGCAGCTGCTAGGGTGGTTCCTCTTCCACCATCTACTCCTGCCCCAGAGTTCTAACTGCTGGGATGACTGGGGCTCGGCCTTTCCAGGCAAGGGTCCCAGGTGGTCTGACCTCTAAAGGAATTCTGCAACTCTACACTCTCTCGGAAGAGGCTGGTGTGGAGAAAATCTCAGTGTCCGATCAAGTCAGGGTACCTACAGGGGACATCCCCAAGTCAGACCCACATTGGGTACTAAATGTAATGTCGAAAACTCGACCTCTGTGCACCAGTGCCAAATCGAATCTCAGAGAGAGGGGTTTGCAGGAAGTAGAAAAGAATAGCTTTACTGCTTTGGCAGCCAAAGGGGGACACAGAAAACTCGTGCCCTCAAAAACCATGTGTCCCAATGCAGGAGGATCTGGTGAGGAGGTTTACAGCAATGGTTTAAGGAGACAGGTGATCCTAAGGATTAGTGTGTGTACAAGGCCTTAACTCACTTTAATCTGACCTCAGATGGTCTCTTGATGAGCTTCTCTGGAATGAAGAAGACTAAAATCTTCTATTTTGTGGGGGTTTTAGGTTGGTAAAGAGCCCAAAGATACTCTTAACCTGTATCCCTTGAGGGAAAACCAGGATCCTGGCCCAAGGCTGCACTATTGCTTCTTGATGGTTTCTCTCTTGTCTCTGCATCTCCTCCTTTCCCTGATGAGCAACTGTTCGAACCTGCCCTTTGGAACTCAGGGAAGGTCCTGGAATCTCTAGCCTAACTAAGGCACTGACACTACTCCTAACTCACTCCCTGACACTGTACCTAACAAAGGTTCTGATGCTAATCCTAACTCAAGCCCTGACACTGTCTCTAACTAAGGTCCAGCATCTGTCCCTAATACAGGCCCTGCTACCAGCAAAAACAAAAATCCAGACACTATGCTGAGCTAATATCCTGACCCATTTCTAACCAAGGTCCTGACACTGTCCCTAAGAAAGCCCTGTTGCTATCCCGACGTGAAGACCTGAGGCTGTGCCTAACTCAGGCCCTGATAATGGCTTTAGCAAAGCTCCTGAGGCTGATCCTAATGAGGCCCTTATGCTGCTCCTAAGTCATGCCCTGATAGTATCCCTAGATAAGGACCTGACACTAGGCCTCACTCGAGCTCTGTCACTCTCCTTAAGTCTGGCTCTGACGCTGTCCCTACCTCAAGCCCTGACACTGGTCCTAAATTAGGTCCTGATGCTCTAAGTAACTAAGGTCTTGGCACTATCCCTAGTTCATGTCCTGACACTATTCCTAGACCTTAACCTAACCTTGTGTTTAACTAATGTCTAGCCTCTTATACTAAATAAATCCCTGTCGCTGTCCCTAACTAAGGCCCTGAAATTAGTCCCGAGGCCGTGACCCTGTCCCTAACTGAGGCCTGGAGGTCCTAACTCAGGCCCTGACACTACAACCTAACTCAGTACCTAACAAAGGCTCTGATGCTTGTCCTAGGTCATGCCCTGACACTGTCTCTGGGGCCCTGCTGCCGTCAATATCTAAAGTCCTGACATTATCCTGAGCCAATATCTTCACCCATGTCTTACCAAGGTCCTGAAACTGTCCCAACGTAAGCCCTGACGCTGTCCCTAAGTGAGGCCCTGAGGCTGTCCCTAACAGAGGCCATGAGAATGTCTTTAAAGAAGACCCTAATGTTGATCCTACAGACGCCCTTATACTACTCCTAAATCATGCCCTGACACTGTCCCTAACTCAGGCCCTAAAGATAGGCCTCACTTAGGCCCTGTTGCCGTACCTTAGTTAGGCTCTGACACTATCCCTACATCAGCCCTGACACTGGTCCTGATTAAGGCTCTGACTCTGGTCCTAAGTAAGGCCGTGATGCTCTCAATAACTAAGGTCTTCACGCTATCCGTAGCTCACTTCCTGACACTACCCCTCGGCTTGAAGCTGCCTCTGTCCCGAGCTAATGTTCTGCCTCTTATACTCCCTGAAGCCCTAATGCTCTCCCTAACTAAGGCCCTGACGCTCTCAATGACTAAGGTCTTCACGCTATCCGTAGCTCACTTCCTGACACTACCCCTCGCCTGGAAGCTGACTCTGTCCCGAGCTAATGTTCTGCCTCTTATACTCCCTGAAGCCCTAATGCTCTCCCCAACTAAGGCCCTGACTAGCTCTAACTAAAACCCTGACAAACTCTAACTACGGCCCGAAATCTGTCCCTAATATAGGCCTTGCTGACGGCAATAACTAAAATCCGGACACTATGCTGAGCTAATATCCTGAACCATTTCTAACCAAGGTCCTGACACTGTCCCTAAGAAAGCCCCGTTGCTGTCCCTACGTGAAAACGTGAGGCTGTGCCTAACTCAGGCCCTGAAGCTATGCCTAACTGAGGCCTTGATGCTGTGCCTAACTCAGGCCCTGACCATGTCTTTAACTAAGACCCTAATGCTGATGCAACAAAGGCCCTGATGCTGCTCCTAAGTCATGCCCAGACAGTGTCCCCAGCTAAGGGCCTGACGCTACGTCTCACTCAGGCCCTGTCGCTCTCCCTAAGTCAGGCTCTGATGCTGTCCCTACCTGAAGCCCTGACACTGGTCCTAAATAAGGCCCTGATACTCTCAGTGACTAAGGTCTTGACACTATCGCTAGGTCATTTCCTGACACGATCCCTAACCCTAACCCTGTCCCTAGCAAATGTCCTGCCTCTTATACTAACTGAAGCCTTTATGCTGTGAATCCCTCAGGCCCTGAATTTAGCCCCAAGGCCGTGGCACAGTCCCTAACTAAGGCCTAGATGCTCGTCCTAAATCCCACACTGACACTGTTCCTAACTCAGGCCCTGACACTGTACCTAACAGAGAACCAGATGCTAGTCCTAACACAGGCCCTGACACTGTGTCTAACTAAGGCCCTGCTGCCATCAATATCTAAAGTCCTGACAGTATCCTGAGCTTATATTCTGACCCATCTCTTACTAAGGTCCTGAAACTGTCTCTAAGTAAGCCTTGACGCTGTCCCTAAGTGAGGCCCTGACGCTGTCTCTAACAGAGGCCCTGATAATGTCTTTAACAAACCCCTTAGGCTGTTCCTACTGAGGCCCTTATGGTGCTCCTAAGTCATTCTCTGACACTGCCCCTAGCTAAGGGCCTGACTCTAGGCCTCACTCAGGCCCTGTCGCTCTCCCCAAGTCAGGCTCTGACGCTGTCCCTACCTGAAGCCCTGACACTGGTCCTAAATTAAGCACTGATGCTCTAAGTAGCTATGGTCTTGACACTATCCCTAGGTCATTTCCTGACGCTATCCCTAGACCTTAACCTAACCTTGTCTTTAACTAATGTCGAGCCTCTTATGCTAAATAAATCCCTGATGCTGTCCCTAACTAAGGCCCTGAAATTAGTCCTGAGGCCATGACCCTGTCCCTGAGACCTGGAAGCTGTCCTTAACAAAGGCCCAAGGTCCTGAAACTGACTCTATCAGTTAAAGAACTGAGGCCCTGACACTCTCCCTAATTAAGGACTGAGGCTGTCTCTAACTAAGGCCCTGAGTCTGTCTTTAACTAATGGCCTCACTCTTTCCCTAACAAAGGCCCTGACGCAGTCCCTAACTAAGGCCCTGACACGGTCCCTAATAACATGAGCTGTCTCTCATTAATGCCCTGATGCGGCCCATAAATGATGTACTGAAGACGGCACTAAGGTCCTGACGATGTTACTAATGACCCCAAATGTCTCTTACTAAGGCCCTCAAATTACCTGAGGCCCTAAAGATGTCCATAACTAAGTCTCTGACACTATCTCTAACTAAGACCCTCAAGTTATCTTTAACTGAGGCCATAACAGTGTCCCTAACGAAGAACTTGACATTGTCTCTAACTAAGGCCCCGAGTCTGTCTTTACCTAACGGCCTCACTTTTTCCCCAACTACTCCCTGACGCTGCCCCTAACCAAGGCCCTGATGGTGTGCCTAATTGCCTGAGCTGTCTTTCACTAATAACCTGACTCTGCCGATAAATAACACCCTGGTTATGTCCCTAATGAACAGCCTGAAGTGTCTCTTACTAAGGTCCTCAAGGTTTTCTCTGAGGCCCTGACAGCCTCCTTAATTAACGCCTTGACACTGCCTTTACCTAATGGCCTGATGCAGTTCCGACCTGAGATGCTGATGCTCTAAGACCTTGAAGTCTCTACCTGAGAAGCTGACACTGTCTGTAACTAATTTCCTGACTTTTTCCTTAACTAACATCCTAATTTTGTCTCTAAATAACGGCCTGACACTGGTCCTAACTACAGCCCTGATGCTGACCCTATCTAAGGCCCTGACGATGTCCCTACTAGACTTAGATGTCCCTCACTGTGGTCCTGATCCTGTCCATTACTAAGGCCCTGAATATGTGCTTAAGTTAGTCTCTGACACTGTCCTCAGGCGCTGACCCTCTTCCTAACTAAGGGCCTTGACGCTGTCTCTAAAGAAGGCCCTGACACTGCCCCTAAATAACGGCCTGACACTGGTCCCAAGTATGGACCTGATCCTGTCCGTGACTAAGGCCCTGAAGATGTCCCTCATTAAGTCTCTGCCACTGCCCTTAATAAGCCCCTGACGCTGTCCCTATCTAATGGCCTAAGCTATAACTTACAAAGTCCCTAACACTATCCCCAAGACGCTGACGCCCTCCCCAACTTAGCCTTTGATGCTGTCCCTTAGTGCCTAAGCGGTCACAAAATAATACCCTGATTCTATCGCCAAGGCCCTGAATATATCCCTGAGAAAGTCTCTGAAGTGTCCCTCACTAACGGCCTAAACTCTCTCTTACTAAGTCCCTCAAGTTATCTCTGAGGGCCTGACAGCACTGGCCCTAACTAACGTCCTGATGCTGAACCTAACTAAGGCCTTGATGCCGATTCTACCTGAGGCCCGAGAACTGTCTGTAATCAATGACCTGCCTCTTTCCCTAACTAACACCCTAGTTTGGTCCCTCATTAACGTCCTGACACTGGTCGACACTACAGCCCTGATGCTGGCTCAATCTAAGGCCTTGACGATGTCCCTAATAGCCTTAGATGTCCCTCACTGTGGGCCTGACCCTGTCCCTAACCAAGGCCCTGACCCTCTTCCTAACTAAAGCTGTGATGATGTCTCTACCTGAGGTACTGGCACTGTCTATAATAACGGCCGACTCTTTCCCTAACACCCTTATGCTGTCCCTAATAGCCTCGTGTACCTCTCAATAATGCCCTGAGCCTGTCCATAACGAAGGCCCTGAATATGTCCCTAAGTATGTCTCTGACGCTGTCCTTAACTAAAGCCCTGATGCTCTCTCTACCTAAGGCACTGACACTGTCTGTAATAATGGCCTGACTCTTTCCCTAACTAACACCCTGATGCTATCCCTAATTGAGGCCCTGAAGATGTCCCTAATACCCTTAGGTGTTCCTCAGTATCACCCTGATCCTGTCCATAACGAAGGCCCTGAATATGTCCCTAGCTAAGTCTCTGATGCTGGCCCTAACTAAGGCCCTGATGCTGTCTCTACCTCAGAATCTGACATTTGAACGTCCTGACTCTCCCTAACATCCTGACGCTGCCCCTAAGTGAGGCCCCGACACTCTTCTTAACTAAGGACTTGCCGCTGTCCCTACCTAACACCCTGACACTGTCTGTAACTAACGACCTGACTCTTTCCCTGACTAACACCCTCGTTTTGGCCCTAACTAACGCCCTGACACTGGTTCTAATTATGGCCAAGATGCTGGCTCCAAGGCCCCGAAGATATCCCTAAGTAACAGCCCGAACTGTGTCTAACTAAGGCTCTCACGTTTTCTCTAACTGAAGCACTGACGCTGTCCCTTATAGTCTAAGCTGTCACTAAATAATGCCCTGGTCCCGTCCATAACTAAGGCCCTGAATATGTCCCTAAGTACATCTCTGACGATGTCCTTAACATCCCGAACTCTCTTCAAGTTCCCTCTGTGGCTCTGACACCGGCCCTTCCTAAGGCCTCGCCCCGGGCTTGTCCCCGGCGGCTGCGTGGTTTTCTCTCGTCCGCGTCTCTAGCCAGCTGCCTGCCGTCGGCCACTCTAAGAGTCTGCGGTGCAGCGGTCCCACGTGGGACGTGCCTGTGTCGGCTCAGCTGTGGGAGGAGAGTCACGGCCGCTCCGCCCTCCAGGGGACGGCGGCTCCGGGTAGGAATCTCTCCGCCGGTGTCTGGACACAGGGTTCTGTGCCCTTGTTTGCTGTAAATCCCTTGGAGTTACCTCTATTTTTTTTAATGGCTATCCCCCTCAGCATATTCATAATTTAAATTATTTACCACATTAAAGTTCAGGAATGACATTATTACAAAGAGCAGGAAGACACCGGATGCCCCCCCAATGATCTAGTACTTGGAGGATTTAAAACTCTAATGAGAAAACACTCACTCTCCTCACCCTCTTGGGCGTCAGCACAAGGCGGGGATCAGCTGCATCCTTTATTTGTCCCTCTGATTTTCCAGAACCTTTCCTTCGAGAAGAAATCTCTGGGCTCTGCGGGAACTGTGAGTGGTGGCCATCAGGTAAATCTGAGACTGAAAAGCAAGAGGAAGAGAGCTAGAGGCAGAGGTGAGAATCGGTGATGGGGAGAAGCAGGGGCATCCACGTTCAATCGCAGGCTGAGAGTCTGGGTTAGTCTCCAACGAAGCCAAGGGCCCCCAGGAGCTGACCCCGCTGGCCTTGTCACCTGGTGTGGGGACTGGGGACAGCCAGACCTCCATGGCCACTCTCAGAGAAATCAAGAAGGTGGGAGCGCACCCCTGAGAGCCAGATTGAAAACTGGTCGTGCTGTGAAACAATAAGATGCCCTTTCCAGAAAAGTGAAGACAGTTCTCTTGGTTCTCAAAGACTTGCAAATACTCCGTGTCCTTCTGGAGGCATGTTGAAGCCTTCAGCCTTTGAGGGCAGTAACGGGAGTGCATCTGGGCTCAAAGCCATCCAGCACTCACTCCTTGAGGGTGCTGAGGATGACCCGCGTCCACCCCTCGGGTGCTGTGGGCCTGAAACCCCCTGACCACCGAGGACGGGAGGGGCCGCGCAGATGCTCCACTGGATACCGGGGACTGGGCTGGTGGGTTACAGGCCTTAATCAGATACATGGTTTGCAAACATCTTGTGCCATTTGGGATGGCGGATTACCTTATTCCTTGCTCCTTTCATACATAACGGTTTTTCATTTTGAGGAAGTCCAATTCATCTATTTTGTCTTTTGCTGCTTGGGCTTTCAGTAGATCTAAGAAATCATGACCAAATCCAAGGTCATGAAGATTTACTCTCATGTTTTCTTCTACGAGTTTTATAATTTTGGTTCTTGCAACTAGGCCTTTGGTCCATTTTGCGTTGATTTTGTATATGGGGTGGGGGTAGGTAAGGGTCCAACTTTATTCTTCTGCGTGTGGGTATCCAGTTGTTCCAGAACGTGTGCTAACTGTGTGGGAGAAAATACCTGCAAATGATGTGACCAACAAGGGCTTAATTCTAAAATATACAAACAGCTCATACAACTCAAAAAAAGGAAAAAATCAAAAAGTAGGCAGAAGGTCTAAATAGACATTTCTCCAAAGAAGACATACAGATGGCCAATAGGCACATGAAAAGATGCTCCACATCGCTGATTATTAGAGAATGCAAATCAAAACTACAGTGAGGTATCACCTCATAGTGGTCAGAATGGCCATCATTAAAATGTGTGCAAATAAATGCTGGAAGGGGTGTGGAGAAAAGGGAACCCTCCTACACTGTTGGTGGGAATGTAAATTGATGCAGCCACTATGGAAAACAGTATGGAGGTTCCTCAAAAACTAAAAATAGGGGCTTCCCTGGTGGCGCAGTGGTTGAGAATCCGCCTGCTGATGCAGGAGACACGGGTTCGTGCCCTGGTCCGGGAGGATCCCACATGCCGCGGAGCAACTGAGCCCGTGAGCCGTGGCCGCTGGGCCTGCGCGTCCGGAGCCTGTGCTCTGCGATGGGAGAGGCCACAGCAGTGAGAGGCCCGCATACCGCAAAAAAAAAAAAAAAAAAAAAAAAAACCCTAAAAATAGAGCTACCATATGATCCAGCAATCCCGCTCCTGGGCACATATCCAGACAAAACTATAATTCAAAGAGATACGTGCACCCCAGCATTCACAGCAGCACTATTCACAATAGCCAAGACGTGGAGGAAACCTGAATGTCCCTCAACAGATGAATGGATATAGAAGATGTGGTACATATATGCAATGGATTACTCAGCCATAAAACAGAATGAAATAATGCCGTTTGCAGCTACATGGATGGACCTAGAGATGATTATCATACAAAGTGAAGGAAGTCAGACAGAGAACGACAAATACCATATGATATCTCTTATATGTGGATGATAAAATGAGACCCAAATGAACCCATCTACAGAACAAAAACAGACTCACAAATATAGAAAACAGACTTGTGGTTGTCAAGGGGAAGACAGGGGAGAGGGATGGATTGGGAGTTTAGGATTAGTAGATGCAAATTACTATATAGAGGATGGATAGACAAGGTCTTACTGTACAGCACAGGGAACTGTATTCAATAGCCTGTAATAAACCATAATGGAAAAGAATATGAAAAATATGTATATATGTATGTATATACGAATCACTTTGCTGTACAGCAGAAATTAACACGACATTGTAGGTCAACTATACTTCAGTATCAATTAGTTTGAAGGCACTTTTATAAATTAGGTCTTATTTCTCTTGTCCTTTCATCCTGGGACAGATGTATAACAGAAACTAACCTGGATTACTCCGCGACGAACTCATATCACACAGAATTTTAACTGTTGAACAAACCATGAATACCAGTTACACCATGGGATGTCCTGATCCAATATGTAGTTTGTAAACCTTGTAGCAAGACTGCAGAATCCACTAAATTTGGAATTCAAACTGAAATGAAGCCACCTGTCCCATGACTGCTCCACAACTAGTTATACAACATCAATTGGAAACCATATACAATCAAATGAATGTAGATAGAAACAACTATAGCCTTCCTTTTTTTCCTTTTAGATGAAGATGGTATTTAAGGCGATGTCTTGGGCCATTTCAGGGTGTTACTCAATTTCCTGGGTATCTCCCATGCACACAGGAGGTACACGTGGTAGTTAACTTGTTTGTGCAACTATATGGAGGTAGTTAATACCACAACACTACATACGTAAAGTGAATTAAATGCTAAAGTCATGTTTTGTATTTTTAATGACAATGAAAAAAAAGTGTAGCGCTGATATTTGTTACAAAAATGAACATTAAAAACATTCTTAGTGAAAAAAGCCATACAGAAAAGGCCACCCAGATCCCATACTCATCTTGTCTGCTTCAAATCCATCAAGGTTGTCCAAATGAGGGGGAAACTCAGTAATGGTTCCAGAAAAAGAAAACTGGATCAGGATGGAAAAAGACATTTTCACACAGTTGGGACAGCAGGTGAAAGTTGACGTGGGGCTGAGTATTAAATTATACTGTGGACATCAGGATTTCTTCATTTAGGGGGTATATGCTGGTTCCTTGGGCGAAACACACTGAGCATTTTGTGTGAAGTGGCGAACGTGAGTACTTTTTGCCATCATTGCAACTTTTCTGTACATTTTAAATTACTGGAAAGTAAATTACTGTTCTAGACAACCATGTCAGTATCATGCCAGAAAATCAGAAAAGACAGACATCAAATTTTGTTATAGAGGCCAAGACTTACCCAGACCAAGTTCAACCAAGGTTGGGATACTTATTTCCCTTGTAGGAGTCCGCATGGTATAAAGAGGCACCGTGGGAAGAGTATATTAGTAGCTACCATGTCTTGGGTCCTGCGGATTACCTGGGGTGCAGTAGAAACTGTGAGATTTTAGTATTGCAATTTTTCACATTACTTCAAACACTATGTTAAAAATAATTTCAGTAAAGTTGCAAACTATGCAATCAATATACACAAATCAGTTGTTTCTATACACTAATAATGAACCACCAGCAAGAAAAATTAAGAAAACAATCCCATTTACAATTCCATCAAAAAGTACGAACTATTTAGCAATAAATTTAACCACGGACATGAAAGACCTATACACAGAAAACTATAAAGCATTGATAAAGGAACTGAAGACACAATAGAAAACAATATTCCATGCTCATGCATCAGAAAAATTACTATTATTAAAATGTTTATTCTACCTAAAGCCATCAACAAACAGTGCCAGGAAAACTGGACACCAGACTCCAAAGAACGACACTGGTCACCATCTACACTGCACGTAAAACTAACTAAAAGTGCACAGTATTCCACGAAAACCCTTTCTCTCCTGAGTCCCCTGAAGACGCACCCCACCCACCCAGCAGTCAGCTGCACAGGAAGATTCTCCACACTTGCTCAATTTTTCCTCTTGCGGAGTCTCCTCACCAGTGGTTCCCGAGAAAACCCAGCTCCTGTCAGTGTGGACAATGCCTCATGGTCCAGAAACCTAAGCCCTGACAGGAGACAAAGCTCCTGTCTGCTTGTCACGGAGCAAAGTCTGTGGGCAGGGTGCACCTGTGCCCCCAGGGGCAGACAGGTGGGTCCGGCGCCCCCTGTGGGACGTCAGAGAAGTGCCGGGAGCGCCGCACTCACAAACCCAGAGGCCTCATCCGGAAGGCTGTTCTGCTGTATATACTAAGTTTGGAAATCCAAACTGAAATGCAGCCAAGTATCTCACTGTATCTTCTCAAAAGATGGCTAAGGAGCAATTAATTACAAACCATATGTAATGAAATGAATGTAGACACAAACTTTACAACTTCAAACAAAATTCACTCAAAATTGCCCATAGACAAATTTAAATGACCAAACTATAAAAATCCTAGAAAAAAAGATAATCTACATGACTTTGAGTCTGGTGACCTTATTCAGAAAACTGGAAGACAAACCACAAACTGCAAGAAACTATTTCCAAAACACATATCTGATAAAGGATTTGTACTCCAGTTATGCCAACAACGCCATTAAAATTTGGTAAAGATTGAAACACACACCTGGCTCAAGAAGATAAACAGGCAGTAAAGCATACAAGAATATACTCAGCATGCTGGTGGAATGCATGTACAACCAACTTCAGAAGACAGTTTGGCAGTTTTTTGCCAAATCTAAACAGTCTCACCTTAGGATCCAAGAAGTGTACCTCTTGTATTTAGACAACTGCTTTGAAAAACTGTGTTCAAACCAAAACTAGCATCAAGTAATGCACAGCAGCTCTATTCATAATGGGTAAAAACGTAAAGATATCAGGATGGCCTTCCGTAGATGAATTCATAAGCAAATTAGGGCACACCCACGTCAAGGGGAGCAGAACACACCACCCCAAAATGGGCCCATTTGACAAAAGGACTATTGGGACTGATTAAGTTAAGAAACAGCAGACCCAGGAGAATCATTCAAAACCAAGTAGAAAATGCCCTTTTAGGAGGGAAATGTACATTTATTAAGGATATCTCCATTTGTAAGGGTATGTCCCTCTCTGGACCAGGATTTGGTCTAACTATCAAGAAAAGCTTGTTGGTACTTCCCTGCTGGTCCAATGGTTAAGACTCCATGCTCCCAATGCAGGGGACCAGGGTTTAATCGCTGGCCAGGGAACTAGATCCCACATGCTGCAATTAAGAGCCCGCATGTCACAACTAAAGATTCACAGGCCACAACTAAGACCCAGTGCAGCCAAATAAATAAAAGTTAAAAAAAACTTGTCAATGAAATAGGCCTGGATGTAAATCTGTGTAACAACCATACCCTTGTTTACTGGGCTTTGACCAATAACATCCCTTAAATGGCTTCCTCCATTCCCTAACATCTTTCTTTCGTTCTCAGCAGAAGATAGCATTTAAGCTAATGGCTTGGGCCATTTCGGGGAATGACTCAGTTTTCCTGGGTATCTTTCAAGTATACAGGAGGTATGCACGGTATATATTAAACTTCCGATTGTTTTCTCCAGTTCGTCTTTTTCATTACAAGAGAGATCTCAATAAAGAACATAGAAGTGTAGAGGGAAAATTATTTTTCCTCTCATATACGTGCAATGCAATAGTATTCAGAGATATAAAGGAGTGGACCATCAACCAGTGCAAAAAAAAAAAAAATAGATGCATCTAACACTTACATTGCTAAGTGAAAGAATCCAGTCTGAAGTGCTACACACTGTACGACCTCATCTATGTGACATTCTAGAAAAGGCAAAACTGACAACGGTAAACAGTTTACGGAATATGTGGTTGAAACAGTCCATATGATACTTTAGTGGTGAATAATTGTCACTATGCATTTGTCTACACCCACAGAGTTTTTACAACCCAACAAGTAATTTACAATCTATTCAAACTTAGCTACTTAGGATATGAGAGTGTCAAAGACTGGAATGCAGAATGTAACAAAGAATCTAACTGATTCAGAAATGTATGAAAAAACTCACTGTTGGTAGCGGGACAGATGGGCTGACCTGAGTTAACTTTGGAAATGTACACACTCTGTAGGCCAAAGACAAAATGTGCCATACATACACAGGGGACTCTATGTTATTTCCCATGAGGGGTAGTAGCTAACGGTACTGAAACTATAATATCAGTAATCGAATGGAACAAGCGCTTAATTGAATAAATGACAAATGGTGGAAGCCAGGTTTCTTACCACTGCAGTGGGATGTTACAGTCAAACAAAGGGAGAAGGTTACAGTATCCATGTCATAACAGATCCGGTTGGAGATATCAGTATAAACTATCTTTAGCCTACACATAGTTCCACATGGAAATCTTTATAATTATGTGTATAGATATAGCCTGGGATACATGCATATATTTCTATGTACTGCCAGCTGAGCACATTTAGCTCCCACATGTAAGTTTTTAAAACCATTCTCTAATAAAAAGAACAAGGGCTCTTTGAAGAAAGGGCTGATGCTAGGACTGAGACGGTAAATATAAGAAACAGGATAACCTTAAAATATCAGAAAGTAAAGAGGTACCAAAAATTTTAAAAACCCACAAAAGAAAAATTATGTAAAATGAAAACAGGAGGAAATGGAAAAAGCTCTCAACAGCCAAAGCAAGAATTAACTAAGCAGTCTAAAAATGTAGTGCTGGATTATAACCCAAAGTTTACAATAATTATTCACGGGTCCAAACTGGTAAAAATAAATTACATCATTTTTGATGAATGGTGTTAAACAGAAATCTCCTATGCAGAAAGCTTCTCAACAATATATATAGCCACTCAGCTGTCCATCAAGGATGTGAAGCTAACCCCTCTCTCCTCAAGCATGGGTTCTGCATTATGACTTCCTCCTAAATAAGACACACAGGATGGACATGGGGAAAAAATTAACCGCACTGTGGGAAAACTTGACCAACACTACTTCAGCTGGGTGACCAAAGTTAAGAATATAAGTGAGAAGTTTCCTTAAGAGCCTGTCCTCTTGATATACAGTGAAGAGGAGTCACTTCACCTCTGTGATCTGCTTTCTCAAAGCCAAGTCTAAACACGACAAAACCACCAAGCAAATCCCAGTGCAGGGCAGTCTACAAAATACCTGCCCAGTCCTCCTCCACACTGTCAAGGTCATGGAAACCAGGAGAGTCTGAGCAACTGTCAGAGCCCAGAAGAGACTAAACAGACATGATGACCCCATGTCCTATGAGACCCTGGAACAAGGAAAGGTATAACAAAGGCAACATGAATAGGAACTTCAGTTAATAGTAAAGTATCAATGTTTGTTCATTATTTGTCATGATTCTGTAGAAAATTAGACAGGAAAAATTAAACGTCAAATAAGAAAAACTTACTGTAACAAACTGGAAATCTACAGGAAATGGGGTATTTCTTTGAAAAAAAAAACAACCACATTACCAAAATGAACCCTAAATTAAGGAAAATACAAAAAGACCAATGAATCACTGAGGAACCTCTCCCCCATACTGGTTATCCTATCACTGTTCCAGGGTTTCCCTCTCCCGGGACAGGGAAGGAGCAGGCACAGAGTTGCTTGGCAGCTTCCCTAGTATATGACCCCACCCGGGGTCTTCACCTCCCCCAGCCATGCCTACCCAGTGAGGACACCTGAGGAAGGACCAGGGGTTATTGATTCAGATGTATCAACCAGGACTTTTTCTCTTCCCAGTGACTGGACACACTTACAGAAGTAAAATAAATTAGTATTTATCGTCAGGGTAGAAATGCATTAATACTTGCAAGTGGCAAGTTGAAGGATGGGACTGGATCTGGCAGGTCCCGTGGCTTACACTGTCTCAGTGTGACCTTGCTTCTCTCCACACCTTTGTCCTGCTCAGTGCCTTTGGGGGACCCCATTCACAGGCACAGGCTCTCTCACTGTCCTTGGACCAACAGCAGTTCTAGGCTGACAACCACTCACCATCCTTTTTCCTAGAAAGAGTTTCTCCTTTTCCTGGATTCCAAGAAAGTCATGGCTTTAAATGCCTTTGATCTGGCTTGGGTGGCATTCTCACCCTTGACCCATCATCAGAAGATGGAAAATGGGACTGGCTAGATGTGGGCTGTAAACCCATCTTCGAGCTGGTGCAACACACGCTCATCCTTCTGGAACTGTCTGGACTGGAAGCAGGTGAGATGTAATTCCCAAAGGAAAACTGAGGCACTTGGGCG
Organism: Kogia breviceps; assembly: GCF_026419965.1. Lineage (NCBI taxonomy): Eukaryota > Metazoa > Chordata > Mammalia > Artiodactyla > Physeteridae > Kogia > Kogia breviceps. The sequence continues at coordinate 46,259,117 of NC_081315.1, forward strand.
TGAGAACAGACGCTGGCTTGGAGAAGGCAGCAGATTCTAAGTCAATGACAGCTCACTGCACAGCACAGAATCTGACACAAAAGGAAGAAAGGGGTTCACTTAGGGTCAGGGCTGCAGCTACTCATCCAGTGCTCTTCCTGTCCTCCCAAGATGGCAAGAAGTTCTTTCACTTGCTGAAAAGTCAGGATCATTGGTGGTGGTAAACGCAAGTCTCTTTCCTTGGGCGTCAGATCCTCACATCTCAGCCCATGTGCCCTCAGAAGACACACAGACTTCATCCCTGCCCCTGAGAGGTGGGAGCCCTTGAGCTATGCCATCTCCCTGGCCATATTAACTACCCATCCCTGAAAAACAATACTGTTCCTTTTCCAGTTTCTTCTCTCTCCTTTACTAAGAGGAAGAAACCAAATGCTAAGGTGGTAAGGAAACTCGCGTGCAATGAAGTAACGGGAGGCTCAAGAACTCTTCCATGCCATGGAACCCATAATTGGCAGGCTTTCCAGAGGCCACTTGGATATATATGGCTCTCCAAGACAATGCAGTCTCAGTGTAAACCTCCCATTTGGAGGTCCAGTTGCTCCCATATCTTTGATTCCTAATGAATATGCATGTCAAAAGTTTCTAACGACTGAAAGGACAAAGGACTGCAGGGCCACGGTCTGCTGTATGGGTGTTGTGTCAGGGACACAATCCAATGTTTAGAGGATTATTACTTCTCTTGGCAGCCTATGAGGCTGTGAGGGGGAGGCCTTTTTATCAACCACATGCACCTTGGTAGTTGAAACTTCTCATAGGAAGGTCTACACTGCCCAGGTAGCTCTTGAACCGCCCGGCATCATGGTCAGCTCCGTAACTGTCCATGAGGGCCTGACAATGCCCAGGCTGGACTGAACTAGAGGACCACAGATGCCCGCCTGGCGAGTCAGAGGTCAAGGGCTGTCCTGCCTGAGACTTGATCATCTCTCATGCCCACTCAGATGGGACAAAGGATGCCTCCAGTTCCAGGAGGGCCCCACCGGCCCTTAAGAAGGCAGCATCCGGGGGCTGGCAGGTCACTGCACCCGGTCCTGTATAAATCCACACATGTCCACTGAGCGCCCTCCTGTCTGGGCTGCGCTGGGCCCTGGGGCTGCCCAGGCAGAGTAGGGCCAGCATCACCCTCCCCAGGTAGGAGGGCCGAAGGAAACCATGCCTGACTTCTGACATGCTCCTCGATCCTTGACAGAGGTCGAGGTGGATAAGAAACAGTCCGAGACAAGAACAGACATTTCATTCTTCTCTCAGAGCGCAGGACTGGGGGGGAGGGAGGCCAGAAAAACAGTTATTGACCTCAGCTCCCTGACTCCTGTCTGACCCTGGGCAAGTCCTATCCATTCTGGAGGCTTCAGAGAGGAGGAGAGGGGCGGGCAATGAGGGCCGATTGTGCTGAAACCTAACTCTAACCTTTACCCTAAGAACCCTAACCTCTAACCGTAACCCCCTAACAACCCTAGACCCAGGCCCCTAGACCCTCACCCCTGACCCCTAAACTCTAATCCCTGACCCTTTAGCCACAGCCCTCTACCATGACTCTCCAACAATGACCCATAACCCTAAACCGTGACCCCTGAACCCTCACACTGACTCAACCCCAGGCCTAAAGCCTGGCGTAGTGGGTACCGAGGGATGACTGTATGAACTCTCACAGAAACCAAGGAATTCAATCTTCCTGACCATGAATTTAGCAACGTTTTTTTAGATTTGACAGTAAAGCATAAGAAATGAAAGAAAAAATAGATAAATTGGGTTTCCTCAAACTTACAAACCTTTGTGCATCAAAAGAGGCTATCCAGAAATTAAAAGACAGCCCACAGAATGGAAGACAATATTGACACATTACATATCTGATAAGACTCTCTACCTAGAATATACCCAGGACTTTTACAACTCATCAACAAAAAGACAAACAGTAACATTTTTGAAACAGACAAATGGCTTGCACGGACTGCTCTCCAGGCAAGACATACAAATGGTCAACAAGGACACGAGAAGCTGTCAAGCATCAGTAGTCATGATGGAAACGCAAATTAAAACCCCAGTGTGGTGCCCCTTCACACACGCTAGAGTAAAAATAAATTTTAATATAAATTTTAGAATATGTAAATAAAAACAACAAATGCTGGCAACAATGTAGAGAAATTGGAACCCTTAAAAGTTACTTGTGGAGACGTACAATGGTGCAGTCTATGTGTTCAAAACTTTAGCATTTACTCAAAAATATAAAATATAATTACCATGTGGTTCAACAACTCCACTCCTAGACATATACCCCCAAAATGGAAAACAGGCGTTCAAACAAAAACTTGTACACCCATTATTCATAGCAGCACTGTTCACAATAGCCCAAGGTAGAAAGGATTTCAATGTCCATCAGCAGGTAAACGGATAAGCAAAATAAGGTGGATCCATAAGCTGCATTACTCTGTCATATAAAGGAATAAAGTAAAATTCTACAGCCGCGGGCTTCCCTGGTGGCGCAGCGGTTGGGAATCCGCCTGCCGATGCAGGGGACACGGGTTCGTGCCTCGGTCCGGGAAGATCCCACATGCCGCGGAGCGGCTGGGCCCGTGAGCCATGGCCGCTGAGCCTGTGCGTCCGGAGCCTGTGCTCCGCAATGGGAGAGGCCACAACAGTGAGAGGCCCGCGTACCACAAAAAAAAAAAAAAAAAAAAAAAAAAAAATTCTACAGCCGCTGTGGAAAACTGTATGGTGGCTCCTCAGAAACGTGGAAAACGTATGATCCCTTGATTCTGCTCCAGGGTGTACACCCAAAATATTAGAAAGCGAGGACTGGAACAGACATTTGTACCCCGTATTCATAGCAACATTATTCACAACAGCCAAAAGGTGGAACACATCCTTCAGCAGATGAATGGACAAGTACAGTGTAGTATATACACAACGGAATATGATTCAACCTTGAAAACTAAGGTAATTCTCACACATGCTACAACGTGCATGAACCTTGAAGTCGTTATGCCAAGTGAAACCAGCCAGACACAGACAGGACACACGTTGTATGATTCCACTAGTATGAGGTATCCAGATAAGTCAACTTCAAAGACAAAGTAGAATAAGGTTGCCAGGGGTTGAGGTGAGTTAGGGTTTAATGGCTCTGGTTTCACATGGGGAAAATAAAGCTCTGGAGATGGAGGGTGAGGATATCTTTACAACAATGTGAATGTAATTAATGCCACAGAACTGGATACTTAAAAATGGTTTCAATGGGGCTTCCCTCGCGGCACAGCGGTTAAGAATCCGCCTGCCAATGCAGGGGACACGGGTTCAAGTGCTGGTCCTGGAACATCCTGCACGCCGCAGAGCAACTAAGCCCGTGAGCCACAGCTACTGAGCCTTCGTGCCACAACTACTGAAACCCATGCACCGAGAGCCTGTGCTCCACAACAAGAGAAGCCACCGCAATGAGAAGCCTGCACACGGCAACAAAGAGTAGCCCCTGCTCGCCACAACTAGAGAAAGGCTGCGTGCAGCAACAAAGACCCGACACAGGCAAAAAATAAAATAAAATAAGTTTTTAAAAGCTTTTAAAAATGGTTTAAATGGTAAACTGGAGTATTTTGTGAAAGTGGAAAACTTTATACTGCTATTTAAAGTTTTTTTATACACTTGAAATTTACTAGAAAATAAGTACTTATCAAAACCACCATGTCATACCACGCCGGAAACACAGACATCAAACTCTGTTATAGAGGCCAAGCCCTACCCAGATCCAGTTCACCCGCAGTGGTGATGCTAATCAGCCCTGTAGCAGTCCACATACTACAAGAGGCACCGTGGGAAGGTTACATTGGGAGCCACTATGTCTTGGGTGCCGATTGCTGAATTCTAGTTTTCCACATTCAACCGCCAAAAAACTGTTACAACTAAAACATGAATTCAGTAAAGCTGCAGGATACAAAAAAAGAAAAATCAACGCACAAAGATCATTTGCGATTCTACACGCTGATAAGGAACCATCAGAAAAAGAATTTTTAAAAAATCTCACTTACAACTACATCCAAAAAGATAACGAGGAGTAGATTGAACCAAGGACGTGAAGGACCTGCACACTGAAAATGGAAGACACTGATAAAGGAAACTGAACAGACAAAAATAAATGGAAAGGTACCCCGTGCTCATGAGTAAACAGAATACTGTGAAGATATGCATTCTAAGGTGGGACTTCCCTGGCCGCCCAGGGGTCGGGACCCTGCACTCCCGCTGCAGGGGCCGCGGGTTCCATCCCTGGTTGGAGAACTAAGATCCCGCATCCTGCATGCCACATGGTGTGGCCCCCAATTTTTTTTAATTAAAAAATATGCATCCTAGCCAAATTAATGTACACATTCAATGCAATCCCTACCCAAAGTCCAATGACATTTTCCATAGAAACAGAACAAACAATCTTAAGTTGTGTGTGTAGCCACGAAGGACCCAGAAGAGCCAGAGCGACCCTGAGGCAGGAGAACGAGCTGGAGGCATCTCGCTCCCAGACTTCACACTTCGTTACGAAGCTACAGTCCCAGCGAAGTGTGGCATTGGCACAGAAACAGGCACACGGGCCAGAGGAACAGAGCAGAGAGCCCAGGAGTCAACCTACAGCTATGCGATCAGTTAATTCACAAGAAAGGAGCCCAGAACATACGCCGGGGAAAGGACAGGTCCCTCAATAAACGGTGCTGGGAAAACCAGACGCCACTCGCCAAAGAACAACACTGAACTCTGTCTACACCCCACACAAAAGGGGCCAAACACCCAGTTTTCCACATCAAGCCCTTCCTCTCCCGGGTCCTCTGAAGACAGACACCCGCAGCGGTCAGCCACGCACAGGAACCTTCTCCCCACTTTTTCTCACCTTCTCCCTCAGCGGCAGCACCTCCCGGCAGGTCCCGAGGAGACCAGGCTCCTCTCAGCATGAACTGGACCCCCCAGTGTCCCAGAGCTGAAGCCCCAGCGGGTCCTGAGGAGAGCCGGCTTCCGTTAGTGTGGACTTGGCCCCGGGTTGTACCGAAGCCCGGCCATCAGCGTGGACTCAGCCCCGCGTGTTCCTGAAGCCAAAGCCCCAGCAGGTCCCAAGGAGACAGGGCTCCTCCCAGCATGAACATGAACAGCGTGATCTAAACAGACATCTGGCGAAAAAAGATACAGATAGTAAAAGTCGTACAGAAACAAGCTCAACAACATATACCATTAGGGAACTACAAATTAAAATCATGAGACACCATAGCACACCAATTGGGACTGCTAAGCTCCAAAAATATGACAATACCAATTGCTAGAGGGTGAGGAACAGAAGGAACTCTCCCTATAGCTGTGGGGTGGTGCCTGTGCAGCCACTTTGTAAGACAATTTGGCAGTTTTTTCCAAAGCTAAACAAGTCTCACGTTGGGATCCAACAATCATACTTCCAGTATTTAGGCAACTGCTTTGAAAATCTATGTCCAAATGCAAACAAGGATGCAATTATGCACAGCAGCACTTCCATAATGGCTAAAAACTTGAAATCAGGATATCCTTCAAAAGATGAATGCATAAGCAAATTGGGGTACATCCATGTCAAGGCGAGTAGAATAGGGCACCCCAAAATATGTCTCTCTGGCATAAGGGTTATTGGTGTGCTTTAAAAAAATAGGGCTTCCCTGGTGGCTCAGTGGATAAGAGTCCACCTGCCGATTCAGGGGACACAGGTTCGAGCCCCGGTCCGGGAATATCCCACATGCCGCAGAGCAACTAAGCCTGTGCGCCACAACTACTGAGCCTGCGCTCTAGAGCCCGCGAGCCACAACTACTGAGGCCGTGTGCCACAACAACTACTGAAGCCTGCACGCCTAGAGCCTGTGCTCCACGACAGGAAAATCCACCACAATGTGGTGCCCGCGGGCCGCAATGAAGAGTAGCCCCTGCTCGCCACACCCAGAGAAAAGCCTACATGTGGCAACGAAGACCCAATGAAGCCAAAAATAAAATAATAAATTTGTTTTTAAAAAAATCTCAGAAAGCTGAGATTGCCGTTTTATGAAGGGCATTTACAATAGAGAAATCTCCATTTATAAGGGTATGTCCCTCTTTGCACCAAAAATAGAAGGATAATTAAATCTTAAGTAACGCTTTTCAATGGGGAAGTCCTGACTTAAATGTGCACACAGCCATACCCTTGTTTACTGTGCTTTGCCTGATAACCTTCCATAACCGGCCTTCCCCTCTTCCCCAGCATCTTTTCTGTGTTTAGCTGAAGACGGTATTGAAGTGGATGGTTTTGGTCACTTCAGGGAGTGACTCAGTTTTCCGTGGTGTCCCCCCTCTATTCAGAAGGTATACATGTTATTAAACTTCTGCTTTTCTCCTGGTAATCTGTCTTTTATTACAGGGGCGGGGGGGGGCTCAACCAAGAACCTAGAAAAGTAGAGGGAAAGTTGTTTTTCCTCCCATACACATGCAGTGGAATACTACTCAGCAGAAAGGAATGCATCATCCACCTATGGAAAGACATGGATAAACCTTCAGCGTGTACTGCTAAGTGAAAAATCCAGCCTGAGCAGGCTGCACACAGTATGACCCCATTGATGACATCCCGGGAAAGGCAAATCTACATAGATGATAAGCAGATCATGGGGTGGGGGGTTTGAAGTAGTCCATGTGATACTCTAGGATGGATACCTGTCACTATGCATTTGTCTAAGCCCATAGATGTGTGTAGCCCAAGGGGCCAATCATAATCTACTCAAATTTAATTATTTAGGGTGTAGGATGTTGCACGATGGAATACGTCATGTGACAGAATCTAACGGTATTAGAAATATATGGAAACAACTCACTGTAGGGGATGGGGTAAAAGCTGCTGACTTAAGTTACCTTTGGAAATGAATGGAATCTGTGGGCCAAAGGCAAAATGGCCCGTATATATACAGTGGGCTTTGTTTTATGAAGTTCTTTCCAGGGTGTAGTAGCTAACAATTCTGCAACCTCTGCACATGTAATGTGGAAAGGAGCAATGCATAGATAAATGGCAGATCGTGGGAGCCAGGCTCCTTGCTGTGGGAGTGCGAAGTTACAGGTACGCAAGGGGAGAGCCTCTGCCCTCGTAATCCTGGATCTGGGCTTCCTGGGAGGATGCCGACTGGCCGGGGGGAACACACAGATCTTCACGCCGGGAAGACCCTGCAGACATAGGAACTTCGCACCCCATCTTTCCATCCACACCTGCTGGAAATACTCAGCCCTCCGTAATCAGTCAACTGCAGCGTTTAAGACATTCTCACCCCTAAGCAGATAAAGGAGCGTGAGGGTCTTGCTTACCCCTAAGCTGTCCCAGAATCTAGGCCCTGGGTGGAGACAGTTTGGGGATTCCTGGGACACTGAATCCAGGCTCTGGGGGTGGAGCCAAGTTGGGGGCTCCTGGGCCTCTGAATCCAGGCCCTGGGGGTGGAGCCAGGTTGGGGGTTCCTGGGCCTCTGACCAGCAGGTGAGAGGAAGGAGGAAGACCAGTCCTGAGGACAGAGGTGCCCTGAAGTCTGTGAGCCCAGGAGCCCCGATGGGACTCATTCCCAGTGAGGACATGGGCGGGGCCTGCAGTGGTTCTCTGTTCCCCCTGGGCCCTTTGATGAAGCCATGGCAGCACTGGGCCCAGACGTCTCCTGGCGGCGTCTCAAACTCTGACACAGTGCTTTTACAAAGGAACAAGAGAATGGAGCTGAGCCCCTGACGGCCACTCCTTTCTGGCTCTGAGTTGCTTCCAACAAGACCGCAGTCACCTGCATTAGTCTGCTGTGACCCATCTGCCCCCACTTTGCCTTTCCTCTCCCTCCCTGCGATGATTCCAGTGACATTTCCAGCCCGGACCCCTCTCCCAGGCCAGACGCCTCCGTCCAGTCACTGCACACCCATCTCACCTTGGGGGCTTAGCAGGGTTTCAGAGGACTGGGATCCTGCAGCTCCCCACACCCAGGAGCAGCCCCACCTTCCCAGGTTGCTGAGCCCAGGCACCAGGAGTAACCAAGCAGGACCCTGCGGGGCCTTCCCAGGACAGACCCCTCCCCCACACCCTCTGCTGTAGCTCCTCTCTGAAGTACCTGGATAACAGTGCCTGATGCATGCTTCCTCCACCACCAAGGGGAAGAAATTAACTACTTGATGATCAGGAACAGGTAACCCCGGAGCTCCTGGTGCCTAAGAATTTATAACGTTAACCGCCCATTACCTCACCATCAACCAGAGAATCGTGCACCAGCTGATCACATGCCCTGCGACCCCCCTCCTTCACTTGGCCTTGAAAATTGCTTTGCTGAAATCCTTCAGGGAGCTCGGGGATTTAGAGCACAGGCCACCTGGCCTCCTTGTATCGGCACTTTGACAATTCAGGCTGCACCTTCCTCCACCACCCCCGGTGTCAGTAGACTGGCTCTGCTGCCCTCGGGCGAGCGGACCCACGTTCGGTTCGGTAACACTGGGGCCTCCCAGGCTCCCACTCGCCTTGGGCCCCAGTGACCGTCAGCTCCTCCTCCACCGTCTTGTTGCAGCAAAAACAGAAACGAAGTTTCCCTGCCCCAAGAACAAGGGAAACAAGGGAACAGCGAACAGGCTGGAGAAGAAACGTAACCTGGCCTGAAAGAGCTCATCACTCCTTGTTTTCCTCTGTCACCCATTTGTAGTAACTAGGATTTGTACTTCACAAAGCTAACCTCACTCCGACACTATGGGATTTACACTCGGCACCCATCACCCCTCACCGTGCGTGTTACAGCCCCGGCCTCTCACTCCCTAACCTTATTATGTCCAGCACTTACATTCTATACGCCCCTCACAACAAATCACCCCCTATAGTTTTTCATTTCAGAAATAAGGTCACCGGCCGATAAACCAGAGGCAAATGAACGCAATTACCAGACTGCCGGACCCCAATTACCGGACGGCCTGACGCCAACTATGACTGATTTGAAATAATGCAAAGGAAAAGAGGAATGCAAGACCTTAACTATTTTGATCCTATCCTATATCCCAGATTGCGAGAGCCCCACATATAAAAACCTTCCCTGATTCTCAAGGAAGGGTTCCCAGTTCTTGAGGTCTAGCCGGCTGTGTCTTCCCTGCTGCCTGGCAGAAAAATAAAGCCATCTCTCTCTTCCTCCAAAACCCCGATCTCCGTATTTCTGTTCGGCCTCGGTGCACTGGGAAGCCGATATTTCGACAACAGTCTGTGGCCAGTTCCCACGCTAATTCTCCTCTACGCCCACAGCCCTGGCCCAAGCCCGGTCTTGTGCCTGATTCCTCCATCAGGCCTGACAAACCTCCCTGCCCCGCGGTGCATCTCACATCCCACCCCAGCGTGGTCTTTCTGAAGCATAAACGAGACTGTGACTCTCCCCCACCTGTAATCCCCCAAAGTTTCCCCACTTTCGCTAGGGTATCTGCCGGGAGAGACATCTGCCAAGGCCCTGAGAGTCCCCGGCAGCCCCACTAGGCTGCTGGCTCCTGGGTTCCCAGACACTGAGCACCCCAGCAGGTCAGGAGACACGGCAGGAAACCCCAGAACTGCTCACCTCCGGAGGGGGCTGGCACTGCCACTGCCTTATCAAAGAGAGCAGAGAAGGGTTCCCCAGCTGGGACACAAACTCTGCACGAGTGGCCTCTCCTTGCGCCATTAGCTCACCTCGTATGACTTGAGGGAAGGAAGGACCGAGGCACACTTGGTTCCTAAGGAGGATGCTATAGGCTCAGTCATGTCTCCCCAAATCCACATGCTGAATCCCTAACCCCCAGGACCCCAGGATGTGTCTGTATTTGGAGATGGGATTTTTAAAGAGATGATCAAAGTAAAAATGACGTCACTAGGGTGGATCCTAATCCAATAGGATTGATGTCCTACAAGAAGAGATTAGGACACAGATAGGCACAGGGGGAGACCATGTGAGGACCTGGGGAGAAGATGGCTGTCTAAGCACCAAGGAGAGAGGCCTCAGAAGAAGCCATCCTGCAACACCTTGATCTCAGATGTCTGGTCTCCAGGACTGGGGGAGGATGAACTCCTGCTGTTTTAAACCACCCAGCTTGTGGTCGTTTGTTACAGAAGCCACAGAACAGTCACACAGACCCTGCTCTGTAGGGTCCTGGAAGTGCGGGACTCATTAAAGGCCAACAGAGCCTAAATTGCAGAACCCTTAGAGTCAGCACTGGGCCCCAGAAATTCTAAAGCAGTGGCTGGACACCAGAACGTTGAGGGGTCAGTCGGAAGCCCATCCCTAAGGGTGCCGGCTGCACACGGCCTCCCCAGGTTTTTATGCCTGTACAAGTTGGGGATAAGTATTTCCATCCGGATTCAGGACCTCTGATATCACCGTTCACGTTGCTAATTGAGAACCCACCAGTTACACAGAGAACAACCCTAGCAGGACACTTGCTCCAGTGGTAAACGATTCTGAAGTCGGCCAGAGGTGGGGAATCGTCTCTCATGCAGCCAGCAGCCCCCCCGCAAGGCGCGTCCTCATTGCAAAGCTGGGGGACCGTGCTGAGGCATCCCTGAGTAAACGTGAGCTGACCCCCAGGCCAGCTGCTGCTGAACTGTACCCTCCCTTCCCTGCTAAAACACCTGAATGTGTGCAAGGACTTGAAAGCCTAGAGGAAGGGCCGTGGAGCCACACCAGCACGGAGGCCGACTTGGGGCCTGCAGACCAGCCAGCATGGTCCTGGCCCTGGGAGCGCTTCTGGAAGCTTTCCATCTCCCTGCCTGATGTACCCCTCCTGTCCCGGCCCCCACTGCTTTTTTCCTTCCTCACCTCTGCCCAGGGAGAATTTCCAGCGGCAGGTATGGGTGTCACGTCCTCTTCTTTAGCAGGTGGCAGCCCGGCAACTCCTGCAGAAAGTCCAGCAGAGCCCCACTCACACCGGGCCACGCACAGAGCCGTGGGCCCTACTCCCTCCCACCAGCCCAGCCCCGAGACTGCTGACGGGGCAGAGAATATGGCATCAGGCACAGCTGCAGGGGCTCTTGCTGCCTGGAGCGGTGTTTATATTGACCTCAGCCCAGGCACACCTGGGGAGGACTGGTCGGCCGGGTCAGGCTGCCCAGGTCAGCCAATCCTCGCCCCTCAGGGGCTCACAGTTGCAGAAAATGGGCCTTGCTGCACCGGCCAGGTCCAAGAACAGGTATAGGTCCTGAGGGTCAGGATAGACAAGGGGCTAAAGCTCTGGCTTATTTTCTAATCATTTTATCTGGCCCATGAGTGGGAGACAACTTCAAGAAGACCGTCTCCTAATGAAAGGAACCCAGGAGTCAGGGAGAGGAGGAGTCATGGGTAAAACAGAGGCCTGGTGCCCCAGCTACAGTGGAAGCCTCTGGAAGACCCGGTGGAAGGAGGCCGCACAAAGTGAAGCCCAGGGTCACAGACCTGTCCCGGAGCTGCTGTTTGTTAGTTCAGGTCCTGCTCTGAGGTGCTTTGTGTCAGCTCTGACCAACAGGTAAGCTGGGGGTGCTCTGAAATGAGGGCTACGTGCACAGTTCCTGTGTGCCCAGCCTTGCCGGTGTACCTGCCCAGTTGACCGCCATAGCCTGGGAGGAGCCTGAGCATGAGAACCCCGTGGGCTGCTGGGTACCAGCTCAGCTGAGCCTCATACCCTGGGAGGGGCCTGACCACGAATGCCCCGTGGGCTGCTGGGTACCTGCTCAGCTGAGCTCCATACCCTGGGAGGGGCCTGAGCACGAGAGCCCCGTGGGCTGCTCGGTACCTGCTCAGCTGAGCTCCATACCCTGGGAGGGGCCTGAGCACGAGAGCCCCGTGGGCTGCTGGTTACCTGCTCAGTTGAGCTCCATACCCTGGGAGGGGCGTGACCACGAGAGCCCCGGGGGCTGCTGGGTACCAGCTCAGCTGAGCTTCATACCCTGGGAGGGACCTGACCACGAGAGCCCCGGGGGCTGCTGGGTACCTGCTCAGCTGAGCTCCATACCCTGGGAGGGGCCTGACCACGAGACCCTGTGGGCTGGGAGGGGTGTGTGTGTATGAGCGTCCTCTCTGTGCAGCCGGCAGAGTTGCTTGGCACCTTCCCTGTGGGCAGTGCTGGGATGGAATGAGGACCAGGAGATGCCACGGACCCCCTGAACCCCTGTCCATCCCGAGTGATGAGGTGAGTAGGCGGGTGCTGGCCACTGGGCTGAGTGAGGGAGGCCCCACGGGTATCTCTTGTGTCTTCCACCTGACACCACGGAGGCCTCCCCAGGACAGAGCAGACGGCCTGCCTGGGGCAGGTGGGAGCTCCTGGTGACCCTGCAGGGGACATGAGAGGGACGGACCAGGCAGGAGGGGGTGGGAGCCCAGGCAGAGCCATGGGGCTCGGGGCCGAGGGGTCCTTTCTGGGTCTGAGCTGGCGGTGAACATGCAGGTGGTGCGTGTGATCCAGGAAAGCTGCCCTGGTGACGTAAGGCTGAACGTGCTTCAGTGACAAGCCTTCCGGGTGATCCCAGAACAGGACAGTGAGACGGATCCTGTTAGAAGAAGGTGAGTGAGTCCCCCCAGGAGGCTCTGTGCGCTGGCCCCGGGAGGGGGTGAAGGGAACGGGCGTGGAACCTGCGGGGAGTGGGCAGTCCCCCTGGGTGGGCGGCGGGTGCAGACCCCACTCTGTGGTCCCTCAGCTGTGCTTCCGGCTGGATTACTTGGCTTCTCGGAGCCTCAGCTTCCTGGTCTGCTCGTGGGGTGATGGCAGCACGGACTGACTAGTAATTTGCTCAGAACAGGGTAGGAAGGGGTCTAGTGGAAATTCCACAGAACACCGTCAGCATGGGAATCGCGGGCCCTGTTTCCCGCAGGTCTGTCTTCAGTATCAGGGGAGCAAATCCGAGCAGACTTGCAGCAGAGCCGGGGGAGGGGTTCCGTTTGGTGGGTCCCCCTGTTTCCTGAATCTCGGAAGGAGCAGCTCCAGCGGGCAGTGGCAGCTTCATCCCACACCTGGAAGCATCCAGACCTCAAGGCCCAGCAGCCCCCGAGCCCTGTGTCTGGGCCCCCGGGAGGCAGACGGGACAAGCTGGCGTCCTCCTTGCCCTCTTTCTGCCCAGAACATTCGAGGTCCAGGCCGTCAATGGGGAGAAGCAGGGTTGGGGGTGTCGCACGTGGGAAGAGGACATGGAGCAGCGTGTGTGCGTGGACGTCCACACCGGGAATGTGGGTCGGTGGCGCGCGGGCTCTGGGAGGTGCAGACGGGGGGCCTGAGGGAGCAGGGCGGGGCCGGGGGTCCTGGGGGGCGGGGGGCGAGCTGTGCCTGTGCCGGGCCTCAGACTCCGTGGGGCTTCCCTCCCCTGGTCACTGGGAGGAGGGGCCGAGCAGCGTGGATGGACAGACCCCTCGCGTCCCCAGGCCCTGGCAGCCTCGGCCCTTCAGGCTCTGGGCCGGGGAGCCTGAGGAGCGCAGGTGCAGCTGTGCCCACAGGGAGGCCTGCAGGGGCCGAGCAGGAAGCGCCGGGTGGTCTCGCCTGTGCGGAAGCTTCCGAGCCGGTGACCGGGGGGAGTTCTCACCTCGCACGTGGGTTTCGAGTCCACAGCTCAGATCACATTCTAGCCGCTTGCTTTGTTTTCTAGACACAAAGTCCTAATATCTCCTGTGTCCCCTGCCCGTGAAAAGGTGCGTCTGATCTGGCACCAGGTGCTGCCTCTGGTCCCTCCTGACTGGACGCCCGGCAGCCAGTGTCACCGCGTCGTGACTGTCAGGGGGTGTCAGGCGTGGGGGGACGAGAGCACACGGTCCAGGCCCACGAGGGGCCGTGCCGTCCGCGGAGCCGGTGCTGTGGCTGTACGTGTTCCCTCCCCGACCCCGCGGGCAGAGAGCACCGCCCCCTTCCAGACTGCTACCAAGTGAAGTCACGTGGCCCCTGCTCGGCCCCGGCCTGGCGAGGCACTCTGCCTCAGCGGGGAAGCTTTCCTTTTTCCACGGGGGTGCAAGTAGGCAAATAACAAAACCAAAGCTGAGATCAGCACAGCACAGGCTCTGTTCAGTGGCCAAAGAATGCAGAAGCGGGAACTAAGTTCACAGATCACCTTCTCGCCCTCCTGGAGAGAATGCTTTCATTTTATAAGAGTAAAGACAAAGGGAGGAGGAGTGAGGCTAATGACGGGGTGAAGAGGCCTTCCGGGGAAGGGGCGGGGCTTTTTCCAAGGGGGTGGGGCACCACCTCCTTTTACCCGTTTCTGGTCATTCATGTCCAGTCATGGCCACTGGTAGGTGTGTCACTGAATATGCTGATATAGTAAATTCAACACGTGATGAGACTCAGGGTCTGTTGCAGGTCACATTCGTTGCCATCTTGGTCCCAGCTGGTCCCATCTATTTGTTTGTTTGTAGCTTCCTTTCTTATCTCTGGACGCCTTAACTTAAATACTTAGGTGAACTCCTGCTGAAGGTGGGGGTGGAGGACAGCCCTGTGAAAGGTGGGAGCACGGGTTCTGAGCAGGGCCTGGAGCAGCTCTGACAACAAGAGGCGGAGCCTGAGACGGGCGGTCAGTCTGAAGCCCACACTGGGGCCTGTGGTCAGCTTGCGGAGGTGGTCAGCCGGGGCACATGTCAGCGAAGGTTCTCGGTGTTTACACAGAAGATATGAACATGGGCCCAGATGCAGAGCTGCCTGCGGACGCTGCTACAGAAACCCCTGATTCTTTCCTGAGAAAAGTGTTGGGGGGGGCATTCAGGCAACAGGGCAAACTGCTTGCTTTGGATGTTCCTGTGGGGAAGTGGGTGCATAGCAACAGGGGCTCAGCCTGCATAACCCCAGAAGCCTTCCCAGGACAGCTCCAGAACTGCTTCTGGAATGGCAAGGAGAAGTGGGTCTTCCACCCACTAGACGTGGAGGAGAGGGCTGGGGTCTGCAGGGCCGCCCTCACCTTCAGGGACCGGCTGGGAGGCTCACAGGACTCGGCACATGCTCGTGGCTTGTATGCTCACAGCTGAAATGGGTCACAGCACGCGGTAGCGATGCAGGGAGGGAGGGCCCCTGCTCCCATCACCTCCTGACCCTCCATGCCCCCTCCTTCCCTCGAGGGTCTCTAGGGTGTCTCTTCCCCCAGCCACAAAGGGCAGAACCACAAAAGTTACCCGCACCCCCGTGTCCCCAGGGAAGCTCATTAGAGGCTTGGCACCCGGCTGGGGGCTGGTCACGTGGTGTTCTCTGTCCTCACCCTCCAAAATTCTGGTGCCCAGAAGGGGAGCCGGGGTTCAGCATGAACCACATGGTTTGTGCACACAGCACAGGCGCAGGGGGCTGCCCCTAACGGGAGGTGGGAGGGCTTAGATCAGGGCAGGGACCTGCTCACCAGCTGCATTAGCTTCCTGGGGCAGCTGTGACAAACGACCACAAACGGAGGCTCAGAGCAACAGAAACCCGTCCTCTCTCAGTCCTGCAGACCTGACGTCTGAGATCAAGGTGTCCCAGGGCCACGCTCCCTCCGGAGGCTCCAGGGGAGCGTCCTGCCTGCCTCTTCCAGCTTCTGGGGGCTCCAGGCGTCCCTGGCCTTGCGGCCACATCCCTCCTGTCTCTACCTCCATCTTCACATGGTGCCTCTTGTGTGTCTGTGTCTCTCTTCTGGTCTCTTAGAGGGACACTGTCACTGATTTAGGGCCACCCGGATCCAAGATGACCTCACCTTCAGATCCATAACTAATTATACCTGCAAAGACCCTACTTCCAAATACAGTTCCATTCTCAGATTCTGGGGGGTATGATGTGGACATAACTTCTGGGGGCCCCCATTCAACCCACTGTAGTACCCAGTTCCCAGACACCAGCCGACCTTCCTCAGGACAGCATCAGGCTGGTGATGTTCTGTGTTTCTGCACGGAGTTGTCTCTTGTTTCTTGTGGTGACAGTGAGGTTGGGTGGGGGAGGCTTCTGGCTGACCCCCGGTCATTCCAGGGACCACGCTGACGTGTCCTTCCCGGGAGGGTGTGAGCACGGCCAGGACTCCCTGGGAATGCTCCACACCGACCGCTCGGTGGTCAGACACCTGCATGGGCTGGACCGGGCCCCGGACCTCTGCACCTTCTACCACATCCACAGCCTGGTGGGCTCTGTGCAGGCCTCGGACCAGGAGGTGCGAACCGGCAGGATCGGTGGGAGCCCTCCTGCCTGCCACGTGGCCTCCAGCCCACCACAGACCCTCCAGTCCTGCCATGGACACCTCCATCACATTAGCCTCCAAGAAGGCTTCTGGGAGGGGTGAAACTTGACCATGAAGAAGACAGGGCCGGCCCTACCTGCAGCAGGTGCAGGCAAGGACTGGGGGTGCTTGGCTACTTGTCCCCAAATACCCAGAATGTGGGCTCTGTCTTGATGGGTCCACCTCCACCTGGGCTCACCTGGGGGGTCGCTGCAGGGAGAGCGCATCCTTAGGTGATTTTCCAACTCTCCCCACCCCCAGCTTCACCCCCTGGGCTCCCCCTGGCCCAATAATAGTCTTTAAATAGTGTCTCTCACTCATCAGGACTGCGTGGGAGATTTTAGTATTGTGTGGGAGTCAGCGACCAGCGGCCATGTGTCCTGGGTGTCTTGGGAGGGGCAGGAGCCTCACTCTCACGTTCCTGCCCCAGGGCACCTGGGGTCGGGGCAGCAGACCCAGGCTCTCTTCTGGTAGAAGCTCCCTCTCTGTGAGCAAGTCTTCCCCGGCTCCCATTATCCTCACTGGAGGCTCGGGAGGCCACAGCATCAGGGCACCTCCAGCACCAGGACCCCACCCTAGGGAGCTTCTCAAGAGAAGGGACCAGGCCTGGGGGTGGAGGGAAGGAGTAGTCAGCCTCTTCAGGATCCCCGGGGCTAGGATGCCTCCTACGTAGGAGGGCCTTGGACTCAGCTTAACTACCACCCGGGTCTCCTAACCCCTCCCCTGGGAGGGGGTCCTTCAGATTCCAGGGCCCCAAGATCCTCCCCATCGACCTCTGACCCCAACTGAAGAGTCGGGGGCCCACAGACCCCCTCCCCGGCTTCTCTTTTCTTGGAGGCTCCCAGATTCCCTGAAGCTGTTATACCCCGGGTTTATTATGCTGAAGGATGCAAGTTAAAATCAGCGAGGACGGAGGCGACGAGCAGGGTCCAGCATCCTCGGCTGTGGCCGCCCAGGGAAGCCCACCTGAGTCCTGAAGTGCAGGGTTTATTGGGGTCTGTCTCGTCCATGTGGGGACCACCGTGTGCCTGACCTTGGCCTCCGGCCCCCGGGGGCGACTCAGGAAGCCCCACCGTGTATCACGCCGTCAGCACAGACCGGCCTGGAGCGAGGTCCACGGAGCACGGACACTCCCGTCGGACTCAAGGTGACCTCTGGAGCCAGGACAGAGGCCCGGCCTCTCTGTGGGCAGGTGAACCCACACCGCACGGGCCCTGGTGCGGTGCCCGTTCCGTGGGGTCAGCTGGGTGCACGCGGGTCAGCCAGTGTCTGTGTCTCAGCCTGTGACCACTGACCACACTGTCCTGCTCTGCTCAAGAGAGCGAGGCCAATGGAGGGACAACGGGGGTGGGAACAAAGCCGGGTCGGGGTCAGGCTGGGTGAGAAAGGGCCAAGGAGCGAGAACAATGCTGCCCTTGCCTGGTGAGCCGAGCGCCGATGTCCGCCCTGTGGGTAGCCCCTCTCCCCACGTCCCGAGGCAAGGCTGCCTTTCCTGCACGCTGGGCAGGGTCATGCCTGTGTATACAGCAGGACGCACAGCCGTGCACGCAGCAGGTCCGATGCCCGCCCTTGGAGTGTACCTGGGGGCTTGGTGAGGGTGGACCATCCCGACAGGACCTGGGCCGAGCCCGGGGAGGATGGAGGGGAGAAGCGTTTGGGAGCCTCTGCAGGGGGTCCTCACCTGTCTGCACAGGGGGCCTGAGGACACCGACCGGGAGTGGGCAGCCGGGGAGCCCAGTCCTGGGTCATCCCTGAGGCTGGATGAGGGGTGTGGAGCTGGGCGTCATGGCGGTGGGGCGGAGGAGCTGATCGCAGGACCCTGTGGAGACAGAGCACACAAGGCAGAAGGGAAGGTGGAGACCGTGCCCGACGCAGGATGGAGACACTAGCAGGGGGCGCTGCAGGGACCGGATCAGGGCTGCTCCCTGCAGGGCGGCCACCGAGCCCTGCACCGCTGGAAGCCCCGCGGCGTCTGTACAGAAACCCAGAAGATGGGGAGACAGAGGGGCGGGAAGAGTTTGGAAAAGTCACGCCATCTCCACGTGTCCTGGGGAAGGGGGCCCCGCTCCAGCCTCCTTCCTTAGATTCTCCCCACTTGGGGAAGTCCGCAAACTCAAAACCCAGTTGTGTAAGCCTTGGAATTTGTCGGGAGGATGAAATGGAAGAGGGGAAAGAATTGAAAAACAAGGTCTATGTGCTTGGACAGCACATGCCACTCTAATTTCCAATCAGGAATAGAAATTTCCCAAAAGCGCAAGATGCCCCAGTAACCAGAATGGGGCTTGAAGCAATCCCGCGACTTTGTGGTCGGTTACAGAAAGAAGATGAAACCACTTGCTGAGGGGCACGGCAATCCAAAACGCCTGCAGAGTTCTAAATGATACTATAGTCCCAAGTTATATTGAGGTCAGACTATGAAGAGGCGTTGAACGAAAGGCAGAATGGCAGGAAACGGATGTCAACGGGTACATCGGAATGGCCCCGATAGCACATGAAAAGCGCCAGAACGGGGACAATGATGCGCTTGGCCAAAAAGGGCGTGTGCGTTTTTTCCTGAATATATTCAGGAAAAAACGCACACGCCCTTTTTGGCCAACCAAGCAACCTGGGAGAGCAAATCAGCACTACAAAGAAATATCTCGATCCCACCCCCCGGGCAAAAGGGCCAGGCGAAAAAAGTCTAAAAACCAGAAAGGCAGGACAGGCCACGGAGACAAGGGAGCCTTGTTAAGCTGATGGGCGGGATGTCAATGGCCAACAGCCAACCTTCACAAGTGTATCCTCTTTCCCAAAACATGTAAAACACAGAACCACAGAGCATAGGGCACTTCCACACATGGGCGTTGACCTTGGGAAAATGAAAAAATCAACCACACACAGGGACCCCATGGTTGAGGGCTGCTGTCTTGACATGAACCTCGACTCCGGTACACGTTTCATATCCCAGGAAAGAGCCAAGTGGACAAAGACAAGTGGACAAGTGGACAAAGACAAGTGGACAAGTGGACAAGTGGTGCTACGTAGGTCCAATGGAGTGTCACTCAGCCATGAAATCCACGTCATGAGGCTGGTAGCAGCATCCTGAGTGGATTTAGGTACGATCATCCTCAGTGAAATAAGTCCCACAAAAAAGAAACTTATGATATCACTTATCGAGGGAATGTAAAAATGGCTCCCCATGAACTAAATCCCCAAACAGAACAGAGTCACGCTTTTAGAAAACACACTTATGCCTGCTTCAGGGGAAAGGTGAGGTAGGGTGACGCATAAAACTCGAGTTTGAAATGAGCACAGATACTCTTCCGAAAACCGAATATGGAATGGACACGACCTACTCCTTGCTCAATCAACTGGACTCACCAGACCCTGTTCATCGCACAAGTATCTATCCGACTAGTAAGCATCTTAAAAGCTAAGTCTTGATATCTCTGTGTAAGTGCATCAAGTGTGTGTAAACCGGCCTAAAAACAGCAGGGAAAATCAGCTCAGACCCATTCTGAGGATACATTTCCAACACAAAGAAGAAACAAGCAGGGCAAAACAGAGAGAAATTCTTCCAAAATGCGTTCAGGGACTGGCATGCAACCAGGATTGACCACATCTACAGCCCCAGCGGCAGAAGACATAAGGCTGGACACTCTTGGGGCTGAGACGATTGGTGAGGTTGGGAAAGCAAATGCAGACCGTTGAAAGGAATCCTGCGTGCTCCCCATTCCATGGGTCCCAACTCTCCAGGTTCAACGCAATCTTCCGACAGCGAAAGCACTCATTGGAAACCCAGCGGATGCTACACCGTGGGATCGGGAAAGCTTTCTGAAACTCACCTCAGTTTTCATCTCCTGGTGCTCGTGTTCTCCATTCAGGCCCCCTTACTAACAATCTCCCCACTTGGAGACTCAGCGCCTTTGCATGCCTCTTTCGTACCGTCTGCAATTTGTCCGCAGGATGAACTGCAAGAGGGGGAACCAATGAGAGACTCGCTGGAGGTGTGTGGACGGGCACATGTCACTCTCATTTCCCATCGCGAAGAAGAATTCACCAAAGGCTCAGCCTGCCACCCCGGATCGACAATAGGGCGTGAAGCCATCCAGCCGTGTTGCGTGCCACTCACAAAAAAGCGACTTGGGAAATGGAGCTCAGGGGCACTGCCCTTCCCAAACCTGCAGAGTTCTAAACGATAACTAACGCCCCAAAATATATTGAGGTCAGGCTACGAAGAGGCGTTGAACGCAAGGCAGAACTGCAGGAAACGGATGTCAACGGGTACATCGGAATGGCCCCGATAGCACATGAAAAGCGCCAGAACGTGGACAATGATGCGGTTGGCCAAAAAGGGCGTATGCGATTTTCCTGAATATATTCAGGAAAAAACGCATACGCCCTTTTTGGCCAACCAAGCAACCTGGGAGAGGAAATCAGCACTACAAAGAAATCTCTCGCCCCACCCCCCCGGGGCAAAAGGGCCAGGCGAAAAAAGTCTAAAAACCAGAAAGGCAGGGCAGGCCACGGAGTCAAGGGAGCCTTGTTAAGCTGATGGGCGGGATGTCAATGGCCAACAGCCAATCTTCACAAGTGTATCCTCTTTCCCAAAACATGTAAAACACAGAACCACAGAGCATAGGGCACTTCCACACATGGGCGTTGACCTTGGGAAAATGAAAAAATCAACCAGACACAGGGACCCCATGGTTGAGGGCTGCTGTCTAGACATGAACCTCGACTCCGGTACACGTTTCATATCCCAGGAAAGAGCTAAGTGGACAAACACAAGTGGACAAGTGGACAAAGACAAGTGGACAAGTGGACAAGTGGTGCTACGTAGGTCCAATGGAGTGTCACTCAGCCATGAAATCCACGTCATGAGGCTGGTAGCAGCATCCTGAGTGGATTTAGGTATGATCATCCTCAGTGAAATAAGTCCCACAAAAAAGAAACTTATGATATCACTTATCGAGGGAATGTAAAAATCGCACCCCATGAACTAAATCCCCAAACAGAACAGAGTCACGCTTTTAGAAAACACACTTATGCCTGCTTCAGGGGAAAGGTGAGGTGGGGTGACGCATAAAACTCGAGTTTGAAATGAGCACAGATACTCTTCCGAAAACCGAATATGGAATGGACACGACCTTCTCCTTGCTCAATCAACTGGACTCACCAGACCCTGTTCATCGCACAAGTATCTATCCGACTAGTAAGCATCTTAAAACCTAAGTCTTGATATCTCTGTGTAAGTGCATCAAGTGTGTGTAAAGCGGCCTAAAACCAGCAGGGAAAATCAGCTCAGACCCATTCTGAGGATACATTTCCAACACAAAGAAGAAACAAGCAGGGCAAAACAGAGAGAAATTCTTGCAAAATGCGTTCAGGGACTGGCATGCAACCAGGATTGACCACATCTACAGCCCCAGCGGCAGAAGACATAAGGCTGGACACTCTTGGGGCTGAGACGATTGGTGAGGTTGGGAAAGCAAATGCAGACCGTTGAAAGGAATCCTGCGTGCTCCCCATTCCATGGGTCCCAACTCTCCAGGTTCAACGCAATCTTCCGACAGCGAAAGCACTCATTGGAAACCCAGCGGATGCTACACCGTGGGATCGGGAAAGCTTTCTGAAACTCACCTCAGTTTTCATCTCCTGGTGCTCGTGTTCTCCATTCAGGCCCCCTTACTAACAATCTCCCCACTTGGAGACTCAGCGCCTTTGCATGCCTCTTTCGTACCGTCTGCAATTTGTTCGCAGGATGAACTGGAAGAGGGGGAACCAATGAGAGACTCGCTGGAGGTGTTTGGTCGGGCACATGTCACTCTCATTTCCCATCGCGAAGAAGAATTCACCAAAGGCTCAGCCTGCCACCCCGGATCGACAATAGGGCGTGAAGCCATCCAGCCGTGTTGCATCCCACTCACAAAAAAGCGACTTGGGAAATGGAGCTCAGGGGCACTGCACTTCCCAAACCTGCAGAGTTCTAAACGATAACTATCGCCCCAAAATATATTGAGGTCAGGCTACGAAGAGGCGTTGAACGCAAGGCAGAACTGCAGGAAACGGATGTCAACGGGTACATCGGAATGGCCCCGATAGCACATGAAAAGCGCCAGAACGTGGACAATGATGCGGTTGGCCAAAAAGGGCGTATGCGTTTTTTCCTGAATATATTCAGGAAAAAACGCATACGCCCTTTTTGGCCAACCAAGCAACCTGGGAGAGCAAATCAGCACTACAAAGAAATCTCTCGCCCCCACCCCCGGAGCAAAAGGGCCAGGCGAAAAAAGTCTAAAAACCAGAAAGGCAGGGCAGGCCACGGAGTCAAGGGAGCCTTGTTAAGCTGATGGGCGGGATGTCAATGGCCAAAAGCCAATCTTCACAAGTGTATCCTCTGTCCCAAAACATGTAAAACACAGAACCACAGAGCATAGGGCACTTCCACACATGGGCGTTGACCTTGGGAAAATGAAAAAATCAACCAGACACAGGGACCCCATGGTTGAGGGCTGCTGTTTGACATGAACCTCGACTCCGGTACACGTTTCATATCCCAGGAAAGAGCCAAGTGGACAAACACAAGTGGACAAGTGGACAAAGACAAGTGGACAAGTGGACAAGTGGTGCTACGTAGGTCCAATGGAGTGTCAATCCGCCATTAAATCCACATCATGAGGCTGGTAGCAGCATCCTGAGTGGATTTAGGTACGATCATCCTCAGTGAAATAAGTCCCACAAAAAAAGAAACTTATGATATCACTTATCGAGGGAATGTAAAAATCGCTCCCCATGAACTAAATCCCCAAACAGGACAGAGTCACGCTTTTAGAAAACACACTTATGCCTGCTTCAGGGGAAAGGTGAGGTGGGGTGACGCATAAAACTCGAGTTTAAAATGAGCACAGATACTCTTCAGAAAACCGAATATGGAATGGACACGACCTACTCCTTGCTCAATCAACTGGACTCACCAGACCCTGTTCATCGCACAAGTATCTATCCGACTAGTAAGCATCTTAAAAGCTAAGTCTTGATATCTCTGTGTAAGTGCATCAAGTGTGTGTAAAGCGGCCTAAAAACAGCAGGGAAAATCAGCTCAGACGCATTCTGAGGATACATTTCCGACACAAAGAAGAAACAAGCAGGGCAAAACAGAGAGAAATTCTTCCAAAATGCGTTCAGGGACTGGCATGCAACCAGGATTGACCACATCTACAGCCCCAGCGGCAGAAGACATAAGGCTGGACACTCTTGGGGCTGAGACGATTGGTGAGGTTGGGAAAGCAAATGCAGACCGTTGAAAGGAATCCTGCGTGCTCCCCATTCCATGGGTCCCAACTCTCCAGGTTCAACGCAATCTTCCGACAGCGAAAGCACTCATTGGAAACCCAGCGGATGCTACACCGTGGGATCGGGAAAGCTTTCTGAAACTCACCTCAGTTTTCATCTCCTGGTGCTCGTGTTCTCCATTCAGGCCCCCTTACTAACAATCTCCCCACTTGGAGACTCAGCGCCTTTGCATGCCTCTTTCGTACCGTCTGCAATTTGTCCGCAGGATGAACTGCAAGAGGGGGAACCAATGAGAGACTCGCTGGAGGTGTTTGGTCGGGCACATGTCACTCTCATTTCCCATCGCGAAGAAGAATTCACCAAAGGCTCAGCCTGCCAACCCGGATCGACAATAGGGCGTGAAGCCATCCAGCCGTGTTGCGTCCCACTCACAAAAAAGCGACTTGGGAAATGGAGCTCAGGGGCACTGCCCTTCCCAAACCTGCAGAGTTCTAAACGATAACTATCGCCCCAAAATATATTGAGGTCAGGCTACGAAGAGGCGTTGAACGCAAGGCAGAACTGCAGGAAACGGATGTCAACGGGTACATCGGAATGGCCCCGATAGCACATGAAAAGCGCCAGAACGTGGACAATGATGCGGTTGGCCAAAAAGGGCGTATGCGTTTTTTCCTGAATATATTCAGGAAAAAACGCATACGCCCTTTTTGGCCAACCAAGCAACCTGGGAGAGGAAATCAGCACTACAAAGAAATCTCTCGCCCCCACCCCCGCCCGGGGCAAAAGGGCCAGGCGAAAAAAGTCTAAAAACCAGAAAGGCAGGGCAGGCCACGGAGTCAAGGGAGCCTTGTTAAGCTGATGGGCGGGATGTCAATGGCCAACAGCCAACCTTCACAAGTGTATCCTCTTTCCCAAAACATGTAAAACACAGAACCACAGAGCATAGGGCACTTCCACACATGGGCGTTGACCTTGGGAAAATGAAAAAATCAACCAGACACAGGGACCCCAAAGTTGAGGGCTGCTGTCTTGACATGAACCTCGAATCCGGTACACGTTTCATATCCCAGGAAAGAGCCAAGTGGACAAACACAAGTGGACAAGTGGACAAAGACAAGTGGACAAGTGGACAAGTGGTGCTACGTAGGTCCAATGGAGTGTCAATCCGCCATTAAATCCACATCATGAGGCTGGTAGCAGCATCCTGAGTGGATTTAGGTACGATCATCCTCAGTGAAATAAGTCCCACAAAAAAATAAACTTATGATATCACTTATCGAGGGAATGTAAAAATCGCTCCCCATGAACTAAATCCCCAAACAGAACAGAGTCACGCTTTTAGAAAACACACTTAAGCCTGCTTCAGGGGAAAGGTGAGGTGGGGTGACGCATAAAACTCGAGTTTGAAATGAGCACAGATACCCTTCAGAAAACCGAATATGGAATGGACACGACCTACTCCTTGCTCAATCAACTGGACTCACCAGACCCTGTTCATCGCACAAGTATCTATCCGACTAGTAAGCATCTTAAAAGCTAAGTCTTGAGATCTCTGTGTAAGTGCATCAAGTGTGTGTAAAGCGGCCTGAAAACAGCAGGGAAAATCAGCTCAGACCCATTCTGAGGATACATTTCCGACACAAAGAAGAAACAAGCAGGGCAAAACAGAGAGAAATTCTTCCAAAATGCGTTCAGGGACTGGCATGCAACCAGGATTGACCACATCTACAGCCCCAGCGGCAGAAGACATAAGGCTGGACACTCTTGGGGCTGAGACGATTGGTGAGGTTGGGAAAGCAAATGCAGACCCTTGAAAGGAATCCTGCGTGCTCCCCATTCCATGGGTCCCAACTCTCCAGGTTCAACGCAATCTTCCGACAGCGAAAGCACTCATTGGAAACCCAGCGGATGCTACACCGTGGGATCGGGAAAGCTTTCTGAAACTCACCTCAGTTTTCATCTCCTGGTGCTCGTGTTCTCCATTCAGGCCCCCTTACTAACAATCTCCCCACTTGGAGACTCAGCGCCTTTGCATGCCTCTTTCGTACCGTCTGCAATTTGTCCGCAGGATGAACTGCAAGAGGGGGAACCAATGAGAGACTCGCTGGAGGTGTTTGGTCGGGCACATGTCACTCTCATTTCCCATCGCGAAGAAGAATTCACCAAAGGCTCAGCCTGCCAACCCGGATCGACAATAGGGCGTGAAGCCATCCAGCCGTGTTGCGTCCCACTCACAAAAAAGCGACTTGGGAAATGGAGCTCAGGGGCACTGCCCTTCCCAAACCTGCAGAGTTCTAAACGATAACTATCGCCCCAAAATATATTGAGGTCAGGCTACGAAGAGGCGTTGAACGCAAGGCAGAACTGCAGGAAACGGATGTCAACGGGTACATCGGAATGGCCCCGATAGCACATGAAAAGCGCCAGAACGTGGACAATGATGCGGTTGGCCAAAAAGGGCGTATGCGTTTTTTCCTGAATATATTCAGGAAAAAACGCATACGCCCTTTTTGGCCAACCAAGCAACCTGGGAGAGGAAATCAGCACTACAAAGAAATCTCTCGCCCCCACCCCCCCCCGGGGCAAAAGGGCCAGGCGAAAAAAGTCTAAAAACCAGAAAGGCAGGGCAGGCCACGGAGTCAAGGGAGCCTTGTTAAGCTGATGGGCGGGATGTCAATGGCCAACAGCCAACCTTCACAAGTGTATCCTCTTTCCCAAAACATGTAAAACACAGAACCACAGAGCATAGGGCAGTTCCACACATGGGCGTTGACCTTGGGAAAATGAAAAAATCAACCAGACACAGGGACCCCAAAGTTGAGGGCTGCTGTCTTGACATGAACCTCGACTCCGGTACACGTTTCATATCCCAGGAAAGAGCCAAGTGGACAAACACAAGTGGACAAGTGGACAAAGACAAGTGGACAAGTGGACAAGTGGTGCTACGTAGGTCCAATGGAGTGTCAATCCGCCATTAAATCCACATCATGAGGCTGGTAGCAGCATCCTGAGTGGATTTAGGTACGATCATCCTCAGTGAAATAAGTCCCACAAAAAAATAAACTTATGATATCACTTATCGAGGGAATGTAAAAATCGCTCCCCATGAACTAAATCCCCAAACAGAACAGAGTCACGCTTTTAGAAAACACACTTATGCCTGCTTCAGGGGAAAGGTGAGGTGGGGTGACGCATAAAACTCGAGTTTGAAATGAGCACAGATACCCTTCAGAAAACCGAATATGGAATGGACACGACCTACTCCTTGCTCAATCAACTGGACTCACCAGACCCTGTTCATCGCACAAGTATCTATCCGACTAGTAAGCATCTTAAAAGCTAAGTCTTGAGATCTCTGTGTAAGTGCATCAAGTGTGTGTAAAGCGGCCTGAAAACAGCAGGGAAAATCAGCTCAGACCCATTCTGAGGATACATTTCCGACACAAAGAAGAAACAAGCAGGGCAAAACAGAGAGAAATTCTTCCAAAATGCATTCAGGGACTGGCATGCAACCAGGATTGACCACATCTAGAGCCCCATCGGCAGAAGACATAAGGCTGGACACTCTTGGAGCTGAGACGATTGGTGAGGTTGGGAAAGCAAATGCAGACCGTTGAAATGAATCCTGCGTGCTCCCCATTCCATGGGTCCCAACTCTCCAGGTTCAACGCAATCTTCCGACAGCGAAAGCACTCATTGGAAACCCAGCGGATGCTACACCGTGGGATCGGGAAAGCTTTCTGAAACTCACCTCAGTTTTCATCTCCTGGTGCTCGTGTTCTCCATTCAGGCCCCCTTACTAACAATCTCCCCACTTGGAGACTCAGCGCCTTTGCATGCCTCTTTCGTACCGTCTGCAATTTGTCCGCAGGATGAACTGGAAGAGGGGGAACCAATGAGAGACTCGCTGGAGGTGTGTGGACGGGCACATGTCACTCTCATTTCCCATCGCGAAGAAGAATTCACCAAAGGCTCAGCCTGCCACCCCGGATCGACAATAGGGCGTGAAGCCATCCAGCCGTGTTGCGTCCCACTCACAAAAAAGCGACTTGGGAAATGGAGCTCAGGGGCACTGCCCTTCCCAAACCTGCAGAGTTCTAAACGATAACTATCGCCCCAAAATATATTGAGGTCAGGCTACGAAGAGGCGTTGAACGCAAGGCAGAACTGCAGGAAACGGATGTCAACGGGTACATCGGAATGGCCCCCATAGCACATGAAAAGCGCCAGAACGTGGACAATGATGCGGTTGGCCAAAAAGGGCGTATGCGTTTTTTCCTGAATATATTCAGGAAAAAACGCATACGCCCTTTTTGGCCAACCAAGCAACCTGGGAGAGCAAATCAGCACTACAAATAAAGCTCTCGCCACCCCCCCCCGGGGCAAAAGGGCCAGGCGAAAAAAGTCTAAAAACCAAAAAGGCAGGGCAGGCCACGGAGTCAAGGGAGCCTTGTTAAGCTGATGGGCGGGATGTCAATGGCCAACAGCCAACCTTCACAAGTGTATCCTCTTTCCCAAAACATGTAAAACACAGAACCACAGAGCATAGGGCACTTCCACACATGGGCGTTGACCTTGGGAAAATGAAAAAATCAACCAGACACATGGACCCCAAAGTTGAGGGCTGCTGTCTTGAAATGAACCTCGACTCCGGTACACGTTTCATATCCCAGGAAAGAGCCAAGTGGACAAACACAAGTGGACAAGTGGACAAAGACAAGTGGACAAGTGGACAAGTGGTGCTACGTAGGTCCAATGGAGTGTCACTCAGCCATGAAATCCACGTCATGAGGCTGGTAGCAGCATCCTGAGTGGATTTAGGTACGATCATCCTCAGTGAAATAAGTCCCACAAAAAAAGAAACTTATGATATCACTTATCGAGGGAATGTAAAAATCGCTCCCCATGAACTGAATCCCCAAACAGAACAGAGTCACGCTTTTAGAAAACACACTTATGCCTGCTTCAGGGGAAAGGTGAGGTGGGGTGACGCATAAAACTCGAGTTTGAAATGAGCACAGATACTCTTCCGAAAACCGAATATGGAATGGACACGACCTACTCCTTGCTCAATCAACTGGACTCACCAGGCCCTGTTCATCGCACAAGTATCTATCCGACTAGTAAGCATCTTAAAAGCTAAGTCTTGATATCTCTGTGTAAGTGCATCAAGTGTGTGTAAAGCGGCCTGAAAACAGCAGGGAAAATCAGCTCAGACCCATTCTGAGGATACATTTCCAACACAAAGAAGAAACAAGCAGGGCAAAACAGAGAGAAATTCTTCCAAAATGCGTTCAGGGACTGGCATGCAACCAGGATTGACCACTTCTACAGCCCCAGCGGCAGAAGACATAAGGCTGGACACTGTTGGGGCTGAGACGATTGGTGAGGTTGGGAAAGCAAATGCTGACCGTTGAAAGGAATCCTGCGTGCTCCCCATTCCATGGGTCCCAACTCTCCAGGTTCAACGCAATCTTCCGACAGCGAAAGCACTCATTGGAAACCCAGCGGATGCTACACCGTGGGATCGGGAAAGTTTTCTGAAACTCACCTCAGTTTTCATCTCCTGGTGCTCGTGTTCTCCATTCAGGCCCCCTTACTAACAATCTCCCCACTTGGAGACTCAGCGCCTTTGCATGCCTCTTTCGTACCGTCTGCAATTTGTCCGCAGGATGAACTGCAAGAGGGGGAACCAATGAGAGACTCGCTGGAGGTGTGTGGACGGGCACATGTCACTCTCATTTCCCATCGCGAAGAAGAATTCACCAAAGGCTCAGCCTGCCACCCCGGATCGACAATAGGGCGTGAAGCCATCCAGCCGTGTTGCGTGCCACTCACAAAAAAGCGACTTGGGAAATGGAGCTCAGGGGCACTGCCCTTCCCAAACCTGCAGAGTTCTAAACGATAACTATCGCCCCAAAATATATTGAGGTCAGGCTACGAAGAGGCGTTGAACGCAAGGCAGAACTGCAGGAAACGGATGTCAACGGGTACATCGGAATGGCCCCGATAGCACATGAAAAGCGCCAGAACGTGGACAATGATGCGGTTGGCCAAAAAGGGCGTATGCGTTTTTTCCTGAATATATTCAGGAAAAAACGCATACGCCCTTTTTGGCCAACCAAGCAACCTGGGAGAGCAAATCAGCACTACAAATAAATCTCTCGCCACCCCCCCCCCGGGGCAAAAGGGCCAGGCGAAAAAAGTCTAAAAACCAAAAAGGCAGGGCAGGCCACGGAGTCAAGGGAGCCTTGTTAAGCTGATGGGCGGGATGTCAATGGCCAACAGCCAACCTTCACAAGTGTATCCTCTTTCCCAAAACATGTAAAACACAGAACCACAGAGCATAGGGCACTTCCACACATGGGCGTTGACCTTGGGAAAATGAAAAAATCAACCAGACACATGGACCCCAAAGTTGAGGGCTGCTGTCTTGAAATGAACCTCGACTCCGGTACACGTTTCATATCCCAGGAAAGAGCCAAGTGGACAAACACAAGTGGACAAGTGGACAAAGACAAGTGGACAAGTGGACAAGTGGTGCTACGTAGGTCCAATGGAGTGTCACTCAGCCATGAAATCCACGTCATGAGGCTGGTAGCAGCATCCTGAGTGGATTTAGGTACGATCATCCTCAGTGAAATAAGTCCCACAAAAAAAGAAACTTATGATATCACTTATCGAGGGAATGTAAAAATCGCTCCCCATGAACTGAATCCCCAAACAGAACAGAGTCACGCTTTTAGAAAACACACTTATGCCTGCTTCAGTGGAAAGGTGAGGTGGGGTGACGCATAAAACTCGAGTTTGAAATGAGCACAGATACTCTTCCGAAAACCGAATATGGAATGGACACGACCTACTCCTTGCTCAATCAACTGGACTCACCAGGCCCTGTTCATCGCACAAGTATCTATCCGACTAGTAAGCATCTTAAAAGCTAAGTCTTGAGATCTCTGTGTAAGTGCATCAAGTGTGTGTAAAGCGGCCTGAAAACAGCAGGGAAAATCAGCTCAGACCCATTCTGAGGATATATTTCCAACACAAAGAAGAAACAAGCAGGGCAAAACAGAGAGAAATTCTTCCAAAATGCGTTCAGGGACTGGCATGCAACCAGGATTGACCACTTCTACAGCCCCAGCGGCAGAAGACATAAGGCTGGACACTGTTGGGGCTGAGACGATTGGTGAGGTTGGGAAAGCAAATGCTGACCGTTGAAAGGAATCCTGCGTGCTCCCCATTCCATGGGTCCCAACTCTCCAGGTTCAACGCAATCTTCCGACAGAGAAAGCACTCATTGGAAACCCAGCGGATGCTACACCGTGGGATCGGGAAAGCTTTCTGAAACTCACGTCAGTTTTCATCTCCTGGTGCTCGTGTTCTCCATTCAGGCCCCCTTACTAACAATCTCCCCACTTGGAGACTCAGCGCCTTTGCATGCCTCTTTCGTACCGTCTGCAATTTGTCCGCAGGATGAACTGCAAGAGGGGGAACCAATGAGAGACTCGCTGGAGGTGTTTGGTCGGGCACATGTCACTCTCATTTCCCATCGCGAAGAAGAATTCACCAAAGGCTCAGCCTGCCAACCCGGATCGACAATAGGGCGTGAAGCCATCCAGCCGTGTTGCGTGCCACTCACAAAAAAGCGACTTGGGAAATGGAGCTCAGGGGCACTGCCCTTCCCAAACCTGCAGAGTTCTAAACGATAACTATCGCCCCAAAATATATTGAGGTCAGGCTACGAAGAGGCGTTGAACGCAAGGCAGAACTGCAGGAAACGGATGTCAACGGGTACATCGGAATGGCCACGATAGCACATGAAAAGCGCCAGAACGTGGACAATGATGCGGTTGGCCAAAAAGGGCGTATGCGTTTTTTCCTGAAT
The DNA here is from genome assembly GCF_026419965.1 of Kogia breviceps. Taxonomy (NCBI): domain Eukaryota; kingdom Metazoa; phylum Chordata; class Mammalia; order Artiodactyla; family Physeteridae; genus Kogia; species Kogia breviceps. The sequence goes on from NC_081315.1 coordinate 46,290,442, forward strand.
ATATTCAGGAAAAAACGCATACGCCCTTTTTGGCCAACCAAGCAACCTCGGAGAGCAAATCAGCACTTCAAAGAAATCTCTCGGCCCCCCCCACCCCGGGGCAAAAGGGCCAGGTGAAAAAAGTCTAAAAACCAGAAAGGCAGGGCAGGCCACGGAGTCAAGGGAGCCTTGTTAAGCTGATGGGCGGGATGTCAATGGCCAAAAGCCAATCTTCACAAGTGTATCCTCTTTCCCAAAACATGTAAAACACAGAACCACAGAGCATAGGGCACTTCCACACATGGGCGTTGACCTTGGGAAAATGAAAAAATCCACCACACACAGGGACCCCAAAGTTGAGGGCTGCTGTCTTCACATGAACCTCGACTCCGGTACACGTTTCATATCTCAGGAAAGAGCCAAGTGGACAAACACAAGTGGAAAGTGGACAAAGACAAGTGGACAAGTGGACAAGTGGTGTACGTAGGTCCAATGGAGTGTCACTCCGCCATAAAATCCACGTCATGAGGCTGGTAGCAGCATCCTGAGTGGATTTAGGTACGATCATCCTCAGTGAAATAAGTCCCACAAAAAAGAAACTTATGATATCACTTATCGAGGGAATGTAAAAATCGCTCCCCATGAACTGAATCCCCAAACAGAACAGAGTCACGCTTTTAGAAAACACACTTATGCCTGCTTCAGTGGAAAGGTGAGGTGGGGTGACGCATAAAACTCGAGTTTGAAATGAGCACAGATACTCTTCCGAAAACCGAATATGGAATGGACACGACCTACTCCTTGCTCAATCAACTGGACTCACCAGGCCCTGTTCATCGCACAAGTATCTATCCGACTAGTAAGCATCTTAAAAGCTAAGTCTTGAGATCTCTGTGTAAGTGCATCAAGTGTGTGTAAAGCGGCCTGAAAACAGCAGGGAAAATCAGCTCAGACCCATTCTGAGGATATATTTCCAACACAAAGAAGAAACAAGCAGGGCAAAACAGAGAGAAATTCTTCCAAAATGCGTTCAGGGACTGGCATGCAACCAGGATTGACCACTTCTACAGCCCCAGCGGCAGAAGACATAAGGCTGGACACTGTTGGGGCTGAGACGATTGGTGAGGTTGGGAAAGCAAATGCTGACCGTTGAAAGGAATCCTGCGTGCTCCCCATTCCATGGGTCCCAACTCTCCAGGTTCAACGCAATCTTCCGACAGAGAAAGCACTCATTGGAAACCCAGCGGATGCTACACCGTGGGATCGGGAAAGCTTTCTGAAACTCACCTCAGTTTTCATCTCCTGGTGCTCGTGTTCTCCATTCAGGCCCCCTTACTAACAATCTCCCCACTTGGAGACTCAGCGCCTTTGCATGCCTCTTTCGTACCGTCTGCAATTTGTCCGCAGGATGAACTGCAAGAGGGGGAACCAATGAGAGACTCGCTGGAGGTGTTTGGTCGGGCACATGTCACTCTCATTTCCCATCGCGAAGAAGAATTCACCAAAGGCTCAGCCTGCCAACCCGGATCGACAATAGGGCGTGAAGCCATCCAGCCGTGTTGCGTGCCACTCACAAAAAAGCGACTTGGGAAATGGAGCTCAGGGGCACTGCCCTTCCCAAACCTGCAGAGTTCTAAACGATAACTATCGCCCCAAAATATATTGAGGTCAGGCTACGAAGAGGCGTTGAACGCAAGGCAGAACTGCAGGAAACGGATGTCAACGGGTACATCGGAATGGCCCCGATAGCACATGAAAAGCGCCAGAACGTGGACAATGATGCGGTTGGCCAAAAAGGGCGTATGCGTTTTTTCCTGAATATATTCAGGAAAAAACGCATACGCCCTTTTTGGCCAACCAAGCAACCTCGGAGAGCAAATCAGCACTTCAAAGAAATCTCTCGCCCCCCCCCACCCCGGGGCAAAAGGGCCAGGTGAAAAAAGTCTAAAAACCAGAAAGGCAGGGCAGGCCACGGAGTCAAGGGAGCCTTGTTAAGCTGATGGGCGGGATGTCAATGGCCAAAAGCCAATCTTCACAAGTGTATCCTCTTTCCCAAAACATGTAAAACACAGAACCACAGAGCATAGGGCACTTCCACACATGGGCGTTGACCTTGGGAAAATGAAAAAATCAACCAGACACATGGACCCCAAAGTTGAGGGCTGCTGTCTTGAAATGAACCTCGACTCCGGTACACGTTTCATATCCCAGGAAAGAGCCAAGTGGACAAACACAAGTGGACAAGTGGACAAAGACAAGTGGACAAGTGGACAAGTGGTGCTACGTAGGTCCAATGGAGTGTCACTCAGCCATGAAATCCACGTCATGAGGCTGGTAGCAGCATCCTGAGTGGATTTAGGTACGATCATCCTCAGTGAAATAAGTCCCACAAAAAAAGAAACTTATGATATCACTTATCGAGGGAATATAAAAATCGCTCCCCATGAACTGAATCCCCAAACAGAACAGAGTCACGCTTTTAGAAAACAGACTTATGCCTGCTTCAGGGGAAAGGTGAGGTGGGGTGACGCATAAAACTCGAGTTTGAAATGAGCACAGATACTCTTCCGAAAACCGAATATGGAATGGACACGACCTACTCCTTGCTCAATCAACTGGACTCACCAGACCCTGTTCATCGCACAAGTATCTATCCGACTAGTAAGCATCTTAAAAGCTAAGTCTTGAGATCTCTGTGTAAGTGCATCAAGTGTGTGTCAAGCGGCCTAAAAACAGCAGGGAAAATCAGCTCAGACGCATTCTGAGGATACATTTCCGACACAAAGAAGAAACAAGCAGGGCAAAACAGAGAGAAATTCTTCCAAAATGCGTTCAGGGACTGGCATGCAACCAGGATTGACCACATCTACAGCCCCATCGGCAGAAGACATAAGGCTGGACACTCTTGGAGCTGAGACGATTGGTGAGGTTGGGAAAGCAAATGCAGACCGTTGAAAGGAATCCTGCGTGCTCCCCATTCCATGGGTCCCAACTCTCCAGGTTCAACGCAATCTTCCGACAGCGAAAGCACTCATTGGAAACCCAGCGGATGCTACACCGTGGGATCGGGAAAGCTTTCTGAAACTCACCTCAGTTTTCATCTCCTGGTGCTCGTGTTCTCCATTCAGGCCCCCTTACTAACAATCTCCCCACTTGGAGACTCAGCGCCTTTGCATGCCTCTTTCGTACCGTCTGCAATTTGTCCGCAGGATGAACTGGAAGAGGGGGAACCAATGAGAGACTCGCTGGAGGTGTGTGGACGGGCACATGTCACTCTCATTTCCCATCGCGAAGAAGAATTCACCAAAGGCTCAGCCTGCCACCCCGGATCGACAATAGGGCGTGAAGCCATCCAGCCGTGTTGCGTGCCACTCACAAAAAAGCGACTTGGGAAATGGAGCTCAGGGGCACTGCCCTTCCCAAACCTGCAGAGTTCTAAACGATAACTATCGCCCCAAAATATATTGAGGTCAGGCTACGAAGAGGCGTTGAACGCAAGGCAGAACTGCAGGAAACGGATGTCAACGGGTACATCGGAATGGCCCCGATAGCACATGAAAAGCGCCAGAACGTGGACAATGATGCGGTTGGCCAAAAAGGGCGTATGCGTTTTTTCCTGAATATATTCAGGAAAAAACGCATACGCCCTTTTTGGCCAACCAAGCAACCTGGGAGAGCAAATCAGCACTACAAATAAATCTCTCGCCACCCCCCCCCCCCCGGGGCAAAAGGGCCAGGCGAAAAAAGTCTAAAAACCAAAAAGGCAGGGCAGGCCACGGAGTCAAGGGAGCCTTGTTAAGCTGATGGGCGGGATGTCAATGGCCAACAGCCAACCTTCACAAGTGTATCCTCTTTCCCAAAACATGTAAAACACAGAACCACAGAGCATAGGGCACTTCCACACATGGGCGTTGACCTTGGGAAAATGAAAAAATCAACCAGACACATGGACCCCAAAGTTGAGGGCTGCTGTCTTGAAATGAACCTCGACTCCGGTACACGTTTCATATCCCAGGAAAGAGCCAAGTGGACAAACACAAGTGGACAAGTGGACAAAGACAAGTGGACAAGTGGACAAGTGGTGCTACGTAGGTCCAATGGAGTGTCACTCAGCCATGAAATCCACGTCATGAGGCTGGTAGCAGCATCCTGAGTGGATTTAGGTACGATCATCCTCAGTGAAATAAGTCCCACAAAAAAAGAAACTTATGATATCACTTATCGAGGGAATGTAAAAATCGCTCCCCATGAACTGAATCCCCAAACAGAACAGAGTCACGCTTTTAGAAAACACACTTATGCCTGCTTCAGTGGAAAGGTGAGGTGGGGTGACGCATAAAACTCGAGTTTGAAATGAGCACAGATACTCTTCCGAAAACCGAATATGGAATGGACACGACCTACTCCTTGCTCAATCAACTGGACTCACCAGGCCCTGTTCATCGCACAAGTATCTATCCGACTAGTAAGCATCTTAAAAGCTAAGTCTTGATATCTCTGTGTAAGTGCATCAAGTGTGTGTAAAGCGGCCTGAAAACAGCAGGGAAAATCAGCTCAGACCCATTCTGAGGATACATTTCCAACACAAAGAAGAAACAAGCAGGGCAAAACAGAGAGAAATTCTTCCAAAATGCGTTCAGGGACTGGCATGCAACCAGGATTGACCACTTCTACAGCCCCAGCGGCAGAAGACATAAGGCTGGACACTGTTGGGGCTGAGACGATTGGTGAGGTTGGGAAAGCAAATGCTGACCGTTGAAAGGAATCCTGCGTGCTCCCCATTCCATGGGTCCCAACTCTCCAGGTTCAACGCAATCTTCCGACAGAGAAAGCACTCATTGGAAACCCAGCGGATGCTACACCGTGGGATCGGGAAAGCTTTCTGAAACTCACCTCAGTTTTCATCTCCTGGTGCTCGTGTTCTCCATTCAGGCCCCCTTACTAACAATCTCCCCACTTGGAGACTCAGCGCCTTTGCATGCCTCTTTCGTACCGTCTGCAATTTGTCCGCAGGATGAACTGCAAGAGGGGGAACCAATGAGAGACTCGCTGGAGGTGTTTGGTCGGGCACATGTCACTCTCATTTCCCATCGCGAAGAAGAATTCACCAAAGGCTCAGCCTGCCAACCCGGATCGACAATAGGGCGTGAAGCCATCCAGCCGTGTTGCGTGCCACTCACAAAAAAGCGACTTGGGAAATGGAGCTCAGGGGCACTGCCCTTCCCAAACCTGCAGAGTTCTAAACGATAACTATCGCCCCAAAATATATTGAGGTCAGGCTACGAAGAGGCGTTGAACGCAAGGCAGAACTGCAGGAAACGGATGTCAACGGGTACATCGGAATGGCCCCGATAGCACATGAAAAGCGCCAGAACGTGGACAATGATGCGGTTGGCCAAAAAGGGCGTATGCGTTTTTTCCTGAATATATTCAGGAAAAAACGCATACGCCCTTTTTGGCCAACCAAGCAACCTCGGAGAGCAAATCAGCACTTCAAAGAAATCTCTCGCCCCCCCCCCCCCCGGGGCAAAAGGGCCAGGTGAAAAAAGTCTAAAAACCAGAAAGGCAGGGCAGGCCACGGAGTCAAGGGAGCCTTGTTAAGCTGATGGGCGGGATGTCAATGGCCAAAAGCCAATCTTCACAAGTGTATCCTCTTTCCCAAAACATGTAAAACACAGAACCACAGAGCATAGGGCACTTCCACACATGGGCGTTGACCTTGGGAAAATGAAAAAATCCACCACACACAGGGACCCCAAAGTTGAGGGCTGCTGTCTTCACATGAACCTCGACTCCGGTACACGTTTCATATCTCAGGAAAGAGCCAAGTGGACAAACACAAGTGGACAAGTGGACAAAGACAAGTGGACAAGTGGACAAGTGGTGTACGTAGGTCCAATGGAGTGTCACTCCGCCATAAAATCCACGTCATGAGGCTGGTAGCAGCATCCTGAGTGGATTTAGGTACGATCATCCTCAGTGAAATAAGTCCCACAAAAAAGAAACTTATGATATCACTTATCGAGGGAATGTAAAAATCGCTCCCCATGAACTGAATCCCCAAACAGAACAGAGTCACGCTTTTAGAAAACACACTTATGCCTGCTTCAGTGGAAAGGTGAGGTGGGGTGACGCATAAAACTCGAGTTTGAAATGAGCACAGATACTCTTCCGAAAACCGAATATGGAATGGACACGACCTACTCCTTGCTCAATCAACTGGACTCACCAGGCCCTGTTCATCGCACAAGTATCTATCCGACTAGTAAGCATCTTAAAAGCTAAGTCTTGAGATCTCTGTGTAAGTGCATCAAGTGTGTGTAAAGCGGCCTGAAAACAGCAGGGAAAATCAGCTCAGACCCATTCTGAGGATATATTTCCAACACAAAGAAGAAACAAGCAGGGCAAAACAGAGAGAAATTCTTCCAAAATGCGTTCAGGGACTGGCATGCAACCAGGATTGACCACTTCTACAGCCCCAGCGGCAGAAGACATAAGGCTGGACACTGTTGGGGCTGAGACGATTGGTGAGGTTGGGAAAGCAAATGCTGACCGTTGAAAGGAATCCTGCGTGCTCCCCATTCCATGGGTCCCAACTCTCCAGGTTCAACGCAATCTTCCGACAGAGAAAGCACTCATTGGAAACCCAGCGGATGCTACACCGTGGGATCGGGAAAGCTTTCTGAAACTCACCTCAGTTTTCATCTCCTGGTGCTCGTGTTCTCCATTCAGGCCCCCTTACTAACAATCTCCCCACTTGGAGACTCAGCGCCTTTGCATGCCTCTTTCGTACCGTCTGCAATTTGTCCGCAGGATGAACTGCAAGAGGGGGAACCAATGAGAGACTCGCTGGAGGTGTTTGGTCGGGCACATGTCACTCTCATTTCCCATCGCGAAGAAGAATTCACCAAAGGCTCAGCCTGCCAACCCGGATCGACAATAGGGCGTGAAGCCATCCAGCCGTGTTGCGTCCCACTCACAAAAAAGCGACTTGGGAAATGGAGCTCAGGGGCACTGCCCTTCCCAAACCTGCAGAGTTCTAAACGATAACTATCGCCCCAAAATATATTGAGGTCAGGCTACGAAGAGGCGTTGAACGCAAGGCAGAACTGCAGGAAACGGATGTCAACGGGTACATCGGAATGGCCCCGATAGCACATGAAAAGCGCCAGAACGTGGACAATGATGCGGTTGGCCAAAAAGGGCGTATGCGTTTTTTCCTGAATATATTCAGGAAAAAACGCATACGCCCTTTTTGGCCAACCAAGCAACCTCGGAGAGCAAATCAGCACTTCAAAGAAATCTCTCGCCCCCCCCCACCCCGGGGCAAAAGGGCCAGGTGAAAAAAGTCTAAAAACCAGAAAGGCAGGGCAGGCCACGGAGTCAAGGGAGCCTTGTTAAGCTGATGGGCGGGATGTCAATGGCCAAAAGCCAATCTTCACAAGTGTATCCTCTTTCCCAAAACATGTAAAACACAGAACCACAGAGCATAGGGCACTTCCACACATGGGCGTTGACCTTGGGAAAATGAAAAAATCAACCAGACACATGGACCCCAAAGTTGAGGGCTGCTGTCTTGAAATGAACCTCGACTCCGGTACACGTTTCATATCCCAGGAAAGAGCCAAGTGGACAAACACAAGTGGACAAGTGGACAAAGACAAGTGGACAAGTGGACAAGTGGTGCTACGTAGGTCCAATGGAGTGTCACTCAGCCATGAAATCCACGTCATGAGGCTGGTAGCAGCATCCTGAGTGGATTTAGGTACGATCATCCTCAGTGAAATAAGTCCCACAAAAAAAGAAACTTATGATATCACTTATCGAGGGAATATAAAAATCGCTCCCCATGAACTGAATCCCCAAACAGAACAGAGTCACGCTTTTAGAAAACATACTTATGCCTGCTTCAGTGGAAAGGTGAGGTGGGGTGACGCATAAAACTCGAGTTTGAAATGAGCACAGATACTCTTCCGAAAACCGAATATGGAATGGACACGACCTACTCCTTGCTCAATCAACTGGACTCACCAGACCCTGTTCATCGCACAAGTATCTATCCGACTAGTAAGCATCTTAAAAGCTAAGTCTTGAGATCTCTGTGTAAGTGCATCAAGTGTGTGTCAAGCGGCCTAAAAACAGCAGGGAAAATCAGCTCAGACGCATTCTGAGGATACATTTCCGACACAAAGAAGAAACAAGCAGGGCAAAACAGAGAGAAATTCTTCCAAAATGCGTTCAGGGACTGGCATGCAACCAGGATTGACCACATCTACAGCCCCATCGGCAGAAGACATAAGGCTGGACACTCTTGGAGCTGAGACGATTGGTGAGGTTGGGAAAGCAAATGCAGACCGTTGAAAGGAATCCTGCGTGCTCCCCATTCCATGGGTCCCAACTCTCCAGGTTCAACGCAATCTTCCGACAGCGAAAGCACTCATTGGAAACCCAGCGGATGCTACACCGTGGGATCGGGAAAGCTTTCTGAAACTCACCTCAGTTTTCATCTCCTGGTGCTCGTGTTCTCCATTCAGGCCCCCTTACTAACAATCTCCCCACTTGGAGACTCAGCGCCTTTGCATGCCTCTTTCGTACCGTCTGCAATTTGTCCGCAGGATGAACTGGAAGAGGGGGAACCAATGAGAGACTCGCTGGAGGTGTGTGGACGGGCACATGTCACTCTCATTTCCCATCGCGAAGAAGAATTCACCAAAGGCTCAGCCTGCCACCCCGGATCGACAATAGGGCGTGAAGCCATCCAGCCGTGTTGCGTGCCACTCACAAAAAAGCGACTTGGGAAATGGAGCTCAGGGGCACTGCCCTTCCCAAACCTGCAGAGTTCTAAACGATAACTATCGCCCCAAAATATATTGAGGTCAGGCTACGAAGAGGCGTTGAACGCAAGGCAGAACTGCAGGAAACGGATGTCAACGGGTACATCGGAATGGCCCCGATAGCACATGAAAAGCGCCAGAACGTGGACAATGATGCGGTTGGCCAAAAAGGGCGTATGCGTTTTTTCCTGAATATATTCAGGAAAAAACGCATACGCCCTTTTTGGCCAACCAAGCAACCTGGGAGATCAAATCAGCACTACAAATAAATCTCTCGCCACCCCCCCCCCCCCGGGGCAAAAGGGCCAGGCGAAAAAAGTCTAAAAACCAAAAAGGCAGGGCAGGCCACGGAGTCAAGGGAGCATTGTTAAGCTGATGGGCGGGATGTCAATGGCCAACAGCCAACCTTCACAAGTGTATCCTCTTTCCCAAAACATGTAAAACACAGAACCACAGAGCATAGGGCACTTCCACACATGGGCGTTGACCTTGGGAAAATGAAAAAATCAACCAGACACATGGACCCCAAAGTTGAGGGCTGCTGTCTTGAAATGAACCTCGACTCCGGTACACGTTTCATATCCCAGGAAAGAGCCAAGTGGACAAACACAAGTGGACAAGTGGACAAAGACAAGTGGACAAGTGGACAAGTGGTGCTACGTAGGTCCAATGGAGTGTCACTCAGCCATGAAATCCACGTCATGAGGCTGGTAGCAGCATCCTGAGTGGATTTAGGTACGATCATCCTCAGTGAAATAAGTCCCACAAAAAAAGAAACTTATGATATCACTTATCGAGGGAATGTAAAAATCGCTCCCCATGAACTGAATCCCCAAACAGAACAGAGTCACGCTTTTAGAAAACACACTTATGCCTGCTTCAGTGGAAAGGTGAGGTGGGGTGACGCATAAAACTCGAGTTTGAAATGAGCACAGATACTCTTCCGAAAACCGAATATGGAATGGACACGACCTACTCCTTGCTCAATCAACTGGACTCACCAGGCCCTTTTCATCGCACAAGTATCTATCCGACTAGTAAGCATCTTAAAAGCTAAGTCTTGAGATCTCTGTGTAAGTGCATCAAGTGTGTGTAAAGCGGCCTGAAAACAGCAGGGAAAATCAGCTCAGACCCATTCTGAGGATACATTTCCAACACAAAGAAGAAACAAGCAGGGCAAAACAGAGAGAAATTCTTCCAAAATGCGTTCAGGGACTGGCATGCAACCAGGATTGACCACTTCTACAGCCCCAGCGGCAGAAGACATAAGGCTGGACACTGTTGGGGCTGAGACGATTGGTGAGGTTGGGAAAGCAAATGCTGACCGTTGAAAGGAATCCTGCGTGCTCCCCATTCCATGGGTCCCAACTCTCCAGGTTCAACGCAATCTTCCGACAGAGAAAGCACTCATTGGAAACCCAGCGGATGCTACACCGTGGGATCGGGAAAGCTTTCTGAAACTCACCTCAGTTTTCATCTCCTGGTGCTCGTGTTCTCCATTCAGGCCCCCTTACTAACAATCTCCCCACTTGGAGACTCAGCGCCTTTGCATGCCTCTTTCGTACCGTCTGCAATTTGTCCGCAGGATGAACTGCAAGAGGGGGAACCAATGAGAGACTCGCTGGAGGTGTTTGGTCGGGCACATGTCACTCTCATTTCCCATCGCGAAGAAGAATTCACCAAAGGCTCAGCCTGCCACCCCGGATCGACAATAGGGCGTGAAGCCATCCAGCCGTGTTGCATCCCACTCACAAAAAAGCGACTTGGGAAATGGAGCTCAGGGGCACTGCACTTCCCAAACCTGCAGAGTTCTAAACGATAACTATCGCCCCAAAATATATTGAGGTCAGGCTACGAAGAGGCGTTGAACGCAAGGCAGAACTGCAGGAAACGGATGTCAACGGGTACATCGGAATGGCCCCGATAGCACATGAAAAGCGCCAGAACGTGGACAATGATGCGGTTGGCCAAAAAGGGCGTATGCGTTTTTTCCTGAATATATTCAGGAAAAAACGCATACGCCCTTTTTGGCCAACCAAGCAACCTGGGAGAGCAAATCAGCACTACAAAGAAATCTCTCGCCCCCACCCCCGGAGCAAAAGGGCCAGGCGAAAAAAGTCTAAAAACCAGAAAGGCAGGGCAGGCCACGGAGTCAAGGGAGCCTTGTTAAGCTGATGGGCGGGATGTCAATGGCCAAAAGCCAATCTTCACAAGTGTATCCTCTGTCCCAAAACATGTAAAACACAGAACCACAGAGCATAGGGCACTTCCACACATGGGCGTTGACCTTGGGAAAATGAAAAAATCAACCAGACACAGGGACCCCATGGTTGAGGGCTGCTGTTTGACATGAACCTCGACTCCGGTACACGTTTCATATCCCAGGAAAGAGCCAAGTGGACAAACACAAGTGGACAAGTGGACAAAGACAAGTGGACAAGTGGACAAGTGGTGCTACGTAGGTCCAATGGAGTGTCAATCCGCCATTAAATCCACATCATGAGGCTGGTAGCAGCATCCTGAGTGGATTTAGGTACGATCATCCTCAGTGAAATAAGTCCCACAAAAAAAGAAACTTATGATATCACTTATCGAGGGAATGTAAAAATCGCTCCCCATGAACTAAATCCCCAAACAGGACAGAGTCACGCTTTTAGAAAACACACTTATGCCTGCTTCAGGGGAAAGGTGAGGTGGGGTGACGCATAAAACTCGAGTTTAAAATGAGCACAGATACTCTTCAGAAAACCGAATATGGAATGGACACGACCTACTCCTTGCTCAATCAACTGGACTCACCAGACCCTGTTCATCGCACAAGTATCTATCCGACTAGTAAGCATCTTAAAAGCTAAGTCTTGATATCTCTGTGTAAGTGCATCAAGTGTGTGTAAAGCGGCCTAAAAACAGCAGGGAAAATCAGCTCAGACGCATTCTGAGGATACATTTCCGACACAAAGAAGAAACAAGCAGGGCAAAACAGAGAGAAATTCTTCCAAAATGCGTTCAGGGACTGGCATGCAACCAGGATTGACCACATCTACAGCCCCAGCGGCAGAAGACATAAGGCTGGACACTCTTGGGGCTGAGACGATTGGTGAGGTTGGGAAAGCAAATGCAGACCGTTGAAAGGAATCCTGCGTGCTCCCCATTCCATGGGTCCCAACTCTCCAGGTTCAACGCAATCTTCCGACAGCGAAAGCACTCATTGGAAACCCAGCGGATGCTACACCGTGGGATCGGGAAAGCTTTCTGAAACTCACCTCAGTTTTCATCTCCTGGTGCTCGTGTTCTCCATTCAGGCCCCCTTACTAACAATCTCCCCACTTGGAGACTCAGCGCCTTTGCATGCCTCTTTCGTACCGTCTGCAATTTGTCCGCAGGATGAACTGCAAGAGGGGGAACCAATGAGAGACTCGCTGGAGGTGTTTGGTCGGGCACATGTCACTCTCATTTCCCATCGCGAAGAAGAATTCACCAAAGGCTCAGCCTGCCAACCCGGATCGACAATAGGGCGTGAAGCCATCCAGCCGTGTTGCGTCCCACTCACAAAAAAGCGACTTGGGAAATGGAGCTCAGGGGCACTGCCCTTCCCAAACCTGCAGAGTTCTAAACGATAACTATCGCCCCAAAATATATTGAGGTCAGGCTACGAAGAGGCGTTGAACGCAAGGCAGAACTGCAGGAAACGGATGTCAACGGGTACATCGGAATGGCCCCGATAGCACATGAAAAGCGCCAGAACGTGGACAATGATGCGGTTGGCCAAAAAGGGCGTATGCGTTTTTTCCTGAATATATTCAGGAAAAAACGCATACGCCCTTTTTGGCCAACCAAGCAACCTGGGAGAGGAAATCAGCACTACAAAGAAATCTCTCGCCCCCACCCCCGCCCGGGGCAAAAGGGCCAGGCGAAAAAAGTCTAAAAACCAGAAAGGCAGGGCAGGCCACGGAGTCAAGGGAGCCTTGTTAAGCTGATGGGCGGGATGTCAATGGCCAACAGCCAACCTTCACAAGTGTATCCTCTTTCCCAAAACATGTAAAACACAGAACCACAGAGCATAGGGCACTTCCACACATGGGCGTTGACCTTGGGAAAATGAAAAAATCAACCAGACACAGGGACCCCAAAGTTGAGGGCTGCTGTCTTGACATGAACCTCGAATCCGGTACACGTTTCATATCCCAGGAAAGAGCCAAGTGGACATACACAAGTGGACAAGTGGACAAAGACAAGTGGACAAGTGGACAAGTGGTGCTACGTAGGTCCAATGGAGTGTCAATCCGCCATTAAATCCACATCATGAGGCTGGTAGCAGCATCCTGAGTGGATTTAGGTACGATCATCCTCAGTGAAATAAGTCCCACAAAAAAATAAACTTATGATATCACTTATCGAGGGAATGTAAAAATCGCTCCCCATGAACTAAATCCCCAAACAGAACAGAGTCACGCTTTTAGAAAACACACTTAAGCCTGCTTCAGGGGAAAGGTGAGGTGGGGTGACGCATAAAACTCGAGTTTGAAATGAGCACAGATACCCTTCAGAAAACCGAATATGGAATGGACACGACCTACTCCTTGCTCAATCAACTGGACTCACCAGACCCTGTTCATCGCACAAGTATCTATCCGACTAGTAAGCATCTTAAAAGCTAAGTCTTGAGATCTCTGTGTAAGTGCATCAAGTGTGTGTAAAGCGGCCTGAAAACAGCAGGGAAAATCAGCTCAGACCCATTCTGAGGATACATTTCCGACACAAAGAAGAAACAAGCAGGGCAAAACAGAGAGAAATTCTTCCAAAATGCGTTCAGGGACTGGCATGCAACCAGGATTGACCACATCTACAGCCCCAGCGGCAGAAGACATAAGGCTGGACACTCTTGGGGCTGAGACGATTGGTGAGGTTGGGAAAGCAAATGCAGACCCTTGAAAGGAATCCTGCGTGCTCCCCATTCCATGGGTCCCAACTCTCCAGGTTCAACGCAATCTTCCGACAGCGAAAGCACTCATTGGAAACCCAGCGGATGCTACACCGTGGGATCGGGAAAGCTTTCTGAAACTCACCTCAGTTTTCATCTCCTGGTGCTCGTGTTCTCCATTCAGGCCCCCTTACTAACAATCTCCCCACTTGGAGACTCAGCGCCTTTGCATGCCTCTTTCGTACCGTCTGCAATTTGTCCGCAGGATGAACTGCAAGAGGGGGAACCAATGAGAGACTCGCTGGAGGTGTTTGGTCGGGCACATGTCACTCTCATTTCCCATCGCGAAGAAGAATTCACCAAAGGCTCAGCCTGCCAACCCGGATCGACAATAGGGCGTGAAGCCATCCAGCCGTGTTGCGTCCCACTCACAAAAAAGCGACTTGGGAAATGGAGCTCAGGGGCACTGCCCTTCCCAAACCTGCAGAGTTCTAAACGATAACTATCGCCCCAAAATATATTGAGGTCAGGCTACGAAGAGGCGTTGAACGCAAGGCAGAACTGCAGGAAACGGATGTCAACGGGTACATCGGAATGGCCCCGATAGCACATGAAAAGCGCCAGAACGTGGACAATGATGCGGTTGGCCAAAAAGGGCGTATGCGTTTTTTCCTGAATATATTCAGGAAAAAACGCATACGCCCTTTTTGGCCAACCAAGCAACCTGGGAGAGGAAATCAGCACTACAAAGAAATCTCTCGCCCCCACCCCCCCCCGGGGCAAAAGGGCCAGGCGAAAAAAGTCTAAAAACCAGAAAGGCAGGGCAGGCCACGGAGTCAAGGGAGCCTTGTTAAGCTGATGGGCGGGATGTCAATGGCCAACAGCCAACCTTCACAAGTGTATCCTCTTTCCCAAAACATGTAAAACACAGAACCACAGAGCATAGGGCAGTTCCACACATGGGCGTTGACCTTGGGAAAATGAAAAAATCAACCAGACACAGGGACCCCAAAGTTGAGGGCTGCTGTCTTGACATGAACCTCGACTCCGGTACACGTTTCATATCCCAGGAAAGAGCCAAGTGGACAAACACAAGTGGACAAGTGGACAAAGACAAGTGGACAAGTGGACAAGTGGTGCTACGTAGGTCCAATGGAGTGTCAATCCGCCATTAAATCCACATCATGAGGCTGGTAGCAGCATCCTGAGTGGATTTAGGTACGATCATCCTCAGTGAAATAAGTCCCACAAAAAAATAAACTTATGATATCACTTATCGAGGGAATGTAAAAATCGCTCCCCATGAACTAAATCCCCAAACAGAACAGAGTCACGCTTTTAGAAAACACACTTATGCCTGCTTCAGGGGAAAGGTGAGGTGGGGTGACGCATAAAACTCGAGTTTGAAATGAGCACAGATACCCTTCAGAAAACCGAATATGGAATGGACACGACCTACTCCTTGCTCAATCAACTGGACTCACCAGACCCTGTTCATCGCACAAGTATCTATCCGACTAGTAAGCATCTTAAAAGCTAAGTCTTGAGATCTCTGTGTAAGTGCATCAAGTGTGTGTAAAGCGGCCTGAAAACAGCAGGGAAAATCAGCTCAGACCCATTCTGAGGATACATTTCCGACACAAAGAAGAAACAAGCAGGGCAAAACAGAGAGAAATTCTTCCAAAATGCATTCAGGGACTGGCATGCAACCAGGATTGACCACATCTAGAGCCCCATCGGCAGAAGACATAAGGCTGGACACTCTTGGAGCTGAGACGATTGGTGAGGTTGGGAAAGCAAATGCAGACCGTTGAAATGAATCCTGCGTGCTCCCCATTCCATGGGTCCCAACTCTCCAGGTTCAACGCAATCTTCCGACAGCGAAAGCACTCATTGGAAACCCAGCGGATGCTACACCGTGGGATCGGGAAAGCTTTCTGAAACTCACCTCAGTTTTCATCTCCTGGTGCTCGTGTTCTCCATTCAGGCCCCCTTACTAACAATCTCCCCACTTGGAGACTCAGCGCCTTTGCATGCCTCTTTCGTACCGTCTGCAATTTGTCCGCAGGATGAACTGGAAGAGGGGGAACCAATGAGAGACTCGCTGGAGGTGTGTGGACGGGCACATGTCACTCTCATTTCCCATCGCGAAGAAGAATTCACCAAAGGCTCAGCCTGCCACCCCGGATCGACAATAGGGCGTGAAGCCATCCAGCCGTGTTGCGTCCCACTCACAAAAAAGCGACTTGGGAAATGGAGCTCAGGGGCACTGCCCTTCCCAAACCTGCAGAGTTCTAAACGATAACTATCGCCCCAAAATATATTGAGGTCAGGCTACGAAGAGGCGTTGAACGCAAGGCAGAACTGCAGGAAACGGATGTCAACGGGTACATCGGAATGGCCCCCATAGCACATGAAAAGCGCCAGAACGTGGACAATGATGCGGTTGGCCAAAAAGGGCGTATGCGTTTTTTCCTGAATATATTCAGGAAAAAACGCATACGCCCTTTTTGGCCAACCAAGCAACCTGGGAGAGCAAATCAGCACTACAAATAAAGCTCTCGCCACCCCCCCCCGGGGCAAAAGGGCCAGGCGAAAAAAGTCTAAAAACCAAAAAGGCAGGGCAGGCCACGGAGTCAAGGGAGCCTTGTTAAGCTGATGGGCGGGATGTCAATGGCCAACAGCCAACCTTCACAAGTGTATCCTCTTTCCCAAAACATGTAAAACACAGAACCACAGAGCATAGGGCACTTCCACACATGGGCGTTGACCTTGGGAAAATGAAAAAATCAACCAGACACATGGACCCCAAAGTTGAGGGCTGCTGTCTTGAAATGAACCTCGACTCCGGTACACGTTTCATATCCCAGGAAAGAGCCAAGTGGACAAACACAAGTGGACAAGTGGACAAAGACAAGTGGACAAGTGGACAAGTGGTGCTACGTAGGTCCAATGGAGTGTCACTCAGCCATGAAATCCACGTCATGAGGCTGGTAGCAGCATCCTGAGTGGATTTAGGTACGATCATCCTCAGTGAAATAAGTCCCACAAAAAAAGAAACTTATGATATCACTTATCGAGGGAATGTAAAAATCGCTCCCCATGAACTGAATCCCCAAACAGAACAGAGTCACGCTTTTAGAAAACACACTTATGCCTGCTTCAGGGGAAAGGTGAGGTGGGGTGACGCATAAAACTCGAGTTTGAAATGAGCACAGATACTCTTCCGAAAACCGAATATGGAATGGACACGACCTACTCCTTGCTCAATCAACTGGACTCACCAGGCCCTGTTCATCGCACAAGTATCTATCCGACTAGTAAGCATCTTAAAAGCTAAGTCTTGAGATCTCTGTGTAAGTGCATCAAGTGTGTGTAAAGCGGCCTGAAAACAGCAGGGAAAATCAGCTCAGACCCATTCTGAGGATACATTTCCAACACAAAGAAGAAACAAGCAGGGCAAAACAGAGAGAAATTCTTCCAAAATGCGTTCAGGGACTGGCATGCAACCAGGATTGACCACTTCTACAGCCCCAGCGGCAGAAGACATAAGGCTGGACACTGTTGGGGCTGAGACGATTGGTGAGGTTGGGAAAGCAAATGCTGACCGTTGAAAGGAATCCTGCGTGCTCCCCATTCCATGGGTCCCAACTCTCCAGGTTCAACGCAATCTTCCGACAGCGAAAGCACTCATTGGAAACCCAGCGGATGCTACACCGTGGGATCGGGAAAGTTTTCTGAAACTCACCTCAGTTTTCATCTCCTGGTGCTCGTGTTCTCCATTCAGGCCCCCTTACTAACAATCTCCCCACTTGGAGACTCAGCGCCTTTGCATGCCTCTTTCGTACCGTCTGCAATTTGTCCGCAGGATGAACTGCAAGAGGGGGAACCAATGAGAGACTCGCTGGAGGTGTGTGGACGGGCACATGTCACTCTCATTTCCCATCGCGAAGAAGAATTCACCAAAGGCTCAGCCTGCCACCCCGGATCGACAATAGGGCGTGAAGCCATCCAGCCGTGTTGCGTGCCACTCACAAAAAAGCGACTTGGGAAATGGAGCTCAGGGGCACTGCCCTTCCCAAACCTGCAGAGTTCTAAACGATAACTATCGCCCCAAAATATATTGAGGTCAGGCTACGAAGAGGCGTTGAACGCAAGGCAGAACTGCAGGAAACGGATGTCAACGGGTACATCGGAATGGCCCCGATAGCACATGAAAAGCGCCAGAACGTGGACAATGATGCGGTTGGCCAAAAAGGGCGTATGCGTTTTTTCCTGAATATATTCAGGAAAAAACGCATACGCCCTTTTTGGCCAACCAAGCAACCTGGGAGAGCAAATCAGCACTACAAATAAATCTCTCGCCACCCCCCCCCCGGGGCAAAAGGGCCAGGCGAAAAAAGTCTAAAAACCAAAAAGGCAGGGCAGGCCACGGAGTCAAGGGAGCCTTGTTAAGCTGATGGGCGGGATGTCAATGGCCAACAGCCAACCTTCACAAGTGTATCCTCTTTCCCAAAACATGTAAAACACAGAACCACAGAGCATAGGGCACTTCCACACATGGGCGTTGACCTTGGGAAAATGAAAAAATCAACCAGACACATGGACCCCAAAGTTGAGGGCTGCTGTCTTGAAATGAACCTCGACTCCGGTACACGTTTCATATCCCAGGAAAGAGCCAAGTGGACAAACACAAGTGGACAAGTGGACAAAGACAAGTGGACAAGTGGACAAGTGGTGCTACGTAGGTCCAATGGAGTGTCACTCAGCCATGAAATCCACGTCATGAGGCTGGTAGCAGCATCCTGAGTGGATTTAGGTACGATCATCCTCAGTGAAATAAGTCCCACAAAAAAAGAAACTTATGATATCACTTATCGAGGGAATGTAAAAATCGCTCCCCATGAACTGAATCCCCAAACAGAACAGAGTCACGCTTTTAGAAAACACACTTATGCCTGCTTCAGTGGAAAGGTGAGGTGGGGTGACGCATAAAACTCGAGTTTGAAATGAGCACAGATACTCTTCCGAAAACCGAATATGGAATGGACACGACCTACTCCTTGCTCAATCAACTGGACTCACCAGGCCCTGTTCATCGCACAAGTATCTATCCGACTAGTAAGCATCTTAAAAGCTAAGTCTTGAGATCTCTGTGTAAGTGCATCAAGTGTGTGTAAAGCGGCCTGAAAACAGCAGGGAAAATCAGCTCAGACCCATTCTGAGGATATATTTCCAACACAAAGAAGAAACAAGCAGGGCAAAACAGAGAGAAATTCTTCCAAAATGCGTTCAGGGACTGGCATGCAACCAGGATTGACCACTTCTACAGCCCCAGCGGCAGAAGACATAAGGCTGGACACTGTTGGGGCTGAGACGATTGGTGAGGTTGGGAAAGCAAATGCTGACCGTTGAAAGGAATCCTGCGTGCTCCCCATTCCATGGGTCCCAACTCTCCAGGTTCAACGCAATCTTCCGACAGAGAAAGCACTCATTGGAAACCCAGCGGATGCTACACCGTGGGATCGGGAAAGCTTTCTGAAACTCACGTCAGTTTTCATCTCCTGGTGCTCGTGTTCTCCATTCAGGCCCCCTTACTAACAATCTCCCCACTTGGAGACTCAGCGCCTTTGCATGCCTCTTTCGTACCGTCTGCAATTTGTCCGCAGGATGAACTGCAAGAGGGGGAACCAATGAGAGACTCGCTGGAGGTGTTTGGTCGGGCACATGTCACTCTCATTTCCCATCGCGAAGAAGAATTCACCAAAGGCTCAGCCTGCCAACCCGGATCGACAATAGGGCGTGAAGCCATCCAGCCGTGTTGCGTGCCACTCACAAAAAAGCGACTTGGGAAATGGAGCTCAGGGGCACTGCCCTTCCCAAACCTGCAGAGTTCTAAACGATAACTATCGCCCCAAAATATATTGAGGTCAGGCTACGAAGAGGCGTTGAACGCAAGGCAGAACTGCAGGAAACGGATGTCAACGGGTACATCGGAATGGCCACGATAGCACATGAAAAGCGCCAGAACGTGGACAATGATGCGGTTGGCCAAAAAGGGCGTATGCGTTTTTTCCTGAATATATTCAGGAAAAAACGCATACGCCCTTTTTGGCCAACCAAGCAACCTCGGAGAGCAAATCAGCACTTCAAAGAAATCTCTCGGCCCCCCCCACCCCGGGGCAAAAGGGCCAGGTGAAAAAAGTCTAAAAACCAGAAAGGCAGGGCAGGCCACGGAGTCAAGGGAGCCTTGTTAAGCTGATGGGCGGGATGTCAATGGCCAAAAGCCAATCTTCACAAGTGTATCCTCTTTCCCAAAACATGTAAAACACAGAACCACAGAGCATAGGGCACTTCCACACATGGGCGTTGACCTTGGGAAAATGAAAAAATCCACCACACACAGGGACCCCAAAGTTGAGGGCTGCTGTCTTCACATGAACCTCGACTCCGGTACACGTTTCATATCTCAGGAAAGAGCCAAGTGGACAAACACAAGTGGACAAGTGGACAAAGACAAGTGGACAAGTGGACAAGTGGTGTACGTAGGTCCAATGGAGTGTCACTCCGCCATAAAATCCACGTCATGAGGCTGGTAGCAGCATCCTGAGTGGATTTAGGTACGATCATCCTCAGTGAAATAAGTCCCACAAAAAAGAAACTTATGATATCACTTATCGAGGGAATGTAAAAATCGCTCCCCATGAACTGAATCCCCAAACAGAACAGAGTCACGCTTTTAGAAAACACACTTATGCCTGCTTCAGTGGAAAGGTGAGGTGGGGTGACGCATAAAACTCGAGTTTGAAATGAGCACAGATACTCTTCCGAAAACCGAATATGGAATGGACACGACCTACTCCTTGCTCAATCAACTGGACTCACCAGGCCCTGTTCATCGCACAAGTATCTATCCGACTAGTAAGCATCTTAAAAGCTAAGTCTTGAGATCTCTGTGTAAGTGCATCAAGTGTGTGTAAAGCGGCCTGAAAACAGCAGGGAAAATCAGCTCAGACCCATTCTGAGGATATATTTCCAACACAAAGAAGAAACAAGCAGGGCAAAACAGAGAGAAATTCTTCCAAAATGCGTTCAGGGACTGGCATGCAACCAGGATTGACCACTTCTACAGCCCCAGCGGCAGAAGACATAAGGCTGGACACTGTTGGGGCTGAGACGATTGGTGAGGTTGGGAAAGCAAATGCTGACCGTTGAAAGGAATCCTGCGTGCTCCCCATTCCATGGGTCCCAACTCTCCAGGTTCAACGCAATCTTCCGACAGAGAAAGCACTCATTGGAAACCCAGCGGATGCTACACCGTGGGATCGGGAAAGCTTTCTGAAACTCACCTCAGTTTTCATCTCCTGGTGCTCGTGTTCTCCATTCAGGCCCCCTTACTAACAATCTCCCCACTTGGAGACTCAGCGCCTTTGCATGCCTCTTTCGTACCGTCTGCAATTTGTCCGCAGGATGAACTGCAAGAGGGGGAACCAATGAGAGACTCGCTGGAGGTGTTTGGTCGGGCACATGTCACTCTCATTTCCCATCGCGAAGAAGAATTCACCAAAGGCTCAGCCTGCCAACCCGGATCGACAATAGGGCGTGAAGCCATCCAGCCGTGTTGCGTCCCACTCACAAAAAAGCGACTTGGGAAATGGAGCTCAGGGGCACTGCCCTTCCCAAACCTGCAGAGTTCTAAACGATAACTATCGCCCCAAAATATATTGAGGTCAGGCTACGAAGAGGCGTTGAACGCAAGGCAGAACTGCAGGAAACGGATGTCAACGGGTACATCGGAATGGCCCCGATAGCACATGAAAAGCGCCAGAACGTGGACAATGATGCGGTTGGCCAAAAAGGGCGTATGCGTTTTTTCCTGAATATATTCAGGAAAAAACGCATACGCCCTTTTTGGCCAACCAAGCAACCTCGGAGAGCAAATCAGCACTTCAAAGAAATCTCTCGCCCCCCCCCACCCCGGGGCAAAAGGGCCAGGTGAAAAAAGTCTAAAAACCAGAAAGGCAGGGCAGGCCACGGAGTCAAGGGAGCCTTGTTAAGCTGATGGGCGGGATGTCAATGGCCAAAAGCCAATCTTCACAAGTGTATCCTCTTTCCCAAAACATGTAAAACACAGAACCACAGAGCATAGGGCACTTCCACACATGGGCGTTGACCTTGGGAAAATGAAAAAATCAACCAGACACATGGACCCCAAAGTTGAGGGCTGCTGTCTTGCCATGAACCTCGACTCCGGTACACGTTTCATATCCCAGGAAAGAGCCAAGTGGACAAACACAAGTGGACAAGTGGACAAAGACAAGTGGACAAGTGGACAAGTGGTGCTACGTAGGTCCAATGGAGTGTCACTCAGCCATGAAATCCACGTCATGAGGCTGGTAGCAGCATCCTGAGTGGATTTAGGTACGATCATCCTCAGTGAAATAAGTCCCACAAAAAAAGAAACTTATGATATCACTTATCGAGGGAATATAAAAATCGCTCCCCATGAACTGAATCCCCAAACAGAACAGAGTCACGCTTTTAGAAAACATACTTATGCCTGCTTCAGTGGAAAGGTGAGGTGGGGTGACGCATAAAACTCGAGTTTGAAATGAGCACAGATACTCTTCCGAAAACCGAATATGGAATGGACACGACCTACTCCTTGCTCAATCAACTGGACTCACCAGACCCTGTTCATCGCACAAGTATCTATCCGACTAGTAAGCATCTTAAAAGCTAAGTCTTGAGATCTCTGTGTAAGTGCATCAAGTGTGTGTCAAGCGGCCTAAAAACAGCAGGGAAAATCAGCTCAGACGCATTCTGAGGATACATTTCCGACACAAAGAAGAAACAAGCAGGGCAAAACAGAGAGAAATTCTTCCAAAATGCGTTCAGGGACTGGCATGCAACCAGGATTGACCACATCTACAGCCCCATCGGCAGAAGACATAAGGCTGGACACTCTTGGAGCTGAGACGATTGGTGAGGTTGGGAAAGCAAATGCAGACCGTTGAAAGGAATCCTGCGTGCTCCCCATTCCATGGGTCCCAACTCTCCAGGTTCAACGCAATCTTCCGACAGCGAAAGCACTCATTGGAAACCCAGCGGATGCTACACCGTGGGATCGGGAAAGCTTTCTGAAACTCACCTCAGTTTTCATCTCCTGGTGCTCGTGTTCTCCATTCAGGCCCCCTTACTAACAATCTCCCCACTTGGAGACTCAGCGCCTTTGCATGCCTCTTTCGTACCGTCTGCAATTTGTCCGCAGGATGAACTGGAAGAGGGGGAACCAATGAGAGACTCGCTGGAGGTGTGTGGACGGGCACATGTCACTCTCATTTCCCATCGCGAAGAAGAATTCACCAAAGGCTCAGCCTGCCACCCCGGATCGACAATAGGGCGTGAAGCCATCCAGCCGTGTTGCGTGCCACTCACAAAAAAGCGACTTGGGAAATGGAGCTCAGGGGCACTGCCCTTCCCAAACCTGCAGAGTTCTAAACGATAACTATCGCCCCAAAATATATTGAGGTCAGGCTACGAAGAGGCGTTGAACGCAAGGCAGAACTGCAGGAAACGGATGTCAACGGGTACATCGGAATGGCCCCGATAGCACATGAAAAGCGCCAGAACGTGGACAATGATGCGGTTGGCCAAAAAGGGCGTATGCGTTTTTTCCTGAATATATTCAGGAAAAAACGCATACGCCCTTTTTGGCCAACCAAGCAACCTGGGAGATCAAATCAGCACTACAAATAAATCTCTCGCCACCCCCCCCCCCCCGGGGCAAAAGGGCCAGGCGAAAAAAGTCTAAAAACCAAAAAGGCAGGGCAGGCCACGGAGTCAAGGGAGCATTGTTAAGCTGATGGGCGGGATGTCAATGGCCAACAGCCAACCTTCACAAGTGTATCCTCTTTCCCAAAACATGTAAAACACAGAACCACAGAGCATAGGGCACTTCCACACATGGGCGTTGACCTTGGGAAAATGAAAAAATCAACCAGACACATGGACCCCAAAGTTGAGGGCTGCTGTCTTGAAATGAACCTCGACTCCGGTACACGTTTCATATCCCAGGAAAGAGCCAAGTGGACAAACACAAGTGGACAAGTGGACAAAGACAAGTGGACAAGTGGACAAGTGGTGCTACGTAGGTCCAATGGAGTGTCACTCAGCCATGAAATCCACGTCATGAGGCTGGTAGCAGCATCCTGAGTGGATTTAGGTACGATCATCCTCAGTGAAATAAGTCCCACAAAAAAAGAAACTTATGATATCACTTATCGAGGGAATGTAAAAATCGCTCCCCATGAACTGAATCCCCAAACAGAACAGAGTCACGCTTTTAGAAAACACACTTATGCCTGCTTCAGTGGAAAGGTGAGGTGGGGTGACGCATAAAACTCGAGTTTGAAATGAGCACAGATACTCTTCCGAAAACCGAATATGGAATGGACACGACCTACTCCTTGCTCAATCAACTGGACTCACCAGGCCCTGTTCATCGCACAAGTATCTATCCGACTAGTAAGCATCTTAAAAGCTAAGTCTTGAGATCTCTGTGTAAGTGCATCAAGTGTGTGTAAAGCGGCCTGAAAACAGCAGGGAAAATCAGCTCAGACCCATTCTGAGGATACATTTCCAACACAAAGAAGAAACAAGCAGGGCAAAACAGAGAGAAATTCTTCCAAAATGCGTTCAGGGACTGGCATGCAACCAGGATTGACCACTTCTACAGCCCCAGCGGCAGAAGACATAAGGCTGGACACTGTTGGGGCTGAGACGATTGGTGAGGTTGGGAAAGCAAATGCTGACCGTTGAAAGGAATCCTGCGTGCTCCCCATTCCATGGGTCCCAACTCTCCAGGTTCAACGCAATCTTCCGACAGAGAAAGCACTCATTGGAAACCCAGCGGATGCTACACCGTGGGATCGGGAAAGCTTTCTGAAACTCACCTCAGTTTTCATCTCCTGGTGCTCGTGTTCTCCATTCAGGCCCCCTTACTAACAATCTCCCCACTTGGAGACTCAGCGCCTTTGCATGCCTCTTTCGTACCGTCTGCAATTTGTCCGCAGGATGAACTGCAAGAGGGGGAACCAATGAGAGACTCGCTGGAGGTGTTTGGTCGGGCACATGTCACTCTCATTTCCCATCGCGAAGAAGAATTCACCAAAGGCTCAGCCTGCCAACCCGGATCGACAATAGGGCGTGAAGCCATCCAGCCGTGTTGCGTGCCACTCACAAAAAAGCGACTTGGGAAATGGAGCTCAGGGGCACTGCCCTTCCCAAACCTGCAGAGTTCTAAACGATAACTATCGCCCCAAAATATATTGAGGTCAGGCTACGAAGAGGCGTTGAACGCAAGGCAGAACTGCAGGAAACGGATGTCAACGGGTACATCGGAATGGCCCCGATAGCACATGAAAAGCGCCAGAACGTGGACAATGATGCGGTTGGCCAAAAAGGGCGTATGCGTTTTTTCCTGAATATATTCAGGAAAAAACGCATACGCCCTTTTTGGCCAACCAAGCAACCTCAGAGAGCAAATCAGCACTTCAAAGAAATCTCTCGCCCCCCCCCCCCCCCCGGGGCAAAAGGGCCAGGTGAAAAAAGTCTAAAAACCAGAAAGGCAGGGCAGGCCACGGAGTCAAGGGAGCCTTGTTAAGCTGATGGGCGGGATGTCAATGGCCAACTGCCAACCTTCACAAGTGTATCCTCTTTCCCAAAACATGTAAAGCACAGAACCATAGAGCATAGGGCACTTCCACACATGGGCGTTGACCTTGGGAAAATGAAAAAATCAACCAGACACAGGGACCCCATGGTTGAGGGCTGCTGTTTGACATGAACCTCGACTACGGTACACGTTTCATATCCCAGGAAAGAGCCAAGTGGACAAACACAAGTGGACAAGTGGACAAAGACAAGTGGACAAGTGGACAAGTGGTGCTACGTAGGTCCAATGGAGTGTCACTCAGCCATGAAATCCACGTCATGAGGCTGGTAGCAGCATCCTGAGTGGATTTAGGTACGATCATCCTCAGTGAAATAAGTCGCACAAAAAAAGAAACTTATGATATCACTTATCGAGGGAATGTAAAAATCGCTCCCCATGAACTGAATCCCCAAACAGAACAGAGTCACGCTTTTAGAAAACATACTTATGCCTGCTTCAGTGGAAAGGTGAGGTGGGGTGACGCATAAAACTCGAGTTTGAAATGAGCACAGATACTCTTCCGAAAACCGAATATGGAATGGACACGACCTACTCCTTGCTCAATCAACTGGACTCACCAGACCCTGTTCATCGCACAAGTATCTATCCGACTAGTAAGCATCTTAAAAGCTAAGTCTTGAGATCTCTGTGTAAGTGCATCAAGTGTGTGTAAAGCGGCCTGAAAACAGCAGGGAAAATCAGCTCAGACCCATTCTGAGGATACATTTCCAACACAAAGAAGAAACAAGCAGGGCAAAACAGAGAGAAATTCTTCCAAAATGCGTTCAGGGACTGGCATGCAACCAGGATTGACCACATCTACAGCCCCAGCGGCAGAAGACATAAGGCTGGACACTCTTGGGGCTGAGACGATTGGTGAGGTTGGGAAAGCAAATGCAGACCCTTGTAAGGAATCCTGCGTGCTCCCAATTCCATGGGTCCCAACTCTCTAGGTTCAACGCAATCTTCCGACAGCGAAAGCACTCATTGGAAACCCAGCGGATGCTACACCGTGGGATCGGGAAAGCTTTCTGAAACTCACCTCAGTTTTCATCTCCTGGTGCTCGTGTTCTCCATTCAGGCCCCCTTACTAACAATCTCCCCACTTGGAGACTCAGCGCCTTTGCATGCCTCTTTCGTACCGTCTGCAATTTGTCCGCAGGATGAACTGCAAGAGGGGGAACCAATGAGAGACTCGCTGGAGGTGTGTGGTCGGGCACATGTCACTCTCATTTCCCATCGCGAAGAAGAATTCACCAAAGGCTCAGCCTGCCAACCCGGATCGACAATAGGGCGTGAAGCCATCCAGCCGTGTTGCGTGCCACTCACAAAAAAGCGACTTGGGAAATGGAGCTCAGGGGCACTGCCCTTCCCAAACCTGCAGAGTTCTAAACGATAACTATCGCCCCAAAATATATTGAGGTCAGGCTACGAAGAGGCGTTGAACGCAAGGCAGAACTGCAGGAAACGGATGTCAACGGGTACATCGGAATGGCCCCCATAGCACATGAAAAGCGCCAGAACGTGGACAATGATGCGGTTGGCCAAAAAGGGCGTATGCGTTTTTTCCTGAATATATTCAGGAAAAAACGCATACGCCCTTTTTGGCCAACCAAGCAACCTGGGAGAGCAAATCAGCACTACAAAGAAATCTCTCGCCCCCCCCCCCCCGGGGCAAAAGGGCCAGGTGAAAAAAGTCTAAAAACCAGAAAGGCAGGGCAGGCCACGGAGTCAAGGGAGCCTTGTTAAGCTGATGGGCGGGATGTCAATGGCCAAAAGCCAATCTTCACAAGTGTATCCTCTTTCCCAAAACATGTAAAACACAGAACCACAGAGCATAGAGCACTTCCACACATGGGCGTTGACCTTGGGAAAATGAAAAAATCAACCAGACACATGGACCCCAAAGTTGAGGGATGCTGTCTTGAAATGAACCTCGACTCCGGTACACGTTTCATATCCCAGGAAAGAGCCAAGTGGACAAACAGAAGTGGACAAGTGGACAAAGACAAGTGGACAAGTGGACAAGTGGTGTACGTAGGTCCAATGGAGTGTCACTCCGCCATAAAATCCACGTCATGAGGCTGGTAGCAGCATCCTGAGTGGATTTAGGTACGATCATCCTCAGTGAAATAAGTCCCACAAAAAAAGAAACTTATGATATCACTTATCGAGGGAATGTAAAAATCGCTCCCCATGAACTGAATCCCCAAACAGAACAGAGTCACGCTTTTAGAAAACACACTTATGCCTGCTTCAGTGGGAAGGTGAGGTGGGGTGACGCATAAAACTCGAGTTTGAAATGAGCACAGATACTCTTCCGAAAACCGAATATGGAATGGACACGACCTACTCCTTGCTCAATCAACTGGACTCACCAGACCCTGTTCATCGCACTAGTATCTATCCGACTAGTAAGCATCTTAAAAGCTAAGTCTTGAGATCTCTGTGTAAGTGCATCAAGTGTGTGTCAAGCGGCCTAAAAACAGCAGGGAAAATCAGCTCAGACCCATTCTGAGGATACATTTCCAACACAAAGAAGAAACAAGCAGGGCAAAACAGAGAGAAATTCTTCCAAAATGCGTTCAGGGACTGGCATGCAACCAGGATTGACCACTTCTACAGCCCCAGCGGCAGAAGACATAAGGCTGGACACTCTTGGGGCTGAGACGATTGGTGAGGTTGGGAAAGCAAATGCTGACCGTTGAAAGGAATCCTGCGTGCTCCCCATTCCATGGGTCCCAACTCTCCAGGTTCAACGCAATCTTCCGACAGCGAAAGCACGCATTGGAAACTCAGCGGATGCTACACCGTGGGATCGGGAAAGCTTTCTGAAACTCACCTCAGTTTTCATCTCCTGGTGCTCGTGTTCTCCATTCAGGCCCCCTTACTAACAATCTCCCCACTTGGAGACTCAGCGCCTTTCCATGCCTCTTTCGTACCGTCTGCAATTTGTCCGCAGGATGAACTGCAAGAGGGGGAACCAATGAGAGACTCGCTGGAGGTGTTTGCTCGGGCACATGTCACTCTCATTTCCCATCGCGAAGAAGAATTCACCAAAGGCTCAGCCTGCCACCCCGGATCGACAATAGGGCGTGAAGCCATCCAGCCCTGTTGCGTGCCACTCACAAAAAAGCGACTTGGGAAATGGAGCTCAGGGGCACTGCCCTTCCCAAACCTGCAGAGTTCTAAACGATAACTATCGCCCCAAAATATATTGAGGTCAGGGTACGAAGAGGCGTTGAACGCAAGGCAGAACTGCAGGAAACGGATGTCAACGGGTACATCGGAATGGCCCCCATAGCACATGAAAAGCGCCAGAACGTGGACAATGATGCGGTTGGCCAAAAAGGGCGTATGCGTTTTTTCCTGAATATATTCAGGAAAAAACGCATACGCCCTTTTTGGCCAACCAAGCAACCTCGGAGAGCAAATCAGCACTACAAAGAAATCTCTCGCCCCACCCCCGGGGCAAAAGGGCCAGGTGAAAAAAGGCTAAAAACCAGAAAGGCAGGGCAGGCCACGGAGTCAAGGGAGCCTTGTTAAGCTGATGGGCGGGATGTCAATGGCCAACAGCCAATCTTCACAAGTGTATCCTCTTTCCCAAAACATGTAAAACACAGAACCACAGAGCATAGGGCACTTCCACACATGGGCGTTGACCTTGGGAAAATGAAAAAATCAACCAGACACATGGACCCCAAAGTTGAGGGCTGCTGTCTTGAAATGAACCTCGACTCCGGTACACGTTTCATATCCCAGGAAAGAGCCAAGTGGACAAACAGAAGTGGACAAGTGGACAAAGACAAGTGGACAAGTGGACAAGTGGTGTACGTAGGTCCAATGGAGTGTCACTCCGCCATAAAATCCACGTCATGAGGCTGGTAGCAGCATCCTGAGTGGATTTAGGTACGATCATCCTCAGTGAAATAAGTCCCACAAAAAAGAAACTTATGATATCACTTATCGAGGGAATGTAAAAATCGCTCCCCATGAACTGAATCCCCAAACAGAACAGAGTCACGCTTTTAGAAAACACACTTATGCCTGCTTCAGGGGAAAGATGAGGTGGGGTGACGCATAAAACTCGAGTTTGAAATGAGCACAGATACTCTTCCGAAAACCGAATATGGAATGGACACGACCTTCTCCTTGCTCAATCAACTGCACTCACCAGACCCTGTTCATCGCACAAGTATCTATCCGACTAGTAAGCATCTTGAAAGGTAAGTCTTGAGATCTCTGTGTAAGTGCATCAAGTGTGTGTAAAGCGGCCTAAAAACAGCAGGGAAAATCAGCTCAGACCCATTCTGACGATACATTTCCAACACAAAGAAGAAACAAGCAGGGCAAAACAGAGAGAAATTCTTCCAAAATGCGTTCAGGGACTGGCATGCAACCAGGATTGACCACATCTACAGCCCCATCGGCAGAAGACATAAGGCTGGACACTCTTGGGGCTGAGACGATTGGTGAGGTTGGGAAAGCAAATGCAGACCGTTGAAAGGACTCCTGCGTGCTCCCCATTCCATGGGTCCCAACTCTCCAGGTTCAACGCAATCTTCCGACAGCGAAAGCACTCATTGGAAACCCAGCGGATGCTACACCGTGGGATCGGGAAAGCTTTCTGAAACTCACCTCAGTTTTCATCTCCTGGTGCTCGTGTTCTCCATTCAGGCCCCCTTACTAACAATCTCCCCACTTGGAGACTCAGCGCCTTTGCATGCCTCTTTCGTACCGTCTGCAATTTGTCCGCAGGATGAACTGGAAGAGGGGGAACCAATGACAGACTCGCTGGAGGTGTGTGGTCGGGCACATGTCACTCTCATTTCCCATCGCGAAGAAGAATTCACCAAAGGCTCAGCCTGCCACCCCGGATCGACAATAGGGCGTGAAGCCATCCAGCCGTGTTGCGTCCCACTCACAAAAAAGCGACTTGGGAAATGGAGCTCAGGGGCACTGCCCTTCCCAAACCTGCAGAGTTCTAAACGATAACTATCGCCCCAAAATATATTGAGGTCAGGCTACGAAGAGGCGTTGAACGCAAGGCAGAACTGCAGGAAACGGATGTCAACGGGTACATCGGAATGGCCCCCATAGCACATGAAAAGCGCCAGAACGTGGACAATGATGCGGTTGGCCAAAAAGGGCGTATGCATTTTTTCCTGAAAATATTCAGGAAAAAACGCATACGCCCTTTTTGGCCAACCAAGCAACCTCGGAGAGCAAATCAGCACTACAAAGAAATCTCTCGCCCCCCCCCGGGGCAAAAGGGCCAGGCGAAAAAAGTCTAAAAACCAGAAAGGCAGGGCAGGCCACGGAGTCAAGGGAGCCTTGTTAAGCTGATGGGCGGGATGTCAATGGCCAACAGTCAATCTTCACAAGTGTATCCTCTTTCCCAAAACATGTAAAACACAGAACCACAGAGCATAGGGCACTTCCACACATGGGCGTTGACCTTGGGAAAATGAAAAAATCAACCACACACAGGGACCCCATGGTTGAGGGCTGCTGTCTTGACATGAACCTCGACTCCGGTACACGTTTCATATCCCAGGAAAGAGCCAAGTGGACAAACACAAGTGGACAAGTGGACAAAGACAAGTGGACAAGTGGACAAGTGGTGCTACGTAGGTCCAATGGAGTGTCACTCAGCCATGAAATCCACGTCATGAGGCTGGTAGCAGCATCCTGAGTGGATTTAGGTACAATCATCCTCAGTGAAATAAGTCCCACAAAAAAAGAAACTTATGATATCACTTATCGAGGAAATGTAAAAATCGCTCCCCATGAACTGAATCCCCAAACAGAACAGAGTCACGCTTTTCGAAAACACACTTATGCCTGCTTCAGGGGAAAGGTGAGGTGGGGTGACGCATAAAACTCGAGTTTGAAATGAGCACAGATACTCTTCCGAAAACCGAATATGGAATGGACACGACCTACTCCTTGCTCAATCAACTGGACTCACCAGACCCTGTTCATCGCACAAGTATCTATCCGACTAGTAAGCATCTTAAAAGCTAAGTCTTGAGATCTCTGTGTAAGTGCATCAAGTGTGTGTAAAGCGGCCTAAAAACAGCAGGGAAAATCAGCTCAGACCTATTCTGAGGATACATTTCCAACACAAAGAAGAAACAAGCAGGGCAAAAGAGAGAGAAATTCTTCCAAAATGCGTTCAGGGACTGGCATGCAACCAGGATTGACCACATCTACAGCCCCAGCGGCAGAAGACATAAGGCTGGACACTCTTGGGGCTGAGACGATTGGTGAGGTTGGGAAAGCAAATGCAGACCCTTGAAAGGAATCCTGCGTGCTCCCCATTCCATGGGTCCCAACTCTCCAGGTTCAACGCAATCTTCCGACAGCGAAAGCACTCATTGGAAACCCAGCGGATGCTACACCGTGGGATCGGGAAAGCTTTCTGAAACTCACCTCAGTTTTCATCTCCTGGTGCTCGTGTTCTCCATTCAGGCCCCCTTACGAACAATCTCCCCACTTGGAGACTCAGCGCCTTTGCATGCCTCTTTCGTACCGTCTGCAATTTGTCCGCAGGATGTACTGGAAGAGGGGGAGCCAATGAGAGACTCGCTGGAGGTGTGTGGTCGGGCACATGTCACTCTCATTTCCCATCGCGAAGAAGAATTCACCAAAGGCTCAGCCTGCCACCCCGGATCGACAATAGGGTGTGTATCCATCCAGCCGTGTTGCGTCCCACTCACAAAAAAGCGACTTGGGAAATGGAGCTCAGGGGCACTGCACTTCCCAAACCTGCAGAGTTCTAAACGATAACTATCGCCCCCAAATATATTGAGGTCAGGCTACGAAGAGGCGTTGAACGCAAGGCAGAACTGCAGGAAACGGATGTCAACGGGTACATCGGAATGGCCACGATAGCACATGAAAAGCGCCAGAACGTGGACAATGATGCGGTTGGCCAAAAAGGGCGTATGCATTTTTTCCTGAATATATTCAGGAAAAAACGCATACGCCCTTTTTGGCCAACCAAGCAACCTCGGAGAGCAAATCAGCACTACCAAGAAATCTCTCGCCCCCCCCCGGGGCAAAAGGGCCAGGCGAAAAAAGTCTAAAAACCAGAAAGGCAGGGCAGGCGACGGAGTCAAGGGAGCCTTGTTAAGCTGATGGGCGGGATGTCAATGGCCAACAGCCAATCTTCACAAGTGTATCCTCTTTCCCAAAACATGTAAAACACAGAACCACAGAGCATAGGGCACTTCCACACATGGGCGTTGACCTTGGGAAAATGAAAAAATCAACCAGACACATGGACCCCAAAGTTGAGGGCTGCTGTCTTGACATGAACCTCGACTCCGGTACACGTATCATATCCCAGGAAAGAGCCAAGTGGACAAACACAAGTGGACAAGTGGACAAAGACAAGTGGACAAGTGGACAAGTGGTGCTACGTAGGTCCAATGGAGTGTCACTCAGCCATGAAATCCACGTCATGAGGCTGGTAGCAGCATCCTGAGTGGATTTAGGTACGATCATCCTCAGTGAAATAAGTCCCACAAAAAAAGAAACTTATGATATCACTTATCGAGGGAATGTAAAAATCGCTCCCCATGAACTGAATCCCCAAACAGAACAGAGTCACGCTTTTAGAAAACACACTTATGCCTGCTTCAGTGGAAAGGTGAGGTGGGGTGACGCATAAAACTCGAGTTTGAAATGAGCACAGATACTCTTCCGAAAACCGAATATGGAATGGACACGACCTACTCCTTGCTCAATCAACTGGACTCACCAGACCCTGTTCATCGCACAAGTATCTATCCGACTAGTAAGCATCTTAAAAGCTAAGTCTTGAGATCTCTGTGTAAGTGCATCAAGTGTGTGTAAAGCGGCCTAAAAACAGCAGGGAAAATCAGCTCAGACCCATTCTGAGGATACATTTCCAACACAAAGAAGAAACAAGCAGGGCAAAACAGAGAGAAATTCTTCCAAAATGCGTTCAGGGACTGGCATGCAACCAGGATTGACCACTTCTACAGCCCCAGCGGCAGAAGACATAAGGCTGGACACTCTTGGGGCTGAGACGATTGGTGAGGTTGGGAAAGCAAATGCTGACCGTTGAAAGGAATCCTGCGTGCTCCCCATTCCATGGGTCCCAACTCTCCAGGTTCAACGCAATCTTCCGACAGCGAAAGCACTCATTGGAAACCCAGCGGATGCTACACCGTGGGATCGGGAAAGCTTTCTGAAACTCACCTCAGTTTTCATCTCCTGGTGCTCGTGTTCTCCATTCAGGCCCCCTTACTAAAAATCTCCCCACTTGGAGACTCAGCGCCTTTGCATGCCTCTTTCGTACCGTCTGCAATTTGTCCGCAGAATGAACTGCAAGAGGGGGAACCAATGAGAGACTCGCTGGAGGTGTTTGGTCGGGCACATGTCACTCTCATTTCCCATCGCGAAGAAGAATTCACCAAAGGCTCAGCCTGGCACCCCGGATCGACAATAGGGGGTGAAGCCATCCAGCCGTGTTGCGTCCCACTCACAAAAAAGCGACTTGGGAAATGGAGCTCAGGGGCACTGCCCTTCACAAACCTGCAAAGTTCTAAACGATAACTATCGCCCCCAAATATATTGAGATCAGGCTACGAAGAGGCGTTGAACGCAAGGCAGAACTGCAGGAAACGGATGTCAACGGGTACATCGGAATGGCCCCGATAGCACATGAAAAGCGCCAGAATGTGGACAATGAGGCGGTTGGCCAAAAAGGGCGTTGGCGTTTTTTCCTGAATATATTCAGGAAAAAACGCCTATGCCCTTTTTGGCCAACCAAGCAACCTGGGAGAGCAAATCAGCACTACAAAGAAATCAATCGCCCCCCCCCCCCCGGGGCAAAAGGGCCAGGCGAAAAAAGTCTAAAAACCAGAAAGGCAGGGCAGGCCACGGAGTCAAGGGAGCCTTGTTAAGCTGATGGGCGGGATGTCAATGGCCAACAGCCAACCTTCACAAGTGTATCCTCTTTCCCAAAACATGTAAAGCACAGAACCACAGAGCATAGGGCACTTCCACACATGGGCGTTGACCTTGGGAAAATGAAAAAATCAACCACACACAGGGACCCCAAAGTTGAGGGCTGCTGTCTTGACATGAACCTCGACTCCTGTACACGTTTCATATCCCAGGAAAGAGCCAAGTGGACAAACACAAGTGGAAAATTGGACAAAGGCAAGTGGACAAGTGGACAAGTGGTGCTACGTAGGTCCAATGGAGTGTCACTCAGCCATGAAATCCACGTCATGAGGCTGGTAGCAGCATCCTGAGTGGATTTAGGTACGATCATCCTCAGTGAAATAAGTCCCACACAAAAAGAAACTTATGATATCACTTATCGAGGGAATGTAAAAATCGCTCCCCATGAACTGAATCCCCAAACAGAACAGAGTCACGCTTTTAGAAAACACACTTATGCCTGCTTCAGGGGAAAGGTGAGGTGGGGTGACGCATAAAACTCGAGTTTGAAATGAGCACAGATACTCTTGTGAAAACCGAATATGGAATGGACACGACCTACTCCTTGCTCAATCAACTGGACTCACCAGACCCTGTTCATCGCACAAGTATCTATCCGACTAGTAAGCATCTTAAAAGCTAAGTCTTGAGATCTCTGTGTAAGTGCATCAAGTGTGTGTAAAGCGGCCTAAAAACAGCAGGGAAAATCAGCTCAGACCCATTCTGAGGATACATTTCCAACACAAAGAAGAAACAAGCAGGGCAAAACAGAGAGAAATTCCTCCAAAATGCGTTCAGGGACTGGCATGCAACCAGGATTGACCACATCTACAGCCCCAGCGGCAGAAGACATAAGGCTGGACACTCTTGGGGCTGAGACGATTGGTGAGGTTGGGAAAGCAAATGCAGACCCTTGAAAGGAATCCTGCGTGCTCCCCATTCCATGGGTCCCAACTCTCCAGGTTCAACGCAATCTTCCGACAGCGAAAGCACTCATTGGAAACCCAGCGGATGCTACACCGTGGGATCGGGAAAGCTTTCTGAAACTCACCTCAGTTTTCATCTCCTGGTGCTCGTGTTCTCCATTCAGGCCCCCTTACTAACAATCTCCCCACTTGGAGACTCGGCGCCTTTCCATGCCTCTTTCGTACCGTCTGCAATTTGTCCGCAGGATGAACTGCAAGAGGGGGAACCAATGAGAGACTCGCTGGAGGTGTGTGGTCGGGCACATGTCACTCTCATTTCCCATCGGGAAGAAGAATTCACCAAAGGCTCAGCCTGCCACCCCGGATCGACAATAGGGCGTGAAGCCATCCAGCCGTGTTGCGTCCCACTCACAAAAAAGCGACTTGGGAAATGGAGCTCAGGGGCACTGTCCTTCCCAAACCTGCAGAGTTCTAAACGATAACTATCGCCCCCAAATATATTGAGGTCAGGCTACGAAGAGGCGTTGAACGCAAGGCAGAACTGCAGGAAACGGATATCAACGGGTACATCGGAATGGCCCCCATAGCACATGAAAAGCGCCAGAACGTGGACAATGATGCGGTTGGCCAAAAAGGGCGTATGCGTTTTTTCCTGAATATATTCAGGAAAAAAAGCATACGCCCTTTTTGGCCAACCAAGCAACCTGGGAGAGCAAATCAGCACTACAAAGAAATCTCTCGCCCCCCCCGCCCCCCGGGGCAAAAGGGTCAGGTGAAAAAAGTCTAAAAACCAGAAAGGCAGGGCAGGCCACGGAGTCAAGGGAGCCTTGTTAAGCTGATGGGCGGGATGTCAATGGCCAACAGCCAATCTTCACAAGTGTATCCTCTTTCCCAAAACATGTAAAACACAGAACCACAGAGCATAGGGCACTTCCACACATGGGCGTTGACCTTGGGAAAATGAAAAAATCAACCACACACAGGGACCCCATGGTTGCGGGCTGCTGTCTTCACATGAACCTCGACTCTGGTACACGTTTCATATCCCAAGAAAGAGCCAAGTGGACAAAGACAAGTGGACAAGTGGACAAAGACAAGTGGACAAGTGGTGCTACGTAGGTCCAATGGAGTGTCACTCAGCCATGAAATCCACGTCATGAGGCTGGTAGCAGCATTCTGATTGGATTTAGGTATGTTCATCCTCAGTGAAATAAGTCCCACAAAAAAGAAACTTATGATATCACTTATCGAGGGAATGTAAAAATCGCTCCCCATGAACTAAATCCCCAAACAGAACAGAGTCACGCTTTTAGAAAACACACTTATGCCTGCTTTAGGGGAAAGGTGAGGTGGGGTGACGCATAAAACTCGAGTTTGAAATGAGCACAGATACTCTTCAGAAAACCGAATATGGAATGGACACGACCTACTCCTTGCTCAATCAATTGGACTCACCAGACCCTGTTCATCGCACAAGTATCTATCCAACTAGTAAGCATCTTAAAAGCTATGTCTTGATATCTCTGTGTAAGTGCATCAAGTGTGTGTCAAGCGGCCTAAAAACAGCAGGGAAAATCAGCTCAGACCCATTCTGAGGATACATTTCCAACACAAAGAAGAAACAAGCAGGGCAAAACAGAGAGAAATTCTTCCAAAATGCGTTCAGGGACTGGCATGCAACCAGGATTGACCACATCTACTGCCCCAGTGGCAGAAGACATAAGACTGGACACACTTGGGGCTGAGACGATTGGTGAGGTTGGGAAAGCAAATGCAGACCGTTGAAAGGAATCCTGCGTGCTGCCCATTCCATGGGTCCCAACTCTCCAGGTTCAACGCAATCTTCCGACAGCGAAAGCACTCATTGGAAACCCAGCGGATGCTACACCGTGGGATCGGGAAAGCTTTCTGAAACTCACCTCAGTTTTCATCTCCTGGTGCTCGTGTTCTCCATTCAGGCCCCCTTACTAACAATCTCCCCACGTGGAGACTCAGCGCCTTTGCATGCCTCTTTCGTACCGTCTGCAATTTGTCCGCAGGATGAACTGGAAGAGGGGGAACCAATGACAGACTCGCTGGAGGTGTGTGGTCGGGCACATGTCACTCTCATTTCCCATCGCGAAGAAGAATTCACCAAAGGCTCAGCCTGCCACCCCGGATCGACAATAGGGCGTGAAGCCATCCAGCCGTGTTGCGTCCCACTCACAAAAAAGCGACTTGGGAAATGGAGCTCAGGGGCACTGCCCTTCCCAAACCTGCAGAGTTCTAAACGATAACTATCGCCCCAAAATATATTGAGGTCAGGCTACGAAGAGGCGTTGAACGCAAGGCAGAACTGCAGGAAACGGATGTCAACGGGTACATCGGAATGGCCCCCATAGCACATGAAAAGCGCCAGAACGTGGACAATGATGCGGTTGGCCAAAAAGGGCGTATGCATTTTTTCCTGAAAATATTCAGGAAAAAACGCATACGCCCTTTTTGGCCAACCAAGCAACCTCGGAGAGCAAATCAGCACTACAAAGAAATCTCTCGCCCCCCCCCGGGGCAAAAGGGCCAGGCGAAAAAAGTCTAAAAACCAGAAAGGCAGGGCAGGCCACGGAGTCAAGGGAGCCTTGTTAAGCTGATGGGCGGGATGTCAATGGCCAACAGTCAATCTTCACAAGTGTATCCTCTTTCCCAAAACATGTAAAACACAGAACCACAGAGCATAGGGCACTTCCACACATGGGCGTTGACCTTGGGAAAATGAAAAAATCAACCACACACAGGGACCCCATGGTTGAGGGCTGCTGTCTTGACATGAACCTCGACTCCGGTACACGTTTCATATCCCAGGAAAGAGCCAAGTGGACAAACACAAGTGGACAAGTGGACAAAGACAAGTGGACAAGTGGACAAGTGGTGCTACGTAGGTCCAATGGAGTGTCACTCAGCCATGAAATCCACGTCATGAGGCTGGTAGCAGCATCCTGAGTGGATTTAGGTACGATCATCCTCAGTGAAATAAGTCCCACAAAAAAAGAAACTTATGATATCACTTATCGAGGGAATGTAAAAATCGCTCCCCATGAACTGAATCCCCAAACAGAACAGAGTCACGCTTTTAGAAAACACACTTATGCCTGCTTCAGGGGAAAGGTGAGGTGGGGTGACGCATAAAACTCGAGTTTGAAATGAGCACAGATACTCTTCCGAAAACCGAATATGGAATGGACACGACCTACTCCTTGCTCAATCAACTGGACTCACCAGACCCTGTTCATCGCACAAGTATCTATCCGACTAGTAAGCATCTTAAAAGCAAAGTCTTGAGATCTCTGTGTAAGTGCATCAAGTGTGTGTAAAGCGGCCAAAAAACAGCAGGGAAAATCAGCTCAGACCCATTCTGAGGATACATTTCCAACACAAAGAAGAAACAAGCAGGGGAAAACAGAGAGAAATTCTTGCAAAATGCGTTCAGGGACTGGCATGCAACCAGGATTGACCACATCTACAGCCCCAGCGGCAGAAGACATAAGGCTGGACACTCTTGGGGCTGAGACGATTGGTGAGGTTGGGAAAGCAAATGCAGACCCTTGAAAGGAATCCTGCGTGCTCCCCATTCCATGGGTCCCAACTCTCCAGGTTCAACGCAATCTTCCGACAGCGAAAGCACTCATTGGAAACCCAGCGGATGCTACACCGTGGGATCGGGAAAGCTTTCTGAAACTCACCTCAGTTTTCATCTCCTGGTGCTCGTGTTCTCCATTCAGGCCCCCTTACTAACAATCTCCCCACTTGGAGACTCAGCGCCTTTGCATGCCTCTTTCGAACCGTCTGCAATTTGTCCGCAGGATGAACTGCAAGAGGGGGAACCAATGAGAGACTCGCTGGAGGTGTTTGGTCGGGCACATGTCACTCTCATTTCCCATCGCGAAGAAGAATTCACCAAAGGCTCAGCCTGCCAACCCGGATCGACAATAGGGCGTGAAGCCATCCAGCCGTGTTGCGTCCCACTCACAAAAAAGCGACTTGGGAAATGGAGCTCAGGGGCACTGCACTTCCCAAACCTGCAGAGTTCTAAACGATAACTATCGCCCCCAAATATATTGAGGTCAGGCTACGAAGAGGCGTTGAACGCAAGGCAGAACTGCAGGAAACGGATGTCAACGGGTACATCGGAATGGCCCCGATAGCACATGAAAAGCGCCAGAACGTGGACAATGATGCGGTTGGCCAAAAAGGGCGTATGCGTTTTTTCCTGAATATATTCAGGAAAAAACGCATACGCCCTTTTTGGCCAACCAAGCAACCTCGGAGAGCAAATCAGCACTACAAAGAAATCTCTCGCCCCCCCCCCCCCCCGGGGCAAAAGGGCCAGGCGAAAAAAGTCTAAAAACCAGAAAGGCAGGGCAGGCGACGGAGTCAAGGGAGCCTTGTTAAGCTGATGGGCGGGATGTCAATGGCCAACAGCCAATCTTCACAAGTGTATCCTCTTTCCCAAAACATGTAAAACACAGAACCACAGAGCATAGGGCACTTCCACACATGGGCGTTGACCTTGGGAAAATGAAAAAATCAACCAGACACATGGACCCCAAAGTTGAGGGCTGCTGTCTTGCCATGAACCTCGACTCCGGTACACGTATCATATCCCAGGAAAGAGCCAAGTGGACAAACACAAGTGGACAAGTGGACAAAGACAAGTGGACAAGTGGACAAGTGGTGCTACGTAGGTCCAATGGAGTGTCACTCAGCCATGAAATCCACGTCATGAGGCTGGTAGCAGCATCCTGAGTGGATTTAGGTACGATCATCCTCAGTGAAATAAGTCCCACAAAAAAAGAAACTTATGATATCACTTATCGAGGGAATGTAAAAATCGCTCCCCATGAACTGAATCCCCAAACAGAACAGAGTCACGCTTTTAGAAAACACACTTATGCCTGCTTCAGTGGAAAGGTGAGGTGGGGTGACGCATAAAACTCGAGTTTGAAATGAGCACAGATACTCTTCCGAAAACCGAATATGGAATGGACACGACCTACTCCTTGCTCAATCAACTGGACTCACCAGACCCTGTTCATCGCACAAGTATCTATCCGACTAGTAAGCATCTTAAAAGCTAAGTCTTGAGATCTCTGTGTAAGTGCATCAAGTGTGTGTAAAGCGGCCTAAAAACAGCAGGGAAAATCAGCTCAGACCCATTCTGAGGATACATTTCCAACACAAAGAAGAAACAAGCAGGGCAAAACAGAGAGAAATTCTTCCAAAATGCGTTCAGGGACTGGCATGCAACCAGGATTGACCACTTCTACAGCCCCAGCGGCAGAAGACATAAGGCTGGACACTCTTGGGGCTGAGACGATTGGTGAGGTTGGGAAAGCAAATGCAGACCCTTGAAAGGAATCCTGCGTGCTCCCCATTCCATGGGTCCCAACTCTCCAGGTTCAACGCAATCTTCCGACAGCGAAAGCACTCATTGGAAACCCAGCGGATGCTACACCGTGGGATCGGGAAAGCTTTCTGAAACTCACCTCAGTTTTCATCTCCTGGTGCTCGTGTTCTCCATTCAGGCCCCCTTACTAACAATCTCCCCACTTGGAGACTCAGCGCCTTTGCATGCCTCTTTCGTACCGTCTGCAATTTGTCCGCAGGATGAACTGCAAGAGGGGGAACCAATGAGAGACTCGCTGGAGGTGTTTGGTCGGGCACATGTCACTCTCATTTCCCATCGCGAAGAAGAATTCACCAAAGGCTCAGCCTGGCACCCCGGATCGACAATAGGGGGTGAAGCCATCCAGCCGTGTTGCGTCCCACTCACAAAAAAGCGACTTGGGAAATGGAGCTCAGGGGCACTGCCCTTCACAAACCTGCAAAGTTCTAAACGATAACTATCGCCCCCAAATATATTGAGATCAGGCTCCGAAGAGGCGTTGAACGCAAGGCAGAACTGCAGGAAACGGATGTCAACGGGTACATCGGAATGGCCCCGATAGCACATGAAAAGCGCCAGAATGTGTACAATGAGGCGGTTGGCCAAAAAGGGCGTTGGCGTTTTTTCCTGAATATATTCAGGAAAAAACGCCTATGCCCTTTTTGGCCAACCAAGCAACCTCGGAGAGCAAATCAGCACTACAAAGAAATCTCTCGTCCCCCCCCCGGGGCAAAAGGGCCAGGCGAAAAAAGTCTAAAAACCAGAAAGGCAGGGCAGGCCACAGAGTCAAGGGAGCCTTGTTAAGCTGATGGGCGGGATGTCAATGGCCAACAGCCAATCTTCACAAGTGTATCCTCTTTCCCAAAACATGTAAAACACAGAACCACAGAGCATAGGGCACTTCCACACATGGGCGTTGACCTTGGGAAAATGAAAAAATCAACCACACACAGGGACCCCATGGTTGAGGGCTGCTGTCTTGACATGAACCTCGACTCCGGTACACGTTTCATATCCCAGGAAAGAGCCAAGTGGACAAACAGAAGTGGACAAGTGGACAAAGACAAGTGGACAAGTGGACAAGTGGTGCTACGTAGGTCCAATGGAGTGTCACTCAGCCATGAAATCCACGTCATGAGGCTGGTAGCAGCATCCTGAGTGGATTTAGGTACGATCATCCTCAGTGAAATAAGTCCCACACAAAAAGAAACTTATGATATCACTTATCGAGGGAATGTAAAAATCGC
Source organism: Kogia breviceps (assembly GCF_026419965.1). Classification (NCBI taxonomy): domain Eukaryota; kingdom Metazoa; phylum Chordata; class Mammalia; order Artiodactyla; family Physeteridae; genus Kogia; species Kogia breviceps. The sequence continues at coordinate 46,332,466 of NC_081315.1, forward strand.
TCCCCATGAACTGAATCCCCAAACAGAACAGAGTCACGCTTTTAGAAAACACACTTATGCCTGCTTCAGGGGAAAGGTGAGGTGGGGTGACGCATAAAACTCGAGTTTGAAATGAGCACAGATACCCTTCAGAAAACCGAATATGGAATGGACACGACCCACTCCTTGCTCAATCAACTGGACTCACCAGACCCTGTTCATCGCACAAGTATCTATCTGACTAGTAAGCATCTTAAAAGCTAAGTCTTGATATCTCTGTGTAAGTGCATCAAGTGTGTGTAAACCGGCCTAAAAACAGCAGGGAAAATCAGCTCAGACGCATTCTGAGGATACATTTCCGACACAAAGAAGAAACAAGCAGGGCAAAACAGAGAGAAATTCTTCCAAAATGCGTTCAGGGACTGGCATGCAACCAGGATTGACCACATCTACAGCCCCAGCGGCAGAAGACATAAGGCTGGACACTCTTGGGGCTGAGACGATTGGTGAGGTTGGGAAAGCAAATGCAGACCCTTGAAAGGAATCCTGCGTGCTCCCCATTCCATGAGTCCCAACTCTCCAGGTTCAACGCAATCTTCCGACAGCGAAAGCACTCATTGGAAACCCAGCGGATGCTACACCGTGGGATCGGGAAAGCTTTCTGAAACTCACCTCAGTATTCATCTCCTGGTTCTCGTGTTCTCCATTCAGGCCCCCTTACTAACAATCTCCACACTTGGAGACTCAGCGCCTTTGCATGCCTCTTTCGTACCGTCTGCAATTTGTCCGCAGGATGAACTGCAAGAGGGGGAACCAATGAGAGACTCGCTGGAGGTGTTTGGTCGGGCACATGTCACTCTCATTTCCCATCGCGAAGAAGAATTCACCAAAGGCTCAGCCTGCCACCCCGGATCGACAATAGGGCGTGAAGCCATCCAGCCGTGTTGCGTCCCAGTCACAAAAAAGCGACTTGCGAAATGGAGCTCAGGGGCACTGCCCTTCCCAAACCTGCAGAGTTCTAAACGATAACTATCGCCCCCAAATATATTGAGGTCAGGCTACGAAGAGGCGTTGAACGCAAGGCAGAACTGCAGGAAACGGATGTCAACGGGTACATCGGAATGGCCCGGATAGCACATGAAAAGCGCCAGAACGTGGACAATGATGCGGTTGGCCAAAAAGGGCGTATGCGTTTTTTCCTGAATATATTCAGGAAAAAACGCATACGCCCTTTTTGGCCAACCAAGCAACCTCTGAGAGCAAATCAGCACTACAAAGAAATCTCTCGCCCCCCCCCTCCCCGGGGCAAAAGATCCAGGCGAAAAAAGTCTAAAAACCAGAAAGGCAGGGCAGGCCACGGAGTCAAGGGAGCCTTGTTAAGCTGATGGGCGGGATGTCAATGGCCAACAGCCAATCTTCACAAGTGTATCCTCTTTCCCAAAACATGTAAAACACAGAACCACAGAGCATAGGGCAGTTCCACACATGGGCGTTGACCTTGGGAAAATGAAAAAATCAACCAGACACAGGGACCCCAAAGTTGAGGGCTGCTGTCTTGACATGAACCTCGACTCCGGTACACGTTTCATATCCCAGGAAAGAGCCAAGTGGACAAACACAAGTGGACAAATGGACAAAGACAAGTGGACAAGTGGACAGGTGGTGCTACGTAGGTCCAATGGAGTGTCACTCCGCCATAAAATCCACGTCATGAGGCTGGTAGCAGCATCCTGAGTGGATTTAGGTACGATCATCCTCAGTGAAATAAGTCCCACAAAAAAAGAAACTTATGATATCACTTATCGAGGGAATGTAAAAATCGCTCCCCATGAACTGAATCCCCAAACAGAACAGAGTCACGCTTTTCGAAAACACACTTATGCCTGCTTCAGGGGAAAGGTGAGGTGGGGTGACGCATAAAACTCGAGTTTGAAATGAGCACAGATACTCTTACGAAAACCGAATATGGAATGGACACGACCTACTCCTTACTCAAACAACAGGACTCACCAGACCCTGTTCATCGCACAAGTATCTATCCGACTAGTAAGCATCTTAAAAGCTAAGTCTTGATATCTCTGTGTAAGTGCATCAAGTGTGTGCAAAGCGGCCTAAAAACAGCAGGGAAAATCAGCTCAGACCCATTCTGAGGATACATTTCCAACACAAAGAAGAAACAAGCAGGGCAAAACAGAGAGAAATTCTTCCAAAATGCGTTCAGGGACTGGCATGCAACCAGGATTGACCACATCTACAGCCCCAGCGGCAGAAGACATAAGGCTGGACACTCTTGGGGCTGAGACGATTGGTGAGGTTGGGAAAGCAAATGCAGACCCTTGAAAGGAATCCTGCGTGCTCCCCATTCCATGGGTCCCAACTCTCCAGGTTCAACGCAATCTTCCGACAGCGAAAGCACTCATTGGAAACCCAGCGGATGCTACACCGTGGGATCGGGAAAGCTTTCTGAAACTCACCTCAGTTTTCATCTCCTGGTGCTCGTGTTCTCCATTCAGGCCCCCTTACTAACAATCTCCCCACTTGGAGACTCAGCGCCTTTGCATGCCTCTTTCGTACCGTCTGCAATTTGTCCGCAGGATGAACTGGAAGAGGGGGAACCAATGAGAGACTCGCTGGAGGTGTGTGGTCGGGCACATGTCACTCTCATTTCACATCGCGAAGAAGAATTCAGCAAAGGCTCAGCCTGCCACCCCGGATCGACAATAGGGCGTGAAGCCATCCAGCCGTGTTGCGTCCCACTCACAAAAAAGCGACTTGGGAAATGGAGCTCAGGGGCACTGCCCTTCCCAAACCTGCAGAGTTCTAAACGATAACTATCGCCCCCAAATATATTGAGGTCAGGCTACGAAGAGTCGTTGAACGCAAGGCAGAACTGCAGGAAACGGATGTCAACGGGTACATCGGAATGGCCCCGATAGCACATGAAAAGCGCCAGAACGTGGACAATGATGCGGTTGGCCAAAAAGGGCGTATGCGTTTTTTCCTGAATATATTCAGGAAAAAACGCATACGCCCTTTTTGGCCAACCAAGCAACCTGGGAGAGCAAATCAGCACTACAAAGAAATCTCTCGCCCCCCCCCGGGGCAAAAGGGCCAGGCGAAAAAAGTCTAAAAACCAGAAAGGCAGGGCAGGCCACGGAGTCAAGGGAGCCTCGTTAAGCTGATGGGCGGGATGTCAATGGCCAACAGCCAATCTTCACAAGTGTATCCTCTTTCCCAAAACATGTAAAACACAGAACCACAGAGCATAGGGCACTTCCACACATGGGCGTTGACCTTGGGAAAATGAAAAAATCAACCAGACACAGGGACCCCAAAGTTGAGGGCTGCTGTCTTGACATGAACCTCGACTCCGGTACACGTTTCATATCGCAGGAAAGAGCCAAGTGGACAAACACAAGTGGACAAGTGGACAAAGACAAGTGGACAAGTGGACAAGTGGTGCTACGTAGGTCCAATGGAGTGTCACTCCGCCATAAAATCCACGTCATGAGGCTGGTAGCAGCATCCTGAGTGGATTTAGGTACGATCATCCTCAGTGAAATAAGTCCCACAAAAAAAGAAACTTATGATATCACTTATCGAGGGAATGTAAAAATCGCTCCCCATGCACTGAATCCCCAAACAGAACAGAGTCACGCTTTTAGAAAACACACTTATGCCTGCTTCAGGGGAAAGGTGAGGTGGGGTGACGCATAAAACTCGAGTTTGAAATGAGTACAGATACCCTTCAGAAAACCGAATATGGAATGGACACGACCTACACCTTGCTCAATCAACTGGACTCACCAGACCCTGTTCATCGCCCAAGTATCTAGACGACTAGTAAGCATCTTAAAAGCTAAGTCTTGGGCTTCCCTGGTGGCGCAGTGGTTGAGAGTCCGCCTGCCGATGCGGGGGACAAGTGTTCGTGCCCCGGTCCGGGAGGATCCCACGTGCCGCGGAGCGACTGGGCCCGTGAGCCATGGCCGCCAGGCCTGCGCGTGCGGAGCCTGTGCTCCGCAGCGGGAGAGGCCACAACAGTGAGAGGCCCGCATAGCGCAAAAAAAAAAAAAAAAAGCTAAGTCTTGATATCTCTGTGTAAGTGCATCAAGTGTGTGTAAACCGGCCTAAAAACAGCAGGGAAAATCAGCTCAGACGCATTCTGAGGATACGTTTCCGACACAAAGAAGAAACAAGCAGGGCAAAACAGAGAGAAATTCTTCCAAAATGCGTTCAGGGACTGGCATGCAACCAGGATTGACCACATCTACAGCCACAGCGGCAGAAGACATAAGGCTGGACACTCTTGGGGCTGAGACGATTGGTGAGGTTGGGAAAGCAAATGCAGACCCTTGAAAGGAATCCTGCGTGCTCCCCATTCCATGGGTCCCAACTCTCCAGGTTCAACGCAATCTTCCGACAGCGAAAGCACTCATTGGAAACCCAGCGGATGCTACACCGTGGGATCGGGAAAGCTTTCTGAAACTCACCTCAGTTTTCATCTCCTGGTGCTCATGTTCTCCATTCAGGCCCCCTTACTAACAATCTCCCGACTTGGAGACTCAGCGCCTTTGCATGCCTCTTTCGTACCGTCTGCAATTTGTCCGCAGGATGAACTGCAAGAGGGGGAACCAATGAGAGACTCGCTGGAGGTGTTTGGTCGGGCACATGTCACTCTCATTTCCCATCGCGAAGAAGAATTCACCAAAGGCTCAGCCTGCCACCCCGGATCGACAATAGGGCGTGAAGCCATCCAGCCGTGTTGCGTCCCACTCACAAAAAAGCGACTTGGGAAATGGAGCTCAGGGGCACTGCCCTTCCCATACCTGCAGAGTTCTAAACGATAACTATCGCCCCAAAATATATTGAGGTCAGGCTACGAAGAGGCGTTGAACGCAAGGCAGAACTGCAGGAAACGGATGTCAACGGGTACATCGGAATGGCCCCGATAGCACATGAAAAGCGCCAGAACGTGGACAATGATGCGGTTGGCCAAAAAGGGCGTATGCCTTTTCTCCTGAATATATTCAGGAAAAAACGCATACGCCCTTTTTGGCCAACCAAGCAACCTGGGAGAGCAAATCAGCACTACAAAGAAATCTCTCGCCCCCCCCCGGGGCAAAAGGGCCAGGCGAAAAAAGTCTAAAAACCAGAAAGGCAGGGCAGGCCACGGAGTCAAGGGAGCCTTGTTAAGCTGATGGGCGAGATGTCAATGGCCAACAGCCAATCTTCACAAGTGTATCCTCTTTCCCAAAACATGTAAAACACAGAACCACAGAGCATAGGGCACTTCCACACATGGGCGTTGACCTTGGGAAAATGAAAAAATCAACCACACACAGGGACCCCAAAGTTGAGGGCTGCTGTCTTGACATGAACCTCGACTCAGGTACACGTTTCATATCCCAGGAAAGAGCCAAGTGGACAAACACAAGTGGACAAGTGGACAAAGACAAGTGGACAAGTGGACAAGTGGTGCTACGTAGGTCCAATGGAGTGTCACTCCGCCATAAAATCCACGTCATGAGGCTGGTAGCAGCATCCTGAGTGGATTTAGGTACGATCATCCTCAGTGAAATAAGTCCCACAAAAAAAGAAACTTATGATATCACTTATCGAGGGAATGTAAAAATCGCTCCCCATGAACTGAATCCCCAAACAGAACAGAGTCACGCTTTTAGAAAACACACTTATGCCTGCTTCAGGGGAAAGTCGAGGTGGGGTGACGCATAAAACTCGAGTTTGAAATGAGCACAGATACTCTTCCGAAAACCGAATATGGAATGGACACGACCTACTCCTTGCTCAATCAACTGGACTCACCAGACCCTGTTCATCGCACAAGTATCTATCCGACTAGTAAGCATCTTAAAAGCTAAGTCTTGAGATCTCTGTGTAAGTGCATCAAGTGTGTGCAAAGCGGCCTAAAAACAGCAGGGAAAATCAGCTCAGACCCATTCTGAGGATAAATTTACAACACAAAGAAGAAACAAGCAGGGCAAAACAGAGAGAAATTCTTCCAAAATGCGTTCAGGGACTGGCATGCAACCAGGATTGACCACATCTACAGCCCCAGCGGCAGAAGACATAAGGCTGGACACTCTTGGGGCTGAGACGATTGGTGAGGTTGGGAAAGCAAATGCAGACCCTTGAAAGGAATCCTGCGTGCTCCCCATTCCATGGGTCCCAACTCTCCAGGTTCAACGCAATCTTCCGACAGCGAAAGCACTCATTGGAAACCCAGCGGATGCTACACCGTGGGATCGGGATAGCTTTCTGAAACTCACCTCAGTTTTCATCTCCTGGTGCTCGTGTTCTCCATTCAGGCCCCCTTACGAACAATCTCCCCACTTGGAGACTCAGCGCCTTTGCATGCCTCTTTCGTACCGTCTGCAATTTGTTCGCAGGATGAACTGCAAGAGGGGGAACCAATGAGAGACTCGCTGGAGGTGTGTGGTCGGGCACATGTCACTCTCATTTCCCATCGCGAAGAAGAATTCACCAAAGGCTCAGCCTGCCACCCCGGATCGACAATAGGGCGTGAAGCCATCCAGCCGTGTTGCGTCCCACTCACAAAAAAGCGACTTGGGAAATGGAGCTCAGGGGCACTGCCCTTCCCAAACCTACAGAGTTCTAAACGATAACTATCGCCCCAAAATATATTGAGGTCAGGCTACGAAGAGGCGTTGAACGCAAGGCAGAACTGCAGGAAACGGATGTCAACGGGTACATCGGAATGGCCCCCATAGCACATGAAAAGCGCCAGAACGTGGACAATGATGCGGTTGGCCAAAAAGGGCGTATGCGTTTTTTCCTGAATATATTCAGGAAAAAACGCATACGCCCTTTTTGGCCAACCAAGCAACCTCGGAGAGCAAATCAGCACTACAAAGAAATCTCTCGCCCCACCCCGGGGCAAAAGGGCCAGGCGAAAAATGTCTAAAAACCAGAAAGGCAGGGCAGGCCACGGAGTCAAGGGAGCCTTGTTAAGCTGATGGGCGGGATGTCAATGGCCAACTGCCAACCTTCACAAGTGTATCCTCTTTCCCAAAACATGTAAAGCACAGAACCATAGAGCATAGGGCACTTCCACACATGGGCGTTGACCTTGGGAAAATGAAAAAATCAACCACACACAGGGACCCCATGGTTGCGGGCTGCTGTCTTGACATGAACCTCGACTCTGGTACACGATTCATATCCCACGAAAGAGCCAAGTGGACAAAGACAAGTGGACAAGTGGACAAAGACAAGTGGACAAGTGGTGCTACGTAGGTCCAATGGAGTGTCACTCAGCCACGAAATCCACGTCATGAGGCTGGTAGCAGCATCCTGAGTGGATTTAGGTACGATCATCCTCAGTGAAATAAGTCCCACAAAAAAGAAACTTATGATATCACTTATCGAAGGAATGTAAAAATCGCTCCCCATGAACTGAATCCCCAAACAGAACAGAGTCACGCTTTTAGAAAACACACTTATGCCTGCTTCAGGGGAAAGGTGAGGTGGGGTGACGCATAAAACTCGAGTTTGAAATGAGCACAGATACCCTTCAGAAAACCGAATATGGAATGGACACGACCTACACCTTGCTCAATCAACTGGACTCACCAGACCCTGTTCATCGCACAAGTATCTATCCTACTAGTAAGCATCTTAAAAGCTAAGTCTTGAGATCTCTGTGTCAGTGCACCAAGTGTGTGAATAGCGGCCTAAAAACAGCAGGGAAAATCAGCTAAGACGCTTTCTGAGGATACATTTCCAACACAAAGAAGAAAGAAGCAGGGCAAAACAGAGAGAAATTCTTCTAAAATGCGTTCAGGGACTGGCATGCAACCAGGATTGACCACATCTACAGCCCCAGCGGCAGAAGACATAAGGCTGGACACTCTTGGGGCTGAGACGATTGGTGAGGTTGGGAAAGCAAATGCAGACCGTTGAAAGGAATCCTGCGTGCTCCCCATTCCATGGGTCCCAACTCTCCAGGTTCAACGCAATCTTCCGACAGCGAAAGCACTCATTGGAAACCCAGCGGATGCTACACCGTGGGATCGGGAAAGCTTTCTGAAACTCACCTCAGTTTTCATCTCCTGGTGCTCGTGTTCTCCATTCAGGCCCCCTTACTAACAATCTCCCCACTTGGAGACTCGGCGCCTTTCCATGCCTCTTTCGTACCGTCTGCAATTTGTCCGCAGGATGAACTGGAAGAGGGGGAACCAATGAGAGACTCGCTGGAGGTGTTTGGTCGGGCATATGTCACTCTCATTTCCCATCGCGAAGAAGAATTCACCAAAGGCTCAGCCTGCCACCCCGGATCGACAATAGGGCGTGAAGCCATCCAGCCGTGTTGCGTCCCACTCACAAAAAAGCGACTTGGGAAATGGAGCTCAGGGGCACTGCACTTCCCAAACCTGCAGAGTTCTAAACGATAACTATCGCCCCCAAATATATTGAGGTCAGGCTACGAAGAGGCGTTGAACGCAAGGCAGAACTGCAGGAAACGGATGTCAACGGGTACATCGGAATGGCCCCCATAGCACATGAAAAGCGCCAGAACGTGGACAATGATGCGGTTGGCCAAAAAGGGCGTATGCGTTTTTTCCTGAATATATTCAGGAAAAAACGCATACGCCCTTTTTGGCCAACCAAGCACCCTGGGAGAGTAAATCAGCACTACAAAGAAATCTCTCGCCCCACCCAGGGGCAAAAGGGCCAGGCGAAAAAAGTCTAAAAACCAGAAAGGCAGGGCAGGCCACGGAGTCAAGGGAGCCTTGTTAAGCTGATGGGCGGGATGTCAATGGCCAACAGCCAATCTTCACAAGTGTATCCTCTTTCCCAAAACATGTAAAACACAGAACCACAGAGCATAGGGCACTTCCACACATGGGCGTTGACCTTGGGAAAATGAAAATATCAACCACACACAGGGACCCCATGGTTGCGGGCTGCTGTCTTGACATGAACCTCGACTCCGGTACACGTTTCATATCCCAGGAAAGAGCCAAGTGGACAAAGACAAGTGGACAAGTGGACAAAGACAAGTGGACAAGCGGACAAGTGGTGCTACGTAGGTCCAATGGAGAGTCACTCAGCCATGAAATCCACGTCATGAGGCTGGTAGCAGCATCCTGAGTGGATTTAGGTACGATCATCCTCAGTGAAATAAGTCCCACAAAAAAAGAAACTTATGATATCACTTATCGAGGGAATGTAAAAATCGCTCCCCATGAACTGAATCCCCAAACAGAACAGAGTCACGCTTTTAGAAAACACACTTATGCCTGCTTCAGGGGAAAGGTGAGGTGGGGTGACGCATAAAACTCGAGTTTGAAATGAGCACAGATACTCTTCCGAAAACCGAATATGGAATGGACACGACCTACTCCTTGCTCAATCAACTGGACTCACCAGACCCTGTTCATCGCACAAGTATCTATCCGACTAGTAAGCATCTTAAAAGCTAAGTCTTGAGATCTCTGTGTAAGTGCATCAAGTGTTTGTAAAGCGGCCTAAAAACAGCAGGGAAAATCAGCTCAGACGCTTTCTGAGGATACATTTCCGACACAAAGAGAAAACAAGCAGGGCAAAACAGAGAGAAATTCTTCCAAAAGGCGTTCAGGGACTGGCATGCAACCAGGATTGACCACATCTACAGCCCCTGCGGCAGAAGACATAAGGCTGGACACTCTTGGGGCTGAGACGATTGGTGAGGTTGGGAAAGCAAATGCAGACCCTTGAAAGGAATCCTGCGTGCTCCCCATTCCATGGGTCCCAACTCTCCAGGTTCAACGCAATCTTCCGACAGCGAAAGCACTCATTGCAAACCCAGCGGATGCTACACCGTGGGATCGGGATAGCTTTCTGAAACTCACCTCAGTTTTCATCTCCTGGTGCTCGTGTTCTCCATTCAGGCCCCCTTACGAACAATCTCCCCACTTGGAGACTCAGCGCCTTTGCATGCCTCTTTCGTACCGTCTGCAATTTGTCCGCAGGATGAACTGCAAGAGGGGGAACCAATGAGAGACTCGCTGGAGGTGTGTGGTCGGGCACATGTCACTCTCATTTCACATCGCGAAGAAGAATTCAGCAAAGGCTCAGCCTGCCACCCCGGATCGACAATAGGGCGTGAAGCCATCCAGCCGTGTTGCGTCCCACTCACAAAAAAGCGACTTGGGAAATGGAGCTCAGGGGCACTGCCCTTCCCAAACCTGCAGAGTTCTAAACGATAACTATCGCCCCCAAATATATTGAGGTCAGGCTACAAAGAGGCGTTGAACGCAAGGCAGAACTGCAGGAAACGGATGTCAACGGGTACATCGGAATGGCCCCGATAGCACATGAAAAGCGCCAGAACGTGGATAATGATGCGGTTGGCCAAAAAGGGCGTATGCGTTTTTTCCTGAAAACGCCATACGCCCTTTTTGGCCAACCAAGCAACCTGGGAGAGCAAATCAGCACTACAAAGAAATCTCTCGCCCCCCCCCGGGGCAAAAGGGCCAGGCGAAAAAAGTCTAAAAACCAGAAAGGCAGGGCAGGCCACGGAGTCAAGGGAGCCTTGTTAAGCTGATGGGCGGGATGTCAATGGCCAACAGCCAATCTTCACAAGTGTATCCTCTTTCCCAAAACATGTAAAACACAGAACCACAGAGCATAGGGCACTTCCACACATGGGCGTTGACCTTGGGAAAATGAAAAAATCAACCACACACAGGGACCCCATGGTTGAGGGCTGCTGTCTTGACATGAACCTCGACTCTGGTACACGTTTCATATCCCAGGCAAGAGCCAAGTGGACAAAGACAAGTGGGCAAGTGGACAAAGACAAGTGGACAAGTGGACAAGTGGTGCTACGTAGGTCCAATGGAGTGTCACTCAGCCATGAAATCCACGTCATGAGGCTGGTAGCAGCATCCTGAGTGGATTTAGGTACGATCATCCTCAGTGAAATAAGTCGCAGAAAAAAAGAAACTTATGATATCACTTATCGAGGGAATGTAAAAATCGCTCCCCATGAACTGAATCCCCAAACAGAACAGAGTCACGCTTTTAGAAAACACACTTATGCCTGCTTTAGGGGAAAGGTGAGGTGGGTGACGCATAAAACTCGAGTTTGAAATGAGCACAGATACTCTTCCGAAAACCGAATACGGAATGGACACGACCTACTCCTTGCTCAATCAACTGGACTCACCAGACCCTGTTCATCGCAAAAGTATCTATCCGACTAGTAAGCATCTTAAAAGCTAAGTCTTGATATCTCTGTGTAAGTGCATCAAGTGTGTGCAAAGCGGCCTAAAAACAGCAGGGAAAATCAGCTCAGACCCATTCTGAGGATACATTTCCAACACAAAGAAGAAACAAGCAGGGGAAAACAGAGAGAAATTCTTGCAAAATGCGTTCAGGGACTGGCATGCAACCAGGATTGACCACATCTACAGCCCCAGCGGCAGAAGACATAAGGCTGGACACTCTTGGGGCTGAGACGATTGGTGAGGTTGGGAAAGCAAATGCAGACCCTTGAAAGGAATCCTGCGTGCTCCCCATTCCATGGGTCCCAACTCTCCAGGTTCAACGCAATCTTCCGACAGCGAAAAAACTCATTGGAAACCCAGCGGATGCTACACCGTGGGATCGGGAAAGCTTTCTGAAACTCACCTCAGTTTTCATCTCCTGGTGCTCGTGTTCTCCATTCAGGCCCCCTTACTAACAATCTCCCCACTTGGAGACTCAGCGCCTTTGCATGCCTCTTTCGAACCGTCTGCAATTTGTCCGCAGGATGAACTGCAAGAGGGGGAACCAATGAGAGACTCGCTGGAGGTGTTTGGTCGGGCACATGTCACTCTCATTTCCCATCGCGAAGAAGAATTCACCAAAGGCTCAGCCTGCCAACCCGGATCGACAATAGGGCGTGAAGCCATCCAGCCGTGTTGCGTCCCACTCACAAAAAAGCGACTTGGGAAATGGAGCTCAGGGGCACTGCACTTCCCAAACCTGCAGAGTTCTAAACGATAACTATCGCCCCAAAATATATTGAGGTCAGGCTACGAAGAGGCGTTGAACGCAAGGCAGAACTGCAGGAAACGGATGTCAACGGGTACATCGGAATGGCCCGGATAGCACATGAAAAGCGCCAGAACGTGGACAATGATGCGGTTGGCCAAAAAGGGCGTATGCGTTTTTTCCTGAATATATTCAGGAAAAAACGCATACGCCCTTTTTGGCCAACCAAGCAACCTCGGAGAGCAAATCAGCACTACAAAGAAATCTCTCGCCCCGCCCCCCCGGGGCAAAAGGGCCAGGCGAAAAAAGTCTAAAAACCAGAAAGGCAGGGCAGGCCACGGAGTCAAGGGAGCCTTGTTAAGCTGATGGGCGGGATGTCAATGGCCAACAGCAAACCTTCACATGTGTATCCTCTTTCCCAAAACATGTAAAACACAGAACCACAGAGCATAGGGCACTTCCACACATGGGCGTTGACCTTGGGAAAATGAAAAAATCAACCAGACACAGGGACCCCAAAGTTGAGGGCTGCTGTCTTGACATGAACCTCGACTCCGGTACACGTTTCATATCCCAGGAAAGAGCCAAGTGGACAAACACAAGTGGACAAGTGGACAAAGACAAGTGGACAAGTGGACAAGTGGTGCTACGTAGGTCCAATGGAGTGTCACTCAGCCATGAAATCCACGTCATGAGGCTGGTAGCAGCATCCTGATTGGATTTAGGTACGATCATCCTCAGTGAAATAAGTCCCACAAAAAAAGAAACTTATGATATCACTTATCGAGGGAATGTAAAAATCGCTCCCCATGAACTGAATCCCCAAACAGAACAGAGTCACGCTTTTAGAAAACACACTTATGCCTGCTTCAGAGGAAAGGTGAGGTGGGGTGACGCATAAAACTCGAGTTTGAAATGAGCACAGATACTCTTCCGAAAACCGAATATGGAATGGACACGACCTACTCCTTGCTCAATCAACTGGACTCACCAGACCCTGTTCATCGCCCAAGTATCTATCCGACTAGTAAGCATCTTAAAAGCTAAGTCTTGATATCTCTGTGTAAGTGCATCAAGTGTGTGTAAACCGGCCTAAAAACAGCAGGGAAAATCAGCTCAGACGCATTCTGAGGATACATTTCCGACACAAAGAAGAAACAAGCAGGGCAAAACAGAGAGAAATTCTTCCAAAATGCGTTCAGGGACTGGCATGCAACCAGGATTGACCACATCTACAGCCCCAGCGGCAGAAGACATAAGGCTGGACACTCTTGGGGCTGAGATGATTGGTGAGGTTGGGAAAGCAAATGCAGACCCTTGAAAGGAATCCTGCGTGCTCCCCATTCCATGGGTCCCAACTCTCCAGGTTCAACGCAACCTTCCGACAGCGAAAGCACTCATTGAAACCCAGCGGATGCTACACCGTGGGATCGGGAAAGCTTTCTGAAACTCACCTCAGTTTTCATCTCCTGGTGCTCGTGTTCTCCATTCAGGCCCCCTTACTAAGAATCTCCCCACTTGGAGACTCAGCGCCTTTCCATGCCTCTTTCGAACCGTCTGCAATTTGTCCGCAGGATGAACTGCAAGAGGGGGAACCAATGAGAGACTCGCTGGAGGTGTTTGGTCGGGCACATGTCACTCTCATTTCCCATCGCGAAGAAGAATTCACCAAAGGCTCAGCCTGCCAACCTGGATCGACAATAGGGCGTGAAGCCATCCAGCCGTGTTGCGTCCCACTCACAAAAAAGCGACTTGGGAAATGGAGCTCAGGGGCACTGCCCTTCCCAAACCTGCAGAGTTCTAAACGATAACTATCGCCCCCAAATATATTGAGGTCAGGCTACGAACAGGCGCTGAACGCAAGGCAGAACTGCAGGAAACGGATGTCAACGGGTACATCGGAATGGCCCCCATAGCACATGAAAAGCGCCAGAACGTGGACAATGATGCGGTTGGCCAAAAAGGGCGTATGCGTTTTTTCCTGAATATATTCAGGAAAAAACGCATACGCCCTTTTTGGCCAACCAAGCAACCTCGGAGAGCAAATCAGCACTACAAAGAAATCTCTCGCCCCCCCCGGGGCAAAAGGGCCAGGCGAAAAAAGTCTAAAAACCAGAAAGGCAGGGCAGGCCACGGAGTCAAGGGAGCCTGGTTAAGCTGATGGGCGGGATGTCAATGGCCAACAGCCAATCTTCACAAGTGTATCCTCTTTCCCAAAACATGTAAAACACAGAACCACAGAGCATAGGGCACTTCCACACATGGGCGTTGACCTTGGGAAAATGAAAAAATCAACCACACACAGGGACCCCAAAGTTGAGGGCTGCTGTCTTGACATGAACCTCGACTCCAGTACACATTTCATATCCGAGGAAAGAGCCAAGTGGACAAACACAAGTGGACAAGTGGACAAAGACAAGTGGACAAGTGGTGCTACGTAGGTCCAATGGAGTGTCACTCAGCCATGAAATCCACGTCATGAGGCTGGTAGCAGCATCCTGAGTGGATTTAGGTACGATCATCCTCAGTGAAATAAGTCCCACAAAAAAAGAAACTTATGATATCACTTATCGAGGGAATGTAAAAATCGCTCCCCATGAACTGAATCCCCAAACAGAACAGAGTCACGCTTTTAGAAAACACACTTATGCCTGCTTCAGTGGAAAGGTGAGGTGGGGTGACGCATAAAACTCGAGTTTGAAATGAGCACAGATACTCTTCCGAAAACCGAATATGGAATGGACACGACCTACTCCTTGCTCAATCAACTGGACTCACCAGACCCTGTTCATCGCACAAGTATCTATCCAACTAGTAAGCATCTTAAAAGCTAAGTCTTGAGATCTCTGTGTAAGTGCATCAAGTGTGTGTAAACCGGCCTAAAAACAGCAGGGAAAATCAGCTCAGACCCATTCTCAGGATACATTTCCAACACAAAGAAGAAACAAGCAGGGCAAAACAGAGAGAAATTCTTCCAAAATGCGTTCAGGGACTGGCATGCAACCAGGATTGACCACATCTACAGCCCCAGCGGCAGAAGACATAAGGCTGGACACTCTTGGGGCTGAGACGATTGGTGAGGTTGGGAAAGCAAATGCAGACCGTTGAAAGGAATCCTGCGTGCTCCCCATTCCATGGGTCCCAACTCTCCAGGTTCAACGCAATCTTCCGACAGCGAAAGCACTCATTGGAAACCCAGCGGATGCTACACCGTGGGATCGGGAAAGCTTTATGAAACTCACCTCAGTTTTCATCTCCTGGTGCTCCTGTTCTCCATTCAGGCCCCCTTACTAACAATCTCCCCACTTGGAGACTCAGCGCCTTTGCATGCCTCTTTCGTACCGTCTGCAATTTGTCCGCAGGATGAACTGCAAGAGGGGGAACCAATGAGAGACTCGCTGGAGGTGTGTGGTCGGGCACATGTCACTCTCATTTCACATCGCGAAGAAGAATTCACCAAAGGCTCAGCCTGCCACCCCGGATCGACAATAGGGCGTGAAGCCATCCAGCCGTGTTGCGTCCCACTCACAAAAAAGCGACTTGGGAAATGGAGCTCAGGGGCACTGCCCTTCCCAAACCTGCAGAGTTCTAAACGATAACTATCGCCCCAAAATATATTGAGGTCAGGCTACGAAGAGGCGTTGAACGCAAGGCAGAACTGCAGGAAACGGATGTCAACGGGTACATCGGAATGGCCCCCATAGCACATGAAAAGCGCCAGAACGTGGACAATGATGCGGTTGGCCAAAAAGGGCGTATGCGATTTTTCCTGAATATATTCAGGAAAAAACGCATACGCCCTTTTTGGCCAACCAAGCAACCTGGGAGAGCAAATCAGCACGACAAAGAAATCTCTCGCCCCCCCCCCCCCGGGGGGCAAAAGGGCCAGGCGAAAAAAGTCTAAAAACCAGAAAGGCAGGGCAGGCCAGGGAGTCAAGGGAGCCTTGTTCAGCTGATCGGCGGGATGTCAATGGCCAACAGCCAATCTTCACAAGTGTATCCTCTTTCCCAAAACATGTAAAACACAGAACCACAGAGCATAGGGCACTTCCACACATGGGCGTTGACCTTGGGAAAATGAAAAAATCAACCAGACACAGGGACCCCAAAGTTGAGGGCTGCTGTCTTGACATGAACCTCGACTCCGGTACACGTTTCATATCCCAGGAAAGAGCCAAGTGGACAAACACAAGTGGACAAGTGGACAAAGACAAGTGGACAAGTGGACAAGTGGTGCTACGTAGGTCCAATGGAGTGTCACTCCGCCATGAAATCCACGTCATGAGGCTGGTAGCAGCATCCTGAGTGGATTTAGGTACGATCATCCTCAGTGAAATAAGTCCCATAAAAAAAGAAACTTATGATATCACTTATCGAGGGAATGTAAAAATCGCTCCCCATGAACTGAATCCCCAAACAGAACAGAGTCACGCTTTTAGAAAACACACTTATGCCTGCTTCAGGGGAAAGGTGAGGTGGGGTGACGCATAAAACTCGAGTTTGAAATGAGCACAGATACTCTTCCGAAAACCGAATATGGAATGGACACGACCTACTCCTTGCTCAATCAACTGGACTCACCAGACCCTGTTCATCGCACAAGTATCTATTCGACTAGTAAGCATCTTAAAAGCTAAGTCTTGAGATCTCTGTGTAAGTGCATCAAGTGTTTGTAAAGCGGCCTAAAAACAGCAGGGAAAATCAGCTCAGACCCATTCTGAGGATACATTTCCAACACAAAGAAGAAAGAAGCAGGGCAAAACAGAGAGAAATTCTTCCAAAATGCGTTCAGGGAGTGGCATGCAACCAGGATTGACCACATCTACAGCCCCAGCGGCAGAAGACATAAGGCTGGACACTCTTGGGGCTGAGACGATTGGTGAGGTTGGGAAAGCAAATGCAGACCCTTGAAAGGAATCCTGCGTGCTCCCCATTCCATGGGTCCCAACTCTCCAGGTTCAACGCAATCTTCCGACAGCGAAAGCACTCATTGGAAACCCAGCGGATGCTACACCGTGGGATCGGGAAAGCTTTCTGAAACTCACCTCAGTTTTCATCTCCTGGTGCTCGTGTTCTCCATTCAGGCCCCCTTACTAACAATCTCCCCACTTGGAGACTCAGCGCCTTTCCATGCCTCTTTCGAACCGTCTGCAATTTGTCCGCAGGATGAACTGCAAGAGGGGGAACCAATGAGAGACTCGCTGGAGGTGTTTGGTCGGGCACATGTCACTCTCATTTCCCATCGCGAAGAAGAATTCACCAAAGGCTCAGCCTGCCAACCTGGATCGACAATAGGGCGTGAAGCCATCCAGCCGTGTTGCGTCCCACTCACAAAAAAGCGACTTGGGAAATGGAGCTCAGGGGCACTGCCCTTCCCAAACCTGCAGAGTTCTAAACGATAACTATCGCCCCCAAATATATTGAGGTCAGGCTACGAACAGGCGCTGAACGCAAGGCAGAACTGCAGGAAACGGATGTCAACGGGTACATCGGAATGGCCCCCATAGCACATGAAAAGCGCCAGAACGTGGACAATGATGCGGTTGGCCAAAAAGGGCGTATGCGTTTTTTCCTGAATATATTCAGGAAAAAACGCATACGCCCTTTTTGGCCAACCAAGCAACCTCGGAGAGCAAATCAGCACTACAAAGAAATCTCTCGCCCCCCCCGGGGCAAAAGGGCCAGGCGAAAAAAGTCTAAAAACCAGAAAGGCAGGGCAGGCCACGGAGTCAAGGGAGCCTGGTTAAGCTGATGGGCGGGATGTCAATGGCCAACAGCCAATCTTCACAAGTGTATCCTCTTTCCCAAAACATGTAAAACACAGAACCACAGAGCATAGGGCACTTCCACACATGGGCGTTGACCTTGGGAAAATGAAAAAATCAACCAGACACAGGGACCCCATGGTTGAGGGCTGCTGTCTTGACATGAACCTCGACTCCAGTACACATTTCATATCCGAGGAAAGAGCCAAGTGGACAAACACAAGTGGACAAGTGGACAAAGACAAGTGGACAAGTGGTGCTACGTAGGTCCAATGGAGTGTCACTCAGCCATGAAATCCACGTCATGAGGCTGGTAGCAGCATCCTGAGTGGATTTAGGTACGATCATCCTCAGTGAAATAAGTCCCACAAAAAAAGAAACTTATGATATCACTTATCAAGGGAATGTAAAAATCGCTCCCCATGAACTGAATCCCCAAACAGAACAGAGTCACGCTTTTAGAAAACACACTTATGCCTGCTTCAGGGGAAAGGTGAGGTGGGGTGACGCATAAAACTCGAGTTTGAAATGAGCACAGATACCCTTCAGAAAACCGAATATGGAATGGACACGACCTACTCCTTGCTCAATCAACTGGACTCACCAGACCCTGTTCATCGCACAAGTATCTATCCGACTAGTAAGCATCTTAAAAGCTAAGTCTTGATATCTCTGTGTAAGTGCATCAAGTGTGTGTAAACCGGCCTAAAAACAGCAGGGAAAATCAGCTCAGACGCATTCTGAGGATACATTTCCGACACAAAGAAGAAACAAGCAGGGCAAAACAGAGAGAAATTCTTCCAAAATGCGTTCAGGGACTGGCATGCAACCAGGATTGACCACATCTACAGCCCCAGCGGCAGAAGACATAAGCCTGGACACTCTTGGGGCTGAGACGATTGGTGAGTTTGGGAAAGCAAATGCAGACCCATGAAAGGAATCCTGCGTGCTCCCCATTCCATGGGTCCCAACTCTCCAGGTTCAACGCAATCTTCCGACAGCGAAAGCACTCATTGGAAACCCAGCGGATGCTACACCGTGGGATCGGGAAAGCTTTCTGAAACTCACCTCAGTTTTCATCTCCTGGTGCTCGTGTTCTCCATTCAGGCCCCCTTACTAACAATCTCCCCACTTGGAGACTCAGCGCCTTTCCATGCCTCTTTCGTACCGTCTGCAATTTGTCCGCAGGATGAACTGGAAGAGGGGGAACCAATGAGAGACTCGCTGGAGGTGTGTGGTCGGGCACATGTCACTCTCATTTCCCATCGCGAAGAAGAATTCACCAAAGGCTCAGCCTGCCACCCCGGATCGACAATAGGGCGTGAAGCCATCCAGCCGTGTTGCGTCCCAGTCACAAAAAAGCGACTTGCGAAATGGAGCTCAGGGGCACTGCCCTTCCCAAACCTGCAGAGTTCTAAACGATAACTATCGCCCCCAAATATATTGAGGTCAGGCTACGAAGAGGCGTTGAACGCAAGGCAGAACTGCAGGAAACGGATGTCAACGGGTACATCGGAATGGCCCGGATAGCACATGAAAAGCGCCAGAACGTGGACAATGATGCGGTTGGCCAAAAAGGGCGTATGCGTTTTTTCCTGAATATATTCAGGAAAAAACGCATACGCCCTTTTTGGCCAACCAAGCAACCTCGGAGAGCAAATCAGCACTACAAAGAAATCTCTCGCCCCCCCCCTCCCCGGGGCAAAAGATCCAGGCGAAAAAAGTCTAAAAACCAGAAAGGCAGGGCAGGCCACGGAGTCAAGGGAGCCTTGTTAAGCTGATGGGCGGGATGTCAATGGCCAACAGCCAATCTTCACAAGTGTATCCTCTTTCCCAAAACATGTAAAACACAGAACCACAGAGCATAGGGCAGTTCCACACATGGGCGTTGACCTTGGGAAAATGAAAAAATCAACCAGACACAGGGACCCCAAAGTTGAGGGCTGCTGTCTTGACATGAACCTCGACTCCGGTACACGTTTCATATCCCAGGAAAGAGCCAAGTGGACAAACACAAGTGGACAAGTGGACAAAGACAAGTGGACAAGTGGACAAGTGGTGCTACGTAGGTCCAATGGAGTGTCACTCCGCCATAAAATCCACGTCATGAGGCTGGTAGCAGCATCCTGAGTGGATTTAGGTACGATCATCCTCAGTGAAATAAGTCCCACAAAAAAAGAAACTTATGATATCACTTATCGAGGGAATGTAAAAATCGCTCCCCATGAACTGAATCCCCAAACAGAACAGAGTCACGCTTTTCGAAAACACACTTATGCCTGCTTCAGGGGAAAGGTGAGGTGGGGTGACGCATAAAACTCGAGTTTGAAATGAGCACAGATACTCTTACGAAAACCGAATATGGAATGGACACGACCTACTCCTTACTCAAACAACAGGACTCACCAGACCCTGTTCATCGCACAAGTATCTATCCGACTAGTAAGCATCTTAAAAGCTAAGTCTTGATATCTCTGTGTAAGTGCATCAAGTGTGTGCAAAGCGGCCTAAAAACAGCAGGGAAAATCAGCTCAGACCCATTCTGAGGATACATTTCCAACACAAAGAAGAAACAAGCAGGGCAAAACAGAGAGAAATTCTTCCAAAATGCGTTCAGGGACTGGCATGCAACCAGGATTGACCACATCTACAGCCCCAGCGGCAGAAGACATAAGGCTGGACACTCTTGGGGCTGAGACGATTGGTGAGGTTGGGAAAGCAAATGCAGACCCTTGAAAGGAATCCTGCGTGCTCCCCATTCCATGGGTCCCAACTCTCCAGGTTCAACGCAATCTTCCGACAGCGAAAGCACTCATTGGAAACCCAGCGGATGCTACACCGTGGGATCGGGAAAGCTTTCTGAAACTCACCTCAGTTTTCATCTCCTGGTGCTCGTGTTCTCCATTCAGGCCCCCTTACTAACAATCTCCCCACTTGGAGACTCAGCGCCTTTGCATGCCTCTTTCGTACCGTCTGCAATTTGTCCGCAGGATGAACTGGAAGAGGGGGAACCAATGAGAGACTCGCTGGAGGTGTGTGGTCGGGCACATGTCACTCTCATTTCCCATCGCGAAGAAGAATTCACCAAAGGCTCAGACTGCCACCCCGGATCGACAATAGGGCGTGAAGCCATCCAGCCGTGTTGCGTCCCACTCACAAAAAAGCGACTTGGGAAATGGAGCTCAGGGGCACTGCCCTTCCCAAACCTGCAGAGTTCTAAACGATAACTATCGCCCCCAAATATATTCAGGTCAGGCTACGAAGAGGCGTTGAACGCAAGGCAGAAGTGCAGGAAACGGATGTCAACGGGTACATCGGAATGGCCCCGATAGCACATGAAAAGCGCCAGAACGTGGACAATGATGCGGTTGGCCAAAAAGGGCGTATGCGTTTTTTCCTGAATATATTCAGGAAAAAACGCATACGCCCTTTTTGGCCAACCAAGCAACCTGGGAGAGCAAATCAGCACTACAAAGAAATCTCTCGCCCCCTACCGGGGCAAAAGGGCCAGGCGAAAAAAGTCTAAAAACCAGAAAGGCAGGGCAGGCCACGGAGTCAAGGGAGCCTTGTTAAGCTGATGGGCGGGATGTCAATGGCCAACAGCCAATCTTCACAAGTGTATCCTCTTTCCCAAAATATGTAAAACACAGAACCACAGAGCATAGGGCACTTCCACACATGGGCGTTGACCTTGGGAAAATGAAAAAATCAACCAGACACAGGGACCCCAAAGTTGAGGGCTGCTGTCTTGACATGAACCTCGACTCCAGTACACGTTTCATATCCCAGGAAAGAGCCATGTGGACAAACACAAGTGGACAAGTGGACACAGACAAGTGGACAAGTGGACAAGTGGTGCTACGTAGGTCCAATGGAGTGTCACTCAGCCATGAAATCCACGTCATGAGGCTGGTAGCAGCATCCTGAGTGGATTTAGGTACGATCATCCTCAGTGAAATAAGTCGCACAAAAAAAGAAACGTATGATATCACTTATCGAGGGAATGTAAAAATCGCTCCACATGAACTGAATCCCCAAACAGAACAGAGTCACGCTTTTAGAAAACACACTTATGCCTGCTTCAGTGGAAAGGTGAGGTGGGGTGACGCATAAAACTCGAGTTTGAAATGAGCACAGATACTCTTCCGAAAACCGAATATGGAATGGACACGACCTACTCCTTGCTCAATCAACTGGACTCACCAGACCCTGTTCATCGCACAAGTATCTATCCGACTAGTAAGCATCTTAAAAGCTAAGTCTTGATATCTCTGTGTAAGTGCATCAAGTGTGTGTAAACCGGCCTAAAAACAGCAGGGAAAATCAGCTCAGATCCATTCTGAGGATACATTTCCAACACAAAGAAGAAACAAGCAGGGCAAAACAGAGAGAAATTCTTCCAAAATGCGTTCAGGGACTGGCATGCAACCAGGATTGACCACATCTACAGCCCCAGCGGCAGAAGACATAAGGCTGGACACTCTTGGGGCTGAGACGATTGGTGAGGTTGGGAAAGCAAATGCAGACCGTTGAAAGGAATCCTGCGTGCTCCCCATTCCATGGGTCCCAACTCTCCAGGTTCAATGCAATCTTCCGACAGCGAAAGCACTCATTGGAAACCCAGCGGATGCTACACCGTGGGATCGGGAAAGCTTTCTGAAACTCACCTCAGTTTTCATCTCCTGGTGCTCGTGTTCTCCATTCAGGCCCCCTTACTAACAATCTCCCCACTTGGAGACTCAGCGCCTTTGCATGCCTCTTTCGTACCGTCTGCAATTTGTCCGCAGGATGAACTGCAAGAGGGGGAACCAATGAGAGACTCGCTGGAGGTGTTTGGTCGGGCACATGTCACTCTCATTTCCCATCGCGAAGAAGAATTCACCAAAGGCTCAGCCTGCCAACCCGGATCGACAAAAGGGCGTGAAGCCATCCAGCCGTGTTGCGTGCCACTCACAAAAAAGCGACTTGGGAAATGGAGCTCAGGGGCACTGCACTTCCCAAACCTGCAGAGTTCTAAACGATAACTATCGCCCCCAAATATATTGAGGTCAGACTACGAAGAGGCGTTGAACGCAAGGCAGAACTGCAGGAAACGGATGTCAACGGGTACATCGGAATGGCCCCGATAGCACATGAAAAGCGCCAGAACGTGGACAATGATGCGGTTGGCCAAAAAGGGCGAATGCGTTTTCTCCTGAATATATTCAGGAAAAAACGCATACGCCCTTTTTGGCCAACCAAGCAACCTCGGAGAGCAAATCAGCACTACAAAGAAATCTCTCGCCCCGCCCCCCCGGGGCAAAAGGGCCAGGCGAAAAAAGTCTAAAAACCAGAAAGGCAGGGCAGGCCACGGAGTCAAGGGAGCCTTGTTAAGCTGATGGGCGGGATGTCAATGGCCAACAGCAAACCTTCACATGTGTATCCTCTTTCCCAAAACATGTAAAACACAGAACCACAGAGCATAGGGCACTTCCACACATGGGCGTTGACCTTGGGAAAATGAAAAAATCAACCAGACACAGGGACCCCAAAGTTGAGGGCTGCTGTCTTGACATGAACCTCGACTCCGGTACACGTTTCATATCCCAGGAAAGAGCCAAGTGGACAAACACAAGTGGACAAGTGGACAAAGACAAGTGGACAAGTGGACAAGTGGTGCTACGTAGGTCCAATGGAGTGTCACTCAGCCATGAAATCCACGTCATGAGGCTGGTAGCAGCATCCTGATTGGATTTAGGTACGATCATCCTCAGTGAAATAAGTCCCACAAAAAAAGAAACTTATGATATCACTTATCGAGGGAATGTAAAAATCGCTCCCCATGAACTGAATCCCCAAACAGAACAGAGTCACGCTTTTAGAAAACACACTTATGCCTGCTTCAGAGGAAAGGTGAGGTGGGGTGACGCATAAAACTCGAGTTTGAAATGAGCACAGATACTCTTCCGAAAACCGAATATGGAATGGACACGACCTACTCCTTGCTCAATCAACTGGACTCACCAGACCCTGTTCATCGCCCAAGTATCTATCCGACTAGTAAGCATCTTAAAAGCTAAGTCTTGATATCTCTGTGTAAGTGCATCAAGTGTGTGTAAACCGGCCTAAAAACAGCAGGGAAAATCAGCTCAGACGCATTCTGAGGATACATTTCCGACACAAAGAAGAAACAAGCAGGGCAAAACAGAGAGAAATTCTTCCAAAATGCGTTCAGGGACTGGCATGCAACCAGGATTGACCACATCTACAGCCCCAGCGGCAGAAGACATAAGGCTGGACACTCTTGGGGCTGAGACGATTGGTGAGGTTGGGAAAGCAAATGCAGACCCTTGAAAGGAATCCTGCGTGCTCCCCATTCCATGGGTCCCAACTCTCCAGGTTCAACGCAACCTTCCGACAGCGAAAGCACTCATTGAAACCCAGCGGATGCTACACCGTGGGATCGGGAAAGCTTTCTGAAACTCACCTCAGTTTTCATCTCCTGGTGCTCGTGTTCTCCATTCAGGCCCCCTTACTAAGAATCTCCCCACTTGGAGACTCAGCGCCTTTCCATGCCTCTTTCGAACCGTCTGCAATTTGTCCGCAGGATGAACTGCAAGAGGGGGAACCAATGAGAGACTCGCTGGAGGTGTTTGGTCGGGCACATGTCACTCTCATTTCCCATCGCGAAGAAGAATTCACCAAAGGCTCAGCCTGCCAACCTGGATCGACAATAGGGCGTGAAGCCATCCAGCCGTGTTGCGTCCCACTCACAAAAAAGCGACTTGGGAAATGGAGCTCAGGGGCACTGCCCTTCCCAAACCTGCAGAGTTCTAAACGATAACTATCGCCCCCAAATATATTGAGGTCAGGCTACGAACAGGCGCTGAACGCAAGGCAGAACTGCAGGAAACGGATGTCAACGGGTACATCGGAATGGCCCCCATAGCACATGAAAAGCGCCAGAACGTGGACAATGATGCGGTTGGCCAAAAAGGGCGTATGCGTTTTTTCCTGAATATATTCAGGAAAAAACGCATACGCCCTTTTTGGCCAACCAAGCAACCTCGGAGAGCAAATCAGCACTACAAAGAAATCTCTCGCCCCCCCCGGGGCAAAAGGGCCAGGCGAAAAAAGTCTAAAAACCAGAAAGGCAGGGCAGGCCACGGAGTCAAGGGAGCCTGGTTAAGCTGATGGGCGGGATGTCAATGGCCAACAGCCAATCTTCACAAGTGTATCCTCTTTCCCAAAACATGTAAAACACAGAACCACAGAGCATAGGGCACTTCCACACATGGGCGTTGACCTTGGGAAAATGAAAAAATCAACCACACACAGGGACCCCAAAGTTGAGGGCTGCTGTCTTGACATGAACCTCGACTCCAGTACACATTTCATATCCGAGGAAAGAGCCAAGTGGACAAACACAAGTGGACAAGTGGACAAAGACAAGTGGACAAGTGGTGCTACGTAGGTCCAATGGAGTGTCACTCAGCCATGAAATCCACGTCATGAGGCTGGTAGCAGCATCCTGAGTGGATTTAGGTACGATCATCCTCAGTGAAATAAGTCCCACAAAAAAAGAAACTTATGATATCACTTATCGAGGGAATGTAAAAATCGCTCCCCATGAACTGAATCCCCAAACAGAACAGAGTCACGCTTTTAGAAAACACACTTATGCCTGCTTCAGTGGAAAGGTGAGGTGGGGTGACGCATAAAACTCGAGTTTGAAATGAGCACAGATACTCTTCCGAAAACCGAATATGGAATGGACACGACCTACTCCTTGCTCAATCAACTGGACTCACCAGACCCTGTTCATCGCACAAGTATCTATCCAACTAGTAAGCATCTTAAAAGCTAAGTCTTGAGATCTCTGTGTAAGTGCATCAAGTGTGTGTAAACCGGCCTAAAAACAGCAGGGAAAATCAGCTCAGACCCATTCTCAGGATACATTTCCAACACAAAGAAGAAACAAGCAGGGCAAAACAGAGAGAAATTCTTCCAAAATGCGTTCAGGGACTGGCATGCAACCAGGATTGACCACATCTACAGCCCCAGCGGCAGAAGACATAAGGCTGGACACTCTTGGGGCTGAGACGATTGGTGAGGTTGGGAAAGCAAATGCAGACCGTTGAAAGGAATCCTGCGTGCTCCCCATTCCATGGGTCCCAACTCTCCAGGTTCAACGCAATCTTCCGACAGCGAAAGCACTCATTGGAAACCCAGCGGATGCTACACCGTGGGATCGGGAAAGCTTTATGAAACTCACCTCAGTTTTCATCTCCTGGTGCTCCTGTTCTCCATTCAGGCCCCCTTACTAACAATCTCCCCACTTGGAGACTCAGCGCCTTTGCATGCCTCTTTCGTACCGTCTGCAATTTGTCCGCAGGATGAACTGCAAGAGGGGGAA
Organism: Kogia breviceps; assembly: GCF_026419965.1. Classification (NCBI taxonomy): domain Eukaryota; kingdom Metazoa; phylum Chordata; class Mammalia; order Artiodactyla; family Physeteridae; genus Kogia; species Kogia breviceps. The sequence goes on from NC_081315.1 coordinate 46,358,605, forward strand.
CCAATGAGAGACTCGCTGGAGGTGTGTGGTCGGGCACATGTCACTCTCATTTCACATCGCGAAGAAGAATTCACCAAAGGCTCAGCCTGCCACCCCGGATCGACAATAGGGCGTGAAGCCATCCAGCCGTGTTGCGTCCCACTCACAAAAAAGCGACTTGGGAAATGGAGCTCAGGGGCACTGCCCTTCCCAAACCTGCAGAGTTCTAAACGATAACTATCGCCCCAAAATATATTGAGGTCAGGCTACGAAGAGGCGTTGAACGCAAGGCAGAACTGCAGGAAACGGATGTCAACGGGTACATCGGAATGGCCCCCATAGCACATGAAAAGCGCCAGAACGTGGACAATGATGCGGTTGGCCAAAAAGGGCGTATGCGATTTTTCCTGAATATATTCAGGAAAAAACGCATACGCCCTTTTTGGCCAAACAAGCAACCTGGGAGAGCAAATCAGCACGACAAAGAAATCTCTCGCCCCCCCCCCCCCGGGGGGGCAAAAGGGCCAGGCGAAAAAAGTCTAAAAACCAGAAAGGCAGGGCAGGCCAGGGAGTCAAGGGAGCCTTGTTCAGCTGATGGGCGGGATGTCAATGGCCAACAGCCAATCTTCACAAGTGTATCCTCTTTCCCAAAACATGTAAAACACAGAACCACAGAGCATAGGGCACTTCCACACATGGGCGTTGACCTTGGGAAAATGAAAAAATCAACCAGACACAGGGACCCCAAAGTTGAGGGCTGCTGTCTTGACATGAACCTCGACTCCGGTACACGTTTCATATCCCAGGAAAGAGCCAAGTGGACAAACACAAGTGGACAAGTGGACAAAGACAAGTGGACAAGTGGACAAGTGGTGCTACGTAGGTCCAATGGAGTGTCACTCCGCCATAAAATCCACGTCATGAGGCTGGTAGCAGCATCCTGAGTGGATTTAGGTACGATCATCCTCAGTGAAATAAGTCCCACAAAAAAAGAAACTTATGATATCACTTATCGAGGGAATGTAAAAATCGCTCCCCATGAACTGAATCCCCAAACAGAACAGAGTCACGCTTTTCGAAAACACACTTATGCCTGCTTCAGGGGAAAGGTGAGGTGGGGTGACGCATAAAACTCGAGTTTGAAATGAGCACAGATACTCTTACGAAAACCGAATATGGAATGGACACGACCTACTCCTTACTCAAACAACAGGACTCACCAGACCCTGTTCATCGCACAAGTATCTATCCGACTAGTAAGCATCTTAAAAGCTAAGTCTTGATATCTCTGTGTAAGTGCATCAAGTGTGTGCAAAGCGGCCTAAAAACAGCAGGGAAAATCAGCTCAGACCCATTCTGAGGATACATTTCCAACACAAAGAAGAAACAAGCAGGGCAAAACAGAGAGAAATTCTTCCAAAATGCGTTCAGGGACTGGCATGCAACCAGGATTGACCACATCTACAGCCCCAGCGGCAGAAGACATAAGGCTGGACACTCTTGGGGCTGAGACGATTGGTGAGGTTGGGAAAGCAAATGCAGACCCTTGAAAGGAATCCTGCGTGCTCCCCATTCCATGGGTCCCAACTCTCCAGGTTCAACGCAATCTTCCGACAGCGAAAGCACTCATTGGAAACCCAGCGGATGCTACACCGTGGGATCGGGAAAGCTTTCTGAAACTCACCTCAGTTTTCATCTCCTGGTGCTCGTGTTCTCCATTCAGGCCCCCTTACTAACAATCTCCCCACTTGGAGACTCAGCGCCTTTGCATGCCTCTTTCGTACCGTCTGCAATTTGTCCGCAGGATGAACTGGAAGAGGGGGAACCAATGAGAGACTCGCTGGAGGTGTGTGGTCGGGCACATGTCACTCTCATTTCCCATCGCGAAGAAGAATTCACCAAAGGCTCAGACTGCCACCCCGGATCGACAATAGGGCGTGAAGCCATCCAGCCGTGTTGCGTCCCACTCACAAAAAAGCGACTTGGGAAATGGAGCTCAGGGGCACTGCCCTTCCCAAACCTGCAGAGTTCTAAACGATAACTATCGCCCCCAAATATATTCAGGTCAGGCTACGAAGAGGCGTTGAACGCAAGGCAGAAGTGCAGGAAACGGATGTCAACGGGTACATCGGAATGGCCCCGATAGCACATGAAAAGCGCCAGAACGTGGACAATGATGCGGTTGGCCAAAAAGGGCGTATGCGTTTTTTCCTGAATATATTCAGGAAAAAACGCATACGCCCTTTTTGGCCAACCAAGCAACCTGGGAGAGCAAATCAGCACTACAAAGAAATCTCTCGCCCCCTACCGGGGCAAAAGGGCCAGGCGAAAAAAGTCTAAAAACCAGAAAGGCAGGGCAGGCCACGGAGTCAAGGGAGCCTTGTTAAGCTGATGGGCGGGATGTCAATGGCCAACAGCCAATCTTCACAAGTGTATCCTCTTTCCCAAAATATGTAAAACACAGAACCACAGAGCATAGGGCACTTCCACACATGGGCGTTGACCTTGGGAAAATGAAAAAATCAACCAGACACAGGGACCCCAAAGTTGAGGGCTGCTGTCTTGACATGAACCTCGACTCCAGTACACGTTTCATATCCCAGGAAAGAGCCATGTGGACAAACACAAGTGGACAAGTGGACACAGACAAGTGGACAAGTGGACAAGTGGTGCTACGTAGGTCCAATGGAGTGTCACTCAGCCATGAAATCCACGTCATGAGGCTGGTAGCAGCATCCTGAGTGGATTTAGGTACGATCATCCTCAGTGAAATAAGTCGCACAAAAAAAGAAACGTATGATATCACTTATCGAGGGAATGTAAAAATCGCTCCCCATGAACTGAATCCCCAAACAGAACAGAGTCACGCTTTTAGAAAACACACTTATGCCTGCTTCAGTGGAAAGGTGAGGTGGGGTGACGCATAAAACTCGAGTTTGAAATGAGCACAGATACTCTTCCGAAAACCGAATATGGAATGGACACGACCTACTCCTTGCTCAATCAACTGGACTCACCAGACCCTGTTCATCGCACAAGTATCTATCCGACTAGTAAGCATCTTAAAAGCTAAGTCTTGATATCTCTGTGTAAGTGCATCAAGTGTGTGTAAACCGGCCTAAAAACAGCAGGGAAAATCAGCTCAGATCCATTCTGAGGATACATTTCCAACACAAAGAAGAAACAAGCAGGGCAAAACAGAGAGAAATTCTTCCAAAATGCGTTCAGGGACTGGCATGCAACCAGGATTGACCACATCTACAGCCCCAGCGGCAGAAGACATAAGGCTGGACACTCTTGGGGCTGAGACGATTGGTGAGGTTGGGAAAGCAAATGCAGACCGTTGAAAGGAATCCTGCGTGCTCCCCATTCCATGGGTCCCAACTCTCCAGGTTCAATGCAATCTTCCGACAGCGAAAGCACTCATTGGAAACCCAGCGGATGCTACACCGTGGGATCGGGAAAGCTTTCTGAAACTCACCTCAGTTTTCATCTCCTGGTGCTCGTGTTCTCCATTCAGGCCCCCTTACTAACAATCTCCCCACTTGGAGACTCAGCGCCTTTGCATGCCTCTTTCGTACCGTCTGCAATTTGTCCGCAGGATGAACTGCAAGAGGGGGAACCAATGAGAGACTCGCTGGAGGTGTTTGGTCGGGCACATGTCACTCTCATTTCCCATCGCGAAGAAGAATTCACCAAAGGCTCAGCCTGCCAACCCGGATCGACAAAAGGGCGTGAAGCCATCCAGCCGTGTTGCGTGCCACTCACAAAAAAGCGACTTGGGAAATGGAGCTCAGGGGCACTGCACTTCCCAAACCTGCAGAGTTCTAAACGATAACTATCGCCCCCAAATATATTGAGGTCAGACTACGAAGAGGCGTTGAACGCAAGGCAGAACTGCAGGAAACGGATGTCAACGGGTACATCGGAATGGCCCCGATAGCACATGAAAAGCGCCAGAACGTGGACAATGATGCGGTTGGCCAAAAAGGGCGAATGCGTTTTCTCCTGAATATATTCAGGAAAAAACGCATACGCCCTTTTTGGCCAACCAAGCAACCTCGGAGAGCAAATCAGCACTACAAAGAAATCTCTCGCCCCGCCCCCCCGGGGCAAAAGGGCCAGGCGAAAAAAGTCTAAAAACCAGAAAGGCAGGGCAGGCCACGGAGTCAAGGGAGCCTTGTTAAGCTGATGGGCGGGATGTCAATGGCCAACAGCAAACCTTCACATGTGTATCCTCTTTCCCAAAACATGTAAAACACAGAACCACAGAGCATAGGGCACTTCCACACATGGGCGTTGACCTTGGGAAAATGAAAAAATCAACCAGACACAGGGACCCCAAAGTTGAGGGCTGCTGTCTTGACATGAACCTCGACTCCGGTACACGTTTCATATCCCAGGAAAGAGCCAAGTGGACAAACACAAGTGGACAAGTGGACAAAGACAAGTGGACAAGTGGACAAGTGGTGCTACGTAGGTCCAATGGAGTGTCACTCAGCCATGAAATCCACGTCATGAGGCTGGTAGCAGCATCCTGATTGGATTTAGGTACGATCATCCTCAGTGAAATAAGTCCCACAAAAAAAGAAACTTATGATATCACTTATCGAGGGAATGTAAAAATCGCTCCCCATGAACTGAATCCCCAAACAGAACAGAGTCACGCTTTTAGAAAACACACTTATGCCTGCTTCAGAGGAAAGGTGAGGTGGGGTGACGCATAAAACTCGAGTTTGAAATGAGCACAGATACTCTTCCGAAAACCGAATATGGAATGGACACGACCTACTCCTTGCTCAATCAACTGGACTCACCAGACCCTGTTCATCGCCCAAGTATCTATCCGACTAGTAAGCATCTTAAAAGCTAAGTCTTGATATCTCTGTGTAAGTGCATCAAGTGTGTGTAAACCGGCCTAAAAACAGCAGGGAAAATCAGCTCAGACGCATTCTGAGGATACATTTCCGACACAAAGAAGAAACAAGCAGGGCAAAACAGAGAGAAATTCTTCCAAAATGCGTTCAGGGACTGGCATGCAACCAGGATTGACCACATCTACAGCCCCAGCGGCAGAAGACATAAGGCTGGACACTCTTGGGGCTGAGATGATTGGTGAGGTTGGGAAAGCAAATGCAGACCCTTGAAAGGAATCCTGCGTGCTCCCCATTCCATGGGTCCCAACTCTCCAGGTTCAACGCAACCTTCCGACAGCGAAAGCACTCATTGAAACCCAGCGGATGCTACACCGTGGGATCGGGAAAGCTTTCTGAAACTCACCTCAGTTTTCATCTCCTGGTGCTCGTGTTCTCCATTCAGGCCCCCTTACTAAGAATCTCCCCACTTGGAGACTCAGCGCCTTTCCATGCCTCTTTCGAACCGTCTGCAATTTGTCCGCAGGATGAACTGCAAGAGGGGGAACCAATGAGAGACTCGCTGGAGGTGTTTGGTCGGGCACATGTCACTCTCATTTCCCATCGCGAAGAAGAATTCACCAAAGGCTCAGCCTGCCAACCTGGATCGACAATAGGGCGTGAAGCCATCCAGCCGTGTTGCGTCCCACTCACAAAAAAGCGACTTGGGAAATGGAGCTCAGGGGCACTGCCCTTCCCAAACCTGCAGAGTTCTAAACGATAACTATCGCCCCCAAATATATTGAGGTCAGGCTACGAACAGGCGCTGAACGCAAGGCAGAACTGCAGGAAACGGATGTCAACGGGTACATCGGAATGGCCCCCATAGCACATGAAAAGCGCCAGAACGTGGACAATGATGCGGTTGGCCAAAAAGGGCGTATGCGTTTTTTCCTGAATATATTCAGGAAAAAACGCATACGCCCTTTTTGGCCAACCAAGCAACCTCGGAGAGCAAATCAGCACTACAAAGAAATCTCTCGCCCCCCCCGGGGCAAAAGGGCCAGGCGAAAAAAGTCTAAAAACCAGAAAGGCAGGGCAGGCCACGGAGTCAAGGGAGCCTGGTTAAGCTGATGGGCGGGATGTCAATGGCCAACAGCCAATCTTCACAAGTGTATCCTCTTTCCCAAAACATGTAAAACACAGAACCACAGAGCATAGGGCACTTCCACACATGGGCGTTGACCTTGGGAAAATGAAAAAATCAACCACACACAGGGACCCCAAAGTTGAGGGCTGCTGTCTTGACATGAACCTCGACTCCAGTACACATTTCATATCCGAGGAAAGAGCCAAGTGGACAAACACAAGTGGACAAGTGGACAAAGACAAGTGGACAAGTGGTGCTACGTAGGTCCAATGGAGTGTCACTCAGCCATGAAATCCACGTCATGAGGCTGGTAGCAGCATCCTGAGTGGATTTAGGTACGATCATCCTCAGTGAAATAAGTCCCACAAAAAAAGAAACTTATGATATCACTTATCGAGGGAATGTAAAAATCGCTCCCCATGAACTGAATCCCCAAACAGAACAGAGTCACGCTTTTAGAAAACACACTTATGCCTGCTTCAGTGGAAAGGTGAGGTGGGGTGACGCATAAAACTCGAGTTTGAAATGAGCACAGATACTCTTCCGAAAACCGAATATGGAATGGACACGACCTACTCCTTGCTCAATCAACTGGACTCACCAGACCCTGTTCATCGCACAAGTATCTATCCAACTAGTAAGCATCTTAAAAGCTAAGTCTTGAGATCTCTGTGTAAGTGCATCAAGTGTGTGTAAACCGGCCTAAAAACAGCAGGGAAAATCAGCTCAGACCCATTCTCAGGATACATTTCCAACACAAAGAAGAAACAAGCAGGGCAAAACAGAGAGAAATTCTTCCAAAATGCGTTCAGGGACTGGCATGCAACCAGGATTGACCACATCTACAGCCCCAGCGGCAGAAGACATAAGGCTGGACACTCTTGGGGCTGAGACGATTGGTGAGGTTGGGAAAGCAAATGCAGACCGTTGAAAGGAATCCTGCGTGCTCCCCATTCCATGGGTCCCAACTCTCCAGGTTCAACGCAATCTTCCGACAGCGAAAGCACTCATTGGAAACCCAGCGGATGCTACACCGTGGGATCGGGAAAGCTTTATGAAACTCACCTCAGTTTTCATCTCCTGGTGCTCCTGTTCTCCATTCAGGCCCCCTTACTAACAATCTCCCCACTTGGAGACTCAGCGCCTTTGCATGCCTCTTTCGTACCGTCTGCAATTTGTCCGCAGGATGAACTGCAAGAGGGGGAACCAATGAGAGACTCGCTGGAGGTGTGTGGTCGGGCACATGTCACTCTCATTTCACATCGCGAAGAAGAATTCACCAAAGGCTCAGCCTGCCACCCCGGATCGACAATAGGGCGTGAAGCCATCCAGCCGTGTTGCGTCCCACTCACAAAAAAGCGACTTGGGAAATGGAGCTCAGGGGCACTGCCCTTCCCAAACCTGCAGAGTTCTAAACGATAACTATCGCCCCAAAATATATTGAGCTCAGGCTACGAAGAGGCGTTGAACGCAAGGCAGAACTGCAGGAAACGGATGTCAACGGGTACATCGGAATGGCCCCCATAGCACATGAAAAGCGCCAGAACGTGGACAATGATGCGGTTGGCCAAAAAGGGCGTATGCGATTTTTCCTGAATATATTCAGGAAAAAACGCATACGCCCTTTTTGGCCAACCAAGCAACCTGGGAGAGCAAATCAGCACGACAAAGAAATCTCTCGCCCCCCCCACCCCGGGGGGCAAAAGGGCCAGGCGAAAAAAGTCTAAAAACCAGAAAGGCAGGGCAGGCCAGGGAGTCAAGGGAGCCTTGTTCAGCTGATCGGCGGGATGTCAATGGCCAACAGCCAATCTTCACAAGTGTATCCTCTTTCCCAAAACATGTAAAACACAGAACCACAGAGCATAGGGCACTTCCACACATGGGCGTTGACCTTGGGAAAATGAAAAAATCAACCAGACACAGGGACCCCAAAGTTGAGGGCTGCTGTCTTGACATGAACCTCGACTCCGGTACACGTTTCATATCCCAGGAAAGAGCCAAGTGGACAAACACAAGTGGACAAGTGGACAAAGACAAGTGGACAAGTGGACAAGTGGTGCTACGTAGGTCCAATGGAGTGTCACTCCGCCATGAAATCCACGTCATGAGGCTGGTAGCAGCATCCTGAGTGGATTTAGGTACGATCATCCTCAGTGAAATAAGTCCCATAAAAAAAGAAACTTATGATATCACTTATCGAGGGAATGTAAAAATCGCTCCCCATGAACTGAATCCCCAAACAGAACAGAGTCACGCTTTTAGAAAACACACTTATGCCTGCTTCAGGGGAAAGGTGAGGTGGGGTGACGCATAAAACTCGAGTTTGAAATGAGCACAGATACTCTTCCGAAAACCGAATATGGAATGGACACGACCTACTCCTTGCTCAATCAACTGGACTCACCAGACCCTGTTCATCGCACAAGTATCTATTCGACTAGTAAGCATCTTAAAAGCTAAGTCTTGAGATCTCTGTGTAAGTGCATCAAGTGTTTGTAAAGCGGCCTAAAAACAGCACGGAAAATCAGCTCAGACCCATTCTGAGGATACATTTCCAACACAAAGAAGAAAGAAGCAGGGCAAAACAGAGAGAAATTCTTCCAAAATGCGTTCAGGGAGTGGCATGCAACCAGGATTGACCACATCTACAGCCCCAGCGGCAGAAGACATAAGGCTGGACACTCTTGGGGCTGAGACGATTGGTGAGGTTGGGAAAGCAAATGCAGACCCTTGAAAGGAATCCTGCGTGCTCCCCATTCCATGGGTCCCAACTCTCCAGGTTCAACGCAATCTTCCGACAGCGAAAGCACTCATTGGAAACCCAGCGGATGCTACACCGTGGGATCGGGAAAGCTTTCTGAAACTCACCTCAGTTTTCATCTCCTGGTGCTCGTGTTCTCCATTCAGGCCCCCTTACTAACAATCTCCCCACTTGGAGACTCAGCGCCTTTCCATGCCTCTTTCGAACCGTCTGCAATTTGTCCGCAGGATGAACTGCAAGAGGGGGAACCAATGAGAGACTCGCTGGAGGTGTTTGGTCGGGCACATGTCACTCTCATTTCCCATCGCGAAGAAGAATTCACCAAAGGCTCAGCCTGCCAACCTGGATCGACAATAGGGCGTGAAGCCATCCAGCCGTGTTGCGTCCCACTCACAAAAAAGCGACTTGGGAAATGGAGCTCAGGGGCACTGCCCTTCCCAAACCTGCAGAGTTCTAAACGATAACTATCGCCCCCAAATATATTGAGGTCAGGCTACGAACAGGCGCTGAACGCAAGGCAGAACTGCAGGAAACGGATGTCAACGGGTACATCGGAATGGCCCCCATAGCACATGAAAAGCGCCAGAACGTGGACAATGATGCGGTTGGCCAAAAAGGGCGTATGCGTTTTTTCCTGAATATATTCAGGAAAAAACGCATACGCCCTTTTTGGCCAACCAAGCAACCTCGGAGAGCAAATCAGCACTACAAAGAAATCTCTCGCCCCCCCCGGGGCAAAAGGGCCAGGCGAAAAAAGTCTAAAAACCAGAAAGGCAGGGCAGGCCACGGAGTCAAGGGAGCCTGGTTAAGCTGATGGGCGGGATGTCAATGGCCAACAGCCAATCTTCACAAGTGTATCCTCTTTCCCAAAACATGTAAAACACAGAACCACAGAGCATAGGGCACTTCCACACATGGGCGTTGACCTTGGGAAAATGAAAAAATCAACCAGACACAGGGACCCCATGGTTGAGGGCTGCTGTCTTGACATGAACCTCGACTCCAGTACACATTTCATATCCGAGGAAAGAGCCAAGTGGACAAACACAAGTGGACAAGTGGACAAAGACAAGTGGACAAGTGGTGCTACGTAGGTCCAATGGAGTGTCACTCAGCCATGAAATCCACGTCATGAGGCTGGTAGCAGCATCCTGAGTGGATTTAGGTACGATCATCCTCAGTGAAATAAGTCCCACAAAAAAAGAAACTTATGATATCACTTATCGAGGGAATGTAAAAATCGCTCCCCATGAACTGAATCCCCAAACAGAACAGAGTCACGCTTTTAGAAAACACACTTATGCCTGCTTCAGGGGAAAGGTGAGGTGGGGTGACGCATAAAACTCGAGTTTGAAATGAGCACAGATACCCTTCAGAAAACCGAATATGGAATGGACACGACCTACTCCTTGCTCAATCAACTGGACTCACCAGACCCTGTTCATCGCACAAGTATCTATCCGACTAGTAAGCATCTTAAAAGCTAAGTCTTGATATCTCTGTGTAAGTGCATCAAGTGTGTGTAAACCGGCCTAAAAACAGCAGGGAAAATCAGCTCAGACGCATTCTGAGGATACATTTCCGACACAAAGAAGAAACAAGCAGGGCAAAACAGAGAGAAATTCTTCCAAAATGCGTTCAGGGACTGGCATGCAACCAGGATTGACCACATCTACAGCCCCAGCGGCAGAAGACATAAGGCTGGACACTCTTGGGGCTGAGACGATTGGTGAGTTTGGGAAAGCAAATGCAGACCCCTGAAAGGAATCCTGCGTGCTCCCCATTCCATGGGTCCCAACTCTCCAGGTTCAACGCAATCTTCCGACAGCGAAAGCACTCATTGGAAACCCAGCGGATGCTACACCGTGGGATCGGGAAAGCTTTCTGAAACTCACCTCAGTTTTCATCTCCTGGTGCTCGTGTTCTCCATTCAGGCCCCCTTACTAACAATCTCCCCACTTGGAGACTCAGCGCCTTTCCATGCCTCTTTCGTACCGTCTGCAATTTGTCCGCAGGATGAACTGGAAGAGGGGGAACCAATGAGAGACTCGCTGGAGGTGTGTGGTCGGGCACATGTCACTCTCATTTCACATCGCGAAGAAGAATTCAGCAAAGGCTCAGCCTGCCACCCTGGATCGACAATAGGGCGTGAAGCCATCCAGCCGTGTTGCGTCCCACTCACAAAAAAGCGACTTGGGAAATGGAGCTCAGGGGCACTGCCCTTCCCAAACCTGCAGAGTTCTAAACGATAACTATCGCCCCCAAATATATTGACGTCAGGCTACGAAGAGGCGTTGAACGCAAGGCAGAACTGCAGGAAACGGATGTCAACGGGTACATCGGAATGGCCCCCATAGCACATGAAAAGCGCCAGAACATGGACAATGATGCGGTTGGCCAAAAAGGGCGTATGCGTTTTTTCCTGAATATATTCAGGAAAAAATGCATACGCCCTTTTTGGCCAACCAAGCAACCTGGGAGAGCAAATCAGCACTACAAAGAAATCTCTCGCCCCCCCCCCCCCCCCGGGGCAAAAGGGCCAGGCGAAAAAAGTCTAAAAACCAGAAAGGCAGGGCAGGCCACGGAGTCAAGGGAGCCTTGTTAAGCTGATGGGCGGGATGTCAATGGCCAACAGCCAACCTTCACAAGTGTATCCTCTTTCCCAAAACATGTAAAACACAGAACCACAGAGCATAGGGCACTTCCACACATGGGCGTTGACCTTTGGAAAATGAAAAAATCAACCAGACACAGGGACCCCAAAGTTGAGGGCTGCTGTCTTGACATGAACCTCGACTCCGGTACACGTTTCATATCCCAGGAAAGAGCCAAGTGGACAAACACAAGTGGACAAGTGGACAAAGACAAGTGGACAAGTGGACAAGTGGTGCTACGTAGGTCCAATGGAGTGTCACTCCGCCATAAAATCCACGTCATGAGGCTGGTAGCAGCATCCTGAGTGGATTTAGGTACGATCATCCTCAGTGAAATAAGTCCCACAAAAAAAGAATCTTATGATATCACTTATCGAGGGAATGTAAAAATCACTCCCCATGAACTGAATCCCCAAACAGAACAGAGTCACGCTTTTAGAAAACACACTTATGCCTGCTTCAGGGGAAAGGTGAGGTGGGGTGACGCATAAAACTCGAGTTTGAAATGAGCACAGATACCCTTCAGAAAACCGAATATGGAATGGACACGACCTACACCTTGCTCAATCAACTGGACTCACCAGACCCTGTTCATCGCACAAGTATCTATCCGACTAGTAAGCATCTTAAAAGCTAAGTCTTGATATCTCTGTGTAAGTGCATCAAGTGTGTGTAAACCGGCCTAAAAACAGCAGGGAAAATCAGCTCAGACGCATTCTGAGGATACATTTCCGACACAAAGAAGAAACAAGCAGGGCAAAACAGAGAGAAATTCTTCCAAAATGCGTTCAGGGACTGGCATGCAACCAGGATTGACCACTTCTACAGCCCCAGCGGCAGAAGACATAAGGCTGGACACTCTTGGGGCTGAGACGATTGGTGAGGTTGGGAAAGCAAATGCAGACCGTTGAAAGGAATCCTGCGTGCTCCCCATTCCATGGGTCCCAACTCTCCAGGTTCAACGCAATCTTCCGACAGCGAAAGCACTCATTGGAAACCCAGCGGATGCTACACCGTGGGATCGGGAAAGCTTTCTGAAACTCACCTCAGTTTTCATCTCCTGGTGCTCGTGTTCTCCATTCAGGCCCCCTTACTAACAATCTCCCCACTTGGAGACTCAGCGCCTTTGCATGCCTCTTTCGTACCGTCTGCAATTTGTCCGCAGGATGAACTGGAAGAGGGGGAACCAATGAGAGACTCGCTGGAGGTGTTTGGTCGGGCACATGTCACTCTCATTTCCCATCGCGAAGAAGAATTCACCAAAGGCTCAGCCTGCCAACCTGGATCGACAATAGGGCGTGAAGCCATCCAGCCGTTTTGCGTGCCACTCACAAAAAAGCGACTTGGGAAATGGAGCTCAGGGGCACTGCCCTTCCCAAACCTGCAGAGTTCTAAACGATAACTATCGCCCCCAAATATATTGAGGTCAGGCTACGAAGAGGCATTGAACGCAAGGCAGAACTGCAGGAAACGGATGTCAACGGGAACATCGGAATGGCCCCGATAGCACATGAAAAGCGCCAGAACGTGGACAATGATGCGGTTGGCCAAAAAGGGCGTATGCGTTTTTTCCTGAATATATTCAGGAAAAAACGCATACGCCCTTTTTGGCCATCCAAGCAACCTCGGAGATCAAATCAGCACTACAAAGAAATCTCTCGCCACCCCCCCCCCGGGGCAAAAGGGCCAGGCGAAAAAAGTCTAAAAACCAGAAAGGCAGGGCAGGCCACGGAGTCAAGGGAGCCTTGTTAAGCTGATGGGCGGGATGTCAATGGCCAACAGCCAATCTTCACAACTGTATCCTCTTTCCCAAAACATGTAAAACACAGAACCACAGAGCATAGGGCACTTCCACACATGGGCGTTGACCTTGGGAAAATGAAAAAATCAACCAGACACATGGACCCCAAAGTTGAGGGCTGCTGTCTTGAAATGAACCTCGACTCCGGTACACGTTTCATATCCCAGGAAAGAGCCAAGTGGACAAACACAAGTGGACAAGTGGACAAAGACAAGTGGACAAGTGGACAAGTGGTGCTACGTAGGTCCAATGGAGTGTCACTCAGCCATGAAATCCACGTCATGAGGCTGGTAGCAGCATCCTGAGTGGATCTAGGTACGATCATCCTCAGTGAAATAAGTCCCACAAAAAAAGAAACTTATGATATCACTTATTGAGGGAATGTAAAAATCGCTCCCCATGAACTGAATCCCCAAACAGAACAGAGTCACGCTTTTAGAAAACACACTTATGCCTGCTTCAGTGGAAAGGTGAGGTGGGGTGACGCATAAAACTCGAGTTTGAAATGAGCACAGATACTCTTCCGAAAACCGAATATGGAATGGACACGACCTACTCTTGCTCAATCAACTGGACTCACCAGACCCTGTTCATCGCACAATTATCTATCCAACTAGTAAGCATCTTAAAAGCTAAGTCTTGAGATCTCTGTGTAAGTGCATCAAGTGTGTGCAAAGCGGCCTAAAAACAGCAGGGAAAATCAGCTCAGACCCATTCTGAGGATATATTTCCAACACAAAGAAGAAACAAGCAGGGCAAAACAGAGAGAAATTCTTCCAAAATGCGTTCAGGGACTGGCATGCAACCAGGATTGACCACATCTACAGCCCCAGCGGCAGAAGACATAAGGCTGGACACTCTTGGGGCTGAGACGATTGGTGAGGTTGGGAAAGCAAATGCAGACCGTTGAAAGGAATCCTGCGTGCTCCCCATTCCATGGGTCCCAACTCTCCAGGTTCAACGCAATCTTCCGACAGCGAAAGCACTCATTGGAAACCCAGCGGATGCTACACTGTGGGATCGGGAAAGCTTTCTGAAACTCACCTCAGTTTTCATCTCCTGGTGCTCGTGTTCTCCATTCAGGCCCCCTTACTAACAATCTCCCCACTTGGAGACTCAGCGCCTTTGCATGCCTCTTTCGTACCGTCTGCAATTTGTCCGCAGGATGAACTGGAAGAGGGGGAACCAATGAGAGACTCGCTGGAGGTGTTTGGTCGGGCACATGTCACTCTCATTTCCCATCGCGAAGAAGAATTCACCAAAGGCTCAGCCTGCCACCCCGGATCGACAATAGGGCGTGAAGCCATCCAGCCGTGTTGTGTCCCACTCACAAAAAAGCGACTTGGGAAATGGAGCTCAGGGGCACTGCCCTTCCCAAACCTGCAGAGTTCTAAACGATAACTATCGCCCCAAAATATATTGAGGTCAGGCTACGAAGAGGCGTTGAACGCAAGGCAGAACTGCAGGAAACGGATGTCAACGGGTACATCGGAATGGCCCCGATAGCACATGAAAAGGGCCAGAACGTGGACAATGATGCGGTTGGCCAAAAAGGGCGTATGCGTTTTTTCCTGAATATATTCAGGAAAAAACGCATACGCCCTTTTTGGCCAACCAAGCAACCTGGGAGAGCAAATCAGCACTACAAAGAAATCTCTCGCCCCCCCCCCGGGGCAAAAGGGCCAGGCGAAAAAAGTCTAAAAACCAGAAAGGCAGGGCAGGCCACGGAGTCAAGGGAGCCTTGTTAAGCTGATGGGCGGGATGTCAATGGCCAACAGCCAACCTTCACAAGTGTATCCTCTTTCCCAAAACATGTAAAACACAGAACCACAGAGCATAGGGCACTTCCACACATGGGCGTTGACCTTGGGAAAATGAAAAAATCAACCAGACACAGGGACCCCAAAGTTGAGGGCTGCTGTCTTGACATGAACCTCGACTCCGGTACACGTTTCATATCCCAGGAAAGAGCCAAGTGGACAAACACAAGTAGACAAGTGGACAAAGACAAGTGGACAAGTGGACAAGTGGTGCTACGTAGATCCAATGGAGTGTCACTCCGCCATAAAATCCACGTCATGAGGCTGGTAGCAGCATCCTGAGTGGATTTAGGTACGATCATCCTCAGTGAAATAAGTCCCACAAAAAAAGAAACTTATGATATCACTTATCGAGGGAATGTAAAAATCGCTCCCCATGAACTGAATCCCCAAACAGAACAGAGTCACGCTTTTAGAAAACACACTTATGCCTGCTTCAGGGGAAAGGTGAGGTGGGGTGACGCATAAAACTCGAGTTTGAAATGAGCACAGATACCCTTCAGAAAACCGAATATGGAATGGACACGACCTACTCCTTGCTCAATCAACTGGACTCACCAGACCCTGTTCATCGCACAAGTATCTATCCGACTAGTAAGCATCTTAAAAGCTAAGTCTTGATATCTCTGTGTAAGTGCATCAAGTGTGTGTAAACCGGCCTAAAAACAGCAGGGAAAATCAGCTCAGACGCATTCTGAGGATACATTTCCGACACAAAGAAGAAACAAGCAGGGCAAAACAGAGAGAAATTCTTCCAAAATGCGTTCAGGGACTGGCATGCAACCAGGATTGACCACATCTACAGCCCCAGCGGCAGAAGACATAAGGCTGGACACTCTTGGGGCTGAGACGATTGGTGAGTTTGGGAAAGCAAATGCAGACCCCTGAAAGGAATCCTGCGTGCTCCCCATTCCATGGGTCCCAACTCTCCAGGTTCAACGCAATCTTCCGACAGCGAAAGCACTCATTGGAAACCCAGCGGATGCTACACCGTGGGATCGGGAAAGCTTTCTGAAACTCACCTCAGTTTTCATCTCCTGGTGCTCGTGTTCTCCATTCAGGCCCCCTTACTAACAATCTCCCCACTTGGAGACTCAGCGCCTTTCCATGCCTCTTTCGTACCGTCTGCAATTTGTCCGCAGGATGAACTGGAAGAGGGGGAACCAATGAGAGACTCGCTGGAGGTGTGTGGTCGGGCACATGTCACTCTCATTTCACATCGCGAAGAAGAATTCAGCAAAGGCTCAGCCTGCCACCCCGGATCGACAATAGGGCGTGAAGCCATCCAGCCGTGTTGCGTCCCACTCACAAAAAAGCGACTTGGGAAATGGAGCTCAGGGGCACTGCCCTTCCCAAACCTGCAGAGTTCTAAACGATATCTATCGCCCCCAAATATATTGACGTCAGGCTACGAAGAGGCGTTGAACGCAAGGCAGAACTGCAGGAAACGGATGTCAACGGGTACATCGGAATGGCCCCCATAGCACATGAAAAGCGCCAGAACATGGACAATGATGCGGTTGGCCAAAAAGGGCGTATGCGTTTTTTCCTGAATATATTCAGGAAAAAATGCATACGCCCTTTTTGGCCAACCAAGCAACCTGGGAGAGCAAATCAGCACTACAAAGAAATCTCTCGCCCCCCCCCCCCCCGGGGCAAAAGGGCCAGGCGAAAAAAGTCTAAAAACCAGAAAGGCAGGGCAGGCCACGGAGTCAAGGGAGCCTTGTTAAGCTGATGGGCGGGATGTCAATGGCCAACAGCCAACCTTCACAAGTGTATCCTCTTTCCCAAAACATGTAAAACACAGAACCACAGAGCATAGGGCACTTCCACACATGGGCGTTGACCTTTGGAAAATGAAAAAATCAACCAGACACAGGGACCCCAAAGTTGAGGGCTGCTGTCTTGACATGAACCTCGACTCCGGTACACGTTTCATATCCCAGGAAAGAGCCAAGTGGACAAACACAAGTGGACAAGTGGACAAAGACAAGTGGACAAGTGGACAAGTGGTGCTACGTAGGTCCAATGGAGTGTCACTCCGCCATAAAATCCACGTCATGAGGCTGGTAGCAGCATCCTGAGTGGATTTAGGTACGATCATCCTCAGTGAAATAAGTCCCACAAAAAAAGAATCTTATGATATCACTTATCGAGGGAATGTAAAAATCGCTCCCCATGAACTGAATCCCCAAACAGAACAGAGTCACGCTTTTAGAAAACACACTTATGCCTGCTTCAGGGGAAAGGTGAGGTGGGGTGACGCATAAAACTCGAGTTTGAAATGAGCACAGATACCCTTCAGAAAACCGAATATGGAATGGACACGACCTACACCTTGCTCAATCAACTGGACTCACCAGACCCTGTTCATCGCACAAGTATCTATCCGACTAGTAAGCATCTTAAAAGCTAAGTCTTGATATCTCTGTGTAAGTGCATCAAGTGTGTGTAAACCGGCCTAAAAACAGCAGGGAAAATCAGCTCAGACGCATTCTGAGGATACATTTCCGAAACAAAGAAGAAACAAGCAGGGCAAAACAGAGAGAAATTCTTCCAAAATGCGTTCAGGGACTGGCATGCAACCAGGATTGACCACTTCTACAGCCCCAGCGGCAGAAGACATAAGGCTGGACACTCTTGGGGCTGAGACGATTGGTGAGGTTGGGAAAGCAAATGCAGACCGTTGAAAGGAATCCTGCGTGCTCCCCATTCCATGGGTCCCAACTCTCCAGGTTCAACGCAATCTTCCGACAGCGAAAGCACTCATTGGAAACCCAGCGGATGCTACACCGTGGGATCGGGAAAGCTTTCTGAAACTCACCTCAGTTTTCATCTCCTGGTGCTCGTGTTCTCCATTCAGGCCCCCTTACTAACAATCTCCCCACTTGGAGACTCAGCGCCTTTGCATGCCTCTTTCGTACCGTCTGCAATTTGTCCGCAGGATGAACTGGAAGAGGGGGAACCAATGAGAGACTCGCTGGAGGTGTTTGGTCGGGCACATGTCACTCTCATTTCCCATCGCGAAGAAGAATTCACCAAAGGCTCAGCCTGCCAACCTGGATCGACAATAGGGCGTGAAGCCATCCAGCCGTTTTGCGTGCCACTCACAAAAAAGCGACTTGGGAAATGGAGCTCAGGGGCACTGCCCTTCCCAAACCTGCAGAGTTCTAAACGATAACTATCGCCCCCAAATATATTGAGGTCAGGCTACGAAGAGGCATTGAACGCAAGGCAGAACTGCAGGAAACGGATGTCAACGGGAACATCGGAATGGCCCCGATAGCACATGAAAAGCGCCAGAACGTGGACAATGATGCGGTTGGCCAAAAAGGGCGTATGCGTTTTTTCCTGAATATATTCAGGAAAAAACGCATACGCCCTTTTTGGCCATCCAAGCAACCTCGGAGATCAAATCAGCACTACAAAGAAATCTCTCGCCACCCCCCCCCCGGGGCAAAAGGGCCAGGCGAAAAAAGTCTAAAAACCAGAAAGGCAGGGCAGGCCACGGAGTCAAGGGAGCCTTGTTAAGCTGATGGGCGGGATGTCAATGGCCAACAGCCAATCTTCACAACTGTATCCTCTTTCCCAAAACATGTAAAACACAGAACCACAGAGCATAGGGCACTTCCACACATGGGCGTTGACCTTGGGAAAATGAAAAAATCAACCAGACACATGGACCCCAAAGTTGAGGGCTGCTGTCTTGAAATGAACCTCGACTCCGGTACACGTTTCATATCCCAGGAAAGAGCCAAGTGGACAAACACAAGTGGACAAGTGGACAAAGACAAGTGGACAAGTGGACAAGTGGTGCTACGTAGGTCCAATGGAGTGTCACTCAGCCATGAAATCCACGTCATGAGGCTGGTAGCAGCATCCTGAGTGGATTTAGGTACGATCATCCTCAGTGAAATAAGTCCCACAAAAAAAGAAACTTATGATATCACTTATTGAGGGAATGTAAAAATCGCTCCCCATGAACTGAATCCCCAAACAGAACAGAGTCACGCTTTTAGAAAACACACTTATGCCTGCTTCAGTGGAAAGGTGAGGTGGGGTGACGCATAAAACTCGAGTTTGAAATGAGCACAGATACTCTTCCGAAAACCGAATATGGAATGGACACGACCTACTCTTGCTCAATCAACTGGACTCACCAGACCCTGTTCATCGCACAATTATCTATCCAACTAGTAAGCATCTTAAAAGCTAAGTCTTGAGATCTCTGTGTAAGTGCATCAAGTGTGTGCAAAGCGGCCTAAAAACAGCAGGGAAAATCAGCTCAGACCCATTCTGAGGATATATTTCCAACACAAAGAAGAAACAAGCAGGGCAAAACAGAGAGAAATTCTTCCAAAATGCGTTCAGGGACTGGCATGCAACCAGGATTGACCACATCTACAGCCCCAGCGGCAGAAGACATAAGGCTGGACACTCTTGGGGCTGAGACGATTGGTGAGGTTGGGAAAGCAAATGCAGACCGTTGAAAGGAATCCTGCGTGCTCCCCATTCCATGGGTCCCAACTCTCCAGGTTCAACGCAATCTTCCGACAGCGAAAGCACTCATTGGAAACCCAGCGGATGCTACACTGTGGGATCGGGAAAGCTTTCTGAAACTCACCTCAGTTTTCATCTCCTGGTGCTCGTGTTCTCCATTCAGGCCCCCTTACTAACAATCTCCCCACTTGGAGACTCAGCGCCTTTGCATGCCTCTTTCGTACCGTCTGCAATTTGTCCGCAGGATGAACTGGAAGAGGGGGAACCAATGAGAGACTCGCTGGAGGTGTTTGGTCGGGCACATGTCACTCTCATTTCCCATCGCGAAGAAGAATTCACCAAAGGCTCAGCCTGCCACCCCGGATCGACAATAGGGCGTGAAGCCATCCAGCCGTGTTGTGTCCCACTCACAAAAAAGCGACTTGGGAAATGGAGCTCAGGGGCACTGCCCTTCCCAAACCTGCAGAGTTCTAAACGATAACTATCGCCCCAAAATATATTGAGGTCAGGCTACGAAGAGGCGTTGAACGCAAGGCAGAACTGCAGGAAACGGATGTCAACGGGTACATCGGAATGGCCCCGATAGCACATGAAAAGGGCCAGAACGTGGACAATGATGCGGTTGGCCAAAAAGGGCGTATGCGTTTTTTCCTGAATATATTCAGGAAAAAACGCATACGCCCTTTTTGGCCAACCAAGCAACCTGGGAGAGCAAATCAGCACTACAAAGAAATCTCTCGCCCCCCCCCCGGGGCAAAAGGGCCAGGCGAAAAAAGTCTAAAAACCAGAAAGGCAGGGCAGGCCACGGAGTCAAGGGAGCCTTGTTAAGCTGATGGGCGGGATGTCAATGGCCAACAGCCAACCTTCACAAGTGTATCCTCTTTCCCAAAACATGTAAAACACAGAACCACAGAGCATAGGGCACTTCCACACATGGGCGTTGACCTTGGGAAAATGAAAAAATCAACCAGACACAGGGACCCCAAAGTTGAGGGCTGCTGTCTTGACATGAACCTCGACTCCGGTACACGTTTCATATCCCAGGAAAGAGCCAAGTGGACAAACACAAGTGGACAAGTGGACAAAGACAAGTGGACAAGTGGACAAGTGGTGCTACGTAGGTCCAATGGAGTGTCACTCCGCCATAAAATCCACGTCATGAGGCTGGTAGCAGCATCCTGAGTGGATTTAGGTACGATCATCCTCAGTGAAATAAGTCCCACAAAAAAAGAAACTTATGATATCACTTATCGAGGGAATGTAAAAATCGCTCCCCATGAACTGAATCCCCAAACAGGACAGAGTCACGCTTTTAGAAAACACACTTATGCCTGCTTCAGGGGAAAGGTGAGGTGAGGTGACGCATAAAACTCGAGTTTGAAATGAGCACAGATACCCTTCAGAAAACCGAATATGGAATGGACACGACCTACTCCTTGCTCAATCAACTGGACTCACCAGACCCTGTTCATCGCACAAGTATCTATCCGACTAGTAAGCATCTTAAAAGCTAAGTCTTGAGATCTCTGTGTAAGTGCATCAAGTGTGTGTAAACCGGCCTAAAAACAGCAGGGAAAAGCAGCTCAGACGCATTCTGAGGATACATTTCCGACATAAAGAAGAAACAAGCAGGGCAAAACAGAGAGAAATTCTTCCAAAATGCGTTCAGGGACTGGCATGCAACCAGGATTGACCACATCTACAGCCCCAGCGGCAGAAGACATAAGGCTGGACACTCTTGGGGCTGAGACGATTGGTGAGGTTGGGAAAGCAAATGCAGACCCTTGAAAGGAATCCTGCGTGCTCCCCATTCCATGGGTCCCAACTCTCCAGGTTCAACGCAATCTTCCGACAGCGAAAGCACTCATTGGAAACCCAGCGGATGCTACACCGTGGGATCGGGAAAGCTTTCTGAAACTCACCTCAGTTTTCATCTCCTGGTGCTCGTGTTCTCCATTCAGGCCCCCTTACTAACAATCTCCCCACTTGGAGACTCAGCGCCTTTCCATGCCTCTTTCGTACCGTCTGCAATTTGTCCGCAGGATGAACTGGAAGAGGGGGAACCAATGAGAGACTCGCTGGAGGTGTTTGGTCGGGCACATGTCACTCTCATTTCCCATCGCGAAGAAGAATTCACCAAAGGCTCAGCCTGCCAACCTGGATCGACAATAGGGCGTGAAGCCATCCAGCCGTGTTGCGTCCCACTCACAAAAAAGCGACTTGGGAAATGGAGCTCAGGGGCACTGCCCTTCCCAAACCTGCAGAGTTCTAAACGATAACTATCGCCCCAAAATATATTGAGGTCAGGCTACGAAGAGGCGTTGAACGCAAGGCAGAACTGCAGGAAACGGATGTCAACGGGTACATCGGAATGGCCCCCATAGCACATGAAAAGCGCCAGAACGTGGACAATGATGCGGTTGGCCAAAAAGGGCGTATGCGTTTTTTCCTGAATATATTCAGGAAAAAACGCATACGCCCTTTTTGGCCAACCAAGCAACCTGGGAGAGCAAATCAGCACTACAAAGAAATCTCTCGCCACCCCCCCCCCCCCGGGGCAAAAGGGCCAGGCGAAAAAAGTCTAAAAACCAGAAAGGCAGGGCAGGCCACGGAGTCAAGGGAGCCTTGTTAAGCTGATGGGCGGGATGTCAATGGCCAACAGCCAACCTTCACAAGTGTATCCTCTTTCCCAAAACATGTAAAACACAGAACCACAGAGCATAGGGCACTTCCACACATGGGCGTTGACCTTTGGAAAATGAAAAAATCAACCAGACACAGGGACCCCAAAGTTGAGGGCTGCTGTCTTGACATGAACCTCGACTCCGGTACACCTTTCATATCCCAGGAAAGAGCCAAGTGGACAAACACAAGTAGACAACTGGACAAAGACAAGTGGACAAGTGGTGCTACGTAGATCCAATGGAGTGTCACTCCGCCATAAAATCCACGTCATGAGGCTGGTAGCAGCATCCTGAGTGGATTTAGGTACGATCATCCTCAGTGAAATAAGTCCCACAAAAAAAGAAACTTATGATATCACTTATCGAGGGAATGTAAAAATCGCTCCCCATGAACTGAATCCCCAAAGAGAACAGAGTCACGCTTTTAGAAAACACACTTATGCCTGCTTCAGGGGAAAGGTGAGGTGGGGTGACGCATAAAACTCGAGTTTGAAATGAGCACAGATACCCTTCAGAAAACCGAATATGGAATGGACACGACCTACACCTTGCTCAATCAACTGGACTCACCAGACCCTGTTCATCGCCCAAGTATCTATCCGACTAGTAAGCATCTTAAAAGCTAAGTCTTGGGCTTCCCTGGTGGCGCAGTGGTTGAGAGTCCGCCTGCCGATGCGGGGGACGCGGGTTCGTGCCCCGGTTCGGGAGGATCCCACGTGCCGCGGAGCGACTGGGCCCGTGAGCCATGGCCGCCAGGCCTGCGCGTGCGGAGCCTGTGCTCCGCAGCGGGAGAGGCCACAACAGTGAGAGGCCCGCATACCGCAAAAAAAAAAAAAAAAAGCTAAGTCTTGATATCTCTGTGTAAGAGCATCAAGTGTGTGTAACCCGGCCTAAAAACAGCAGGGAAAATCAGCTCAGACGCATTCTGAGGATACATTTCCGACACAAAGAAGAAACAAGCAGGGCAAAACAGAGAGAAATTCTTCCAAAATGCGTTCAGGGACTGGCATGCAACCAGGATTGACCACATCTACAGCCCCAGCGGCAGAAGACATAAGGCTGGACACTCTTGGGGCTGAGACGATTGGTGAGGTTGGGAAAGCAAATGCAGACCGTTGAAAGGAATCCTGCGTGCTCCCCATTCCATGGGTCCCAACTCTCCAGGTTCAACGCAATCTTCCGACAGCGAAAGCACTCATTGAAACCCAGCGGATGCTACACCGTGGGATCGGGAAAGCTTTCTGAAACTCACCTCAGTTTTCATCTCCTGGTGCTCGTGTTCTCCATTCAGGCCCCCTTACTAACAATCTCCCCACTTGGAGACTCAGCGCCTTTCCATGCCTCTTTCGAACCGTCTGCAATTTGTCCGCAGGATGAACTGCAAGAGGGGGAACCAATGAGAGACTCGCTGGAGGTGTTTGGTCGGGCACATGTCACTCTCATTTCCCATCGCGAAGAAGAATTCACCAAAGGCTCAGCCTGCTACCCCGGATCGACAATAGGGCGTGAAGCCATCCAGCCGTGTTGCGTCCCACTCACAAAAAAGCGACTTGGGAAATGGAGCTCAGGGGCACTGCACTTCCCAAACCTGCAGAGTTCTAAACGATAACTATCGCCCCAAAATATATTGAGGTCAGGCTACGAAGAGGCGTTGAACGCAAGGCAAAACTGCAGGAAACGGATATCAACGGGTACATCGGAATGGCCCCGATAGCACATGAAAAGCGCCAGAACGTGGACAATGATGCGGTTGGCCAAAAAGGGCGTATGCGTTTTTTCCTGAATATATTCAGGAAAAAACGCATACGCCCTTTTTGGCCAACCAAGCAACCTGGGAGAGTAAATCAGCACTACAAAGAAATCTCTCGCCACCGCCCGGGGCAAAAGGGCCAGGCGAAAAAAGTCTAAAAACCAGAAAGGCAGGGCAGGCCACGGAGTCAAGGGAGCCTTGTTAAGCTGATGGGCGGGATGTCAATGGCCAACAGCCAACCTTCACAAGTGTATCCTCTTTCCCAAAACATGTAAAACACAGAACCACAGAGCATAGGGCACTTCCACACATGGGCGTTGACCTTGGGAAAATGAAAAAATCAACCAGACACAGGGACCCCATGGTTGCGGGCTGCTGTCTTGACATGAACCTCGACTCTGGTACACGTTTCATATCCCAGGAAAGAGCCAAGTGGACAAAGACAAGTGGACAAGTGGACAAAGACAAGTGGACAAGTGGACAAGTGGTGCTACGTAGGTCCAATGGAGTGTCACTCCGCCATAAAATCCACGTCATGAGGCTGGTAGCAGCATCCTGAGTGGATTTAGGTACGATCATCCTCAGTGAAATAAGTCCCACAAAAAAAGAATCTTATGATATCACTTATCGAGGGAATGTAAAAATCGCTCCCCATGAACTGAATCCCCAAACAGAACAGAGTCACGCTTTTAGAAAACACACTTATGCCTGCTTCAGGGGAAAGGTGAGGTGGGGTAACGCATAAAACTCGAGTTTGAAATGAGCACAGATACTCTTCCGAAAACCGAATATGGAATGGACACGACCTACTCCTTGCTCAATCAACTGGACTCACCAGACCCTGTTCATCGCACAAGTATCTATCCGACTAGTAAGCATCTTAAAAGCTAAGTCTTGAGATCTCTGTGTAAGTGCATCAAGTGTGTGTAAACCGGCCTAAAAACAGCAGGGAAAATCAGCTCAGACCCATTCTGAGGATACATTTCCGACACAAAGAAGAAACAAGCAGGGCAAAACAGAGAGAAATTCTTCCAAAATGCGTTCACGGACTGGCATGCAACCAGTATTGACCACATCTACAGCCCCAGCGGCAGAAGACATAAGGCTGGACACTCTTGGGGCTGAGACGATTGGTGAGGTTGGGAAAGCAAATGCAGACCCTTGAAAGGAATCCTGTGTGCTCCCCATTCCATGGGTCCCAACTCTCCAGGTTCAACGCAATCTTCCGACAGCGAAAGCACTCATTGGAAACCCAGCGGATGCTACACCGTGGGATCGGGAAAGCTTTCTGAAACTCACCTCAGTTTTCATCTCCTGGTGCTCGTGTTCTCCATTCAGGCCCCCTTACTAACAATCTCCCCACTTGGAGACTCAGCGCCTTTGCATGCCTCTTTCGTACCGTCTGCAAATTGTCCGCAGGATGAACTGGAAGAGGGGGAACCAATGAGAGACTCGCTGGAGGTGTGTGGTCGGGCACATGTCACTCTCATTTCCCATCGCGAAGAAAAATTCACCAAAGGCTCAGCCTGCCACCCCGGATCGACAATAGGGCGTGAAGCCATCCAGCCGTGTTGCGTCCCACTCACAAAAAAGCGACTTGGGAAATGGAGCTCAGGAGCACTGCACTTCCCAAACCTGCAGAGTTCTAAACGATAACTATCGCCCCCAAATATATTGAGGTCAGGCTACGAAGAGGCGTTGAACGCAAGGCAGAACTGCAGGAAACGGATGTCAACGGGTACATCGGAATGGCCCCGATAGCACATGAAAAGCGCCAGAACGTGGACAATGATGCGGTTGGCCAAAAAGGGCGTATGCGTTTTTTCCTGAATATATTCAGGAAAAAACGCATACGCCCTTTTTGGCCAACCAAGCAACCTGGGAGAGTAAATCAGCACTACAAAGAAATCTCTCGCCACCCCCCGGGGCAAAAGGGCCAGGCGAAAAAAGTCTAAAAACCAGAAAGGCAGGGCAGGCCACGGAGTCAAGGGAACCTTGTTAAGCTGATGGGCGGGATGTCAATGGCCAACAGCCAACCTTCACAAGTGTATCCTCTTTCCCAAAACATGTAAAACACAGAACCACAGAGCATAGGGCACTTCCACACATGGGCGTTGACCTTGGGAAAATGAAAAAATCAACCAGACACAGGGACCCCAAAGTTGAGGGCTGCTGTCTTGACATGAACCTCGACTCCGGTACACGTTTCATATCCCAGGAAAGAGCCAAGTGGACAAAGACAAGTGGACAAGTGGACAAAGACAAGTGGACAAGTGGACAAGTGGTGCTACGTAGGTCCAATGGAGTGTCACTCAGCCATGAAATCCACGTCATGAGGCTGGTAGCAGCATCCTGAGTGGATTTAGGTACGATCATCCTCAGTGAAATAAGTCGCAGAAAAAAAGAAACTTATGATATCACTTATCGAGGGAATGTAAAAATCGCTCCCCATGAACTGAATCCCCAAACAGAACAGAGTCACGCTTTTAGAAAACACACTTATGCCTGCTTCAGGGGAAAGGTGAGGTGGGGTGACGCATAAAACTCGAGTTTGAAATGAGCACAGATACTCTTGCGAAAACCGAATATGGAATGGACACGACCTACTCCTTGCTCAATCAACTGGACTCACCAGACCCTGTTCATCGCACAAGTATCTATCCGACTAGTAAGCATCTTAAAAGCTAAGTCTTGAGATCTCTGTGTAAGTGCATCAAGTGTGTGTAAAGCGGCCTAAAAACAGCAGGGAAAATCAGCTCAGACCCATTCTGAGGATACATTTCCAACACAAAGAAGAAACAAGCAGGGCAAAACAGAGAGAAATTCTTCCAAAATGCGTTCAGGGACTGGCATGCAACCAGGATTGACCACATCTACAGCCCCAGCAGCAGAAGACATAAGGCTGGACACTCTTGGGGCTGAGACGATTGGTGAGGTTGGGAAAGCAAATGCAGACCGTTGAAAGGAATCCTGCGTGCTCCCCATTCCATGGGTCCCAACTCTCCAGGTTCAACGCAATCTTCCGACAGCGAAAGCACTCATTGGAAACCCAGCGGATGCTACACCGTGGGATCGGGAAAGCTTTCTGAAACTCACCTCAGTTTTCATCTCCTGGTGCTCGTGTTCTCCATTCAGGCCCCCTTACTAACAATCTCCCCACTTGGAGACTCAGCGCCTTTGCATGCCTCTTTCGTACCGTCGACAATTTGTCCGCAGGATGAACTGCAAGAGGGGGAACCAATGAGAGACTCGCTGGAGGTGTGTGGTCGGGCACATGTCACTCTCATTTCCCATCGCGAAGAAGAATTCACCAAAGCCTCAGCCTGACACCCCGGATCGACAATAGGGGGTGAAGCCATCCAGCCGTGTTGCGTCCCACTCACAAAAAAGCGACTTGGGAAATGGAGCTCAGGGGCACTGCACTTCCCAAACCTGCAGAGTTCTAAACGATAACTATCGCCCCAAAATATACTGAGGTCAGGCTACGAAGAGGCGTTGAACGCAAGGCAGAACTGCAGGAAACGGATGTCAATGGGTACATCGGAATGGCCCCGATAGCACATGAAAAGCGCCAGAACGTGGACAATGATGTGGTTGGCCAAAAAGGGCGTATGCGTTTTTTCCTGAATATATTCAGGAAAAAACGCATACGCCCTTTTTGGCCAACCAAGCAACCTGGGAGAGCAAATCAGCACTACAAAGAAATCTCTCGCCCCCCCCCCGGGGCAAAAGGGCCAGGCGAAAAAAGTCTAAAAACCAGAAAGGCAGGGCAGGCCAGGGAGTCAAGGGAGCCTTGTTAAGCTGATGGGCGGGATGTCAATGGCCAACAGCCAATCTCACAAGTGTATCCTCTTTCCCAAAACATGTAAAACACAGAACCACAGAGCATAGGGCACTTCCACACATGGGCGTTGACCTTGGGAAAATGAAAAAATCAACCAGACACAGGGACCCCAAAGTTGAGGGCTGCTGTCTTGACATGAACCTCGACTCCGGTACACGTTTCATATCCCAGGAAAGAGCCAAGTGGACAAACACAAGTGGACAAGTGGACAAAGACAAGTGGACAAGTGGACAAGTGGTGCTACGTAGGTCCAATGGAGTGTCACTCAGCCATGAAATCCACGTCATGAGGCTGGTAGCAGCATCCTGAGTGGATTTAGGTACGATCATCCTCAGTGAAATAAGTCGCAGAAAAAAAGAAACTTATGATATCACTTATCGAGGGAATGTAAAAATCGCTCCCCATGAACTGAATCCCCAAACAGAACAGAGTCACGCTTTTAGAAAACACACTTATGCCTGCTTCAGGGGAAAGGTGAGGTGGGGTGACGCATAAAACTCGAGTTTGAAATGAGCACAGATACTCTTGCGAAAACCGAATATGGAATGGACACGACCTACTCCTTGCTCAATCAACTGGACTCACCAGACCCTGTTCATCGCACAAGTATCTATCCGACTAGTAAGCATCTTAAAAGCTAAGTCTTGAGATCTCTGTGTAAGTGAATCAAGTGTGTGTAAAGCGGCCTAAAAACAGCAGGGAAAATCAGCTCAGACCCATTCTGAGGATACATTTCCAACACAAAGAAGAAACAAGCAGGGCAAAACAGAGAGAAATTCTTCCAAAATGCGTTCAGGGACTGGCATGCAACCAGGATTGACCACATCTACAGCCCCAGCGGCAGAAGACATAAGGCTGGACACTCTTGGGGCTGAGACGATTGGTGAGGTTGGGAAAGCAAATGCAGACCCTTGAAAGCAATCCTGCGTGCTCCCCATTCCATGGGTCCCAACTCTCCAGGTTCAACGCAATCTTCCGACAGCGAAAGCACTCATTGGAAACCCAGCGGATGCTACACCGTGGGATCGGGAAAGCTTTCTGAAACTCACCTCAGTTTTCATCTCCTGGTGCTCGTGTTCTCCATTCAGGCCCCCTTACTAACAATCTCCCCACTTGGAGACTCAGCGCCTTTGCATGCCTCTTTCGTACCGTCGACAATTTGTCCGCAGGATGAACTGCAAGAGGGGGAACCAATGAGAGACTCGCTGGAGGTGTGTGGTCGGGCACATGTCACTCTCATTTCCCATCGCGAAGAAGAATTCACCAAAGCCTCAGCCTGACACCCCGGATCGACAATAGGGGGTGAAGCCATCCAGCCGTGTTGCGTCCCACTCACAAAAAAGCGACTTGGGAAATGGAGCTCAGGGGCACTGCACTTCCCAAACCTGCAGAGTTCAAAACGATAACTATCGCCCCAAAATATACTGAGGTCAGGCTACGAAGAGGCGTTGAACGCAAGGCAGAACTGCAGGAAACGGATGTCAACGGGTACATCGGAATGGCCCCGATAGCACATGAAAAGCGCCAGAACGTGGACAATGATGCGGTTGGCCAAAAAGGGCGTATGCGTTTTTTCCTGAATATATTCAGGAAAAAACGCATACGCCCTTTTTGGCCAACCAAGCAACCTGAGAGAGCAAATCAGCACTACAAAGAAATCTCTCGCCAACCCCCCCCCGCGGGGCAAAAGGGCCAGGCGAAAAAAGTCTAAAAACCAGAAAGGCAGGGCAGGCCACGGAGTCAAGGGAGCCTTGTTAAGCTGATGGGCGGGATGTCAATGGCCAACAGCCAACCTTCACAAGTGTATCCTCTTTCCCAAAACATGTAAAACACAGAACCACAGAGCATAGGGCACTTCCACACATGGGCGTTGACCTTGGGAAAATGAAAAAATCAACCAGACACAGGGACCCCAAAGTTGAGGGCTGCTGTCTTGACATGAACCTCGACTCCGGTACACGTTTCATATCCCAGGAAAGAGCCAAGTGGACAAACACAAGTGGACAAGTGGACAAAGACAAGTGGACAAGTGGACAAGTAGTGCTACGTAGGTCCAATGGAGTGTCACTCAGCCATGAAATCCACGTCATGAGGCTGGTAGCAGCATCCTGAGTGGATTTAGGTACGATCATCCTCAGTGAAATAAGTCGCACAAAAAAAGAAACTTATGATATCACTTATCGAGGGAATGTAAAAATCGCTCCCCATGAACTAAATCCCCAAACAGAACAGAGTCACGCTTTTAGAAAACACACTTATGCCTGCTTCAGGGGAAAGGTGAGGTGGGGTGACGCATAAAACTCGAGTTTGAAATGAGCACAGATACTCTTCCGAAAACCGAATATGGAATGGACACGACCTTCTCCTTGCTCAATCAACTGCACTCACCAGACCCTGTTCATCGCACAAGTATCTATCCGACTAGTAAGCATCTTAAAAGCTAAGTCTTGATATCTCTGTGTAAGTGCATCAAGTGTGTGTCAAGCGGCCTAAAAACAGCAGGGAAAATCAGCTCAGACGCATTCTGAGGATACATTTCCGACACAAAGAAGAAACAAGCAGGGCAAAACAGAGAGAAATTCTTCCAAAATGCGTTCAGGGACTGGCATGCAACCAGGATTGACCACATCTACAGCCCCAGCGGCAGAAGTCATAAGGCTGGACACTCTTGGGGCTGAGACGATTGGTGAGGTTGGGAAAGCAAATGCAGACCCTTGAAAGGAATCCTGCGTGCTCCCCATTCCATGGGTCCCAACTCTCCAGGTTCAACGCAATCTTCCAACAGCGAAAGCACTCATTGGAAACCCAGCGGATGCTACACCGTGGGATCGGGAAAGCTTTCTGAAACTCACCTCAGTTTTCATCTCCTGGTGCTCGTGTTCTCCATTCAGGCCCCCTTACTAACAATCTCCCCACTTGGAGACTCAGCGCCTTTGCATGCCTCTTTCGTACCGTCTGCAATTTGTCCGCAGGATGAACTGCAAGAGGGGGAACCAATGAGAGACTCGCTGGAGGTGTGTGGTCGGGCACATGTCACTCTCATTTCCCATCGCGAAGAAGAATTCACCAAAGGCTCAGCCTGCCACCCCGGATCGACAATAGGGCGTGAAGCCATCCAGCCGTGTTGCGTCCCACTCACAAAAAAGCGACTTGGGAAATGGAGCTCAGGGGCACTGCACTTCCCAAACCTGCAGAGTTCTAAACGATAACTATCGCCCCAAAATATATTGAGGTCAGGCTACGAAGAGGCGTTGAACGCAAGGCAGAACTGCAGGAAACGGATGTCAACGGGTACATCGGAATGGCCCCGATAGCACATGAAAAGCGCCAGAACGTGGACAATGATGCGGTTGGCCAAAAAGGGCGTATGCGTTTTTTCCTGAATATATTCAGGAAAAAACGCATACGCCCTTTTTGGCCAACCAAGCAACCTGGGAGAGCAAATCAGCACTACAAAGAAATCTCTCGCCCCCCCCCCCGGGGCAAAAGGGCCAGGCGAAAAAAGTCTAAAAACCAGAAAGGCAGGGCAGGCCACGGAGTCAAGGGAGCCTTGTTAAGCTGATGGGCGGGATGTCAATGGCCAACAGCCAATCTTCACAAGTGTATCCTCTTTCCCAAAACATGTAAAACACAGAACCACAGAGCATAGGGCACTTCCACACATGGGCGTTGACCTTGGGAAAATGAAAAAATCAACCACACACAGGGACCCCATGGTTGCGGGCTGCTGTCTTGACATGAACCTCGACTCTGGTACACGTTTCATATCCCAGGAAAGAGCCAAGTGGACAAACACAAGTGGACAAGTGGATAAAGACAAGTGGACAAGTGGACAAGTGGTGCTACGTAGGTCCAATGGAGTGTCACTCAGCCATGAAATCCACGTCATGAGGCTGGTAGCAGCATCCTGAGTGGATTTAGGTACGATCATCCTCAGTGAAATAAGTCCCACAAAAAAAGAAACTTATGATATCACTTATCGAGGGAATGTAAAAATCGCTCCCCATGAACTGAATCCCCAAACAGAACAGAGTCACGCTTTTAGAAAACACACTTATGCCTGCTTCAGGGGAAAGGGGAGGTGGGGTGACGCATAAAACTCGAGTTTGAAATGAGCACAGATACCCTTCAGAAAACCGAATATGGAATGGACACGACCTACTCCTTGCTCAATCAACTGGACTCACCAGACCCTGTTCATCGCACAAGTATCTATCCGACTAGTAAGCATCTTAAAAGCTAAGTCTTGAGATCTCTGTGTAAGTGCATCAAGTGTGTGTAAAGCGGCCTAAAACCAGCAGGGAAAATCAGCTCAGACCCATTCTGAGGATAAATTTCCGACACAAAGAAGAAACAAGCAGGGCAAAACAGAGAGAAATTCTTCCAGAATGCGTTCACGGACTGGCATGCAACCAGTATTGACCACATCTACAGCCCCAGCGGCAGAAGACATAAGGCTGGACACTCTTGGGGCTGAGACGATTGGTGAGGTTGGGAAAGCAAATGCAGACCCTTGAAAGGAATCCTGTGTGCTCCCCATTCCATGGGTCCCAACTCTCCAGGTTCAACGCAATCTTCCGACAGCGAAAGCACTCATTGGAAACCCAGCGGATGCTACACCGTGGGATCGGGAAAGCTTTCTGAAACTCACCTCAGTTTTCATCTCCTGGTGCTCGTGTTCTCCATTCAGGCCCCCTTACTAACAATCTCCCCACTTGGAGACTCAGCGCCTTTGCATGCCTCTTTCGTACCGTCTGCAATTTGTCCGCAGGATGAACTGGAAGAGGGGGAACTAATGAGAGACTCGCTGGAGGTGTTTGCTCGGGCACATGTCACTCTCATTTCCCATCGCGAAGAAGAATTCACCAAAGGCTCAGCCTGCCAACCCGGATCGACAATAGGGCGTGAAGCCATCCAGCCGTGTTGCGTCCCACTCACAAAAAAGCGACTTGGGAAATGGAGCTCAGGGGCACTGCACTTCCCAAACCTGCAGAGTTCTAAACGATAACTATCGCCCCAAAATATATTGAGGTCAGGCTACGAAGAGGCGTTGAACGCAAGGCAAAACTGCAGGAAACGGATATCAACGGGTACATCGGAATGGCCCCGATAGCACATGAAAAGCGCCAGAACGTGGACAATGATGCGGTTGGCCAAAAAGGGCGTATGCGTTTTTTCCTGAATATATTCAGGAAAAAACGCATACGCCCTTTTTGGCCAACCAAGCAACCTGGGAGAGTAAATCAGCACTACAAAGAAATCTCTCGCCACCGCCCGGGGCAAAAGGGCCAGGCGAAAAAAGTCTAAAAACCAGAAAGGCAGGGCAGGCCACGGAGTCAAGGGAGCCTTGTTAAGCTGATGGGCGGGATGTCAATGGCCAACAGCCAACCTTCACAAGTGTATCCTCTTTCCCAAAACATGTAAAACACAGAACCACAGAGCATAGGGCACTTCCACACATGGGCGTTGACCTTGGGAAAATGAAAAAATCAACCAGACACAGGGACCCCATGGTTGCGGGCTGCTGTCTTGACATGAACCTCGACTCTGGTACACGTTTCATATCCCAGGAAAGAGCCAAGTGGACAAAGACAAGTGGACAAGTGGACAAAGACAAGTGGACAAGTGGACAAGTGGTGCTACGTAGGTCCAATGGAGTGTCACTCCGCCATAAAATCCACGTCATGAGGCTGGTAGCAGCATCCTGAGTGGATTTAGGTACGATCATCCTCAGTGAAATAAGTCCCACAAAAAAAGAATCTTATGATATCACTTATCGAGGGAATGTAAAAATCGCTCCCCATGAACTGAATCCCCAAACAGAACAGAGTCACGCTTTTAGAAAACACACTTATGCCTGCTTCAGGGGAAAGGTGAGGTGGGGTGACGCATAAAACTCGAGTTTGAAATGAGCACAGATACTCTTCCGAAAACCGAATATGGAATGGACACGACCTACTCCTTGCTCAATCAACTGGACTCACCAGACCCTGTTCATCGCACAAGTATCTATCCGACTAGTAAGCATCTTAAAAGCTAAGTCTTGAGATCTCTGTGTAAGTGCATCAAGTGTGTGTAAACCGGCCTAAAAACAGCAGGGAAAATCAGCTCAGACCCATTCTGAGGATACATTTCCGACACAAAGAAGAAACAAGCAGGGCAAAACAGAGAGAAATTCTTCCAAAATGCGTTCACGGACTGGCATGCAACCAGTATTGACCACATCTACAGCCCCAGCGGCAGAAGACATAAGGCTGGACACTCTTGGGGCTGAGACGATTGGTGAGGTTGGGAAAGCAAATGCAGACCCTTGAAAGGAATCCTGTGTGCTCCCCATTCCATGGGTCCCAACTCTCCAGGTTCAACGCAATCTTCCGACAGCGAAAGCACTCATTGGAAACCCAGCGGATGCTACACCGTGGGATCGGGAAAGCTTTCTGAAACTCACCTCAGTTTTCATCTCCTGGTGCTCGTGTTCTCCATTCAGGCCCCCTTACTAACAATCTCCCCACTTGGAGACTCAGCGCCTTTGCATGCCTCTTTCGTACCGTCTGCAAATTGTCCGCAGGATGAACTGGAAGAGGGGGAACCAATGAGAGACTCGCTGGAGGTGTGTGGTCGGGCACATGTCACTCTCATTTCCCATCGCGAAGAAGAATTCACCAAAGGCTCAGCCTGCCACCCCGGATCGACAATAGGGCGTGAAGCCATCCAGCCGTGTTGCGTCCCACTCACAAAAAAGCGACTTGGGAAATGGAGCTCAGGAGCACTGCACTTCCCAAACCTGCAGAGTTCTAAACGATAACTATCGCCCCAAAATATACTGAGGTCAGGCTACGAAGAGGCGTTGAACGCAAGGCAGAACTGCAGGAAACGGATGTCAATGGGTACATCGGAATGGCCCCGATAGCACATGAAAAGCGCCAGAACGTGGACAATGATGTGGTTGGCCAAAAAGGGCGTATGCGTTTTTTCCTGAATATATTCAGGAAAAAACGCATACGCCCTTTTTGGCCAACCAAGCAACCTGGGAGAGCAAATCAGCACTACAAAGAAATCTCTCGCCCCCCCCCCGGGGCAAAAGGGCCAGGCGAAAAAAGTCTAAAAACCAGAAAGGCAGGGCAGGCCAGGGAGTCAAGGGAGCCTTGTTAAGCTGATGGGCGGGATGTCAATGGCCAACAGCCAATCTCACAAGTGTATCCTCTTTCCCAAAACATGTAAAACACAGAACCACAGAGCATAGGGCACTTCCACACATGGGCGTTGACCTTGGGAAAATGAAAAAATCAACCAGACACAGGGACCCCAAAGTTGAGGGCTGCTGTCTTGACATGAACCACGACTCCGGTACACGTTTCATATCCCAGGAAAGAGCCAAGTGGACAAACACAAGTGGACAAGTGGACAAAGACAAGTGGACAAGTGGACAAGTGGTGCTACGTAGGTCCAATGGAGTGTCACTCAGCCATGAAATCCACGTCATGAGGCTGGTAGCAGCATCCTGAGTGGATTTAGGTACGATCATCCTCAGTGAAATAAGTCGCAGAAAAAAAGAAACTTATGATATCACTTATCGAGGGAATGTAAAAATCGCTCCCCATGAACTGAATCCCCAAACAGAACAGAGTCACGCTTTTAGAAAACACACTTATGCCTGCTTCAGGGGAAAGGTGAGGTGGGGTGACGCATAAAACTCGAGTTTGAAATGAGCACAGATACTCTTGCGAAAACCGAATATGGAATGGACACGACCTACTCCTTGCTCAATCAACTGGACTCACCAGACCCTGTTCATCGCACAAGTATCTATCCGACTAGTAAGCATCTTAAAAGCTAAGTCTTGAGATCTCTGTGTAAGTGAATCAAGTGTGTGTAAAGCGGCCTAAAAACAGCAGGGAAAATCAGCTCAGACCCATTCTGAGGATACATTTCCAACACAAAGAAGAAACAAGCAGGGCAAAACAGAGAGAAATTCTTCCAAAATGCGTTCAGGGACTGGCATGCAACCAGGATTGACCACATCTACAGCCCCAGCGGCAGAAGACATAAGGCTGGACACTCTTGGGGCTGAGACGATTGGTGAGGTTGGGAAAGCAAATGCAGACCCTTGAAAGCAATCCTGCGTGCTCCCCATTCCATGGGTCCCAACTCTCCAGGTTCAACGCAATCTTCCGACAGCGAAAGCACTCATTGGAAACCCAGCGGATGCTACACCGTGGGATCGGGAAAGCTTTCTGAAACTCACCTCAGTTTTCATCTCCTGGTGCTCGTGTTCTCCATTCAGGCCCCCTTACTAACAATCTCCCCACTTGGAGACTCAGCGCCTTTGCATGCCTCTTTCGTACCGTCGACAATTTGTCCGCAGGATGAACTGCAAGAGGGGGAACCAATGAGAGACTCGCTGGAGGTGTGTGGTCGGGCACATGTCACTCTCATTTCCCATCGCGAAGAAGAATTCACCAAAGCCTCAGCCTGACACCCCGGATCGACAATAGGGGGTGAAGCCATCCAGCCGTGTTGCGTCCCACTCACAAAAAAGCGACTTGGGAAATGGAGCTCAGGGGCACTGCACTTCCCAAACCTGCAGAGTTCAAAACGATAACTATCGCCCCAAAATATACTGAGGTCAGGCTACGAAGAGGCGTTGAACGCAAGGCAGAACTGCAGGAAACGGATGTCAACGGGTACATCGGAATGGCCCCGATAGCACATGAAAAGCGCCAGAACGTGGACAATGATGCGGTTGGCCAAAAAGGGCGTATGCGTTTTTTCCTGAATATATTCAGGAAAAAACGCATACGCCCTTTTTGGCCAACCAAGCAACCTGAGAGAGCAAATCAGCACTACAAAGAAATCTCTCGCCAACCCCCCCCCGCGGGGCAAAAGGGCCAGGCGAAAAAAGTCTAAAAACCAGAAAGGCAGGGCAGGCCACGGAGTCAAGGGAGCCTTGTTAAGCTGATGGGCGGGATGTCAATGGCCAACAGCCAACCTTCACAAGTGTATCCTCTTTCCCAAAACATGTAAAACACAGAACCACAGAGCATAGGGCACTTCCACACATGGGCGTTGACCTTGGGAAAATGAAAAAATCAACCAGACACAGGGACCCCAAAGTTGAGGGCTGCTGTCTTGACATGAACCTCGACTCCGGTACACGTTTCATATCCCAGGAAAGAGCCAAGTGGACAAACACAAGTGGACAAGTGGACAAAGACAAGTGGACAAGTGGACAAGTAGTGCTACGTAGGTCCAATGGAGTGTCACTCAGCCATGAAATCCACGTCATGAGGCTGGTAGCAGCATCCTGAGTGGATTTAGGTACGATCATCCTCAGTGAAATAAGTCGCACAAAAAAAGAAACTTATGATATCACTTATCGAGGGAATGTAAAAATCGCTCCCCATGAACTAAATCCCCAAACAGAACAGAGTCACGCTTTTAGAAAACACACTTATGCCTGCTTCAGGGGAAAGGTGAGGTGGGGTGACGCATAAAACTCGAGTTTGAAATGAGCACAGATACTCTTCCGAAAACCGAATATGGAATGGACACGACCTTCTCCTTGCTCAATCAACTGCACTCACCAGACCCTGTTCATCGCACAAGTATCTATCCGACTAGTAAGCATCTTAAAAGCTAAGTCTTGATATCTCTGTGTAAGTGCATCAAGTGTGTGTCAAGCTGCCTAAAAACAGCAGGGAAAATCAGCTCAGACGCATTCTGAGGATACATTTCCGACACAAAGAAGAAACAAGCAGGGCAAAACAGAGAGAAATTCTTCCAAAATGCGTTCAGGGACTGGCATGCAACCAGGATTGACCACATCTACAGCCCCAGCGGCAGAAGTCATAAGGCTGGACACTCTTGGGGCTGAGACGATTGGTGAGGTTGGGAAAGCAAATGCAGACCCTTGAAAGGAATCCTGCGTGCTCCCCATTCCATGGGTCCCAACTCTCCAGGTTCAACGCAATCTTCCAACAGCGAAAGCACTCATTGGAAACCCAGCGGATGCTACACCGTGGGATCGGGAAAGCTTTCTGAAACTCACCTCAGTTTTCATCTCCTGGTGCTCGTGTTCTCCATTCAGGCCCCCTTACTAACAATCTCCCCACTTGGAGACTCAGCGCCTTTGCATGCCTCTTTCGTACCGTCTGCAATTTGTCCGCAGGATGAACTGCAAGAGGGGGAACCAATGAGAGACTCGCTGGAGGTGTGTGGTCGGGCACATGTCACTCTCATTTCCCATCGCGAAGAAGAATTCACCAAAGGCTCAGCCTGCCACCCCGGATCGACAATAGGGCGTGAAGCCATCCAGCCGTGTTGCGTCCCACTCACAAAAAAGCGACTTGGGAAATGGAGCTCAGGGGCACTGCACTTCCCAAACCTGCAGAGTTCTAAACGATAACTATCGCCCCAAAATATATTGAGGTCAGGCTACGAAGAGGCGTTGAACGCAAGGCAGAACTGCAGGAAACGGATGTCAACGGGTACATCGGAATGGCCCCGATAGCACATGAAAAGCGCCAGAACGTGGACAATGATGCGGTTGGCCAAAAAGGGCGTATGCGTTTTTTCCTGAATATATTCAGGAAAAAACGCATACGCCCTTTTTGGCCAACCAAGCAACCTGGGAGAGCAAATCAGCACTACAAAGAAATCTCTCGCCCCCCCCCCCGGGGCAAAAGGGCCAGGCGAAAAAAGTCTAAAAACCAGAAAGGCAGGGCAGGCCACGGAGTCAAGGGAGCCTTGTTAAGCTGATGGGCGGGATGTCAATGGCCAACAGCCAATCTTCACAAGTGTATCCTCTTTCCCAAAACATGTAAAACACAGAACCACAGAGCATAGGGCACTTCCACACATGGGCGTTGACCTTGGGAAAATGAAAAAATCAACCACACACAGGGACCCCATGGTTGCGGGCTGCTGTCTTGACATGAACCTCGACTCTGGTACACGTTTCATATCCCAGGAAAGAGCCAAGTGGACAAACACAAGTGGACAAGTGGATAAAGACAAGTGGACAAGTGGACAAGTGGTGCTACGTAGGTCCAATGGAGTGTCACTCAGCCATGAAATCCACGTCATGAGGCTGGTAGCAGCATCCTGAGTGGATTTAGGTACGATCATCCTCAGTGAAATAAGTCCCACAAAAAAAGAAACTTATGATATCACTTATCGAGGGAATGTAAAAATCGCTCCCCATGAACTGAATCCCCAAACAGAACAGAGTCACGCTTTTAGAAAACACACTTATGCCTGCTTCAGGGGAAAGGGGAGGTGGGGTGACGCATAAAACTCGAGTTTGAAATGAGCACAGATACCCTTCAGAAAACCGAATATGGAATGGACACGACCTACTCCTTGCTCAATCAACTGGACTCACCAGACCCTGTTCATCGCACAAGTATCTATCCGACTAGTAAGCATCTTAAAAGCTAAGTCTTGAGATCTCTGTGTAAGTGCATCAAGTGTGTGTAAAGCGGCCTAAAACCAGCAGGGAAAATCAGCTCAGACCCATTCTGAGGATAAATTTCCGACACAAAGAAGAAACAAGCAGGGCAAAACAGAGAGAAATTCTTCCAGAATGCGTTCACGGACTGGCATGCAACCAGTATTGACCACATCTACAGCCCCAGCGGCAGAAGACATAAGGCTGGACACTCTTGGGGCTGAGACGATTGGTGAGGTTGGGAAAGCAAATGCAGACCCTTGAAAGGAATCCTGTGTGCTCCCCATTCCATGGGTCCCAACTCTCCAGGTTCAACGCAATCTTCCGACAGCGAAAGCACTCATTGGAAACCCAGCGGATGCTACACCGTGGGATCGGGAAAGCTTTCTGAAACTCACCTCAGTTTTCATCTCCTGGTGCTCGTGTTCTCCATTCAGGCCCCCTTACTAACAATCTCCCCACTTGGAGACTCAGCGCCTTTGCATGCCTCTTTCGTACCGTCTGCAAT
The DNA here is from genome assembly GCF_026419965.1 of Kogia breviceps. Classification (NCBI taxonomy): domain Eukaryota; kingdom Metazoa; phylum Chordata; class Mammalia; order Artiodactyla; family Physeteridae; genus Kogia; species Kogia breviceps. The sequence goes on from NC_081315.1 coordinate 46,398,358, forward strand.
TTGTCCGCAGGATGAACTGGAAGAGGGGGAACTAATGAGAGACTCGCTGGAGGTGTTTGCTCGGGCACATGTCACTCTCATTTCCCATCGCGAAGAAGAATTCACCAAAGGCTCAGCCTGCCAACCCGGATCGACAATAGGGCGTGAAGCCATCCAGCCGTGTTGCGTCCCACTCACAAAAAAGCGACTTGGGAAATGGAGCTCAGGGGCACTGCACTTCCCAAACCTGCAGAGTTCTAAACGATAACTATCGCCCCAAAATATATTGAGGTCAGGCTACGAAGAGGCGTTGAACGCAAGGCAAAACTGCAGGAAACGGATATCAACGGGTACATCGGAATGGCCCCGATAGCACATGAAAAGCGCCAGAACGTGGACAATGATGCGGTTGGCCAAAAAGGGCGTATGCGTTTTTTCCTGAATATATTCAGGAAAAAACGCATACGCCCTTTTTGGCCAACCAAGCAACCTGGGAGAGTAAATCAGCACTACAAAGAAATCTCTCGCCACCGCCCGGGGCAAAAGGGCCAGGCGAAAAAAGTCTAAAAACCAGAAAGGCAGGGCAGGCCACGGAGTCAAGGGAGCCTTGTTAAGCTGATGGGCGGGATGTCAATGGCCAACAGCCAACCTTCACAAGTGTATCCTCTTTCCCAAAACATGTAAAACACAGAACCACAGAGCATAGGGCACTTCCACACATGGGCGTTGACCTTGGGAAAATGAAAAAATCAACCAGACACAGGGACCCCATGGTTGCGGGCTGCTGTCTTGACATGAACCTCGACTCTGGTACACGTTTCATATCCCAGGAAAGAGCCAAGTGGACAAAGACAAGTGGACAAGTGGACAAAGACAAGTGGACAAGTGGACAAGTGGTGCTACGTAGGTCCAATGGAGTGTCACTCCGCCATAAAATCCACGTCATGAGGCTGGTAGCAGCATCCTGAGTGGATTTAGGTACGATCATCCTCAGTGAAATAAGTCCCACAAAAAAAGAATCTTATGATATCACTTATCGAGGGAATGTAAAAATCGCTCCCCATGAACTGAATCCCCAAACAGAACAGAGTCACGCTTTTAGAAAACACACTTATGCCTGCTTCAGGGGAAAGGTGAGGTGGGGTAACGCATAAAACTCGAGTTTGAAATGAGCACAGATACTCTTCCGAAAACCGAATATGGAATGGACACGACCTACTCCTTGCTCAATCAACTGGACTCACCAGACCCTGTTCATCGCACAAGTATCTATCCGACTAGTAAGCATCTTAAAAGCTAAGTCTTGAGATCTCTGTGTAAGTGCATCAAGTGTGTGTAAACCGGCCTAAAAACAGCAGGGAAAATCAGCTCAGACCCATTCTGAGGATACATTTCCGACACAAAGAAGAAACAAGCAGGGCAAAACAGAGAGAAATTCTTCCAAAATGCGTTCACGGACTGGCATGCAACCAGTATTGACCACATCTACAGCCCCAGCGGCAGAAGACATAAGGCTGGACACTCTTGGGGCTGAGACGATTGGTGAGGTTGGGAAAGCAAATGCAGACCCTTGAAAGGAATCCTGTGTGCTCCCCATTCCATGGGTCCCAACTCTCCAGGTTCAACGCAATCTTCCGACAGCGAAAGCACTCATTGGAAACCCAGCGGATGCTACACCGTGGGATCGGGAAAGCTTTCTGAAACTCACCTCAGTTTTCATCTCCTGGTGCTCGTGTTCTCCATTCAGGCCCCCTTACTAACAATCTCCCCACTTGGAGACTCAGCGCCTTTGCATGCCTCTTTCGTACCGTCTGCAAATTGTCCGCAGGATGAACTGGAAGAGGGGGAACCAATGAGAGACTCGCTGGAGGTGTGTGGTCGGGCACATGTCACTCTCATTTCCCATCGCGAAGAAGAATTCACCAAAGGCTCAGCCTGCCACCCCGGATCGACAATAGGGCGTGAAGCCATCCAGCCGTGTTGCGTCCCACTCACAAAAAAGCGACTTGGGAAATGGAGCTCAGGAGCACTGCACTTCCCAAACCTGCAGAGTTCTAAACGATAACTATCGCCCCCAAATATATTGAGGTCAGGCTACGAAGAGGCGTTGAACGCAAGGCAGAACTGCAGGAAACGGATGTCAACGGGTACATCGGAATGGCCCCGATAGCACATGAAAAGCGCCAGAACGTGGACAATGATGCGGTTGGCGAAAAAGGGCGTATGCGTTTTTTCCTGAATATATTCAGGAAAAAACGCATACGCCCTTTTTGGCCAACCAAGCAACCTGGGAGAGTAAATCAGCACTACAAAGAAATCTCTCGCCACCCCCCGGGGCAAAAGGGCCAGGCGAAAAAAGTCTAAAAACCAGAAAGGCAGGGCAGGCCACGGAGTCAAGGGAACCTTGTTAAGCTGATGGGCGGGATGTCAATGGCCAACAGCCAACCTTCACAAGTGTATCCTCTTTCCCAAAACATGTAAAACACAGAACCACAGAGCATAGGGCACTTCCACACATGGGCGTTGACCTTGGGAAAATGAAAAAATCAACCAGACACAGGGACCCCAAAGTTGAGGGCTGCTGTCTTGACATGAACCTCGACTCCGGTACACGTTTCATATCCCAGGAAAGAGCCAAGTGGACAAAGACAAGTGGACAAGTGGACAAAGACAAGTGGACAAGTGGACAAGTGGTGCTACGTAGGTCCAATGGAGTGTCACTCAGCCATGAAATCCACGTCATGAGGCTGGTAGCAGCATCCTGAGTGGATTTAGGTACGATCATCCTCAGTGAAATAAGTCGCAGAAAAAAAGAAACTTATGATATCACTTATCGAGGGAATGTAAAAATCGCTCCCCATGAACTGAATCCCCAAACAGAACAGAGTCACGCTTTTAGAAAACACACTTATGCCTGCTTCAGGGGAAAGGTGAGGTGGGGTGACGCATAAAACTCGAGTTTGAAATGAGCACAGATACTCTTGCGAAAACCGAATATGGAATGGACACGACCTACTCCTTGCTCAATCAACTGGACTCACCAGACCCTGTTCATCGCACAAGTATCTATCCGACTAGTAAGCATCTTAAAAGCTAAGTCTTGAGATCTCTGTGTAAGTGCATCAAGTGTGTGTAAAGCGGCCTAAAAACAGCAGGGAAAATCAGCTCAGACCCATTCTGAGGATACATTTCCAACACAAAGAAGAAACAAGCAGGGCAAAACAGAGAGAAATTCTTCCAAAATGCGTTCAGGGACTGGCATGCAACCAGGATTGACCACATCTACAGCCCCAGCAGCAGAAGACATAAGGCTGGACACTCTTGGGGCTGAGACGATTGGTGAGGTTGGGAAAGCAAATGCAGACCGTTGAAAGGAATCCTGCGTGCTCCCCATTCCATGGGTCCCAACTCTCCAGGTTCAACGCAATCTTCCGACAGCGAAAGCACTCATTGGAAACCCAGCGGATGCTACACCGTGGGATCGGGAAAGCTTTCTGAAACTCACCTCAGTTTTCATCTCCTGGTGCTCGTGTTCTCCATTCAGGCCCCCTTACTAACAATCTCCCCACTTGGAGACTCAGCGCCTTTGCATGCCTCTTTCGTACCGTCGACAATTTGTCCGCAGGATGAACTGCAAGAGGGGGAACCAATGAGAGACTCGCTGGAGGTGTGTGGTCGGGCACATGTCACTCTCATTTCCCATCGCGAAGAAGAATTCACCAAAGCCTCAGCCTGACACCCCGGATCGACAATAGGGGGTGAAGCCATCCAGCCGTGTTGCGTCCCACTCACAAAAAAGCGACTTGGGAAATGGAGCTCAGGGGCACTGCACTTCCCAAACCTGCAGAGTTCTAAACGATAACTATCGCCCCAAAATATACTGAGGTCAGGCTACGAAGAGGCGTTGAACGCAAGGCAGAACTGCAGGAAACGGATGTCAATGGGTACATCGGAATGGCCCCGATAGCACATGAAAAGCGCCAGAACGTGGACAATGATGCGGTTGGCCAAAAAGGGCGTATGCGTTTTTTCCTGAATATATTCAGGAAAAAACGCATACGCCCTTTTTGGCCAACCAAGCAACCTGGGAGAGCAAATCAGCACTACAAAGAAATCTCTCGCCCCCCCCCCCCGGGGCAAAAGGGCCAGGCGAAAAAAGTCTAAAAACCAGAAAGGCAGGGCAGGCCAGGGAGTCAAGGGAGCCTTGTTAAGCTGATGGGCGGGATGTCAATGGCCAACAGCCAATCTCACAAGTGTATCCTCTTTCCCAAAACATGTAAAACACAGAACCACAGAGCATAGGGCACTTCCACACATGGGCGTTGACCTTGGGAAAATGAAAAAATCAACCAGACACAGGGACCCCAAAGTTGAGGGCTGCTGTCTTGACATGAACCTCGACTCCGGTACACGTTTCATATCCCAGGAAAGAGCCAAGTGGACAAACACAAGTGGACAAGTGGACAAAGACAAGTGGACAAGTGGACAAGTGGTGCTACGTAGGTCCAATGGAGTGTCACTCAGCCATGAAATCCACGTCATGAGGCTGGTAGCAGCATCCTGAGTGGATTTAGGTACGATCATCCTCAGTGAAATAAGTCGCAGAAAAAAAGAAACTTATGATATCACTTATCGAGGGAATGTAAAAATCGCTCCCCATGAACTGAATCCCCAAACAGAACAGAGTCACGCTTTTAGAAAACACACTTATGCCTGCTTCAGGGGAAAGGTGAGGTGGGGTGACGCATAAAACTCGAGTTTGAAATGAGAACAGATACTCTTGCGAAAACCGAATATGGAATGGACACGACCTACTCCTTGCTCAATCAACTGGACTCACCAGACCCTGTTCATCGCACAAGTATCTATCCGACTAGTAAGCATCTTAAAAGCTAAGTCTTGAGATCTCTGTGTAAGTGCATCAAGTGTGTGTAAAGCGGCCTAAAAACAGCAGGGAAAATCAGCTCAGACCCATTCTGAGGATACATTTCCAACACAAAGAAGAAACAAGCAGGGCAAAACAGAGAGAAATTCTTCCAAAATGCGTTCAGGGACTGGCATGCAACCAGGATTGACCACATCTACAGCCCCAGCGGCAGAAGACATAAGGCTGGACACTCTTGGGGCTGAGACGATTGGTGAGGTTGGGAAAGCAAATGCAGACCCTTGAAAGCAATCCTGCGTGCTCCCCATTCCATGGGTCCCAACTCTCCAGGTTCAACGCAATCTTCCGACAGCGAAAGCACTCATTGGAAACCCAGCGGATGCTACACCGTGGGATCGGGAAAGCTTTCTGAAACTCACCTCAGTTTTCATCTCCTGGTGCTCGTGTTCTCCATTCAGGCCCCCTTACTAACAATCTCCCCACTTGGAGACTCAGCGCCTTTGCATGCCTCTTTCGTACCGTCGACAATTTGTCCGCAGGATGAACTGCAAGAGGGGGAACCAATGAGAGACTCGCTGGAGGTGTGTGGTCGGGCACATGTCACTCTCATTTCCCATCGCGAAGAAGAATTCACCAAAGCCTCAGCCTGACACCCCGGATCGACAATAGGGGGTGAAGCCATCCAGCCGTGTTGCGTCCCACTCACAAAAAAGCGACTTGGGAAATGGAGCTCAGGGGCACTGCACTTCCCAAACCTGCAGAGTTCTAAACGATAACTATCGCCCCAAAATATACTGAGGTCAGGCTACGAAGAGGCGTTGAACGCAAGGCAGAACTGCAGGAAACGGATGTCAACGGGTACATCGGAATGGCCCCGATAGCACATGAAAAGCGCCAGAACGTGGACAATGATGCGGTTGGCCAAAAAGGGCGTATGCGTTTTTTCCTGAATATATTCAGGAAAAAACGCATACGCCCTTTTTGGCCAACCAAGCAACCTGAGAGAGCAAATCAGCACTACAAAGAAATCTCTCGCCAACCCCCCCCCGCGGGGCAAAAGGGCCAGGCGAAAAAAGTCTAAAAACCAGAAAGGCAGGGCAGGCCACGGAGTCAAGGGAGCCTTGTTAAGCTGATGGGCGGGATGTCAATGGCCAACAGCCAACCTTCACAAGTGTATCCTCTTTCCCAAAACATGTAAAACACAGAACCACAGAGCATAGGGCACTTCCACACATGGGCGTTGACCTTGGGAAAATGAAAAAATCAACCAGACACAGGGACCCCAAAGTTGAGGGCTGCTGTCTTGACATGAACCTCGACTCCGGTACACGTTTCATATCCCAGGAAAGAGCCAAGTGGACAAACACAAGTGGACAAGTGGACAAAGACAAGTGGACAAGTGGACAAGTAGTGCTACGTAGGTCCAATGGAGTGTCACTCAGCCATGAAATCCACGTCATGAGGCTGGTAGCAGCATCCTGAGTGGATTTAGGTACGATCATCCTCAGTGAAATAAGTCGCACAAAAAAAGAAACTTATGATATCACTTATCGAGGGAATGTAAAAATCGCTCCCCATGAACTAAATCCCCAAACAGAACAGAGTCACGCTTTTAGAAAACACACTTATGCCTGCTTCAGGGGAAAGGTGAGGTGGGGTGACGCATAAAACTCGAGTTTGAAATGAGCACAGATACTCTTCCGAAAACCGAATATGGAATGGACACGACCTTCTCCTTGCTCAATCAACTGCACTCACCAGACCCTGTTCATCGCACAAGTATCTATCCGACTAGTAAGCATCTTAAAAGCTAAGTCTTGATATCTCTGTGTAAGTGCATCAAGTGTGTGTCAAGCGGCCTAAAAACAGCAGGGAAAATCAGCTCAGACGCATTCTGAGGATACATTTCCGACACAAAGAAGAAACAAGCAGGGCAAAACAGAGAGAAATTCTTCCAAAATGCGTTCAGGGACTGGCATGCAACCAGGATTGACCACATCTACAGCCCCAGCGGCAGAAGTCATAAGGCTGGACACTCTTGGGGCTGAGACGATTGGTGAGGTTGGGAAAGCAAATGCAGACCCTTGAAAGGAATCCTGCGTGCTCCCCATTCCATGGGTCCCAACTCTCCAGGTTCAACGCAATCTTCCAACAGCGAAAGCACTCATTGGAAACCCAGCGGATGCTACACCGTGGGATCGGGAAAGCTTTCTGAAACTCACCTCAGTTTTCATCTCCTGGTGCTCGTGTTCTCCATTCAGGCCCCCTTACTAACAATCTCCCCACTTGGAGACTCAGCGCCTTTGCATGCCTCTTTCGTACCGTCTGCAATTTGTCCGCAGGATGAACTGCAAGAGGGGGAACCAATGAGAGACTCGCTGGAGGTGTGTGGTCGGGCACATGTCACTCTCATTTCCCATCGCGAAGAAGAATTCACCAAAGGCTCAGCCTGCCACCCCGGATCGACAATAGGGCGTGAAGCCATCCAGCCGTGTTGCGTCCCACTCACAAAAAAGCGACTTGGGAAATGGAGCTCAGGGGCACTGCACTTCCCAAACCTGCAGAGTTCTAAACGATAACTATCGCCCCAAAATATATTGAGGTCAGGCTACGAAGAGGCGTTGAACGCAAGGCAGAACTGCAGGAAACGGATGTCAACGGGTACATCGGAATGGCCCCGATAGCACATGAAAAGCGCCAGAACGTGGACAATGATGCGGTTGGCCAAAAAGGGCGTATGCGTTTTTTCCTGAATATATTCAGGAAAAAACGCATACGCCCTTTTTGGCCAACCAAGCAACCTGGGAGAGCAAATCAGCACTACAAAGAAATCTCTCGCCCCCACCCCCGGAGCAAAAGGGCCAGGCGAAAAAAGTCAAAAAACCAGAAAGGCAGGGCAGGCCACGGAGTCAAGGGAGCCTTGTTAAGCTGATGGGCGGGATGTCAATGGCCAACAGCCAATCTTCACAAGTGTATCCTCTTTCCCAAAACATGTAAAACACAGAACCACAGAGCATAGGGCACTTCCACACATGGGCGTTGACCTTGGGAAAATGAAAAAATCAACCACACACAGGGACCCCATGGTTGAGGGCTGCTGTCTTGACATGAACCTCGACTCTGGTACACGTTTCATATCCCAGGAAAGAGCCAAGTGGACAAAGACAAGTGGACAAGTGGACAAAGACAAGTGGACAAGTGGACAAGTGGTGCTACGTAGGTCCAATGGAGTGTCACTCCGCCATAAAATCCACGTCATGAGGCTGGTAGCAGCATCCTGAGTGGATTTAGGTACGATCATCCTCAGTGAAATAAGTCCCACAAAAAAAGAAACTTATGATATCACTTATCGAGGGAATGTAAAAATCGCTCCCCATGAACTGAATCCCCAAACAGAACAGAGTCACGCTTTTAGAAAACACACTTATGCCTGCTTCAGGGGAAAGGTGAGGTGGGGTGACGCATAAAACTCGAGTTTGAAATGAGCACAGATACTCTTCCGAAAACCGAATATGGAATGGACACGACCTATTCCTTGCTCAATCAACTGGACTCACCAGACCCTGTTCATCGCACAAGTATCTATCCGACTAGTAAGCATCTTAAAAGCTAAGTCTTGAGATCTCTGTGTAAGTGCATCAAGTGTGTGTAAAGCGGCCTAAAACCAGCAGGGAAAATCAGCTCAGACCCATTCTGAGGATAAATTTCCGACACAAAGAAGAAACAAGCAGGGCAAAACAGAGAGAAATTCTTCCAGAATGCGTTCACGGACTGGCATGCAACCAGTATTGACCACATCTACAGCCCCAGCGGCAGAAGACATAAGGCTGGACACTCTTGGGGCTGAGACGATTGGTGAGGTTGGGAAAGCAAATGCAGACCCTTGAAAGGAATCCTGTGTGCTCCCCATTCCATGGGTCCCAACTCTCCAGGTTCAACGCAATCTTCCGACAGCGAAAGCACTCATTGGAAACCCAGCGGATGCTACACCGTGGGATCGGGAAAGCTTTCTGAAACTCACCTCAGTTTTCATCTCCTGGTGCTCGTGTTCTCCATTCAGGCCCCCTTACTAACAATCTCCCCACTTGGAGACTCAGCGCCTTTGCATGCCTCTTTCGTACCGTCTGCAATTTGTCCGCAGGATGAACTGGAAGAGGGGGAACCAATGAGAGACTCGCTGGAGGTGTTTGCTCGGGCACATGTCACTCTCATTTCCCATAGCGAAGAAGAATTCACCAAAGGCTCAGCCTGCCAACCCGGATCGACAATAGGGCGTGAAGCCATCCAGCCGTGTTGCGTCCCACTCACAAAAAAGCGACTTGGGAAATGGAGCTCAGGGGCACTGCACTTCCCAAACCTGCAGAGTTCTAAACGATAACTATCGCCCCCAAATATATTGAGGTCAGGCTACGAAGAGGCGTTGAAGGCAAGGCAGAACTGCAGGAAACGGATGTCAACGGGTACATCGGAATGGCCCCGATAGCACATGAAAAGCGCCAGAACGTGGACAATGATGCGGTTGGCCAAAAAGGGCGTATTCGTTTTTTCCTGAATATATTCAGGAAAAAACGCATACGCCCTTTTTGGCCAACCAAGCAACCTGGGAGAGTAAATCAGCACTACAAAGAAATCTCTCGCCACCCCCCGGGGCAAAAGGGCCAGGCGAAAAAAGTCTAAAAACCAGAAAGGCAGGGCAGGCCACGGAGTCAAGGGAGCCTTGTTAAGCTGATGGGCGGGATGTCAATGGCCAACAGCCAACCTTCACAAGTGTATCCTCTTTCGCAAAACATGTAAAACACAGAACCACAGAGCATAGGGCACTTCCACACATGGGCGTTGACCTTGGGAAAATGAAAAAATCAACCAGACACAGGGACCCCATGGTTGCGGGCTGCTATCTTGACATGAACCTCGACTCTGGTACACGTTTCATATCCCAGGAAAGAGCCAAGTGGACAAACACAAGTGGACAAGTGGACAAAGACAAGTGGACAAGTGGACAAGTGGTGCTACGTAGGTCCAATGGAGTGTCACTCCGCCATAAAATCCACGTCATGAGGCTGGTAGCAGCATCCTGAGTGGATTTAGGTACGATCATCCTCAGTGAAATAAGTCCCACAAAAAAAGAATCTTATGATATCACTTATCGAGGGAATGTAAAAATCGCTCCCCATGAACTGAATCCCCAAACAGAACAGAGTCACGCTTTTAGAAAAGACACTTATGCCTGCTTCAGGGGAAAGGTGAGGTGGGGTAACGCATAAAACTCGAGTTTGAAATGAGCACAGATACTCTTCCGAAAACCGAATATGGAATGGACACGACCTACTCCTTGCTCAATCAACTGGACTCACCAGACCCTGTTCATCGCACAAGTATCTATCCGACTAATAAGCATCTTAAAAGCTAAGTCTTGAGATCTCTGTGTAAGTGCATCAAGTGTGTGTAAACCGGCCTAAAAACAGCAGGGAAAATCAGCTCAGACCCATTCTGAGGATACATTTCCGACACAAAGAAGAAACAAGCAGGGCAAAACAGAGAGAAATTCTTCCAAAATGCGTTCACGGACTGGCATGCAACCAGTATTGACCACATCTACAGCCCCAGCGGCAGAAGACATAAGGCTGGACACTCTTGGGGCTGAGACGATTGGTGAGGTTGGGAAAGCAAATGCAGACCCTTGAAAGGAATCCTGTGTGCTCCCCATTCCATGGGTCCCAACTCTCCAGGTTCAACGCAATCTTCCGACAGCGAAAGCACTCATTGGAAACCCAGCGGATGCTACACCGTGGGATCGGGAAAGCTTTCTGAAACTCACCTCAGTTTTCATCTCCTGGTGCTCGTGTTCTCCATTCAGGCCCCCTTACTAACAATCTCCCCACTTGGAGACTCAGCGCCTTTGCATGCCTCTTTCGTACCGTCTGCAATTTGTCCGCAGGATGAACTGGAAGAGGGGGAACCAATGAGAGACTCGCTGGAGGTGTGTGGTCGGGCACATGTCACTCTCATTTCCCATCGCGAAGAAGAATTCACCAAAGGCTCAGCCTGCCACCCCGGATCGACAATAGGGCGTGAAGCCATCCAGCCGTGTTGCGTCCCACTCACAAAAAAGCGACTTGGGAAATGGAGCTCAGGAGCACTGCACTTCCCAAACCTGCAGAGTTCTAAACGATAACTATCGCCCCCAAATATATTGAGGTCAGGCTACGAAGAGGCGTTGAACGCAAGGCAGAACTGCAGGAAACGGATGTCAACGGGTACATCGGAATGGCCCCGATAGCACATGAAAAGCGCCAGAACGTGGACAATGATGCGGTTGGCCAAAAAGGGCGTATGCGTTTTTTCCTGAATATATTCAGGAAAAAACGCATACGCCCTTTTTGGCCAACCAAGCAACCTGGGAGAGTAAATCAGCACTACAAAGAAATCTCTCGCTACCCCCCGGGGCAAAAGGGCCAGGCGAAAAAAGTCTAAAAACCAGAAAGGCAGGGCAGGCCACGGAGTCAAGGGAACCTTGTTAAGCTGATGGGCGGGATGTCAATGGCCAACAGCCAACCTTCACAAGTGTATCCTCTTTCCCAAAACATGTAAAACACAGAACCACAGAGCATAGGGCACTTCCACACATGGGCGTTGACCTTGGGAAAATGAAAAAATCAACCAGACACAGGGACCCCAAAGTTGAGGGCTGCTGTCTTGACATGAACCTCGACTCCGGTACACGTTTCATATCCCAGGAAAGAGCCAAGTGGACAAAGACAAGTGGACAAGTGGACAAAGACAAGTGGACAAGTGGACAAGTGGTGCTACGTAGGTCCAATGGAGTGTCACTCAGCCATGAAATCCACGTCATGAGGCTGGTAGCAGCATCCTGAGTGGATTTAGGTACGATCATCCTCAGTGAAATAAGTCGCAGAAAAAAAGAAACTTATGATATCACTTATCGAGGGAATGTAAAAATCGCTCCCCATGAACTGAATCCCCAAACAGAACAGAGTCACGCTTTTAGAAAACACACTTATGCCTGCTTCAGGGGAAAGGTGAGGTGGGGTGACGCATAAAACTCGAGTTTGAAATGAGCACAGATACTCTTGCGAAAACCGAATATGGAATGGACACGACCTACTCCTTGCTCAATCAACTGGACTCACCAGACCCTGTTCATCGCACAAGTATCTATCCGACTAGTAAGCATCTTAAAAGCTAAGTCTTGAGATCTCTGTGTAAGTGCATCAAGTGTGTGTAAAGCGGCCTAAAAACAGCAGGGAAAATCAGCTCAGACCCATTCTGAGGATACATTTCCAACACAAAGAAGAAACAAGCAGGGCAAAACAGAGAGAAATTCTTCCAAAATGCGTTCAGGGACTGGCATGCAACCAGGATTGACCACATCTACAGCCCCAGCAGCAGAAGACATAAGGCTGGACACTCTTGGGGCTGAGACGATTGGTGAGGTTGGGAAAGCAAATGCAGACCCTTGAAAGGAATCCTGCGTGCTCCCCATTCCATGGGTCCCAACTCTCCAGGTTCAACGCAATCTTCCGACAGCGAAAGCACTCATTGGAAACCCAGCGGATGCTACACCGTGGGATCGGGAAAGCTTTCTGAAACTCACCTCAGTTTTCATCTCCTGGTGCTCGTGTTCTCCATTCAGGCCCCCTTACTAACAATCTCCCCACTTGGAGACTCAGCGCCTTTGCATGCCTCTTTCGTACCGTCGACAATTTGTCCGCAGGATGAACTGCAAGAGGGGGAACCAATGAGAGACTCGCTGGAGGTGTTTGGTCGGGCACATGTCACTCTCATTTCCCATCGCGAAGAAGAATTCACCAAAGCCTCAGCCTGACACCCCGGATCGACAATAGGGGGTGAAGCCATCCAGCCGTGTTGCGTCCCACTCACAAAAAAGCGACTTGGGAAATGGAGCTCAGGGGCACTGCACTTCCCAAACCTGCAGAGTTCTAAACGATAACTATCGCCCCAAAATATACTGAGGTCAGGCTACGAAGAGGCGTTGAACGCAAGGCAGAACTGCAGGAAACGGATGTCAATGGGTACATCGGAATCGCCCCGATAGCACATGAAAAGCGCCAGAACGTGGACAATGATGCGGTTGGCCAAAAAGGGCGTATGCGTTTTTTCCTGAATATATTCAGGAAAAAACGCATACGCCCTTTTTGGCCAACCAAGCAACCTGAGAGAGCAAATCAGCACTACAAAGAAATCTCTCGCCAACCCCCCCCCCGCGGGGCAAAAGGGCCAGGCGAAAAAAGTCTAAAAACCAGAAAGGCAGGGCAGGCCACGGAGTCAAGGGAGCCTTGTTAAGCTGATGGGCGGGATGTCAATGGCCAAGAGCCAACCTTCACAAGTGTATCCTCTTTCCCAAAACATGTAAAACACAGAACCACAGAGCATAGGGCACTTCCACACATGGGCGTTGACCTTGGGAAAATGAAAAAATCAACCAGACACAGGGACCCCAAAGTTGAGGGCTGCTGTCTTGACATGAACCTCGACTCCGGTACACGTTTCATATCCCAGGAAAGAGCCAAGTGGACAAACACAAGTGGACAAGTGGACAAAGACAGTGGACAAGTGGACAAGTGGTGCTACGTAGGTCCAATGGAGTGTCACTCAGCCATGAAATCCACGTCATGAGGCTGGTAGCAGCATCCTGAGTGGATTTAGGTACGATCATCCTCAGTGAAATAAGTCCCACAAAAAAAGAAACTTATGATATCACTTATCGAGGGAATGTAAAAATCGCTCCCCATGAACGGAATCCCCAAACAGAACAGAGTCACGCTTTTAGAAAACACACTTATGCCTGCTTCAGGGGAAAGGTGAGGTGGGGTGACGCATAAAACTCGAGTTTGAAATGAGCACAGATACTCTTGCGAAAACCGAATATGGAATGGACACGACCTACTCCTTGCTCAATCAACTGGACTCACCAGACCCTGTTCATCGCACAAGTATCTATCCGACTAGTAAGCATCTTAAAAGCTAAGTCTTGAGATCTCTGTGTAAGTGCATCAAGTGTGTGTAAAGCGGCCTAAAAACAGCAGGGAAAATCAGCTCAGACCCATTCTGAGGATACATTTCCAACACAAAGAAGAAACAAGCAGGGCAAAACAGAGAGAAATTCTTCCAAAATGCGTTCAGGGACTGGCATGCAACCAGGATTGACCACATCTACAGCCCCAGCGGCAGAAGACATAAGGCTGGACACTCTTGGGGCTGAGACGATTGGTGAGGTTGGGAAAGCAAATGCAGACCCTTGAAAGCAATCCTGCGTGCTCCCCATTCCATGGGTCCCAACTCTCCAGGTTCAACGCAATCTTCCGACAGCGAAAGCACTCATTGGAAACCCAGCGGATGCTACACCGTGGGATCGGGAAAGCTTTCTGAAACTCACCTCAGTTTTCATCTCCTGGTGCTCGTGTTCTCCATTCAGGCCCCCTTACTAACAATCTCCCCACTTGGAGACTCAGCGCCTTTGCATGCCTCTTTCGTACCGTCGACAATTTGTCCGCAGGATGAACTGCAAGAGGGGGAACCAATGAGAGACTCGCTGGAGGTGTGTGGTCGGGCACATGTCACTCTCATTTCCCATCGCGAAGAAGAATTCACCAAAGCCTCAGCCTGACACCCCGGATCGACAATAGGGGGTGAAGCCATCCAGCCGTGTTGCGTCCCACTCACAAAAAAGCGACTTGGGAAATGGAGCTCAGGGGCACTGCACTTCCCAAACCTGCAGAGTTCTAAACGATAACTATCGCCCCAAAATATACTGAGGTCAGGCTACGAAGAGGCGTTGAACGCAAGGCAGAACTGCAGGAAACGGATGTCAACGGGTACATCGGAATGGCCCCGATAGCACATGAAAAGCGCCAGAACGTGGACAATGATGCGGTTGGCCAAAAAGGGCGTATGCGTTTTTTCCTGAATATATTCAGGAAAAAACGCATACGCCCTTTTTGGCCAACCAAGCAACCTGAGAGAGCAAATCAGCACTACAAAGAAATCTCTCGCCAACCCCCCCCCCGCGGGGCAAAAGGGCCAGGCGAAAAAAGTCTAAAAACCAGAAAGGCAGGGCAGGCCACGGAGTCAAGGGAGCCTTGTTAAGCTGATGGGCGGGATGTCAATGGCCAAGAGCCAACCTTCACAAGTGTATCCTCTTTCCCAAAACATGTAAAACACAGAACCACAGAGCATAGGGCACTTCCACACATGGGCGTTGACCTTGGGAAAATGAAAAAATCAACCAGACACAGGGACCCCAAAGTTGAGGGCTGCTGTCTTGACATGAACCTCGACTCCGGTACACGTTTCATATCCCAGGAAAGAGCCAAGTGGACAAACACAAGTGGACAAGTGGACAAAGACAAGTGGACAAGTGGACAAGTGGTGCTACGTAGGTCCAATGGAGTGTCACTCCGCCATAAAATCCACGTCATGAGGCTGGTAGCAGCATCCTGAGTGGATTTAGGTACGATCATCCTCAGTGAAATAAGTCGCACAAAAAAAGAAACTTATGATATCACTTATCGAGGGAATGTAAAAATCGCTCCCCATGAACTAAATCCCCAAACAGAACAGAGTCACGCTTTTAGAAAACACACTTATGCCTGCTTCAGGGGAAAGGTGAGGTGGGGTGACGCATAAAACTCGAGTTTGAAATGAGCACAGATACTCTTCCGAAAACCGAATATGGAATGGACACGACCTTCTCCTTGCTCAATCAACTGCACTCACCAGACCCTGTTCATCGCACAAGTATCTATCCGACTAGTAAGCATCTTAAAAGCTAAGTCTTGATATCTCTGTGTAAGTGCACCAAGTGTGTGTCAAGCGGCCTAAAAACAGCAGGGAAAATCAGCTCAGACGCATTCTGAGGATACATTTCTGACACAAAGAAGAAACAAGCAGGGCAAAACAGAGAGAAATTCTTCCAAAATGCGTTCAGGGACTGGCATGCAACCAGGATTGACCACATCTACAGCCCCAGCGGCAGAAGTCATAAGGCTGGACACTCTTGGGGCTGAGACGATTGGTGAGGTTGGGAAAGCAAATGCAGACCCTTGAAAGGAATCCTGCGTGCTCCCCATTCCATGGGTCCCAACTCTCCAGGTTCAACGCAATCTTCCAACAGCGAAAGCACTCATTGGAAACCCAGCGGATGCTACACCGTGGGATCGGGAAAGCTTTCTGAAACTCACCTCAGTTTTCATCTCCTGGTGCTCGTGTTCTCCATTCAGGCCCCCTTACTAACAATCTCCCCACTTGGAGACTCAGTGCCTTTGCATGCCTCTTTCGTACCGTCTGCAATTTGTCCGCAGGATGAACTGCAAGAGGGGGAACCAATGAGAGACTCGCTGGAGGTGTGTGGTCGGGCACATGTCACTCTCATTTCCCATCGCGAAGAAGAATTCACCAAAGGCTCAGCCTGCCACCCCGGATCGACAATAGGGCGTGAAGCCATCCAGCCGTGTTGCGTCCCACTCACAAAAAAGCGACTTGGGAAATGGAGCTCAGGGGCACTGCCCTTCCCAAACCTGCAGAGTTCTAAACGATAACTATCGCCCCAAAATATATTGAGGTCAGGCTACGAAGAGGCGTTGAACGCAAGGCAGAACTGCAGGAAACGGATGTCAACGGGTACATCGGAATGGCCCCGATAGCACATGAAAAGCGCCAGAACGTGGACAATGATGCGGTTGGCCAAAAAGGGCGTATGCGTTTTTTCCTGAATATATTCAGGAAAAAACGCATACGCCCTTTTTGGCCAACCAAGCAACCTGGGAGAGCAAATCAGCATTACAAAGAAATCTCTCGCCCCCACCCCCGGAGCAAAAGGGCCAGGCGAAAAAAGTCAAAAAACCAGAAAGGCAGGGCAGGCCACGGAGTCAAGGGAGCCTTGTTAAGCTGATGGGCGGGATGTCAATGGCCAACAGCCAATCTTCACAAGTGTATCCTCTTTCCCAAAACATGTAAAACACAGAACCACAGAGCATAGGGCACTTCCACACATGGGCGTTGACCTTGGGAAAATGAAAAAATCAACCACACACAGGGACCCCATGGTTGAGGGCTGCTGTCTTGACATGAACCTCGACTCCGGTACACGTTTCATATCCCAGGAAAGAGCCAAGTGGACAAACACAAGTGGACAAGTGGACAAAGACAAGTGGACAAGTGGACAAGTGGTGCTACGTAGGTCCAATGGAGTGTCACTCAGCCATGAAATCCACGTCATGAGGCTGGTAGCAGCATCCTGAGTGGATTTAGGTACGGTCATCCTCAGTGAAATAAGTCCCACAAAAAAGAAACTTATGATATCACTTATCGAGGGAATGTAAAAATGGCTCCCCATGAACTAAATCCCCAAACAGAACAGAGTCACGCTTTTAGAAAACACACTTATGCCTGCTTCAGGGGAAAGGTGAGGTGGGGTGACGCATAAAACTCGAGTTTGAAATGAGCACAGATACTCTCCCGAAAACCGAATATGGAATGGACACGACCTTCTCCTTGCTCAATCAACTGCACTCACCAGACCCTGTTCATAGCACAAGTATCTATCCGACTAGTAAGCATCTTAAAAGCTAAGTCTTGATATCTCTGTGTAAGTGCATCAAGTGTGTGTAAACCGGCCTAAAAACAGCAGGGAAAATCAGCTCAGACCCATTCTGAGGATACATTTCCGACACAAAGAAGAAACAAGCAGGGCAAAACAGAGAGAAATTCTTCCAAAATGCGTTCAGGGACTGGCATGCAACCAGGATTGACCACATCTACAGCCCCAGCGGCAGAACACATAAGGCTGGACACTCTTGGGGCTGAGACGATTGGTGAGGTTGGGAAAGCAAATGCAGACCCTTGAAAGGAATCCTGCGTGCTACCCATTCCATGGGTCCCAACTCTCCAGGTTCAACGCAATCTTCCGACAGCGAAAGCACTCATTGGAAACCCAGCGGATGCTACACCGTGGGATCGGGAAAGCTTTCTGAAACTCACCTCAGTTTTCATCTCCTGGTGCTCGTGTTCTCCATTCAGGCCCCCTTACTAACAATCTCCCCACTTGGAGACTCAGCGCCTTTGCATGCCTCTTTCGTACCGTCGACAATTTGTCCGCAGGATGAACTGGAAGAGGGGGAACCAATGAGAGACTCGCTGGAGGTGTGTGGTCGGGCACATGTCACTCTCATTTCCCATCGCGAAGAAGAATTCACCAAAGCCTCAGCCTGACACCCCGGATCGACAATAGGGGGTGAAGCCATCCAGCCGTGTTGCGTCCCACTCACAAAAAATCGACTTGGGAAATGGAGCTCAGGGGCACTGCACTTCCCAAACCTGCAGAGTTCTAAACGATAACTATCGCCCCAAAATATACTGAGGTCAGGCTACGAAGAGGCGTTGAACGCAAGGCAGAACTGCAGGAAACGGATGTCAACGGGTACATCGGAATGGCCCCGATAGCACATGAAAAGCGCCAGAACGTGGACAATGATGCGGTTGGCCAAAAAGGGCGTATGCGTTTTTTCCTGAATATATTCAGGAAAAAACGCATACGCCCTTTTTGGCCAACCAAGCAACCTGGGAGAGCAAATCAGCACTACAAAGAAATCTCTCGCCCCCTACCGGGGCAAAAGGGCCAGGCGAAAAAAGTCTAAAAACCAGAAAGGCAGGGCAGGCCACGGACTCAAGGGAGCCTTGTTAAGCTGATGGGCGGGATGTCAATGGCCAACAGCCAATCTTCACAAGTGTATCCTCTTTCCCAAAACATGTAAAACACAGAACCACAGAGCATAGGGCACTTCCACACATGGGCGTTGACCTTGGGAAAATGAAAAAATCAACCAGACACAGGGACCCCAAAGTTGAGGGCTGCTGTCTTGACATGAACCTCGACTCCGGTACACGTTTCATATCCCAGGAAAGAGCCAAGTGGACAAACACAAGTGGACAAGTGGACAAAGACAAGTGGATAAGTGGACAAGTGGTGTTACGTAGGACCAATGGAGTGTCACTCCGCCATAAAATCCACGTCATGAGGCTGGTAGCAGCATCCTGAGTGGATTTAGGTACGATCATCCTCAGTGAAATAAGTCCCACAAAAAAGAAACTTATGATATCACTTATCGAGAGAATGTAAAAATCGCTCCCCATGAACTGAATCCCCAAACAGAACAGAGTCACGCTTTTAGAAAACACACTTATGCCTGCTTCAGGGGAAAGGTGAGGTGGGGTGACGCATAAAACTCGAGTTTGAAATGAGCACAGATACCCTTCCGAAAACCGAATATGGAATGGACACGACCTACTCCTTGCTCAATCAACTGGACTCACCAGACCCTGTTCATCCCACAAGTATCTATCCGACTAGTAAGCATCTTAAAAGCTAAGTCTTGATATCTCTGTGTAAGTGCATCAAGTGTGTGTAAACCGGCCTAAAAACAGCAGGGAAAATCAGCTCAGACCCATTCTGAGGATACATTTCCGACACAAAGAAGAAACAAGCAGGGCAAAACAGAGAGAAATTCTTCCAAAATGCGTTCAGGGACTGGCATGCAACCAGGATTGACCACATCTACAGCCCCAGCGGCAGAAGACATAAGGCTGGACACTCTTGGGGCTGAGACGATTGGTGAGGTTGGGAAAGCAAATGCAGACCCTTGAAAGCAATCCTGCGTGCTCCCCATTCCATGGGTCCCAACTCTCAAGGTTCAACGCAATCTCCCGACAGCAAAAGCACTCATTGGAAACCCAGCGGATGCTACACCGTGGGATCGGGAAAGCTTTCTGAAACTCACCTCAGTTTTCATCTCCTGGTGCTCGTGTTCTCCATTCAGGCCCCCTTACTAACAATCTCCCCACTTGGAGACTCGGCGCCTTTCCATACCTCTTTCCTACCGTCTGCAATTTGTCCGCAGGATGAACTGCAAGAGGGGGAACCAATGAGAGACTCGCTGGAGGTGTTTGGTCGGGCACATGTCACTCTCATTTCCCATCACGAAGAAGAATTCACCAGAGGTTCAGCCTGCCACCCCGGATCGACAATAGGGCGTGAAGCCATCCAGCCGTGTTGCGTCCCACTCACAAAAAAGCGACTTGGGAAATGGAGCTCAGGGGCACTGCACTTCCCAAACCTGCAGAGTTCTAAACGATAACTATCGCCCCAAAATATATTGAGGTCAGGCTACGAAGAGGCGCTGAACGCAAGGCAGAACTGCAGGAAACGGATGTCAACGGGTACATCGGAATGGCCCCGATAGCACATGAAAAGCGCCAGAACGTGGACAATGATGCGGTTGGCCAAAAAGGGCGTATGCGTTTTTTCCTGAATATATTCAGGAAAAAACGCATACGCCCTTTTTGGCCAACCAAGCAACCTGGGAGAGCAAATCAGCACTACAAAGAAATGTCTCGCCCCCACCCCCGGAGCAAAAGGGCCAGGCGAAAAAAGTCTAAAAACCAGAAAGGCAGGGCAGGCCACGGAGTCAAGGGAGCCTTCTTAAGCTGATGGGCGGGAAGTCAATGGCCAACAGCCCACCTTCACAAGTGTATCCTCTTTCCCAAAACATGTAAAACACAGAACCACAGAGCATAGGGCACTTCCACACATGGGCGTTGACCTTGGGAACATGAAAAAATCAACCACAGACAGGGACCCCATGGTTGAGGGCTGATGTCTTGACATGAACCTCGACTCTGGTACACGTTTCATATCCCAGGAAAGAGCAAAGTGGACAAACACAAGTGGACAAGTGGACAAAGACAAGTGGACAAGTGGACAAGTGGTGCTACGTAGGTCCAATGGAGTGTCACTCAGCCATGAAATCCACGTCATGAGGCTGGTAGCAGCATCCTGAGTGCATTTAGGTACGATCATCCTCAGTGAAATAAGTCCCACAAAAAAGAAACTTATGATATCACTTATCGAGGGAATGTAAAAATCGCTCCCCATAAACTAAATCCCCAAACAGAACAGAGTCACGCTTTTAGAAAATACACTTATGCCTGCTTCAGGGGAAAGGTGAGGTGGGGTGACGCATAAAACTCGAGTTTGAAATGAGCACAGATACTCTTCCGAAAACCGAATATGGAATGGACACGACCTACTCCTTGCTCAATCAACTGGACTCACCAGACCCTGTTCATCGCACAAGTATCTATCCGACTAGTAAGCATCTTAAAAGCTAAGTCTTGATATCTCTGTGTAAGTGCATCAAGTGTGTGCAAAGCGGCCTAAAACCAGCAGGGAAAATCAGCTCTGACCCATTCTGAGGATACATTTCCAACACAAAGAAGAAACAAGCAGGGCAAAACAGAGAGAAATTCTTCCAAAATGCGTTCAGGGACTGGCATGCAACGAGCCTTGACCACATCTACAGCCCCAGCGGCAGAAGACATAAGGCTGGACACTCTTGGGGCTGAGACGATTGGTGAGGTTGGGAAAGCAAATGCAGACCCTTGAAAGGAATCCTGCGTGCTCCCCATTCCATGGGTCCCAACTCTCCAGGTTCAACGCAATCTTCCGACAGCGAAAGCACTCATTGGAAACCCAGCGGATGCTACACCGTGGGATCGGGAAAGCTTTCTGAAACTCACCTCAGTTTTCATCTCCTGGTGCTCGTGTTCTCCATTCAGGCCCCCTTACTAACAATCTCCCCACTTGGAGACTCAGCGCCTTTGCATGCCTCTTTCGTACCGTCGACAATTTGTCCGCAGGATGAACTGGAAGAGGGGGAACCAATGAGAGACTCGCTGGAGGTGTGTGGTCGGGCACATGTCACTCTCATTTCCCATCGCGAAGAAGAATTCACCAAAGCCTCAGCCTGACACCCCGGATCGACAATAGGGGGTGAAGCCATCCAGCCGTGTTGCGTCCCACTCACAAAAAATCGACTTGGGAAATGGAGCTCAGGGGCACTGCACTTCCCAAACCTGCAGAGTTCTAAACGATAACTATCGCCCCAAAATATACTGAGGTCAGGCTACGAAGAGGCGTTGAACGCAAGGCAGAACTGCAGGAAACGGATGTCAACGGGTACATCGGAATGGCCCCGATAGCACATGAAAAGCGCCAGAACGTGGACAATGATGCGGTTGGCCAAAAAGGGCGTATGCGTTTTTTCCTGAATATATTCAGGAAAAAACGCATACGCCCTTTTTGGCCAACCAAGCAACCTGGGAGAGCAAATCAGCACTACAAAGAAATCTCTCGCCCCCCCCGGGGCAAAAGGGCCAGGCGAAAAAAGTCTAAAAACCAGAAAGGCAGGACAGGCCACGGAGTCAAGGGAGCCTTGTTAAGCTGATGGGCGGGATGTCAATGGCCAACAGCCAATCTTCACAAGTGTATCCTCTTTCCCAAACCATGGAAAACACAGAACCACAGACCATAGGGCACTGCCACACATGGGCGTTGACCTTGGGAAAATCAAAAAATCAACCAGACACAGGGACCCCAAAGTTGAGGGCTGCTGTCTTGACAAGAACCTCCACTCCGGTACACGTTTCATATCCCAGGAAAGAGCCAAGTGGACAAAGACGAGTGGACAAAGACAAGAGGACAAGTGGACAAGTGGTGCTACGTAGGTCCAATGGAGTGTCACTCAGCCATGAAATCCACGTCATGAGGCTGGTAGCAGCATCCTGAGTGGATTTAAGTACGATCATCCTCAGTGAAATAAGTCCCACAAAAAAAGAAACTTATGATATCACTTATCGAGGGAATGTAAAAATCGCTCCCCATGCACTGAATCCCCAAACAGAACAGAGTCACGCTTTTAGAAAACACACTTATGCCTGCTTCAGGGGAAAGGTGAGGTGGGGTGACGCATAAAACTCGAGTTTGAAATGAGCACAGATACCCTTCCGAAAACCGAATATGGAATGGACACGACCTTCTCCTTGCTCAATCAACTGGACTCACCAGACCCTGTTCATCGCACAAGTATCTATCCGACTAGTAAGCATCTTAAAAGCTAGGTCTGGAGATCTCTGTGTAAGTGCATCAAGTGTGTGCAAAGCGGCCTAAAAACAGCAGGGAAAATCAGCTCAGACCCATTCTGAGGATAAATTTACAACACAAAGAAGAAACAAGCAGGGCAAAACAGAGAGAAATTCTTCCAAAATGCGTTCAGGGACTGGCATGCAACCAGGATTGACCACATCTACAGCCCCAGCGGCAGAAGACATAAGGCTGGACACTCTTGGGGCTGAGACGATTGGTGAGGTTGGGAAAGCAAATGCAGACCCTTGAAAGGAATCCTGCGTGCTCCCCATTCCATGGGTCCCAACTCTCCAGGTTCAACGCAATCTTCCGACAGCGAAAGCACTCATTGGAAACCCAGCGGATGCTACACCGTGGGATCGGGAAAGCTTTCTGAAACTCACCTCAGTTTTCATCTCCTGGTGCTCGTGTTCTCCATTCAGGCCCCCTTACTAACAATCTCCCCACTTGGAGACTCGGCGCCTTTCCATACCTCTTTCCTACCGTCTGCAATTTGTCCGCAGGATGAACTGCAAGAGGGGGAACCAATGAGAGACTCGCTGGAGGTGTTTGGTCGGGCACATGTCACTCTCATTTCCCATCACGAAGAAGAATTCACCAGAGGTTCAGCCTGCCACCCCGGATCGACAATAGGGCGTGAAGCCATCCAGCCGTGTTGCGTCCCACTCACAAAAAAGCGACTTGGGAAATGGAGCTCAGGGGCACTGCACTTCCCAAACCTGCAGAGTTCTAAACGATAACTATCGCCCCAAAATATATTGAGGTCAGGCTACGAAGAGGCGCTGAACGCAAGGCAGAACTGCAGGAAACGGATGTCAACGGGTACATCGGAATGGCCCGGATAGCACATGAAAAGCGCCACAACGTGGACAATGATGCGGTTGGCCAAAAAGGGCGTATGCGTTTTTTCCTGAATATATTCAGGAAAAAACGCATACGCCCTTTTTGGCCAACCAAGCAACCTGGGAGAGCAAATCAGCACTACAAAGAAATCTCTCGCCCCCCCCGGGGCAAAAGGGCCAGGCGAAAAAAGTCTAAAAACCAGAAAGGCAGGACAGGCCACGGAGTCAAGGGAGCCTTGTTAAGCTGATGGGCGGGATGTCAATGGCCAACAGCCAATCTTCACAAGTGTATCCTCTTTCCCAAAACATGTAAAACACAGAACCACAGAGCATAGGGCACTTCCACACATGGGCGTTGACCTTGGGAAAATAAAAAAATCAACCAGACACAGGGACCCCAAAGTTGAGGGCTGCTGTCTTGACAAGAACCTCCACTCCGGTACACGTTTCATATCCCAGGAAAGACCAAGTGGACAAAGACGAGTGGACAAGTGGACAAAGACAAGTGGACAAGTGGACAAGTGGTGCTACGTAGGTCCAATGGAGTGTCACTCAGCCATGAAATCCACGTCATGAGGCTGGTAGCAGCATCCTGAGTGGATTTAGGTACGATCATCCTCAGTGAAATAAGTCCCACAAAAAAAGAAACTTATGATATCACTTATCGAGGGAATGTAAAAATCGCTCCCCATGCACTGAATCCCCAAACAGAACAGAGTCACGCTTTTAGAAAACACACTTATGCCTGCTTCAGGGGAAAGGTGAGGTGGGGTGACGCATAAAACTCGAGTTTGAAATGAGCACAGATACCCTTCCGAAAACCGAATATGGAATGGACACGACCTACTCCTTGCTCAATCAACTGGACTCACCAGACCCTGTTCATCGCACAAGTATCTATCCGACTAGTAAGCATCTTAAAAGCTAAGTCTTGATATCTCTGTGTAAGTGCATCAAGTGTGTGTAAAGCGGCCTAAAACCAGCAGGGAAAATCAGCTCAGACCCATTCTGAGGATACATTTCCAACATAAAGAAGAAACAAGCAGGGCAAAACAGAGAGAAATTCTTCCAAAATGCGTTCAGGGACTGGCATGCAACCAGGATTGACCACATCTACAGCCCCAGCGGCAGAAGACATAAGGCTGGACACTCTTGGGGCTGAGACGATTGGTGAGGTTGGGAAAGCAAATGCAGACCCTTGAAAGGAATCCTGCGTGCTCCCCATTCCATGGGTCCCAACTCTCCAGGTTCAACGCAATCTTCCGACAGCGAAAGCACTCATTGGAAACCCAGCGGATGCTACACCGTGGGATCGGGAAAGCTTTCTGAAACTCACCTCAGTTTTCATCTCCTGGTGCTCGTGTTCTCCATTCAGGCCCCCTTACTAACAATCTCCCCACTTGGAGACTCGGCGCCTTTCCATACCTCTTTCCTACCGTCTGCAATTTGTCCGCAGGATGAACTGCAAGAGGGGGAACCAATGAGAGACTCGCTGGAGGTGTTTGGTCGGGCACATGTCACTCTCATTTCCCATCACGAAGAGGAATTCACCAGAGGTTCAGCCTGCCACCCCGGATCGACAATAGGGCGTGAAGCCATCCAGCCGTGTTGCGTCCCACTCACAAAAAAGCGACTTGGGAAATGGAGCTCAGGGGCACTGCACTTCCCAAACCTGCAGAGTTCTAAACGATAACTATCGCCCCAAAATATATTGAGGTCAGGCTACGAAGAGGCGCTGAACGCAAGGCAGAACTGCAGGAAACGGATGTCAACGGGTACATCGGAATGGCCCCGATAGCACATGAAAAGCGCCAGAACGTGGACAATGATGCGGTTGGCCAAAAAGGGCGTATGCGTTTTTTCCTGAATATATTCAGGAAAAAACGCATACGCCCTTTTTGGCCAACCAAGCAACCTGGGAGAGCAAATCAGCACTACAAAGAAATCTCTCGCCCCCCCCGGGGCAAAAGGGCCAGGCGAAAAAAGTCTAAAAACCAGAAAGGCAGGACAGCCCACGGAGTCAAGGGAGCCTTGTTAAGCTGATGGGCGGGATGTCAATGGCCAACAGCCAATCTTCACAAGTGTATCCTCTTTCCCAAACCATGTAAAACACAGAACCACAGAGCATAGGGCACTTCCACACATGGGCGTTGACCTTGGGAAAATGAAAAAATCAACCAGACACAGGGACCCCAAAGTTGAGGGCTGCTGTCTTGACAAGAACCTCCACTCCGGTACACGTTTCATATCTCAGGAAAGAGCCAAGTGGACAAAGACGAGTGGACAAGTGGACAAAGACAAGTGGACAAGTGGACAAGTGGTGCTACGTAGGTCCAATGGAGTGTCACTCAGCCATGAAATCCACGTCATGAGGCTGGTAGCAGCATCCTGAGTGGATTTAGGTACGATCATCCTCAGTGAAATAAGTCCCACAAAAAAAGAAACTTATGATATCACTTATCGAGGGAATGTAAAAATCGCTCCCCATGCACTGAATCCCCAAACAGAACAGAGTCACGCTTTTAGAAAACACACTTATGCCTGCTTCAGGGGAAAGGTGAGGTGGGGTGACGCATAAAACTCGAGTTTGAAATGAGCACAGATACCCTTCCGAAAACCGAATATGGAATGGACACGACCTACTCCTTGCTCAATCAACTGGACTCACCAGACCCTGTTCATCGCACAAGTATCTATCCGACTAGTAAGCATCTTAAAAGCTAAGTCTTGATATCTCTGTGTAAGTGCATCAAGTGTGTGTAAAGCGGCCTAAAACCAGCAGGGAAAATCAGCTCAGACCCATTCTGAGGATACATTTCCAACATAAAGAAGAAACAAGCAGGGCAAAACAGAGAGAAATTCTTCCAAAATGCGTTCAGGGACTGGCATGCAACCAGGATTGACCACATCTACAGCCCCAGCGGCAGAAGACATAAGGCTGGACACTCTTGGGGCTGAGACGATTGGTGAGGTTGGGAAAGCAAATGCAGACCCTTGAAAGGAATCCTGCGTGCTCCCCATTCCATGGGTCCCAACTCTCCAGGTTCAACGCAATCTTCCGACAGCGAAAGCACTCATTGGAAACCCAGCGGATGCTACACCGTGGGATCGGGAAAGCTTTCTGAAACTCACCTCAGTTTTCATCTCCTGGTGCTCGTGTTCTCCATTCAGGCCCCCTTACTAACAATCTCCCCACTTGGAGACTCGGCGCCTTTCCATGCCTGTTTCGTACCGTCTGCAATTTGTCCGCAGGATGAACTGCAAGAGGGGGAACCAATGAGAGACTCGCTGGAGGTGTTTGGTCGGGCACATGTCACTCTCATTTCCCATCACGAAGAAGAATTCACCAGAGGTTCAGCCTGCCACCCCGGATCGACAATAGGGCGTGAAGCCATCCAGCCGTGTTGCGTCCCACTCACAAAAAAGCGACTTGGGAAATGGAGCTCAGGGGCACTGCACTTCCCAAACCTGCAGAGTTCTAAACGATAACTATCGCCCCAAAATATATTGAGGTCAGGCTACGAAGAGGCGCTGAACGCAAGGCAGAACTGCAGGAAACGGATGTCAACGGGTACATCGGAATGGCCCCGATAGCACATGAAAAGCGCCAGAACGTGGACAATGATGCGGTTGGCCAAAAAGGGCGTATGCGTTTTTTCCTGAATATATTCAGGAAAAAACGCATACGCCCTTTTTGGCCAACCAAGCAACCTGGGAGAGCAAATCAGCACTACAAAGAAATCTCTCGCCCCCCCCCGGGGCAAAAGGGCCAGGCGAAAATAGTCTAAAAACCAGAAAGGCAGGACAGGCCACGGAGTCAAGGGAGCCTTGTTAAGCTGATGGGCGGGATGTCAATGGCCAACAGCCAATCTTCACAAGTGTATCCTCTTTCCCAAACCATGGAAAACACAGAACCACAGAGCATAGGGCACTTCCACACATGGGCGTTGACCTTGGGGAAATGAAAAAATCAACCAGACACAGGGACCCCAAAGTTGAGGGCTGCTGTCTTGACAAGAACCTCCACTCCGGTACACGTTTCATATCCCAGGAAAGAGCCAAGTGGACAAAGACGAGTGGACAAGTGGACAAAGACAAGTGGACAAGTGGACAAGTGGTGCTACGTAGGTCCAATGGAGTGTCACTCAGCCATGAAATCCACGTCATGAGGCTGGTAGCAGCATCCTGAGTGGATTTAGGTACGATCATCCTCAGTGAAATAAGTCCCCCAAAAAAAGAAACTTATGATATCACTTATCGAGGGAATGTAAAAATCGCTCCCCATGCACTGAATCCCCAAACAGAACAGAGTCACGCTTTTAGAAAACACACTTATGCCTGCTTCAGGGGAAAGCTGAGGTGGGGTGACGCATAAAACTCGAGTTTGAAATGAGCACAGATACCCTTCCGAAAACCGAATATGGAATGGACACGACCTACTCCTTGCTCAATCAACTGGACTCACCAGACCCTGTTCATCGCACAAGTATCTATCCGACTAGTAAGCATCTTAAAAGCTAAGTCTTGATATCTCTGTGTAAGTGCATCAAGTGTGTGTAAAGCGGCCTAAAACCAGCAGGGAAAATCAGCTCAGACCCATTCTGAGGATACATTTGCAACATAAAGAAGAAACAAGCAGGGCAAAACAGAGAGAAATTCTTCCAAAATGCGTTCAGGGACTGGCATGCAACCAGGATTGACCACATCTACAGCCCCAGCGGCAGAAGACATAAGGCTGGACACTCTTGGGGCTGAGACGATTGGTGAGGTTGGGAAAGCAAATGCAGACCCTTGAAAGGAATCCTGCGTGCTCCCCATTCCATGGGTCCCAACTCTCCAGGTTCAACGCAATCTTCCGACAGCGAAAGCACTCATTGGAAACCCAGCGGATGCTACACCGTGGGATCGGGAAAGCTTTCTGAAACTCACCTCAGTTTTCATCTCCTGGTGCTCGTGTTCTCCATTCAGGCCCCCTTACTAACAATCTCCCCACTTGGAGACTCGGCGCCTTTCCATACCTCTTTCCTACCGTCTGCAATTTGTCCGCAGGATGAACTGCAAGAGGGGGAACCAATGAGAGACTCGCTGGAGGTGTTTGGTCGGGCACATGTCACTCTCATTTCCCATCACGAAGAAGAATTCACCAGAGGTTCAGCCTGCCACCCCGGATCGACAATAGGGCGTGAAGCCATCCAGCCGTGTTGCGTCCCACTCACAAAAAAGCGACTTGGGAAATGGAGCTCAGGGGCACTGCACTTCCAAAACCTGCAGAGTTCTAAACGATAACTATCGCCCCAAAATATATTGAGGTCAGGCTACGAAGAGGCGCTGAACGCAAGGCAGAACTGCAGGAAACGGATGTCAACGGGTACATCGGAATGGCCCCGATAGCACATGAAAAGCGCCAGAACGTGGACAATGATGCGGTTGGCCAAAAAGGGCGTATGCGTTTTTTCCTGAATATATTCAGGAAAAAACGCATACGCCCTTTTTGGCCAACCAAGCAACCTGGGAGAGCAAATCAGCACTACAAAGAAATCTCTCGCCCCCCCCCGGGGCAAAAGGGCCAGGCGAAAATAGTCTAAAAACCAGAAAGGCAGGACAGGCCACGGAGTCAAGGGAGCCTTGTTAAGCTGATGGGCGGGATGTCAATGGCCAACAGCCAATCTTCACAAGTGTATCCTCTTTCCCAAACCATGGAAAACACAGAACCACAGAGCATAGGGCACTTCCACACATGGGCGTTGACCTTGGGAAAATGAAAAAATCAACCAGACACAGGGACCCCAAAGTTGAGGGCTGCTGTCTTGACAAGAACCTCCACTCCGGTACACGTTTCATATCCCAGGAAAGAGCCAAGTGGACAAGTGGACAAAGACAAGTGGACAAGTGGACAAGTGGTGCTACGTAGGTCCAATGGAGTGTCACTCAGCCATGAAATCCACGTCATGAGGCTGGTAGCAGCATCCTGAGTGGATTTAGGTACGATCATCCTCAGTGAAATAAGTCCCACAAAAAAAGAAACTTATGATATCACTTATCGAGGGAATGTAAAAATCGCTCCCCATGCACTGAATCCCCAAACAGAACAGAGTCACGCTTTTAGAAAACACACTTATGCCTGCTTCAGGGGAAAGGTGAGGTGGGGTGACGCATAAAACTCGAGTTTGAAATGAGCACAGATACCCTTCCGAAAACCGAATATGGAATGGACACGACCTACTCCTTGCTCAATCAACTGGACTCACCAGACCCTGTTCATCGCACAAGTATCTATCCGACTAGTAAGCATCTTAAAAGCTAAGTCTTGATATCTCTGTGTAAGTGCATCAAGTGTGTGTAAAGCGGCCTAAAACCAGCAGGGAAAATCAGCTCAGACCCATTCTGAGGATACATTTCCAACATAAAGAAGAAACAAGCAGGGCAAAACAGAGAGAAATTCTTCCAAAATGCGTTCAGGGACTGGCATGCAACCAGGATTGACCACATCTACAGCCCCAGCGGCAGAAGACATAAGGCTGGACACTCTTGGGGCTGAGACGATTGGTGAGGTTGGGAAAGCAAATGCAGACCCTTGAAAGGAATCCTGCGTGCTCCCCATTCCATGGGTCCCAACTCTCCAGGTTCAACGCAATCTTCCGACAGCGAAAGCACTCATTGGAAACCCAGCGGATGCTACACCGTGGGATCGGGAAACCTTTCTGAAACTCATCTCAGTTTTCATCTCCTGGTGCTCGTGTTCTCCATTCAGGCCCCCTTACTAACAATCTCCCCACTTGGAGACTCGGCGCCTTTCCATGCCTCTTTCCTACCGTCTGCAATTTGTCCGCAGGATGAACTGCAAGAGGGGGAACCAATGAGAGACTCGCTGGAGGTGTTTGGTCGGGCACATGTCACTCTCATTTCCCATCACGAAGAAGAATTCACCAGCGGTTCAGCCTGCCACCCCGGATCGACAATAGGGCGTGAAGCCATCCAGCCGTGTTGCGTCCCACTCACAAAAAAGCGACTTGGGAAATGGAGCTCAGGGGCACTGCACTTCCCAAACCTGCAGAGTTCTAAACGATAACTATCGCCCCAAAATATATTGAGGTCAGGCTACGAAGAGGCGCTGAACGCAAGGCAGAACTGCAGGAAACGGATGTCAACGGGTACATCGGAATGGCCCCGATAGCACATGAAAAGCGCCAGAACGTGGACAATGATGCGGTTGGCCAAAAAGGGCGTATGCGTTTTTTCCTGAATATATTCAGGAAAAAACGCATACGCCCTTTTTGGCCAACCAAGCAACCTGGGAGAGCAAATCAGCACTACAAAGAAATCTCTCGCCCCCCCCGGGGCAAAAGGGCCAGGCGAAAAAAGTCTAAAAACCAGAAAGGCCGGACAGCCCACGGAGTCAAGGGAGCCTTGTTAAGCTGATGGGCGGGATGTCAATGGCCAACAGCCAATCTTCACAAGTGTATCCTCTTTCCCAAACCATGTAAAACACAGAACCACAGAGCATAGGGCACTTCCACACATGGGCGTTGACCTTGGGAAAATGAAAAAATCAACCAGACACAGGGACCCCAAAGTTGAGGGCTGCTGTCTTGACAAGAACCTCCACTCCGGTACACGTTTCATATCCCAGGAAAGAGCCAAGTGGACAAGTGGACAAAGACAAGTGGACAAGTGGACAAGTGGTGCTACGTAGGTCCAATGGAGTGTCACTCAGCCATGAAATCCACGTCATGAGGCTGGTAGCAGCATCCTGAGTGGATTTAGGTACGATCATCCTCAGTGAAATAAGTCCCACAAAAAAAGAAACTTATGATATCACTTATCGAGGGAATGTAAAAATCGCTCCCCATGCACTGAATCCCCAAACAGAACAGAGTCACGCTTTTAGAAAACACACTTATGCCTGCTTCAGGGGAAAGGTGAGGTGGGGTGACGCATAAAACTCGAGTTTGAAATGAGCACAGATACCCTTCCGAAAACAGAATATGGAATGGACACGACCTACTCCTTGCTCAATCAACTGGACTCACCAGACCCTGTTCATCGCACAAGTATCTATCCGACTAGTAAGCATCTTAAAAGCTAAGTCTTGATATCTCTGTGTAAGTGCATCAAGTGTGTGTAAAGCGGCCTAAAACCAGCAGGGAAAATCAGCTCAGACCCATTCTGAGGATACATTTCCAACATAAAGAAGAAACAAGCAGGGCAAAACAGAGAGAAATTCTTCCAAAATGCGTTCAGGGACTGGCATGCAACCAGGATTGACCACATCTACAGCCCCAGCGGCAGAAGACATAAGGCTGGACACTCTTGGGGCTGAGACGATTGGTGAGGTTGGGAAAGCAAATGCAGACCCTTGAAAGGAATCCTGCGTGCTCCCCATTCCATGGGTCCCAACTCTCCAGGTTCAACGCAATCTTCCGACAGCGAAAGCACTCATTGGAAACCCAGCGGATGCTACACCGTGGGATCGGGAAAGCTTTCTGAAACTCACCTCAGTTTTCATCTCCTGGTGCTCGTGTTCTCCATTCAGGCCCCCTTACTAACAATCTCCCCACTTGGAGACTCGGCGCCTTTCCATGCCTCTTTCGTACCGTCTGCAATTTGTCCGCAGGATGAACTGCAAGAGGGGGAACCAATGAGAGACTCGCTGGAGGTGTTTGGTCGGGCACATGTCACTCTCATTTCCCATCACGAAGAAGAATTCACCAGCGGTTCAGCCTGCCACCCCGGATCGATAATAGGGCGTGAAGCCATCCAGCCGTGTTGCGTCCCACTCACAAAAAAGCGACTTGGTAAATGGAGCTCAGGGGCACTGCACTTCCCAAACCTGCAGAGTTCTAAACGATAACTATCGCCCCAAAATATATTGAGGTCAGGCTACGAAGAGGCGCTGAACGCAAGGCAGAACTGCAGGAAACGGATGTCAACGGGTACATCGGAATGGCCCCGATAGCACATGAAAGGCGCCAGAACGTGGACAATGATGCGGTTGGCCAAAAAGGGCGTATGCGTTTTTTCCTGAATATATTCAGGAAAAAACGCATACGCCCTTTTTGGCCACCCAAGCAACCTGGGAGAGCAAATCAGCACTACAAAGAAATCTCTCGCCCCCCCCGGGGCAAAAGGGCCAGGCGAAAAAAGTCTAAAAACCAGAAAGGCAGGACAGGCCACGGAGTCAAGGGAGCCTTGTTAAGCTGATGGGCGGGATGTCAATGGCCAACAGCCAATCTTCACAAGTGTATCCTCTTTCCCAAACCATGTAAAACACAGAACCACAGAGCATAGGGCACTTCCACACATGGGCGTTGACCTTGGGAAAATGAAAAAATCAACCAGACACAGGGACCCCAAAGTTGAGGGCTGCTGTCTTGACAAGAACCTCCACTCCGGTACACGTTTCATATCCCAGGAAAGAGCCAAGTGGACAAAGACGAGTGGACAAGTGGACAAAGACAAGTGGACAAGTGGTGCTACGTAGGTCCAATGGAGTGTCACTCAGCCATGAAATCCACGTCATGAGGCTGGTAGCAGCATCCTGAGTGGATTTAGGTACGATCATCCTCAGTGAAATAAGTCCCACAAAAAAAGAAACTTATGATATCACTTATCGAGGGAATGTAAAAATCGCTCCTCATGCACTGAATCCCCAAACAGAACAGAGTCACGCTTTTAGAAAACACACTTATGCCTGCTTCAGGGGAAAGGTGAGGTGGGGTGACGCATAAAACTCGAGTTTGAAATGAGCACAGATACCCTTCCGAAAACCGAATATGGAATGGACACGACCTACTCCTTGCTCAATCAACTGGACTCACCAGGCCCTGTTCATCGCACAAGTATCTATCCGACTAGTAAGCATCTTAAAAGCTAAGTCTTGAGATCTCTGTGTAAGTGCATCAAGTGTGTGTAAAGCGGCCTGAAAACAGCAGGGAAAATCAGCTCAGACCCATTCTGAGGATATATTTCCAACACAAAGAAGAAACAAGCAGGGCAAAACAGAGAGAAATTCTTCCAAAATGCGTTCAGGGACTGGCATGCAACCAGGATTGACCACTTCTACAGCCCCAGCGGCAGAAGACATAAGGCTGGACACTGTTGGGGCTGAGACGATTGGTGAGGTTGGGAAAGCAAATGCTGACCGTTGAAAGGAATCCTGCGTGCTCCCCATTCCATGGGTCCCAACTCTCCAGGTTCAACGCAATCTTCCGACAGAGAAAGCACTCATTGGAAACCCAGCGGATGCTACACCGTGGGATCGGGAAAGCTTTCTGAAACTCACCTCAGTTTTCATCTCCTGGTGCTCGTGTTCTCCATTCAGGCCCCCTTACTAACAATCTCCCCACTTGGAGACTCAGCGCCTTTGCATGCCTCTTTCGTACCGTCTGCAATTTGTCCGCAGGATGAACTGCAAGAGGGGGAACCAATGAGAGACTCGCTGGAGGTGTTTGGTCGGGCACATGTCACTCTCATTTCCCATCGCGAAGAAGAATTCACCAAAGGCTCAGCCTGCCAACCCGGATCGACAATAGGGCGTGAAGCCATCCAGCCGTGTTGCGTCCCACTCACAAAAAAGCGACTTGGGAAATGGAGCTCAGGGGCACTGCCCTTCCCAAACCTGCAGAGTTCTAAACGATAACTATCGCCCCAAAATATATTGAGGTCAGGCTACGAAGAGGCGTTGAACGCAAGGCAGAACTGCAGGAAACGGATGTCAACGGGTACATCGGAATGGCCCCGATAGCACATGAAAAGCGCCAGAACGTGGACAATGATGCGGTTGGCCAAAAAGGGCGTATGCGTTTTTTCCTGAATATATTCAGGAAAAAACGCATACGCCCTTTTTGGCCAACCAAGCAACCTCAGAGAGCAAATCAGCACTTCAAAGAAATCTCTCGCCCCCCCCCCCCCGGGGCAAAAGGGCCAGGTGAAAAAAGTCTAAAAACCAGAAAGGCAGGGCAGGCCACGGAGTCAAGGGAGCCTTGTTAAGCTGATGGGCGGGATGTCAATGGCCAACTGCCAACCTTCACAAGTGTATCCTCTTTCCCAAAACATGTAAAGCACAGAACCATAGAGCATAGGGCACTTCCACACATGGGCGTTGACCTTGGGAAAATGAAAAAATCAACCAGACACAGGGACCCCATGGTTGAGGGCTGCTGTTTGACATGAACCTCGACTACGGTACACGTTTCATATCCCAGGAAAGAGCCAAGTGGACAAACACAAGTGGACAAGTGGACAAAGACAAGTGGACAAGTGGACAAGTGGTGCTACGTAGGTCCAATGGAGTGTCACTCAGCCATGAAATCCACGTCATGAGGCTGGTAGCAGCATCCTGAGTGGATTTAGGTACGATCATCCTCAGTGAAATAAGTCCCACAAAAAAAGAAACTTATGATATCACTTATCGAGGGAATGTAAAAATCGCTCCCCATGAACTGAATCCCCAAACAGAACAGAGTCACGCTTTTAGAAAACATACTTATGCCTGATTCAGTGGAAAGGTGAGGTGGGGTGACGCATAAAACTCGAGTTTGAAATGAGCACAGATACTCTTCCGAAAACCGAATATGGAATGGACACGACCTACTCCTTGCTCAATCAACTGGACTCACCAGACCCTGTTCATCGCACAAGTATCTATCCGACTAGTAAGCATCTTAAAAGCTAAGTCTTGAGATCTCTGTGTAAGTGCATCAAGTGTGTGTCAAGCGGCCTAAAAACAGCAGGGAAAATCAGCTCAGACGCATTCTGAGGATACATTTCCGACACAAAGAAGAAACAAGCAGGGCAAAACAGAGAGAAATTCTTCCAAAATGCGTTCAGGGACTGGCATGCAACCAGGATTGACCACATCTACAGCCCCATCGGCAGAAGACATAAGGCTGGACACTCTTGGAGCTGAGACGATTGGTGAGGTTGGGAAAGCAAATGCAGACCGTTGAAAGGAATCCTGCGTGCTCCCCATTCCATGGGTCCCAACTCTCCAGGTTCAACGCAATCTTCCGACAGCGAAAGCACTCATTGGAAACCCAGCGGATGCTACACCGTGGGATCGGGAAAGCTTTCTGAAACTCACCTCAGTTTTCATCTCCTGGTGCTCGTGTTCTCCATTCAGGCCCCCTTACAAACAATCTCCCCACTTGGAGACTCAGCGCCTTTGCATGCCTCTTTCGTACCGTCTGCAATTTGTCCGCAGGATGAACTGGAAGAGGGGGAACCAATGAGAGACTCGCTGGAGGTGTGTGGACGGGCACATGTCACTCTCATTTCCCATCGCGAAGAAGAATTCACCAAAGGCTCAGCCTGCCACCCCGGATCGACAATAGGGCGTGAAGCCATCCAGCCGTGTTGCGTGCCACTCACAAAAAAGCGACTTGGGAAATGGAGCTCAGGGGCACTGCCCTTCCCAAACCTACAGAGTTCTAAACGATAACTATCGCCCCAAAATATATTGAGGTCAGGCTACGAAGAGGCGTTGAACGCAAGGCAGAACTGCAGGAAACGGATGTCAACGGGTACATCGGAATGGCCCCGATAGCACATGAAAAGCGCCAGAACGTGGACAATGATGCGGTTGGCCAAAAAGGGCGTATGCGTTTTTTCCTGAATATATTCAGGAAAAAACGCATACGCCCTTTTTGGCCAACCAAGCAACCTGGGAGAGCAAATCAGCACTACAAATAAATCTCTCGCCCCCCCCCCCCGGGGCAAAACGGCCAGGCGAAAAAAGTGTAAAAACCAGAAAGGCAGGGCAGGCCACGGAGTCAAGGGAGCCTTGTTAAGCTGATGGGCGGGATGTCAATGGCCAACAGCCAACCTTCACAAGTGTATCCTCTTTCCCAAAACATGTAAAACACAGAACCACAGAGCATAGGGCAGTTCCACACATGGGCGTTGACCTTGGGAAAATGAAAAAATCAACCAGACACATGGACCCCAAAGTTGAGGGCTGCTGTCTTGAAATGAACCTCGACTCCGGTACACGTTTCATATCCCAGGAAAGAGCCAAGTGGACAAACACAAGTGGACAAGTGGACAAAGACAAGTGGACAAGTGGACAAGTGGTGCTACGTAGGTCCAATGGAGTGTCACTCAGCCATGAAATCCACGTCATGAGGCTGGTAGCAGCATCCTGAGTGGATTTAGGTACGATCATCCTCAGTGAAATAAGTCGCACAAAAAAAGAAACTTATGATATCACTTATCGAGGGAATGTAAAAATCGCTCCCCATGAACTGAATCCCCAAACAGAACAGAGTCACGCTTTTAGAAAACATACTTATGCCTGCTTCAGTGGAAAGGTGAGGTGGGGTGACGCATAAAACTCGAGTTTGAAATGAGCACAGATACTCTTCCGAAAACCGAATATGGAATGGACACGACCTACTCCTTGCTCAATCAACTGGACTCACCAGACCCTGTTCATCGCACAAGTATCTATCCGACTAGTAAGCATCTTAAAAGCTAAGTCTTGAGATCTCTGTGTAAGTGCATCAAGTGTGTGTAAAGCGGCCTGAAAACAGCAGGGAAAATCAGCTCAGACCCATTCTGAGGATACATTTCCAACACAAAGAAGAAACAAGCAGGGCAAAACAGAGAGAAATTCTTCCAAAATGCGTTCAGGGACTGGCATGCAACCAGGATTGACCACATCTACAGCCCCAGCGGCAGAAGACATAAGGCTGGACACTCTTGGGGCTGAGACGATTGGTGAGGTTGGGAAAGCAAATGCAGACCCTTGTAAGGAATCCTGCGTGCTCCCAATTCCATGGGTCCCAACTCTCTAGGTTCAACGCAATCTTCCGACAGCGAAAGCACTCATTGGAAACCCAGCGGATGCTACACCGTGGGATCGGGAAAGCTTTCTGAAACTCACCTCAGTTTTCATCTCCTGGTGCTCGTGTTCTCCATTCAGGCCCCCTTACTAACAATCTCCCCACTTGGAGACTCAGCGCCTTTGCATGCCTCTTTCGTACCGTCTGCAATTTGTCCGCAGGATGAACTGCAAGAGGGGGAACCAATGAGAGACTCGCTGGAGGTGTGTGGTCGGGCACATGTCACTCTCATTTCCCATCGCGAAGAAGAATTCACCAAAGGCTCAGCCTGCCAACCCGGATCGACAATAGGGCGTGAAGCCATCCAGCCGTGTTGCGTGCCACTCACAAAAAAGCGACTTGGGAAATGGAGCTCAGGGGCACTGCCCTTCCCAAACCTGCAGAGTTCTAAACGATAACTATCGCCCCAAAATATATTGAGGTCAGGCTACGAAGAGGCGTTGAACGCAAGGCAGAACTGCAGGAAACGGATGTCAACGGGTACATCGGAATGGCCCCCATAGCACATGAAAAGCGCCAGAACGTGGACAATGATGCGGTTGGCCAAAAAGGGCGTATGCGTTTTTTCCTGAATATATTCAGGAAAAAACGCATACGCCCTTTTTGGCCAACCAAGCAACCTGGGAGAGCAAATCAGCACTACAAAGAAATCTCTCGCCCCCCCCCCCCCGGGGCAAAAGGGCCAGGTGAAAAAAGTCTAAAAACCAGAAAGGCAGGGCAGGCCACGGAGTCAAGGGAGCCTTGTTAAGCTGATGGGCGGGATGTCAATGGCCAAAAGCCAATCTTCACAAGTGTATCCTCTTTCCCAAAACATGTAAAACACAGAACCACAGAGCATAGAGCACTTCCACACATGGGCGTTGACCTTGGGAAAATGAAAAAATCAACCAGACACATGGACCCCAAGGTTGAGGGCTGCTGTCTTGAAATGAACCTCGACTCCGGTACACGTTTCATATCCCAGGAAAGAGCCAAGTGGACAAACAGAAGTGGACAAGTGGACAAAGACAAGTGGACAAGTGGACAAGTGGTGTACGTAGGTCCAATGGAGTGTCACTCCGCCATAAAATCCACGTCATGAGGCTGGTAGCAGCATCCTGAGTGGATTTAGGTACGATCATCCTCAGTGAAATAAGTCCCACAAAAAAAGAAACTTATGATATCACTTATCGAGGGAATGTAAAAATCGCTCCCCATGAACTGAATCCCCAAACAGAACAGAGTCACGCTTTTAGAAAACACACTTATGCCTGCTTCAGGGGAAAGGTGAGGTGGGGTGACGCATAAAACTCGAGTTTGAAATGAGCACAGATACTCTTCCGAAAACCGAATATGGAATGGACACGACCTACTCCTTGCTCAATCAACTGGACTCACCAGACCCTGTTCATCGCACTAGTATCTATCCGACTAGTAAGCATCTTAAAAGCTAAGTCTTGAGATCTCTGTGTAAGTGCATCAAGTGTGTGTCAAGCGGCCTAAAAACAGCAGGGAAAATCAGCTCAGACCCATTCTGAGGATACATTTCCAACACAAAGAAGAAACAAGCAGGGCAAAACAGAGAGAAATTCTTCCAAAATGCGTTCAGGGACTGGCATGCAACCAGGATTGACCACTTCTACAGCCCCAGCGGCAGAAGACATAAGGCTGGACACTCTTGGGGCTGAGACGATTGGTGAGGTTGGGAAAGCAAATGCTGACCGTTGAAAGGAATCCTGCGTGCTCCCCATTCCATGGGTCCCAACTCTCCAGGTTCAACGCAATCTTCCGACAGCGAAAGCACGCATTGGAAACCCAGCGGATGCTACACCGTGGGATCGGGAAAGCTTTCTGAAACTCACCTCAGTTTTCATCTCCTGGTGCTCGTGTTCTCCATTCAGGCCCCCTTACTAACAATCTCCCCACTTGGAGACTCAGCGCCTTTCCATGCCTCTTTCGTACCGTCTGCAATTTGTCCGCAGGATGAACTGCAAGAGGGGGAACCAATGAGAGACTCGCTGGAGGTGTTTGCTCGGGCACATGTCACTCTCATTTCCCATCGCGAAGAAGAATTCACCAAAGGCTCAGCCTGCCACCCCGGATCGACAATAGGGCGTGAAGCCATCCAGCCCTGTTGCGTGCCACTCACAAAAAAGCGACTTGGGAAATGGAGCTCAGGGGCACTGCCCTTCCCAAACCTGCCGAGTTCTAAACGATAACTATCGCCCCAAAATATATTGAGGTCAGGCTACGAAGAGGCGTTGAACGCAAGGCAGAACTGCAGGAAACGGATGTCAACGGGTACATCGGAATGGCCCCCATAGCACATGAAAAGCGCCAGAACGTGGACAATGATGCGGTTGGCCAAAAAGGGCGTATGCGTTTTTTCCTGAATATATTCAGGAAAAAACGCATACGCCCTTTTTGGCCAACCAAGCAACCTCGGAGAGCAAATCAGCACTACAAAGAAATCTCTCGCCCCCCCCCCGGGGCAAAAGGGCCAGGTGAAAAAAGTCTAAAAACCAGAAAGGCAGGGCAGGCCACGGAGTCAAGGGAGC
Organism: Kogia breviceps; assembly: GCF_026419965.1. Taxonomy (NCBI): domain Eukaryota; kingdom Metazoa; phylum Chordata; class Mammalia; order Artiodactyla; family Physeteridae; genus Kogia; species Kogia breviceps. Next base: position 46,438,461 of record NC_081315.1, read on the forward strand.
CTTGTTAAGCTGATGGGCGGGATGTCAATGGCCAACAGCCAATCTTCACAAGTGTATCCTCTTTCCCAAAACATGTAAAACACAGAACCACAGAGCATAGAGCACTTCCACACATGGGCGTTGACCTTGGGAAAATGAAAAAATCAACCAGACACATGGACCCCAAAGTTGAGGGCTGCTGTCTTGAAATGAACCTCGACTCCGGTACACGTTTCATATCCCAGGAAAGAGCCAAGTGGACAAACAGAAGTGGACAAGTGGACAAAGACAAGTGGACAAGTGGACAAGTGGTGTACGTAGGTCCAATGGAGTGTCACTCCGCCATAAAATCCACGTCATGAGGCTGGTAGCAGCATCCTGAGTGGATTTAGGTACGATCATCCTCAGTGAAATAAGTCCCACAAAAAAGAAACTTATGATATCACTTATCGAGGGAATGTAAAAATCGCTCCCCATGAACTGAATCCCCAAACAGAACAGAGTCACGCTTTTAGAAAACATACTTATGCCTGCTTCAGTGGAAAGGTGAGGTGGGGTGACGCATAAAACTCGATTTTGAAATGAGCACAGATACTCTTCCGAAAACCGAATATGGAATGGACACGACCTACTCCTTGCTCAATCAACTGGACTCACCAGACCCTGTTCATCGCACAAGTATCTATCCGACTAGTAAGCATCTTAAAAGCTAAGTCTTGAGATCTCTGTGTAAGTGCATCAAGTGTGTGTAAAGCGGCCTGAAAACAGCAGGGAAAATCAGCTCAGACCCATTCTGAGGATACATTTCCAACACAAAGAAGAAACAAGCAGGGCAAAACAGAGAGAAATTCTTCCAAAATGCGTTCAGGGACTGGCATGCAACCAGGATTGACCACATCTACAGCCCCAGCGGCAGAAGACATAAGGCTGGACACTCTTGGGGCTGAGACGATTGGTGAGGTTGGGAAAGCAAATGCAGACCCTTGTAAGGAATCCTGCGTGCTCCCAATTCCATGGGTCCCAACTCTCCAGGTTCAACGCAATCTTCCGACAGCGAAAGCACTCATTGGAAACCCAGCGGATGCTACACCGTGGGATCGGGAAAGCTTTCTGAAACTCACCTCAGTTTTCATCTCCTGGTGCTCGTGTTCTCCATTTAGGCCCCCTTACTAACAATCTCCCCACTTGGAGACTCAGCGCCTTTGCATGCCTCTTTCGTACCGTCTGCAATTTGTCCGCAGGATGAACTGCAAGAGGGGGAACCAATGAGAGACTCGCTGGAGGTGTGTGGTCGGGCACATGTCACTCTCATTTCCCATCGCGAAGAAGAATTCACCAAAGGCTCAGCCTGCCACCCCGGATCGACAATAGGGCGTGAAGCCATCCAGCCGTGTTGCGTGCCACTCACAAAAAAGCGACTTGGGAAATGGAGCTCAGGGGCACTGCCCTTCCCAAACCTGCAGAGTTCTAAACGATAACTATCGCCCCAAAATATATTGAGGTCAGGCTACGAAGAGGCGTTGAACGCAAGGCAGAACTGCAGGAAACGGATGTCAACGGGTACATCGGAATGGCCCCCATAGCACATGAAAAGCGCCAGAACGTGGACAATGATGCGGTTGGCCAAAAAGGGCGTATGCGTTTTTTCCTGAATATATTCAGGAAAAAACGCATACGCCCTTTTTGGCCAACCAAGCAACCTGGGAGAGCAAATCAGCACTACAAAGAAATCTCTCGCCCCCCCCCCCGGGGGCAAAAGGGCCAGGTGAAAAAAGTCTAAAAACCAGAAAGGCAGGGCAGGCCACGGAGTCAAGGGAGCCTTGTTAAGCTGATGGGCGGGATGTCAATGGCCAACAGCCAATCTTCACAAGTGTATCCTCTTTCCCAAAACATGTAAAACACAGAACCACAGAGCATAGAGCACTTCCACACATGGGCGTTGACCTTGGGAAAATGAAAAAATCAACCAGACACATGGACCCCAAAGTTGAGGGATGCTGTCTTGAAATGAACCTCGACTCCGGTACACGTTTCATATCCCAGGAAAGAGCCAAGTGGACAAACAGAAGTGGAAAAGTGGACAAAGACAAGTGGACAAGTGGACAAGTGGTGTACGTAGGTCCAATGGAGTGTCACTCCGCCATAAAATCCACGTCATGAGGCTGGTAGCAGCATCCTGAGTGGATTTAGGTACGATCATCCTCAGTGAAATAAGTCCCACAAAAAAAGAAACTTATGATATCACTTATCGAGGGAATGTAAAAATCGCTCCCCATGAACTGAATCCCCAAACAGAACAGAGTCACGCTTTTAGAAAACACACTTATGCCTGCTTCAGTGGGAAGGTGAGGTGGGGTGACGCATAAAACTCGAGTTTGAAATGAGCACAGATACTCTTCCGAAAACCGAATATGGAATGGACACGACCTACTCCTTGCTCAATCAACTGGACTCACCAGACCCTGTTCATCGCACTAGTATCTATCCGACTAGTAAGCATCTTAAAAGCTAAGTCTTGAGATCTCTGTGTAAGTGCATCAAGTGTGTGTCAAGCGGCCTAAAAACAGCAGGGAAAATCAGCTCAGACCCATTCTGAGGATACATTTCCAACACAAAGAAGAAACAAGCAGGGCAAAACAGAGAGAAATTCTTCCAAAATGCGTTCAGGGACTGGCATGCAACCAGGATTGACCACTTCTACAGCCCCAGCGGCAGAAGACATAAGGCTGGACACTCTTGGGGCTGAGACGATTGGTGAGGTTGGGAAAGCAAATGCTGACCGTTGAAAGGAATCCTGCGTGCTCCCCATTCCATGGGTCCCAACTCTCCAGGTTCAACGCAATCTTCCGACAGCGAAAGCACGCATTGGAAACCCAGCGGATGCTACACCGTGGGATCGGGAAAGCTTTCTGAAACTCACCTCAGTTTTCATCTCCTGGTGCTCGTGTTCTCCATTCAGGCCCCCTTACTAACAATCTCCCCACTTGGAGACTCAGCGCCTTTCCATGCCTCTTTCGTACCGTCTGCAATTTGTCCGCAGGATGAACTGCAAGAGGGGGAACCAATGAGAGACTCGCTGGAGGTGTTTGCTCGGGCACATGTCACTCTCATTTCCCATCGCGAAGAAGAATTCACCAAAGGCTCAGCCTGCCACCCCGGATCGACAATAGGGCGTGAAGCCATCCAGCCCTGTTGCGTGCCACTCACAAAAAAGCGACTTGGGAAATGGAGCTCAGGGGCACTGCCCTTCCCAAACCTGCAGAGTTCTAAACGATAACTATCGCCCCAAAATATATTGAGGTCAGGGTACGAAGAGGCGTTGAACGCAAGGCAGAACTGCAGGAAACGGATGTCAACGGGTACATCGGAATGGCCCCCATAGCACATGAAAAGCGCCAGAACGTGGACAATGATGCGGTTGGCCAAAAAGGGCGTATGCGTTTTTTCCTGAATATATTCAGGAAAAAACGCATACGCCCTTTTTGGCCAACCAAGCAACCTCGGAGAGCAAATCAGCACTACAAAGAAATCTCTCGCCCCACCCCCGGGGCAAAAGGGCCAGGTGAAAAAAGGCTAAAAACCAGAAAGGCAGGGCAGGCCACGGAGTCAAGGGAGCCTTGTTAAGCTGATGGGCGGGATGTCAATGGCCAACAGCCAATCTTCACAAGTGTATCCTCTTTCCCAAAACATGTAAAACACAGAACCACAGAGCATAGGGCACTTCCACACATGGGCGTTGACCTTGGGAAAATGAAAAAATCAACCAGACACATGGACCCCAAAGTTGAGGGCTGCTGTCTTGAAATGAACCTCGACTCCGGTACACGTTTCATATCCCAGGAAAGAGCCAAGTGGACAAAGACAAGTGGACAAGTGGACAAAGACAAGTGGACAAGTGGACAAGTGGTGTACGTAGGTCCAATGGAGTGTCACTCCGCCATAAAATCCACGTCATGAGGCTGGTAGCAGCATCCTGAGTGGATTTAGGTACGATCATCCTCAGTGAAATAAGTCCCACAAAAAAGAAACTTATGATATCACTTATCGAGGGAATGTAAAAATCGCTCCCCATGAACTGAATCCCCAAACAGAACAGAGTCACGCTTTTAGAAAACACACTTATGCCTGCTTCAGGGGAAAGATGAGGTGGGGTGACGCATAAAACTCGAGTTTGAAATGAGCACAGATACTCTTCCGAAAACCGAATATGGAATGGACACGACCTTCTCCTTGCTCAATCAACTGCACTCACCAGACCCTGTTCATCGCACAAGTATCTATCCGACTAGTAAGCATCTTGAAAGGTAAGTCTTGAGATCTCTGTGTAAGTGCATCAAGTGTGTGTAAAGCGGCCTAAAAACAGCAGGGAAAATCAGCTCAGACCCATTCTGACGATACATTTCCAACACAAAGAAGAAACAAGCAGGGCAAAACAGAGAGAAATTCTTCCAAAATGCGTTCAGGGACTGGCATGCAACCAGGATTGACCACATCTACAGCCCCATCGGCAGAAGACATAAGGCTGGACACTCTTGGGGCTGAGACGATTGGTGAGGTTGGGAAAGCAAATGCAGACCGTTGAAAGGAATCCTGCGTGCTCCCCATTCCATGGGTCCCAACTCTCCAGGTTCAACGCAATCTTCCGACAGCGAAAGCACTCATTGGAAACCCAGCGGATGCTACACCGTGGGATCGGGAAAGCTTTCTGAAACTCACCTCAGTTTTCATCTCCTGGTGCTCGTGTTCTCCATTCAGGCCCCCTTACTAACAATCTCCCCACTTGGAGACTCAGCGCCTTTGCATGCCTCTTTCGTACCGTCTGCAATTTGTCCGCAGGATGAACTGGAAGAGGGGGAACCAATGACAGACTCGCTGGAGGTGTGTGGTCGGGCACATGTCACTCTCATTTCCCATCGCGAAGAAGAATTCACCAAAGGCTCAGCCTGCCACCCCGGATCGACAATAGGGCGTGAAGCCATCCAGCCGTGTTGCGTCCCACTCACAAAAAAGCGACTTGGGAAATGGAGCTCAGGGGCACTGCCCTTCCCAAACCTGCAGAGTTCTAAACGATAACTATCGCCCCAAAATATATTGAGGTCAGGCTACGAAGAGGCGTTGAACGCAAGGCAGAACTGCAGGAAACGGATGTCAACGGGTACATCGGAATGGCCCCCATAGCACATGAAAAGCGCCAGAACGTGGACAATGATGCGGTTGGCCAAAAAGGGCGTATGCATTTTTTCCTGAAAATATTCAGGAAAAAACGCATACGCCCTTTTTGGCCAACCAAGCAACCTCGGAGAGCAAATCAGCACTACAAAGAAATCTCTCGCCCCCCCCCGGGGCAAAAGGGCCAGGCGAAAAAAGTCTAAAAACCAGAAAGGCAGGGCAGGCCACGGAGTCAAGGGAGCCTTGTTAAGCTGATGGGCGGGATGTCAATGGCCAACAGTCAATCTTCACAAGTGTATCCTCTTTCCCAAAACATGTAAAACACAGAACCACAGAGCATAGGGCACTTCCACACATGGGCGTTGACCTTGGGAAAATGAAAAAATCAACCACACACAGGGACCCCATGGTTGAGGGCTGCTGTCTTGACATGAACCTCGACTCCGGTACACGTTTCATATCCCAGGAAAGAGCCAAGTGGACAAACACAAGTGGACAAGTGGACAAAGACAAGTGGACAAGTGGACAAGTGGTGCTACGTAGGTCCAATGGAGTGTCACTCAGCCATGAAATCCACGTCATGAGGCTGGTAGCAGCATCCTGAGTGGATTTAGGTACAATCATCCTCAGTGAAATAAGTCCCACAAAAAAAGAAACTTATGATATCACTTATCGAGGAAATGTAAAAATCGCTCCCCATGAACTGAATCCCCAAACAGAACAGAGTCACGCTTTTCGAAAACACACTTATGCCTGCTTCAGGGGAAAGGTGAGGTGGGGTGACGCATAAAACTCGAGTTTGAAATGAGCACAGATACTCTTCCGAAAACCGAATATGGAATGGACACGACCTACTCCTTGCTCAATCAACTGGACTCACCAGACCCTGTTCATCGCACAAGTATCTATCCGACTAGTAAGCATCTTAAAAGCTAAGTCTTGAGATCTCTGTGTAAGTGCATCAAGTGTGTGTAAAGCGGCCTAAAAACAGCAGGGAAAATCAGCTCAGACCTATTCTGAGGATACATTTCCAACACAAAGAAGAAACAAGCAGGGCAAAAGAGAGAGAAATTCTTCCAAAATGCGTTCAGGGACTGGCATGCAACCAGGATTGACCACATCTACAGCCCCAGCGGCAGAAGACATAAGGCTGGACACTCTTGGGGCTGAGACGATTGGTGAGGTTGGGAAAGCAAATGCAGACCCTTGAAAGGAATCCTGCGTGCTCCCCATTCCATGGGTCCCAACTCTCCAGGTTCAACGCAATCTTCCGACAGCGAAAGCACTCATTGGAAACCCAGCGGATGCTACACCGTGGGATCGGGAAAGCTTTCTGAAACTCACCTCAGTTTTCATCTCCTGGTGCTCGTGTTCTCCATTTAGGCCCCCTTACTAACAATCTCCCCACTTGGAGACTCAGCGCCTTTGCATGCCTCTTTCGTACCGTCTGCAATTTGTCCGCAGGATGAACTGCAAGAGGGGGAACCAATGAGAGACTCGCTGGAGGTGTGTGGTCGGGCACATGTCACTCTCATTTCCCATCGCGAAGAAGAATTCACCAAAGGCTCAGCCTGCCACCCCGGATCGACAATAGGGCGTGAAGCCATCCAGCCGTGTTGCGTGCCACTCACAAAAAAGCGACTTGGGAAATGGAGCTCAGGGGCACTGCCCTTCCCAAACCTGCAGAGTTCTAAACGATAACTATCGCCCCAAAATATATTGAGGTCAGGCTACGAAGAGGCGTTGAACGCAAGGCAGAACTGCAGGAAACGGATGTCAACGGGTACATCGGAATGGCCCCCATAGCACATGAAAAGCGCCAGAACGTGGACAATGATGCGGTTGGCCAAAAAGGGCGTATGCGTTTTTTCCTGAATATATTCAGGAAAAAACGCATACGCCCTTTTTGGCCAACCAAGCAACCTGGGAGAGCAAATCAGCACTACAAAGAAATCTCTCGCCCCCCCCCCGGGGGGCAAAAGGGCCAGGTGAAAAAAGTCTAAAAACCAGAAAGGCAGGGCAGGCCACGGAGTCAAGGGAGCCTTGTTAAGCTGATGGGCGGGATGTCAATGGCCAACAGCCAATCTTCACAAGTGTATCCTCTTTCCCAAAACATGTAAAACACAGAACCACAGAGCATAGAGCACTTCCACACATGGGCGTTGACCTTGGGAAAATGAAAAAATCAACCAGACACATGGACCCCAAAGTTGAGGGATGCTGTCTTGAAATGAACCTCGACTCCGGTACACGTTTCATATCCCAGGAAAGAGCCAAGTGGACAAACAGAAGTGGAAAAGTGGACAAAGACAAGTGGACAAGTGGACAAGTGGTGTACGTAGGTCCAATGGAGTGTCACTCCGCCATAAAATCCACGTCATGAGGCTGGTAGCAGCATCCTGAGTGGATTTAGGTACGATCATCCTCAGTGAAATAAGTCCCACAAAAAAAGAAACTTATGATATCACTTATCGAGGGAATGTAAAAATCGCTCCCCATGAACTGAATCCCCAAACAGAACAGAGTCACGCTTTTAGAAAACACACTTATGCCTGCTTCAGTGGGAAGGTGAGGTGGGGTGACGCATAAAACTCGAGTTTGAAATGAGCACAGATACTCTTCCGAAAACCGAATATGGAATGGACACGACCTACTCCTTGCTCAATCAACTGGACTCACCAGACCCTGTTCATCGCACTAGTATCTATCCGACTAGTAAGCATCTTAAAAGCTAAGTCTTGAGATCTCTGTGTAAGTGCATCAAGTGTGTGTCAAGCGGCCTAAAAACAGCAGGGAAAATCAGCTCAGACCCATTCTGAGGATACATTTCCAACACAAAGAAGAAACAAGCAGGGCAAAACAGAGAGAAATTCTTCCAAAATGCGTTCAGGGACTGGCATGCAACCAGGATTGACCACTTCTACAGCCCCAGCGGCAGAAGACATAAGGCTGGACACTCTTGGGGCTGAGACGATTGGTGAGGTTGGGAAAGCAAATGCTGACCGTTGAAAGGAATCCTGCGTGCTCCCCATTCCATGGGTCCCAACTCTCCAGGTTCAACGCAATCTTCCGACAGCGAAAGCACGCATTGGAAACCCAGCGGATGCTACACCGTGGGATCGGGAAAGCTTTCTGAAACTCACCTCAGTTTTCATCTCCTGGTGCTCGTGTTCTCCATTCAGGCCCCCTTACTAACAATCTCCCCACTTGGAGACTCAGCGCCTTTCCATGCCTCTTTCGTACCGTCTGCAATTTGTCCGCAGGATGAACTGCAAGAGGGGGAACCAATGAGAGACTCGCTGGAGGTGTTTGCTCGGGCACATGTCACTCTCATTTCCCATCGCGAAGAAGAATTCACCAAAGGCTCAGCCTGCCACCCCGGATCGACAATAGGGCGTGAAGCCATCCAGCCCTGTTGCGTGCCACTCACAAAAAAGCGACTTGGGAAATGGAGCTCAGGGGCACTGCCCTTCCCAAACCTGCAGAGTTCTAAACGATAACTATCGCCCCAAAATATATTGAGGTCAGGGTACGAAGAGGCGTTGAACGCAAGGCAGAACTGCAGGAAACGGATGTCAACGGGTACATCGGAATGGCCCCCATAGCACATGAAAAGCGCCAGAACGTGGACAATGATGCGGTTGGCCAAAAAGGGCGTATGCGTTTTTTCCTGAATATATTCAGGAAAAAACGCATACGCCCTTTTTGGCCAACCAAGCAACCTCGGAGAGCAAATCAGCACTACAAAGAAATCTCTCGCCCCACCCCCGGGGCAAAAGGGCCAGGTGAAAAAAGGCTAAAAACCAGAAAGGCAGGGCAGGCCACGGAGTCAAGGGAGCCTTGTTAAGCTGATGGGCGGGATGTCAATGGCCAACAGCCAATCTTCACAAGTGTATCCTCTTTCCCAAAACATGTAAAACACAGAACCACAGAGCATAGGGCACTTCCACACATGGGCGTTGACCTTGGGAAAATGAAAAAATCAACCAGACACATGGACCCCAAAGTTGAGGGCTGCTGTCTTGAAATGAACCTCGACTCCGGTACACGTTTCATATCCCAGGAAAGAGCCAAGTGGACAAAGACAAGTGGACAAGTGGACAAAGACAAGTGGACAAGTGGACAAGTGGTGTACGTAGGTCCAATGGAGTGTCACTCCGCCATAAAATCCACGTCATGAGGCTGGTAGCAGCATCCTGAGTGGATTTAGGTACGATCATCCTCAGTGAAATAAGTCCCACAAAAAAGAAACTTATGATATCACTTATCGAGGGAATGTAAAAATCGCTCCCCATGAACTGAATCCCCAAACAGAACAGAGTCACGCTTTTAGAAAACACACTTATGCCTGCTTCAGGGGAAAGATGAGGTGGGGTGACGCATAAAACTCGAGTTTGAAATGAGCACAGATACTCTTCCGAAAACCGAATATGGAATGGACACGACCTTCTCCTTGCTCAATCAACTGCACTCACCAGACCCTGTTCATCGCACAAGTATCTATCCGACTAGTAAGCATCTTGAAAGGTAAGTCTTGAGATCTCTGTGTAAGTGCATCAAGTGTGTGTAAAGCGGCCTAAAAACAGCAGGGAAAATCAGCTCAGACCCATTCTGACGATACATTTCCAACACAAAGAAGAAACAAGCAGGGCAAAACAGAGAGAAATTCTTCCAAAATGCGTTCAGGGACTGGCATGCAACCAGGATTGACCACATCTACAGCCCCATCGGCAGAAGACATAAGGCTGGACACTCTTGGGGCTGAGACGATTGGTGAGGTTGGGAAAGCAAATGCAGACCGTTGAAAGGAATCCTGCGTGCTCCCCATTCCATGGGTCCCAACTCTCCAGGTTCAACGCAATCTTCCGACAGCGAAAGCACTCATTGGAAACCCAGCGGATGCTACACCGTGGGATCGGGAAAGCTTTCTGAAACTCACCTCAGTTTTCATCTCCTGGTGCTCGTGTTCTCCATTCAGGCCCCCTTACTAACAATCTCCCCACTTGGAGACTCAGCGCCTTTGCATGCCTCTTTCGTACCGTCTGCAATTTGTCCGCAGGATGAACTGGAAGAGGGGGAACCAATGACAGACTCGCTGGAGGTGTGTGGTCGGGCACATGTCACTCTCATTTCCCATCGCGAAGAAGAATTCACCAAAGGCTCAGCCTGCCACCCCGGATCGACAATAGGGCGTGAAGCCATCCAGCCGTGTTGCGTCCCACTCACAAAAAAGCGACTTGGGAAATGGAGCTCAGGGGCACTGCCCTTCCCAAACCTGCAGAGTTCTAAACGATAACTATCGCCCCAAAATATATTGAGGTCAGGCTACGAAGAGGCGTTGAACGCAAGGCAGAACTGCAGGAAACGGATGTCAACGGGTACATCGGAATGGCCCCCATAGCACATGAAAAGCGCCAGAACGTGGACAATGATGCGGTTGGCCAAAAAGGGCGTATGCATTTTTTCCTGAAAATATTCAGGAAAAAACGCATACGCCCTTTTTGGCCAACCAAGCAACCTCGGAGAGCAAATCAGCACTACAAAGAAATCTCTCGCCCCCCCCCGGGGCAAAAGGGCCAGGCGAAAAAAGTCTAAAAACCAGAAAGGCAGGGCAGGCCACGGAGTCAAGGGAGCCTTGTTAAGCTGATGGGCGGGATGTCAATGGCCAACAGTCAATCTTCACAAGTGTATCCTCTTTCCCAAAACATGTAAAACACAGAACCACAGAGCATAGGGCACTTCCACACATGGGCGTTGACCTTGGGAAAATGAAAAAATCAACCACACACAGGGACCCCATGGTTGAGGGCTGCTGTCTTGACATGAACCTCGACTCCGGTACACGTTTCATATCCCAGGAAAGAGCCAAGTGGACAAACACAAGTGGACAAGTGGACAAAGACAAGTGGACAAGTGGACAAGTGGTGCTACGTAGGTCCAATGGAGTGTCACTCAGCCATGAAATCCACGTCATGAGGCTGGTAGCAGCATCCTGAGTGGATTTAGGTACAATCATCCTCAGTGAAATAAGTCCCACAAAAAAAGAAACTTATGATATCACTTATCGAGGAAATGTAAAAATCGCTCCCCATGAACTGAATCCCCAAACAGAACAGAGTCACGCTTTTCGAAAACACACTTATGCCTGCTTCAGGGGAAAGGTGAGGTGGGGTGACGCATAAAACTCGAGTTTGAAATGAGCACAGATACTCTTCCGAAAACCGAATATGGAATGGACACGACCTACTCCTTGCTCAATCAACTGGACTCACCAGACCCTGTTCATCGCACAAGTATCTATCCGACTAGTAAGCATCTTAAAAGCTAAGTCTTGAGATCTCTGTGTAAGTGCATCAAGTGTGTGTAAAGCGGCCTAAAAACAGCAGGGAAAATCAGCTCAGACCTATTCTGAGGATACATTTCCAACACAAAGAAGAAACAAGCAGGGCAAAAGAGAGAGAAATTCTTCCAAAATGCGTTCAGGGACTGGCATGCAACCAGGATTGACCACATCTACAGCCCCAGCGGCAGAAGACATAAGGCTGGACACTCTTGGGGCTGAGACGATTGGTGAGGTTGGGAAAGCAAATGCAGACCCTTGAAAGGAATCCTGCGTGCTCCCCATTCCATGGGTCCCAACTCTCCAGGTTCAACGCAATCTTCCGACAGCGAAAGCACTCATTGGAAACCCAGCGGATGCTACACCGTGGGATCGGGAAAGCTTTCTGAAACTCACCTCAGTTTTCATCTCCTGGTGCTCGTGTTCTCCATTCAGGCCCCCTTACGAACAATCTCCCCACTTGGAGACTCAGCGCCTTTGCATGCCTCTTTCGTACCGTCTGCAATTTGTCCGCAGGATGTACTGGAAGAGGGGGAGCCAATGAGAGACTCGCTGGAGGTGTGTGGTCGGGCACATGTCACTCTCATTTCCCATCGCGAAGAAGAATTCACCAAAGGCTCAGCCTGCCACCCCGGATCGACAATAGGGTGTGTATCCATCCAGCCGTGTTGCGTCCCACTCACAAAAAAGCGACTTGGGAAATGGAGCTCAGGGGCACTGCACTTCCCAAACCTGCAGAGTTCTAAACGATAACTATCGCCCCCAAATATATTGAGGTCAGGCTACGAAGAGGCGTTGAACGCAAGGCAGAACTGCAGGAAACGGATGTCAACGGGTACATCGGAATGGCCACGATAGCACATGAAAAGCGCCAGAACGTGGACAATGATGCGGTTGGCCAAAAAGGGCGTATGCGTTTTTTCCTGAATATATTCAGGAAAAAACGCATACGCCCTTTTTGGCCAACCAAGCAACCTCGGAGAGCAAATCAGCACTACCAAGAAATCTCTCGCCCCTCCCCGGGGCAAAAGGGCCTGGCGAAAAAAGTCTAAAAACCAGAAAGGCAGGGTAGGCCACGGAGTCAAGGGAGCCTTGTTAAGCTGATGGGCGGGATGTCAATGGCCAACAGCCAATCTTCACAAGTGAATCCTCTTTCCCAAAACATGTAAAACACAGAACCACAGAGCATAGGGCACTTCCACACATGGGCGTTGACCTTGGGAAAATGAAAAAATCAACCACACACAGGGACCCCATGGTTGAAGGCTGCTGTCTTGACATGAACCTCGACTCTGGTACACGTTTCATATCCCAGTAAAGAGCCAATTGGACAAATACAAGTGGACAAGTGGACAAAGACAAGTGGACAAGTGGACAAGTGGTGCTACGTAGGTCCAATGGAGTGTCACTCAGCCATGAAATCCACGTCATGAGGCTGGTAGCAGCATCCTGAGTGGATTTAGGTATGATCATCCTCAGTGAAATAAGTCCCACAAAAAAGAAACTTATGATATCACTTATCGAGGGAATGTAAAAATGGCTCCCCATGAACTAAATCCCCAAACAGAACAGAGTCACGCTTTTAGAAAACACACTTATGCCTGCTTTAGGGGAAAGGTGAGGTGGGTGACGCATAAAACTCGAGTTTGAAATGAGCACAGATACTCTTCCGAAAACCGAATATGGAATGGACACGACCTACTCCTTGCTCAATCAACTGGACTCACCAGACCCTGTTCATCGCACAAGTATCTATCCGACTAGTAAGCATCTTAAAAGCTAAGTCTTGATATCTCTGTGTAAGTGCATCAAGTGTGTGCAAAGCGGCCTAAAAACAGCAGGGAAAATCAGCTCAGACCCATTCTGAGGATACATTTCCAACACAAAGAAGAAACAAGCAGGGGAAAACAGAGAGAAATTCTTGCAAAATGCGTTCAGGGACTGGCATGCAACCAGGATTGACCACATCTACAGCCCCAGCGGCAGAAGACATAAGGCTGGACACTCTTGGAGCTGAGACGATTGGTGAGGTTGGGAAAGCAAATGCAGACCCTTGAAAGGAATCCTGCGTGCTCCCCATTCCATGGGTCCCAACTCTCCAGGTTCAACGCAATCTTCCGACAGCGAAAGCACTCATTGGAAACCCAGCGGATGCTACACCGTGGGATCGGGAAAGCTTTCTGAAACTCACCTCAGTTTTCATCTCCTGGTGCTCGTGTTCTCCATTCAGGCCCCCTTACTAACAATCTCCCCACTTGGAGACTCAGCGCCTTTGCATGCCTCTTTCGAACCGTCTGCAATTTGCCCGCAGGATGAACTGCAAGAGGGGGAACCAATGAGAGACTCGCTGGAGGTGTTTGGTCGGGCACATGTCACTCTCATTTCCCATCGCGAAGAAGAATTCACCAAAGGCTCAGCCTGCCAACCCGGATAGACAATAGGGCGTGAAGCCATCCAGCCGTGTTGCGTCCCACTCACAAAAAAGCGACTTGGGAAATGGAGCTCAGGGGCACTGCACTTCCCAAACCTGCAGAGTTCTAAACGATAACTATCGCCCCCAAATATAGTGAGGTCAGGCTACGAAGAGGCGTTGAACGCAAGGCAGAACTGCAGGAAACGGATGTCAACGGGTACATCGGAATGGCCCCGATAGCACATGAAAAGCGCCAGAACGTGGACAATGATGCGGTTGGCCAAAAAGGGCGTATGCGTTTTTTCCTGAATATATTCAGGAAAAAACGCATACGCCCTTTTTGGCCAACCAAGCAACCTCGGAGAGCAAATCAGCACTACAAAGAAATCTCTCGCCCCCCCCCCGGGGCAAAAGGGCCAGGCGAAAAAAGTCTAAAAACCAGAAAGGCAGGGCAGGCGACGGAGTCAAGGGAGCCTTGTTAAGCTGATGGGCGGGATGTCAATGGCCAACAGCCAATCTTCACAAGTGTATCCTCTTTCCCAAAACATGTAAAACACAGAACCACAGAGCATAGGGCACTTCCACACATGGGCGTTGACCTTGGGAAAATGAAAAAATCAACCAGACACATGGACCCCAAAGTTGAGGGCTGCTGTCTTGACATGAACCTCGACTCCGGTACACGTATCATATCCCAGGAAAGAGCCAAGTGGACAAACACAAGTGGACAAGTGGACAAAGACAAGTGGACAAGTGGACAAGTGGTGCTACGTAGGTCCAATGGAGTGTCACTCAGCCATGAAATCCACGTCATGAGGCTGGTAGCAGCATCCTGAGTGGATTTAGGTACGATCATCCTCAGTGAAATAAGTCCCACAAAAAAAGAAACTTATGATATCACTTATCGAGGGAATGTAAAAATCGCTCCCCATGAACTGAATCCCCAAACAGAACAGAGTCACGCTTTTAGAAAACACACTTATGCCTGCTTCAGTGGAAAGGTGAGGTGGGGTGACGCATAAAACTCGAGTTTGAAATGAGCACAGATACTCTTCCGAAAACCGAATATGGAATGGACACGACCTACTCCTTGCTCAATCAACTGGACTCACCAGACCCTGTTCATCGCACAAGTATCTATCCGACTAGTAAGCATCTTAAAAGCTAAGTCTTGAGATCTCTGTGTAAGTGCATCAAGTGTGTGTAAAGCGGCCTAAAAACAGCAGGGAAAATCAGCTCAGACCCATTCTGAGGATACATTTCCAACACAAAGAAGAAACAAGCAGGGCAAAACAGAGAGAAATTCTTCCAAAATGCGTTCAGGGACTGGCATGCAACCAGGATTGACCACTTCTACAGCCCCAGCGGCAGAAGACATAAGGCTGGACACTCTTGGGGCTGAGACGATTGGTGAGGTTGGGAAAGCAAATGCTGACCGTTGAAAGGAATCCTGCGTGCTCCCCATTCCATGGGTCCCAACTCTCCAGGTTCAACGCAATCTTCCGACAGCGAAAGCACTCATTGGAAACCCAGCGGATGCTACACCGTGGGATCGGGAAAGCTTTCTGAAACTCACCTCAGTTTTCATCTCCTGGTGCTCGTGTTCTCCATTCAGGCCCCCTTACTAAAAATCTCCCCACTTGGAGACTCAGCGCCTTTGCATGCCTCTTTCGTACCGTCTGCAATTTGTCCGCAGGATGAACTGCAAGAGGGGGAACCAATGAGAGACTCGCTGGAGGTGTTTGGTCGGGCACATGTCACTCTCATTTCCCATCGCGAAGAAGAATTCACCAAAGGCTCAGCCTGGCACCCCGGATCGACAATAGGGGGTGAAGCCATCCAGCCGTGTTGCGTCCCACTCACAAAAAAGCGACTTGGGAAATGGAGCTCAGGGGCACTGCCCTTCACAAACCTGCAAAGTTCTAAACGATAACTATCGCCCCCAAATATATTGAGATCAGGCTACGAAGAGGCGTTGAACGCAAGGCAGAACTGCAGGAAACGGATGTCAACGGGTACATCGGAATGGCCCCGATAGCACATGAAAAGCGCCAGAATGTGGACAATGAGGCGGTTGGCCAAAAAGGGCGTTGGCGTTTTTTCCTGAATATATTCAGGAAAAAACGCCTATGCCCTTTTTGGCCAACCAAGCAACCTGGGAGAGCAAATCAGCACTACAAAGAAATCAATCGCCCCCCCCCCCCCCGGGGCAAAAGGGCCAGGCGAAAAAAGTCTAAAAACCAGAAAGGCAGGGCAGGCCACGGAGTCAAGGGAGCCTTGTTAAGCTGATGGGCGGGATGTCAATGGCCAACAGCCAACCTTCACAAGTGTATCCTCTTTCCCAAAACATGTAAAGCACAGAACCACAGAGCATAGGGCACTTCCACACATGGGCGTTGACCTTGGGAAAATGAAAAAATCAACCACACACAGGGACCCCAAAGTTGAGGGCTGCTGTCTTGACATGAACCTCGACTCCTGTACACGTTTCATATCCCAGGAAAGAGCCAAGTGGACAAACACAAGTGGAAAATTGGACAAAGGCAAGTGGACAAGTGGACAAGTGGTGCTACGTAGGTCCAATGGAGTGTCACTCAGCCATGAAATCCACGTCATGAGGCTGGTAGCAGCATCCTGAGTGGATTTAGGTACGATCATCCTCAGTGAAATAAGTCCCACACAAAAAGAAACTTATGATATCACTTATCGAGGGAATGTAAAAATCGCTCCCCATGAACTGAATCCCCAAACAGAACAGAGTCACGCTTTTAGAAAACACACTTATGCCTGCTTCAGGGGAAAGGTGAGGTGGGGTGACGCATAAAACTCGAGTTTGAAATGAGCACAGATACTCTTGTGAAAACCGAATATGGAATGGACACGACCTACTCCTTGCTCAATCAACTGGACTCACCAGACCCTGTTCATCGCACAAGTATCTATCCGACTAGTAAGCATCTTAAAAGCTAAGTCTTGAGATCTCTGTGTAAGTGCATCAAGTGTGTGTAAAGCGGCCTAAAAACAGCAGGGAAAATCAGCTCAGACCCATTCTGAGGATACATTTCCAACACAAAGAAGAAACAAGCAGGGCAAAACAGAGAGAAATTCCTCCAAAATGCGTTCAGGGACTGGCATGCAACCAGGATTGACCACATCTACAGCCCCAGCGGCAGAAGACATAAGGCTGGACACTCTTGGGGCTGAGACGATTGGTGAGGTTGGGAAAGCAAATGCAGACCCTTGAAAGGAATCCTGCGTGCTCCCCATTCCATGGGTCCCAACTCTCCAGGTTCAACGCAATCTTCCGACAGCGAAAGCACTCATTGGAAACCCAGCGGATGCTACACCGTGGGATCGGGAAAGCTTTCTGAAACTCACCTCAGTTTTCATCTCCTGGTGCTCGTGTTCTCCATTCAGGCCCCCTTACTAACAATCTCCCCACTTGGAGACTCGGCGCCTTTCCATGCCTCTTTCGTACCGTCTGCAATTTGTCCGCAGGATGAACTGCAAGAGGGGGAACCAATGAGAGACTCGCTGGAGGTGTGTGGTCGGGCACATGTCACTCTCATTTCCCATCGGGAAGAAGAATTCACCAAAGGCTCAGCCTGCCACCCCGGATCGACAATAGGGCGTGAAGCCATCCAGCCGTGTTGCGTCCCACTCACAAAAAAGCGACTTGGGAAATGGAGCTCAGGGGCACTGCCCTTCCCAAACCTGCAGAGTTCTAAACGATAACTATCGCCCCCAAATATATTGAGGTCAGGCTACGAAGAGGCGTTGAACGCAAGGCAGAACTGCAGGAAACGGATATCAACGGGTACATCGGAATGGCCCCCATAGCACATGAAAAGCGCCAGAACGTGGACAATGATGCGGTTGGCCAAAAAGGGCGTATGCGTTTTTTCCTGAATATATTCAGGAAAAAAAGCATACGCCCTTTTTGGCCAACCAAGCAACCTGGGAGAGCAAATCAGCACTACAAAGAAATCTCTCGCCCCCCCCGCCCCCCGGGGCAAAAGGGTCAGGTGAAAAAAGTCTAAAAACCAGAAAGGCAGGGCAGGCCACGGAGTCAAGGGAGCCTTGTTAAGCTGATGGGCGGGATGTCAATGGCCAACAGCCAATCTTCACAAGTGTATCCTCTTTCCCAAAACATGTAAAACACAGAACCACAGAGCATAGGGCACTTCCACACATGGGCGTTGACCTTGGGAAAATGAAAAAATCAACCACACACAGGGACCCCATGGTTGCGGGCTGCTGTCTTGACATGAACCTCGACTCTGGTACACGTTTCATATCCCAGGAAAGAGCCAAGTGGACAAAGACAAGTGGACAAGTGGACAAAGACAAGTGGACAAGTGGTGCTACGTAGGTCCAATGGAGTGTCACTCAGCCATGAAATCCACGTCATGAGGCTGGTAGCAGCATCCTGATTGGATTTAGGTATGTTCATCCTCAGTGAAATAAGTCCCACAAAAAAGAAACTTATGATATCACTTATCGAGGGAATGTAAAAATCGCTCCCCATGAACTAAATCCCCAAACAGAACAGAGTCACGCTTTTAGAAAACACACTTATGCCTGCTTTAGGGGAAAGGTGAGGTGGGTGACGCATAAAACTCGAGTTTGAAATGAGCACAGATACTCTTCAGAAAACCGAATATGGAATGGACACGACCTACTCCTTGCTCAATCAATTGGACTCACCAGACCCTGTTCATCGCACAAGTATCTATCCAACTAGTAAGCATCTTAAAAGCTATGTCTTGATATCTCTGTGTAAGTGCATCAAGTGTGTGTCAAGCGGCCTAAAAACAGCAGGGAAAATCAGCTCAGACCCATTCTGAGGATACATTTCCAACACAAAGAAGAAACAAGCAGGGCAAAACAGAGAGAAATTCTTCCAAAATGCGTTCAGGGACTGGCATGCAACCAGGATTGACCACATCTACTGCCCCTGTGGCAGAAGACATAAGACTGGACACACTTGGGGCTGAGACGATTGGTGAGGTTGGGAAAGCAAATGCAGACCGTTGAAAGGAATCCTGCGTGCTGCCCATTCCATGGGTCCCAACTCTCCAGGTTCAACGCAATCTTCCGACAGCGAAAGCACTCATTGGAAACCCAGCGGATGCTACACCGTGGGATCGGGAAAGCTTTCTGAAACTCACCTCAGTTTTCATCTCCTGGTGCTCGTGTTCTCCATTCAGGCCCCCTTACTAACAATCTCCCCACGTGGAGACTCAGCGCCTTTGCATGCCTCTTTCGTACCGTCTGCAATTTGTCCGCAGGATGAACTGGAAGAGGGGGAACCAATGACAGACTCGCTGGAGGTGTGTGGTCGGGCACATGTCACTCTCATTTCCCATCGCGAAGAAGAATTCACCAAAGGCTCAGCCTGCCACCCCGGATCGACAATAGGGCGTGAAGCCATCCAGCCGTGTTGCGTCCCACTCACAAAAAAGCGACTTGGGAAATGGAGCTCAGGGGCACTGCCCTTCCCAAACCTGCAGAGTTCTAAACGATAACTATCGCCCCAAAATATATTGAGGTCAGGCTACGAAGAGGCGTTGAACGCAAGGCAGAACTGCAGGAAACGGATGTCAACGGGTACATCGGAATGGCCCCCATAGCACATGAAAAGCGCCAGAACGTGGACAATGATGCGGTTGGCCAAAAAGGGCGTATGCATTTTTTCCTGAAAATATTCAGGAAAAAACGCATACGCCCTTTTTGGCCAACCAAGCAACCTCGGAGAGCAAATCAGCACTACAAAGAAATCTCTCGCCCCCCCCCGGGGCAAAAGGGCCAGGCGAAAAAAGTCTAAAAACCAGAAAGGCAGGGCAGGCCACGGAGTCAAGGGAGCCTTGTTAAGCTGATGGGCGGGATGTCAATGGCCAACAGTCAATCTTCACAAGTGTATCCTCTTTCCCAAAACATGTAAAACACAGAACCACAGAGCATAGGGCACTTCCACACATGGGCGTTGACCTTGGGAAAATGAAAAAATCAACCACACACAGGGACCCCATGGTTGAGGGCTGCTGTCTTGACATGAACCTCGACTCCGGTACACGTTTCATATCCCAGGAAAGAGCCAAGTGGACAAACACAAGTGGACAAGTGGACAAAGACAAGTGGACAAGTGGACAAGTGGTGCTACGTAGGTCCAATGGAGTGTCACTCAGCCATGAAATCCACGTCATGAGGCTGGTAGCAGCATCCTGAGTGGATTTAGGTACGATCATCCTCAGTGAAATAAGTCCCACAAAAAAAGAAACTTATGATATCACTTATCGAGGGAATGTAAAAATCGCTCCCCATGAACTGAATCCCCAAACAGAACAGAGTCACGCTTTTAGAAAACACACTTATGCCTGCTTCAGGGGAAAGGTGAGGTGGGGTGACGCATAAAACTCGAGTTTGAAATGAGCACAGATACTCTTCCGAAAACCGAATATGGAATGGACACGACCTACTCCTTGCTCAATCAACTGGACTCACCAGACCCTGTTCATCGCACAAGTATCTATCCGACTAGTAAGCATCTTAAAAGCAAAGTCTTGAGATCTCTGTGTAAGTGCATCAAGTGTGTGTAAAGCGGCCAAAAAACAGCAGGGAAAATCAGCTCAGACCTATTCTGAGGATACATTTCCAACACAAAGAAGAAACAAGCAGGGCAAAAGAGAGAGAAATTCTTCCAAAATGCGTTCAGGGACTGGCATGCAACCAGGATTGACCACATCTACAGCCCCAGCGGCAGAAGACATAAGGCTGGACACTCTTGGGGCTGAGACGATTGGTGAGGTTGGGAAAGCAAATGCAGACCCTTGAAAGGAATCCTGCGTGCTCCCCATTCCATGGGTCCCAACTCTCCAGGTTCAACGCAATCTTCCGACAGCGAAAGCACTCATTGGAAACCCAGCGGATGCTACACCGTGGGATCGGGAAAGCTTTCTGAAACTCACCTCAGTTTTCATCTCCTGGTGCTCGTGTTCTCCATTCAGGCCCCCTTACGAACAATCTCCCCACTTGGAGACTCAGCGCCTTTGCATGCCTCTTTCGTACCGTCTGCAATTTGTCCGCAGGATGTACTGGAAGAGGGGGAGCCAATGAGAGACTCGCTGGAGGTGTGTGGTCGGGCACATGTCACTCTCATTTCCCATCGCGAAGAAGAATTCACCAAAGGCTCAGCCTGCCACCCCGGATCGACAATAGGGTGTGTATCCATCCAGCCGTGTTGCGTCCCACTCACAAAAAAGCGACTTGGGAAATGGAGCTCAGGGGCACTGCACTTCCCAAACCTGCAGAGTTCTAAACGATAACTATCGCCCCCAAATATATTGAGGTCAGGCTACGAAGAGGGGTTGAACGCAAGGCAGAACTGCAGGAAACGGATGTCAACGGGTACATCGGAATGGCCACGATAGCACATGAAAAGCGCCAGAACGTGGACAATGATGCGGTTGGCCAAAAAGGGCGTATGCGTTTTTTCCTGAATATATTCAGGAAAAAACGCATACGCCCTTTTTGGCCAACCAAGCAACCTCGGAGAGCAAATCAGCACTACAAAGAAATCTCTCGCCCCTCCCCGGGGCAAAAGGGCCTGGCGAAAAAAGTCTAAAAACCAGAAAGGCAGGGTAGGCCAGGGAGTCAAGGGAGCCTTGTTAAGCTGATGGGCGGGATGTCAATGGCCAACAGCCAATCTTCACAAGTGAATCCTCTTTCCCAAAACATGTAAAACACAGAACCACAGAGCATAGGGCACTTCCACACATGGGCGTTGACCTTGGGAAAATGAAAAAATCAACCACACACAGGGACCCCATGGTTGAGGGCTGCTGTCTTGACATGAACCTCGACTCTGGTACACGTTTCATATCCCATTAAAGAGCCAATTGGACAAATACAAGTGGACAAGTGGACAAAGACAAGTGGACAAGTGGACAAGTGGTGCTACGTAGGTCCAATGGAGTGTCACTCAGCCATGAAATCCACGTCATGAGGCTGGTAGCAGCATCCTGAGTGGATTTAGGTACGATCATCCTCAGTGAAATAAGTCCCACAAAAAAGAAACTTATGATATCACTTATCGAGGGAATGTAAAAATGGCTCCCCATGAACTAAATCCCCAAACAGAACAGAGTCACGCTTTTAGAAAACACACTTATGCCTGCTTTAGGGGAAAGGTGAGGTGGGTGACGCATAAAACTCGAGTTTGAAATGAGCACAGATACTCTTCCGAAAACCGAATATGGAATGGACACGACCTACTCCTTGCTCAATCAACTGGACTCACCAGACCCTGTTCATCGCAAAAGTATCTATCCGACTAGTAAGCATCTTAAAAGCTAAGTCTTGATATCTCTGTGTAAGTGCATCAAGTGTGTGCAAAGCGGCCTAAAAACAGCAGGGAAAATCAGCTCAGACCCATTCTGAGGATACATTTCCAACACAAAGAAGAAACAAGCAGGGGAAAACAGAGAGAAATTCTTGCAAAATGCGTTCAGGGACTGGCATGCAACCAGGATTGACCACATCTACAGCCCCAGCGGCAGAAGACATAAGGCTGGACACTCTTGGGGCTGAGACGATTGGTGAGGTTGGGAAAGCAAATGCAGACCCTTGAAAGGAATCCTGCGTGCTCCCCATTCCATGGGTCCCAACTCTCCAGGTTCAACGCAATCTTCCGACAGCGAAAGCACTCATTGGAAACCCAGCGGATGCTACACCGTGGGATCGGGAAAGCTTTCTGAAACTCACCTCAGTTTTCATCTCCTGGTGCTCGTGTTCTCCATTCAGGCCCCCTTACTAACAATCTCCCCACTTGGAGACTCAGCGCCTTTGCATGCCTCTTTCGAACCGTCTGCAATTTGTCCGCAGGATGAACTGCAAGAGGGGGAACCAATGAGAGACTCGCTGGAGGTGTTTGGTCGGGCACATGTCACTCTCATTTCCCATCGCGAAGAAGAATTCACCAAAGGCTCAGCCTGCCAACCCGGATCGACAATAGGGCGTGAAGCCATCCAGCCGTGTTGCGTCCCACTCACAAAAAAGCGACTTGGGAAATGGAGCTCAGGGGCACTGCACTTCCCAAACCTGCAGAGTTCTAAACGATAACTATCGCCCCCAAATATATTGAGGTCAGGCTACGAAGAGGCGTTGAACGCAAGGCAGAACTGCAGGAAACGGATGTCAACGGGTACATCGGAATGGCCCCGATAGCACATGAAAAGCGCCAGAACGTGGACAATGATGCGGTTGGCCAAAAAGGGCGTATGCGTTTTTTCCTGAATATATTCAGGAAAAAACGCATACGCCCTTTTTGGCCAACCAAGCAACCTCGGAGAGCAAATCAGCACTACAAAGAAATCTCTCGCCCCCCCCCCCCCCCCGGGGCAAAAGGGCCAGGCGAAAAAAGTCTAAAAACCAGAAAGGCAGGGCAGGCGACGGAGTCAAGGGAGCCTTGTTAAGCTGATGGGCGGGATGTCAATGGCCAACAGCCAATCTTCACAAGTGTATCCTCTTTCCCAAAACATGTAAAACACAGAACCACAGAGCATAGGGCACTTCCACACATGGGCGTTGACCTTGGGAAAATGAAAAAATCAACCAGACACATGGACCCCAAAGTTGAGGGCTGCTGTCTTGCCATGAACCTCGACTCCGGTACACGTATCATATCCCAGGAAAGAGCCAAGTGGACAAACACAAGTGGACAAGTGGACAAAGACAAGTGGACAAGTGGACAAGTGGTGCTACGTAGGTCCAATGGAGTGTCACTCAGCCATGAAATCCACGTCATGAGGCTGGTAGCAGCATCCTGAGTGGATTTAGGTACGATCATCCTCAGTGAAATAAGTCCCACAAAAAAAGAAACTTATGATATCACTTATCGAGGGAATGTAAAAATCGCTCCCCATGAACTGAATCCCCAAACAGAACAGAGTCACGCTTTTAGAAAACACACTTATGCCTGCTTCAGTGGAAAGGTGAGGTGGGGTGACGCATAAAACTCGAGTTTGAAATGAGCACAGATACTCTTCCGAAAACCGAATATGGAATGGACACGACCTACTCCTTGCTCAATCAACTGGACTCACCAGACCCTGTTCATCGCACAAGTATCTATCCGACTAGTAAGCATCTTAAAAGCTAAGTCTTGAGATCTCTGTGTAAGTGCATCAAGTGTGTGTAAAGCGGCCTGAAAACAGCAGGGAAAATCAGCTCAGACCCATTCTGAGGATACATTTCCAACACAAAGAAGAAACAAGCAGGGCAAAACAGAGAGAAATTCTTCCAAAATGCGTTCAGGGACTGGCATGCAACCAGGATTGACCACTTCTACAGCCCCAGCGGCAGAAGACATAAGGCTGGACACTCTTGGGGCTGAGACGATTGGTGAGGTTGGGAAAGCAAATGCTGACCGTTGAAAGGAATCCTGCGTGCTCCCCATTCCATGGGTCCCAACTCTCCAGGTTCAACGCAATCTTCCGACAGCGAAAGCACTCATTGGAAACCCAGCGGATGCTACACCGTGGGATCGGGAAAGCTTTCTGAAACTCACCTCAGTTTTCATCTCCTGGTGCTCGTGTTCTCCATTCAGGCCCCCTTACTAACAATCTCCCCACTTGGAGACTCAGCGCCTTTGCATGCCTCTTTCGTACCGTCTGCAATTTGTCCGCAGGATGAACTGCAAGAGGGGGAACCAATGAGAGACTCGCTGGAGGTGTTTGGTCGGGCACATGTCACTCTCATTTCCCATCGCGAAGAAGAATTCACCAAAGGCTCAGCCTGGCACCCCGGATCGACAATAGGGGGTGAAGCCATCCAGCCGTGTTGCGTCCCACTCACAAAAAAGCGACTTGGGAAATGGAGCTCAGGGGCACTGCCCTTCACAAACCTGCAAAGTTCTAAACGATAACTATCGCCCCCAAATATATTGAGATCAGGCTCCGAAGAGGCGTTGAACGCAAGGCAGAACTGCAGGAAACGGATGTCAACGGGTACATCGGAATGGCCCCGATAGCACATGAAAAGCGCCAGAATGTGTACAATGAGGCGGTTGGCCAAAAAGGGCGTTGGCGTTTTTTCCTGAATATATTCAGGAAAAAACGCCTATGCCCTTTTTGGCCAACCAAGCAACCTCGGAGAGCAAATCAGCACTACAAAGAAATCTCTCGTCCCCCCCCCGGGGCAAAAGGGCCAGGCGAAAAAAGTCTAAAAACCAGAAAGGCAGGGCAGGCCACAGAGTCAAGGGAGCCTTGTTAAGCTGATGGGCGGGATGTCAATGGCCAACAGCCAATCTTCACAAGTGTATCCTCTTTCCCAAAACATGTAAAACACAGAACCACAGAGCATAGGGCACTTCCACACATGGGCGTTGACCTTGGGAAAATGAAAAAATCAACCACACACAGGGACCCCATGGTTGAGGGCTGCTGTCTTGACATGAACCTCGACTCCGGTACACGTTTCATATCCCAGGAAAGAGCCAAGTGGACAAACAGAAGTGGACAAGTGGACAAAGACAAGTGGACAAGTGGACAAGTGGTGCTACGTAGGTCCAATGGAGTGTCACTCAGCCATGAAATCCACGTCATGAGGCTGGTAGCAGCATCCTGAGTGGATTTAGGTACGATCATCCTCAGTGAAATAAGTCCCACACAAAAAGAAACTTATGATATCACTTATCGAGGGAATGTAAAAATCGCTCCCCATGAACTGAATCCCCAAACAGAACAGAGTCACGCTTTTAGAAAACACACTTATGCCTGCTTCAGGGGAAAGGTGAGGTGGGGTGACGCATAAAACTCGAGTTTGAAATGAGCACAGATACCCTTCAGAAAACCGAATATGGAATGGACACGACCCACTCCTTGCTCAATCAACTGGACTCACCAGACCCTGTTCATCGCACAAGTATCTATCTGACTAGTAAGCATCTTAAAAGCTAAGTCTTGATATCTCTGTGTAAGTGCATCAAGTGTGTGTAAACCGGCCTAAAAACAGCAGGGAAAATCAGCTCAGACGCATTCTGAGGATACATTTCCGACACAAAGAAGAAACAAGCAGGGCAAAACAGAGAGAAATTCTTCCAAAATGCGTTCAGGGACTGGCATGCAACCAGGATTGACCACATCTACAGCCCCAGCGGCAGAAGACATAAGGCTGGACACTCTTGGGGCTGAGACGATTGGTGAGGTTGGGAAAGCAAATGCAGACCGTTGAAAGGAATCCTGCGTGCTCCCCATTCCATGAGTCCCAACTCTCCAGGTTCAACGCAATCTTCCGACAGCGAAAGCACTCATTGGAAACCCAGCGGATGCTACACCGTGGGATCGGGAAAGCTTTCTGAAACTCACCTCAGTATTCATCTCCTGGTTCTCGTGTTCTCCATTCAGGCCCCCTTACTAACAATCTCCACACTTGGAGACTCAGCGCCTTTGCATGCCTCTTTCGTACCGTCTGCAATTTGTCCGCAGGATGAACTGCAAGAGGGGGAACCAATGAGAGACTCGCTGGAGGTGTTTGGTCGGGCACATGTCACTCTCATTTCCCATCGCGAAGAAGAATTCACCAAAGGCTCAGCCTGCCACCCCGGATCGACAATAGGGCGTGAAGCCATCCAGCCGTGTTGCGTCCCAGTCACAAAAAAGCGACTTGCGAAATGGAGCTCAGGGGCACTGCCCTTCCCAAACCTGCAGAGTTCTAAACGATAACTATCGCCCCCAAATATATTGAGGTCAGGCTACGAAGAGGCGTTGAACGCAAGGCAGAACTGCAGGAAACGGATGTCAACGGGTACATCGGAATGGCCCGGATAGCACATGAAAAGCGCCAGAACGTGGACAATGATGCGGTTGGCCAAAAAGGGCGTATGCGTTTTTTCCTGAATATATTCAGGAAAAAACGCATACGCCCTTTTTGGCCAACCAAGCAACCTCTGAGAGCAAATCAGCACTACAAAGAAATCTCTCGCCCCCCCCCTCCCCGGGGCAAAAGATCCAGGCGAAAAAAGTCTAAAAACCAGAAAGGCAGGGCAGGCCACGGAGTCAAGGGAGCCTTGTTAAGCTGATGGGCGGGATGTCAATGGCCAACAGCCAATCTTCACAAGTGTATCCTCTTTCCCAAAACATGTAAAACACAGAACCACAGAGCATAGGGCAGTTCCACACATGGGCGTTGACCTTGGGAAAATGAAAAAATCAACCAGACACAGGGACCCCAAAGTTGAGGGCTGCTGTCTTGACATGAACCTCGACTCCGGTACACGTTTCATATCCCAGGAAAGAGCCAAGTGGACAAACACAAGTGGACAAATGGACAAAGACAAGTGGACAAGTGGACAGGTGGTGCTACGTAGGTCCAATGGAGTGTCACTCCGCCATAAAATCCACGTCATGAGGCTGGTAGCAGCATCCTGAGTGGATTTAGGTACGATCATCCTCAGTGAAATAAGTCCCACAAAAAAAGAAACTTATGATATCACTTATCGAGGGAATGTAAAAATCGCTCCCCATGAACTGAATCCCCAAACAGAACAGAGTCACGCTTTTCGAAAACACACTTATGCCTGCTTCAGGGGAAAGGTGAGGTGGGGTGACGCATAAAACTCGAGTTTGAAATGAGCACAGATACTCTTACGAAAACCGAATATGGAATGGACACGACCTACTCCTTACTCAAACAACAGGACTCACCAGACCCTGTTCATCGCACAAGTATCTATCCGACTAGTAAGCATCTTAAAAGCTAAGTCTTGATATCTCTGTGTAAGTGCATCAAGTGTGTGCAAAGCGGCCTAAAAACAGCAGGGAAAATCAGCTCAGACCCATTCTGAGGATACATTTCCAACACAAAGAAGAAACAAGCAGGGCAAAACAGAGAGAAATTCTTCCAAAATGCGTTCAGGGACTGGCATGCAACCAGGATTGACCACATCTACAGCCCCAGCGGCAGAAGACATAAGGCTGGACACTCTTGGGGCTGAGACGATTGGTGAGGTTGGGAAAGCAAATGCAGACCCTTGAAAGGAATCCTGCGTGCTCCCCATTCCATGGGTCCCAACTCTCCAGGTTCAACGCAATCTTCCGACAGCGAAAGCACTCATTGGAAACCCAGCGGATGCTACACCGTGGGATCGGGAAAGCTTTCTGAAACTCACCTCAGTTTTCATCTCCTGGTGCTCGTGTTCTCCATTCAGGCCCCCTTACTAACAATCTCCCCACTTGGAGACTCAGCGCCTTTGCATGCCTCTTTCGTACCGTCTGCAATTTGTCCGCAGGATGAACTGGAAGAGGGGGAACCAATGAGAGACTCGCTGGAGGTGTGTGGTCGGGCACATGTCACTCTCATTTCACATCGCGAAGAAGAATTCAGCAAAGGCTCAGCCTGCCACCCCGGATCGACAATAGGGCGTGAAGCCATCCAGCCGTGTTGCGTCCCACTCACAAAAAAGCGACTTGGGAAATGGAGCTCAGGGGCACTGCCCTTCCCAAACCTGCAGAGTTCTAAACGATAACTATCGCCCCCAAATATATTGAGGTCAGGCTACGAAGAGTCGTTGAACGCAAGGCAGAACTGCAGGAAACGGATGTCAACGGGTACATCGGAATGGCCCCGATAGCACATGAAAAGCGCCAGAACGTGGACAATGATGCGGTTGGCCAAAAAGGGCGTATGCGTTTTTTCCTGAATATATTCAGGAAAAAACGCATACGCCCTTTTTGGCCAACCAAGCAACCTGGGAGAGCAAATCAGCACTACAAAGAAATCTCTCGCCCCCCCCCGGGGCAAAAGGGCCAGGCGAAAAAAGTCTAAAAACCAGAAAGGCAGGGCAGGCCACGGAGTCAAGGGAGCCTCGTTAAGCTGATGGGCGGGATGTCAATGGCCAACAGCCAATCTTCACAAGTGTATCCTCTTTCCCAAAACATGTAAAACACAGAACCACAGAGCATAGGGCACTTCCACACATGGGCGTTGACCTTGGGAAAATGAAAAAATCAACCAGACACAGGGACCCCAAAGTTGAGGGCTGCTGTCTTGACATGAACCTCGACTCCGGTACACGTTTCATATCCCAGGAAAGAGCCAAGTGGACAAACACAAGTGGACAAGTGGACAAAGACAAGTGGACAAGTGGACAAGTGGTGCTACGTAGGTCCAATGGAGTGTCACTCCGCCATAAAATCCACGTCATGAGGCTGGTAGCAGCATCCTGAGTGGATTTAGGTACGATCATCCTCAGTGAAATAAGTCCCACAAAAAAAGAAACTTATGATATCACTTATCGAGGGAATGTAAAAATCGCTCCCCATGCACTGAATCCCCAAACAGAACAGAGTCACGCTTTTAGAAAACACACTTATGCCTGCTTCAGGGGAAAGGTGAGGTGGGGTGACGCATAAAACTCGAGTTTGAAATGAGTACAGATACCCTTCAGAAAACCGAATATGGAATGGACACGACCTACACCTTGCTCAATCAACTGGACTCACCAGACCCTGTTCATCGCCCAAGTATCTAGACGACTAGTAAGCATCTTAAAAGCTAAGTCTTGGGCTTCCCTGGTGGCGCAGTGGTTGAGAGTCCGCCTGCCGATGCGGGGGACAAGTGTTCGTGCCCCGGTCCGGGAGGATCCCACGTGCCGCGGAGCGACTGGGCCCGTGAGCCATGGCCGCCAGGCCTGCGCGTGCGGAGCCTGTGCTCCGCAGCGGGAGAGGCCACAACAGTGAGAGGCCCGCATACCGCAAAAAAAAAAAAAAAAGCTAAGTCTTGATATCTCTGTGTAAGTGCATCAAGTGTGTGTAAACCGGCCTAAAAACAGCAGGGAAAATCAGCTCAGACGCATTCTGAGGATACGTTTCCGACACAAAGAAGAAACAAGCAGGGCAAAACAGAGAGAAATTCTTCCAAAATGCGTTCAGGGACTGGCATGCAACCAGGATTGACCACATCTACAGCCACAGCGGCAGAAGACATAAGGCTGGACACTCTTGGGGCTGAGACGATTGGTGAGGTTGGGAAAGCAAATGCAGACCCTTGAAAGGAATCCTGCGTGCTCCCCATTCCATGGGTCCCAACTCTCCAGGTTCAACGCAATCTTCCGACAGCGAAAGCACTCATTGGAAACCCAGCGGATGCTACACCGTGGGATCGGGAAAGCTTTCTGAAACTCACCTCAGTTTTCATCTCCTGGTGCTCATGTTCTCCATTCAGGCCCCCTTACTAACAATCTCCCGACTTGGAGACTCAGCGCCTTTGCATGCCTCTTTCGTACCGTCTGCAATTTGTCCGCAGGATGAACTGCAAGAGGGGGAACCAATGAGAGACTCGCTGGAGGTGTTTGGTCGGGCACATGTCACTCTCATTTCCCATCGCGAAGAAGAATTCACCAAAGGCTCAGCCTGCCACCCCGGATCGACAATAGGGCGTGAAGCCATCCAGCCGTGTTGCGTCCCACTCACAAAAAAGCGACTTGGGAAATGGAGCTCAGGGGCACTGCCCTTCCCATACCTGCAGAGTTCTAAACGATAACTATCGCCCCAAAATATATTGAGGTCAGGCTACGAAGAGGCGTTGAACGCAAGGCAGAACTGCAGGAAACGGATGTCAACGGGTACATCGGAATGGCCCCGATAGCACATGAAAAGCGCCAGAACGTGGACAATGATGCGGTTGGCCAAAAAGGGCGTATGCCTTTTCTCCTGAATATATTCAGGAAAAAACGCATACGCCCTTTTTGGCCAACCAAGCAACCTGGGAGAGCAAATCAGCACTACAAAGAAATCTCTCGCCCCCCCCCGGGGCAAAAGGGCCAGGCGAAAAAAGTCTAAAAACCAGAAAGGCAGGGCAGGCCACGGAGTCAAGGGAGCCTTGTTAAGCTGATGGGCGAGATGTCAATGGCCAACAGCCAATCTTCACAAGTGTATCCTCTTTCCCAAAACATGTAAAACACAGAACCACAGAGCATAGGGCACTTCCACACATGGGCGTTGACCTTGGGAAAATGAAAAAATCAACCACACACAGGGACCCCAAAGTTGAGGGCTGCTGTCTTGACATGAACCTCGACTCAGGTACACGTTTCATATCCCAGGAAAGAGCCAAGTGGACAAACACAAGTGGACAAGTGGACAAAGACAAGTGGACAAGTGGACAAGTGGTGCTACGTAGGTCCAATGGAGTGTCACTCCGCCATAAAATCCACGTCATGAGGCTGGTAGCAGCATCCTGAGTGGATTTAGGTACGATCATCCTCAGTGAAATAAGTCCCACAAAAAAAGAAACTTATGATATCACTTATCGAGGGAATGTAAAAATCGCTCCCCATGAACTGAATCCCCAAACAGAACAGAGTCACGCTTTTAGAAAACACACTTATGCCTGCTTCAGGGGAAAGTCGAGGTGGGGTGACGCATAAAACTCGAGTTTGAAATGAGCACAGATACTCTTCCGAAAACCGAATATGGAATGGACACGACCTACTCCTTGCTCAATCAACTGGACTCACCAGACCCTGTTCATCGCACAAGTATCTATCCGACTAGTAAGCATCTTAAAAGCTAAGTCTTGAGATCTCTGTGTAAGTGCATCAAGTGTGTGCAAAGCGGCCTAAAAACAGCAGGGAAAATCAGCTCAGACCCATTCTGAGGATAAATTTACAACACAAAGAAGAAACAAGCAGGGCAAAACAGAGAGAAATTCTTCCAAAATGCGTTCAGGGACTGGCATGCAACCAGGATTGACCACATCTACAGCCCCAGCGGCAGAAGACATAAGGCTGGACACTCTTGGGGCTGAGACGATTGGTGAGGTTGGGAAAGCAAATGCAGACCCTTGAAAGGAATCCTGCGTGCTCCCCATTCCATGGGTCCCAACTCTCCAGGTTCAACGCAATCTTCCGACAGCGAAAGCACTCATTGGAAACCCAGCGGATGCTACACCGTGGGATCGGGATAGCTTTCTGAAACTCACCTCAGTTTTCATCTCCTGGTGCTCGTGTTCTCCATTCAGGCCCCCTTACGAACAATCTCCCCACTTGGAGACTCAGCGCCTTTGCATGCCTCTTTCGTACCGTCTGCAATTTGTTCGCAGGATGAACTGCAAGAGGGGGAACCAATGAGAGACTCGCTGGAGGTGTGTGGTCGGGCACATGTCACTCTCATTTCCCATCGCGAAGAAGAATTCACCAAAGGCTCAGCCTGCCACCCCGGATCGACAATAGGGCGTGAAGCCATCCAGCCGTGTTGCGTCCCACTCACAAAAAAGCGACTTGGGAAATGGAGCTCAGGGGCACTGCCCTTCCCAAACCTACAGAGTTCTAAACGATAACTATCGCCCCAAAATATATTGAGGTCAGGCTACGAAGAGGCGTTGAACGCAAGGCAGAACTGCAGGAAACGGATGTCAACGGGTACATCGGAATGGCCCCCATAGCACATGAAAAGCGCCAGAACGTGGACAATGATGCGGTTGGCCAAAAAGGGCGTATGCGTTTTTTCCTGAATATATTCAGGAAAAAACGCATACGCCCTTTTTGGCCAACCAAGCAACCTCGGAGAGCAAATCAGCACTACAAAGAAATCTCTCGCCCCACCCCGGGGCAAAAGGGCCAGGCGAAAAATGTCTAAAAACCAGAAAGGCAGGGCAGGCCACGGAGTCAAGGGAGCCTTGTTAAGCTGATGGGCGGGATGTCAATGGCCAACTGCCAACCTTCACAAGTGTATCCTCTTTCCCAAAACATGTAAAGCACAGAACCATAGAGCATAGGGCACTTCCACACATGGGCGTTGACCTTGGGAAAATGAAAAAATCAACCACACACAGGGACCCCATGGTTGCGGGCTGCTGTCTTGACATGAACCTCGACTCTGGTACACGATTCATATCCCACGAAAGAGCCAAGTGGACAAAGACAAGTGGACAAGTGGACAAAGACAAGTGGACAAGTGGTGCTACGTAGGTCCAATGGAGTGTCACTCAGCCATGAAATCCACGTCATGAGGCTGGTAGCAGCATCCTGAGTGGATTTAGGTACGATCATCCTCAGTGAAATAAGTCCCACAAAAAAGAAACTTATGATATCACTTATCGAAGGAATGTAAAAATCGCTCCCCATGAACTGAATCCCCAAACAGAACAGAGTCACGCTTTTAGAAAACACACTTATGCCTGCTTCAGGGGAAAGGTGAGGTGGGGTGACGCATAAAACTCGAGTTTGAAATGAGCACAGATACCCTTCAGAAAACCGAATATGGAATGGACACGACCTACACCTTGCTCAATCAACTGGACTCACCAGACCCTGTTCATCGCACAAGTATCTATCCTACTAGTAAGCATCTTAAAAGCTAAGTCTTGAGATCTCTGTGTCAGTGCATCAAGTGTGTGAATAGCGGCCTAAAAACAGCAGGGAAAATCAGCTAAGACGCTTTCTGAGGATACATTTCCAACACAAAGAAGAAAGAAGCAGGGCAAAACAGAGAGAAATTCTTCTAAAATGCGTTCAGGGACTGGCATGCAACCAGGATTGACCACATCTACAGCCCCAGCGGCAGAAGACATAAGGCTGGACACTCTTGGGGCTGAGACGATTGGTGAGGTTGGGAAAGCAAATGCAGACCGTTGAAAGGAATCCTGCGTGCTCCCCATTCCATGGGTCCCAACTCTCCAGGTTCAACGCAATCTTCCGACAGCGAAAGCACTCATTGGAAACCCAGCGGATGCTACACCGTGGGATCGGGAAAGCTTTCTGAAACTCACCTCAGTTTTCATCTCCTGGTGCTCGTGTTCTCCATTCAGGCCCCCTTACTAACAATCTCCCCACTTGGAGACTCGGCGCCTTTCCATGCCTCTTTCGTACCGTCTGCAATTTGTCCGCAGGATGAACTGGAAGAGGGGGAACCAATGAGAGACTCGCTGGAGGTGTTTGGTCGGGCATATGTCACTCTCATTTCCCATCGCGAAGAAGAATTCACCAAAGGCTCAGCCTGCCAACCCGGATCGACAATAGGGCGTGAAGCCATCCAGCCGTGTTGCGTCCCACTCACAAAAAAGCGACTTGGGAAATGGAGCTCAGGGGCACTGCACTTCCCAAACCTGCAGAGTTCTAAACGATAACTATCGCCCCCAAATATATTGAGGTCAGGCTACGAAGAGGCGTTGAACGCAAGGCAGAACTGCAGGAAACGGATGTCAACGGGTACATCGGAATGGCCCCCATAGCACATGAAAAGCGCCAGAACGTGGACAATGATGCGGTTGGCCAAAAAGGGCGTATGCGTTTTTTCCTGAATATATTCAGGAAAAAACGCATACGCCCTTTTTGGCCAACCAAGCACCCTGGGAGAGTAAATCAGCACTACAAAGAAATCTCTCGCCCCACCCAGGGGCAAAAGGGCCAGGCGAAAAAAGTCTAAAAACCAGAAAGGCAGGGCAGGCCACGGAGTCAAGGGAGCCTTGTTAAGCTGATGGGCGGGATGTCAATGGCCAACAGCCAATCTTCACAAGTGTATCCTCTTTCCCAAAACATGTAAAACACAGAACCACAGAGCATAGGGCACTTCCACACATGGGCGTTGACCTTGGGAAAATGAAAATATCAACCACACACAGGGACCCCATGGTTGC
Source organism: Kogia breviceps (assembly GCF_026419965.1). Taxonomy (NCBI): domain Eukaryota; kingdom Metazoa; phylum Chordata; class Mammalia; order Artiodactyla; family Physeteridae; genus Kogia; species Kogia breviceps. The sequence continues at coordinate 46,472,996 of NC_081315.1, forward strand.
GGGCTGCTGTCTTGACATGAACCTCGACTCCGGTACACGTTTCATATCCCAGGAAAGAGCCAAGTGGACAAAGACAAGTGGACAAGTGGACAAAGACAAGTGGACAAGCGGACAAGTGGTGCTACGTAGGTCCAATGGAGAGTCACTCAGCCATGAAATCCACGTCATGAGGCTGGTAGCAGCATCCTGAGTGGATTTAGGTACGATCATCCTCAGTGAAATAAGTCCCACAAAAAAAGAAACTTATGATATCACTTATCGAGGGAATGTAAAAATCGCTCCCCATGAACTGAATCCCCAAACAGAACAGAGTCACGCTTTTAGAAAACACACTTATGCCTGCTTCAGGGGAAAGGTGAGGTGGGGTGACGCATAAAACTCGAGTTTGAAATGAGCACAGATACTCTTCCGAAAACCGAATATGGAATGGACACGACCTACTCCTTGCTCAATCAACTGGACTCACCAGACCCTGTTCATCGCACAAGTATCTATCCGACTAGTAAGCATCTTAAAAGCTAAGTCTTGAGATCTCTGTGTAAGTGCATCAAGTGTTTGTAAAGCGGCCTAAAAACAGCAGGGAAAATCAGCTCAGACGCTTTCTGAGGATACATTTCCGACACAAAGAGAAAACAAGCAGGGCAAAACAGAGAGAAATTCTTCCAAAAGGCGTTCAGGGACTGGCATGCAACCAGGATTGACCACATCTACAGCCCCTGCGGCAGAAGACATAAGGCTGGACACTCTTGGGGCTGAGACGATTGGTGAGGTTGGGAAAGCAAATGCAGACCCTTGAAAGGAATCCTGCGTGCTCCCCATTCCATGGGTCCCAACTCTCCAGGTTCAACGCAATCTTCCGACAGCGAAAGCACTCATTGCAAACCCAGCGGATGCTACACCGTGGGATCGGGATAGCTTTCTGAAACTCACCTCAGTTTTCATCTCCTGGTGCTCGTGTTCTCCATTCAGGCCCCCTTACGAACAATCTCCCCACTTGGAGACTCAGCGCCTTTGCATGCCTCTTTCGTACCGTCTGCAATTTGTCCGCAGGATGAACTGCAAGAGGGGGAACCAATGAGAGACTCGCTGGAGGTGTGTGGTCGGGCACATGTCACTCTCATTTCACATCGCGAAGAAGAATTCAGCAAAGGCTCAGCCTGCCACCCCGGATCGACAATAGGGCGTGAAGCCATCCAGCCGTGTTGCGTCCCACTCACAAAAAAGCGACTTGGGAAATGGAGCTCAGGGGCACTGCCCTTCCCAAACCTGCAGAGTTCTAAACGATAACTATCGCCCCCAAATATATTGAGGTCAGGCTACAAAGAGGCGTTGAACGCAAGGCAGAACTGCAGGAAACGGATGTCAACGGGTACATCGGAATGGCCCCGATAGCACATGAAAAGCGCCAGAACGTGGATAATGATGCGGTTGGCCAAAAAGGGCGTATGCGTTTTTTCCTGAAAACGCCATACGCCCTTTTTGGCCAACCAAGCAACCTGGGAGAGCAAATCAGCACTACAAAGAAATCTCTCGCCCCCCCCCCGGGGCAAAAGGGCCAGGCGAAAAAAGTCTAAAAACCAGAAAGGCAGGGCAGGCCACGGAGTCAAGGGAGCCTTGTTAAGCTGATGGGCGGGATGTCAATGGCCAACAGCCAATCTTCACAAGTGTATCCTCTTTCCCAAAACATGTAAAACACAGAACCACAGAGCATAGGGCACTTCCACACATGGGCGTTGACCTTGGGAAAATGAAAAAATCAACCACACACAGGGACCCCATGGTTGAGGGCTGCTGTCTTGACATGAACCTCGACTCTGGTACACGTTTCATATCCCAGGCAAGAGCCAAGTGGACAAAGACAAGTGGGCAAGTGGACAAAGACAAGTGGACAAGTGGACAAGTGGTGCTACGTAGGTCCAATGGAGTGTCACTCAGCCATGAAATCCACGTCATGAGGCTGGTAGCAGCATCCTGAGTGGATTTAGGTACGATCATCCTCAGTGAAATAAGTCGCAGAAAAAAAGAAACTTATGATATCACTTATCGAGGGAATGTAAAAATCGCTCCCCATGAACTGAATCCCCAAACAGAACAGAGTCACGCTTTTAGAAAACACACTTATGCCTGCTTTAGGGGAAAGGTGAGGTGGGTGACGCATAAAACTCGAGTTTGAAATGAGCACAGATACTCTTCCGAAAACCGAATACGGAATGGACACGACCTACTCCTTGCTCAATCAACTGGACTCACCAGACCCTGTTCATCGCAAAAGTATCTATCCGACTAGTAAGCATCTTAAAAGCTAAGTCTTGATATCTCTGTGTAAGTGCATCAAGTGTGTGCAAAGCGGCCTAAAAACAGCAGGGAAAATCAGCTCAGACCCATTCTGAGGATACATTTCCAACACAAAGAAGAAACAAGCAGGGGAAAACAGAGAGAAATTCTTGCAAAATGCGTTCAGGGACTGGCATGCAACCAGGATTGACCACATCTACAGCCCCAGCGGCAGAAGACATAAGGCTGGACACTCTTGGGGCTGAGACGATTGGTGAGGTTGGGAAAGCAAATGCAGACCCTTGAAAGGAATCCTGCGTGCTCCCCATTCCATGGGTCCCAACTCTCCAGGTTCAACGCAATCTTCCGACAGCGAAAAAACTCATTGGAAACCCAGCGGATGCTACACCGTGGGATCGGGAAAGCTTTCTGAAACTCACCTCAGTTTTCATCTCCTGGTGCTCGTGTTCTCCATTCAGGCCCCCTTACTAACAATCTCCCCACTTGGAGACTCAGCGCCTTTGCATGCCTCTTTCGAACCGTCTGCAATTTGTCCGCAGGATGAACTGCAAGAGGGGGAACCAATGAGAGACTCGCTGGAGGTGTTTGGTCGGGCACATGTCACTCTCATTTCCCATCGCGAAGAAGAATTCACCAAAGGCTCAGCCTGCCAACCCGGATCGACAATAGGGCGTGAAGCCATCCAGCCGTGTTGCGTCCCACTCACAAAAAAGCGACTTGGGAAATGGAGCTCAGGGGCACTGCACTTCCCAAACCTGCAGAGTTCTAAACGATAACTATCGCCCCAAAATATATTGAGGTCAGGCTACGAAGAGGCGTTGAACGCAAGGCAGAACTGCAGGAAACGGATGTCAACGGGTACATCGGAATGGCCCGGATAGCACATGAAAAGCGCCAGAACGTGGACAATGATGCGGTTGGCCAAAAAGGGCGTATGCGTTTTTTCCTGAATATATTCAGGAAAAAACGCATACGCCCTTTTTGGCCAACCAAGCAACCTCGGAGAGCAAATCAGCACTACAAAGAAATCTCTCGCCCCGCCCCCCCGGGGCAAAAGGGCCAGGCGAAAAAAGTCTAAAAACCAGAAAGGCAGGGCAGGCCACGGAGTCAAGGGAGCCTTGTTAAGCTGATGGGCGGGATGTCAATGGCCAACAGCAAACCTTCACATGTGTATCCTCTTTCCCAAAACATGTAAAACACAGAACCACAGAGCATAGGGCACTTCCACACATGGGCGTTGACCTTGGGAAAATGAAAAAATCAACCAGACACAGGGACCCCAAAGTTGAGGGCTGCTGTCTTGACATGAACCTCGACTCCGGTACACGTTTCATATCCCAGGAAAGAGCCAAGTGGACAAACACAAGTGGACAAGTGGACAAAGACAAGTGGACAAGTGGACAAGTGGTGCTACGTAGGTCCAATGGAGTGTCACTCAGCCATGAAATCCACGTCATGAGGCTGGTAGCAGCATCCTGATTGGATTTAGGTACGATCATCCTCAGTGAAATAAGTCCCACAAAAAAAGAAACTTATGATATCACTTATCGAGGGAATGTAAAAATCGCTCCCCATGAACTGAATCCCCAAACAGAACAGAGTCACGCTTTTAGAAAACACACTTATGCCTGCTTCAGAGGAAAGGTGAGGTGGGGTGACGCATAAAACTCGAGTTTGAAATGAGCACAGATACTCTTCCGAAAACCGAATATGGAATGGACACGACCTACTCCTTGCTCAATCAACTGGACTCACCAGACCCTGTTCATCGCCCAAGTATCTATCCGACTAGTAAGCATCTTAAAAGCTAAGTCTTGATATCTCTGTGTAAGTGCATCAAGTGTGTGTAAACCGGCCTAAAAACAGCAGGGAAAATCAGCTCAGACGCATTCTGAGGATACATTTCCGACACAAAGAAGAAACAAGCAGGGCAAAACAGAGAGAAATTCTTCCAAAATGCGTTCAGGGACTGGCATGCAACCAGGATTGACCACATCTACAGCCCCAGCGGCAGAAGACATAAGGCTGGACACTCTTGGGGCTGAGATGATTGGTGAGGTTGGGAAAGCAAATGCAGACCCTTGAAAGGAATCCTGCGTGCTCCCCATTCCATGGGTCCCAACTCTCCAGGTTCAACGCAACCTTCCGACAGCGAAAGCACTCATTGAAACCCAGCGGATGCTACACCGTGGGATCGGGATAGCTTTCTGAAACTCACCTCAGTTTTCATCTCCTGGTGCTCGTGTTCTCCATTCAGGCCCCCTTACGAACAATCTCCCCACTTGGAGACTCAGCGCCTTTGCATGCCTCTTTCGTACCGTCTGCAATTTGTCCGCAGGATGAACTGCAAGAGGGGGAACCAATGAGAGACTCGCTGGAGGTGTGTGGTCGGGCACATGTCACTCTCATTTCACATCGCGAAGAAGAATTCAGCAAAGGCTCAGCCTGCCACCCCGGATCGACAATAGGGCGTGAAGCCATCCAGCCGTGTTGCGTCCCACTCACAAAAAAGCGACTTGGGAAATGGAGCTCAGGGGCACTGCCCTTCCCAAACCTGCAGAGTTCTAAACGATAACTATCGCCCCCAAATATATTGAGGTCAGGCTACAAAGAGGCGTTGAACGCAAGGCAGAACTGCAGGAAACGGATGTCAACGGGTACATCGGAATGGCCCCGATAGCACATGAAAAGCGCCAGAACGTGGATAATGATGCGGTTGGCCAAAAAGGGCGTATGCGTTTTTTCCTGAAAACGCCATACGCCCTTTTTGGCCAACCAAGCAACCTGGGAGAGCAAATCAGCACTACAAAGAAATCTCTCGCCCCCCCCCGGGGGCAAAAGGGCCAGGCGAAAAAAGTCTAAAAACCAGAAAGGCAGGGCAGGCCACGGAGTCAAGGGAGCCTTGTTAAGCTGATGGGCGGGATGTCAATGGCCAACAGCCAATCTTCACAAGTGTATCCTCTTTCCCAAAACATGTAAAACACAGAACCACAGAGCATAGGGCACTTCCACACATGGGCGTTGACCTTGGGAAAATGAAAAAATCAACCACACACAGGGACCCCATGGTTGAGGGCTGCTGTCTTGACATGAACCTCGACTCTGGTACACGTTTCATATCCCAGGCAAGAGCCAAGTGGACAAAGACAAGTGGGCAAGTGGACAAAGACAAGTGGACAAGTGGACAAGTGGTGCTACGTAGGTCCAATGGAGTGTCACTCAGCCATGAAATCCACGTCATGAGGCTGGTAGCAGCATCCTGAGTGGATTTAGGTACGATCATCCTCAGTGAAATAAGTCGCAGAAAAAAAGAAACTTATGATATCACTTATCGAGGGAATGTAAAAATCGCTCCCCATGAACTGAATCCCCAAACAGAACAGAGTCACGCTTTTAGAAAACACACTTATGCCTGCTTTAGGGGAAAGGTGAGGTGGGTGACGCATAAAACTCGAGTTTGAAATGAGCACAGATACTCTTCCGAAAACCGAATACGGAATGGACACGACCTACTCCTTGCTCAATCAACTGGACTCACCAGACCCTGTTCATCGCAAAAGTATCTATCCGACTAGTAAGCATCTTAAAAGCTAAGTCTTGATATCTCTGTGTAAGTGCATCAAGTGTGTGCAAAGCGGCCTAAAAACAGCAGGGCAAATCAGCTCAGACCCATTCTGAGGATACATTTCCAACACAAAGAAGAAACAAGCAGGGGAAAACAGAGAGAAATTCTTGCAAAATGCGTTCAGGGACTGGCATGCAACCAGGATTGACCACATCTACAGCCCCAGCGGCAGAAGACATAAGGCTGGACACTCTTGGGGCTGAGACGATTGGTGAGGTTGGGAAAGCAAATGCAGACCCTTGAAAGGAATCCTGCGTGCTCCCCATTCCATGGGTCCCAACTCTCCAGGTTCAACGCAATCTTCCGACAGCGAAAAAACTCATTGGAAACCCAGCGGATGCTACACCGTGGGATCGGGAAAGCTTTCTGAAACTCACCTCAGTTTTCATCTCCTGGTGCTCGTGTTCTCCATTCAGGCCCCCTTACTAACAATCTCCCCACTTGGAGACTCAGCGCCTTTGCATGCCTCTTTCGAACCGTCTGCAATTTGTCCGCAGGATGAACTGCAAGAGGGGGAACCAATGAGAGACTCGCTGGAGGTGTTTGGTCGGGCACATGTCACTCTCATTTCCCATCGCGAAGAAGAATTCACCAAAGGCTCAGCCTGCCAACCCGGATCGACAATAGGGCGTGAAGCCATCCAGCCGTGTTGCGTCCCACTCACAAAAAAGCGACTTGGGAAATGGAGCTCAGGGGCACTGCACTTCCCAAACCTGCAGAGTTCTAAACGATAACTATCGCCCCAAAATATATTGAGGTCAGGCTACGAAGAGGCGTTGAACGCAAGGCAGAACTGCAGGAAACGGATGTCAACGGGTACATCGGAATGGCCCGGATAGCACATGAAAAGCGCCAGAACGTGGACAATGATGCGGTTGGCCAAAAAGGGCGTATGCGTTTTTTCCTGAATATATTCAGGAAAAAACGCATACGCCCTTTTTGGCCAACCAAGCAACCTCGGAGAGCAAATCAGCACTACAAAGAAATCTCTCGCCCCGCCCCCCCGGGGCAAAAGGGCCAGGCGAAAAAAGTCTAAAAACCAGAAAGGCAGGGCAGGCCACGGAGTCAAGGGAGCCTTGTTAAGCTGATGGGCGGGATGTCAATGGCCAACAGCAAACCTTCACATGTGTATCCTCTTTCCCAAAACATGTAAAACACAGAACCACAGAGCATAGGGCACTTCCACACATGGGCGTTGACCTTGGGAAAATGAAAAAATCAACCAGACACAGGGACCCCAAAGTTGAGGGCTGCTGTCTTGACATGAACCTCGACTCCGGTACACGTTTCATATCCCAGGAAAGAGCCAAGTGGACAAACACAAGTGGACAAGTGGACAAAGACAAGTGGACAAGTGGACAAGTGGTGCTACGTAGGTCCAATGGAGTGTCACTCAGCCATGAAATCCACGTCATGAGGCTGGTAGCAGCATCCTGATTGGATTTAGGTACGATCATCCTCAGTGAAATAAGTCCCACAAAAAAAGAAACTTATGATATCACTTATCGAGGGAATGTAAAAATCGCTCCCCATGAACTGAATCCCCAAACAGAACAGAGTCACGCTTTTAGAAAACACACTTATGCCTGCTTCAGAGGAAAGGTGAGGTGGGGTGACGCATAAAACTCGAGTTTGAAATGAGCACAGATACTCTTCCGAAAACCGAATATGGAATGGACACGACCTACTCCTTGCTCAATCAACTGGACTCACCAGACCCTGTTCATCGCCCAAGTATCTATCCGACTAGTAAGCATCTTAAAAGCTAAGTCTTGATATCTCTGTGTAAGTGCATCAAGTGTGTGTAAACCGGCCTAAAAACAGCAGGGAAAATCAGCTCAGACGCATTCTGAGGATACATTTCCGACACAAAGAAGAAACAAGCAGGGCAAAACAGAGAGAAATTCTTCCAAAATGCGTTCAGGGACTGGCATGCAACCAGGATTGACCACATCTACAGCCCCAGCGGCAGAAGACATAAGGCTGGACACTCTTGGGGCTGAGATGATTGGTGAGGTTGGGAAAGCAAATGCAGACCCTTGAAAGGAATCCTGCGTGCTCCCCATTCCATGGGTCCCAACTCTCCAGGTTCAACGCAACCTTCCGACAGCGAAAGCACTCATTGAAACCCAGCGGATGCTACACCGTGGGATCGGGATAGCTTTCTGAAACTCACCTCAGTTTTCATCTCCTGGTGCTCGTGTTCTCCATTCAGGCCCCCTTACGAACAATCTCCCCACTTGGAGACTCAGCGCCTTTGCATGCCTCTTTCGTACCGTCTGCAATTTGTCCGCAGGATGAACTGCAAGAGGGGGAACCAATGAGAGACTCGCTGGAGGTGTGTGGTCGGGCACATGTCACTCTCATTTCACATCGCGAAGAAGAATTCAGCAAAGGCTCAGCCTGCCACCCCGGATCGACAATAGGGCGTGAAGCCATCCAGCCGTGTTGCGTCCCACTCACAAAAAAGCGACTTGGGAAATGGAGCTCAGGGGCACTGCCCTTCCCAAACCTGCAGAGTTCTAAACGATAACTATCGCCCCCAAATATATTGAGGTCAGGCTACAAAGAGGCGTTGAACGCAAGGCAGAACTGCAGGAAACGGATGTCAACGGGTACATCGGAATGGCCCCGATAGCACATGAAAAGCGCCAGAACGTGGATAATGATGCGGTTGGCCAAAAAGGGCGTATGCGTTTTTTCCTGAAAACGCCATACGCCCTTTTTGGCCAACTAAGCAACCTGGGAGAGCAAATCAGCACTACAAAGAAATCTCTCGCCCCCCCCCGGGGGCAAAAGGGCCAGGCGAAAAAAGTCTAAAAACCAGAAAGGCAGGGCAGGCCACGGAGTCAAGGGAGCCTTGTTAAGCTGATGGGCGGGATGTCAATGGCCAACAGCCAATCTTCACAAGTGTATCCTCTTTCCCAAAACATGTAAAACACAGAACCACAGAGCATAGGGCACTTCCACACATGGGCGTTGACCTTGGGAAAATGAAAAAATCAACCACACACAGGGACCCCATGGTTGAGGGCTGCTGTCTTGACATGAACCTCGACTCTGGTACACGTTTCATATCCCAGGCAAGAGCCAAGTGGACAAAGACAAGTGGGCAAGTGGACAAAGACAAGTGGACAAGTGGACAAGTGGTGCTACGTAGGTCCAATGGAGTGTCACTCAGCCATGAAATCCACGTCATGAGGCTGGTAGCAGCATCCTGAGTGGATTTAGGTACGATCATCCTCAGTGAAATAAGTCGCAGAAAAAAAGAAACTTATGATATCACTTATCGAGGGAATGTAAAAATCGCTCCCCATGAACTGAATCCCCAAACAGAACAGAGTCACGCTTTTAGAAAACACACTTATGCCTGCTTTAGGGGAAAGGTGAGGTGGGTGACGCATAAAACTCGAGTTTGAAATGAGCACAGATACTCTTCCGAAAACCGAATACGGAATGGACACGACCTACTCCTTGCTCAATCAACTGGACTCACCAGACCCTGTTCATCGCAAAAGTATCTATCCGACTAGTAAGCATCTTAAAAGCTAAGTCTTGATATCTCTGTGTAAGTGCATCAAGTGTGTGCAAAGCGGCCTAAAAACAGCAGGGAAAATCAGCTCAGACCCATTCTGAGGATACATTTCCAACACAAAGAAGAAACAAGCAGGGGAAAACAGAGAGAAATTCTTGCAAAATGCGTTCAGGGACTGGCATGCAACCAGGATTGACCACATCTACAGCCCCAGCGGCAGAAGACATAAGGCTGGACACTCTTGGGGCTGAGACGATTGGTGAGGTTGGGAAAGCAAATGCAGACCCTTGAAAGGAATCCTGCGTGCTCCCCATTCCATGGGTCCCAACTCTCCAGGTTCAACGCAATCTTCCGACAGCGAAAAAACTCATTGGAAACCCAGCGGATGCTACACCGTGGGATCGGGAAAGCTTTCTGAAACTCACCTCAGTTTTCATCTCCTGGTGCTCGTGTTCTCCATTCAGGCCCCCTTACTAACAATCTCCCCACTTGGAGACTCAGCGCCTTTGCATGCCTCTTTCGAACCGTCTGCAATTTGTCCGCAGGATGAACTGCAAGAGGGGGAACCAATGAGAGACTCGCTGGAGGTGTTTGGTCGGGCACATGTCACTCTCATTTCCCATCGCGAAGAAGAATTCACCAAAGGCTCAGCCTGCCAACCCGGATCGACAATAGGGCGTGAAGCCATCCAGCCGTGTTGCGTCCCACTCACAAAAAAGCGACTTGGGAAATGGAGCTCAGGGGCACTGCACTTCCCAAACCTGCAGAGTTCTAAACGATAACTATCGCCCCAAAATATATTGAGGTCAGGCTACGAAGAGGCGTTGAACGCAAGGCAGAACTGCAGGAAACGGATGTCAACGGGTACATCGGAATGGCCCGGATAGCACATGAAAAGCGCCAGAACGTGGACAATGATGCGGTTGGCCAAAAAGGGCGTATGCGTTTTTTCCTGAATATATTCAGGAAAAAACGCATACGCCCTTTTTGGCCAACCAAGCAACCTCGGAGAGCAAATCAGCACTACAAAGAAATCTCTCGCCCCGCCCCCCCGGGGCAAAAGGGCCAGGCGAAAAAAGTCTAAAAACCAGAAAGGCAGGGCAGGCCACGGAGTCAAGGGAGCCTTGTTAAGCTGATGGGCGGGATGTCAATGGCCAACAGCAAACCTTCACATGTGTATCCTCTTTCCCAAAACATGTAAAACACAGAACCACAGAGCATAGGGCACTTCCACACATGGGCGTTGACCTTGGGAAAATGAAAAAATCAACCAGACACAGGGACCCCAAAGTTGAGGGCTGCTGTCTTGACATGAACCTCGACTCCGGTACACGTTTCATATCCCAGGAAAGAGCCAAGTGGACAAACACAAGTGGACAAGTGGACAAAGACAAGTGGACAAGTGGACAAGTGGTGCTACGTAGGTCCAATGGAGTGTCACTCAGCCATGAAATCCACGTCATGAGGCTGGTAGCAGCATCCTGATTGGATTTAGGTACGATCATCCTCAGTGAAATAAGTCCCACAAAAAAAGAAACTTATGATATCACTTATCGAGGGAATGTAAAAATCGCTCCCCATGAACTGAATCCCCAAACAGAACAGAGTCACGCTTTTAGAAAACACACTTATGCCTGCTTCAGAGGAAAGGTGAGGTGGGGTGACGCATAAAACTCGAGTTTGAAATGAGCACAGATACTCTTCCGAAAACCGAATATGGAATGGACACGACCTACTCCTTGCTCAATCAACTGGACTCACCAGACCCTGTTCATCGCCCAAGTATCTATCCGACTAGTAAGCATCTTAAAAGCTAAGTCTTGATATCTCTGTGTAAGTGCATCAAGTGTGTGTAAACCGGCCTAAAAACAGCAGGGAAAATCAGCTCAGACGCATTCTGAGGATACATTTCCGACACAAAGAAGAAACAAGCAGGGCAAAACAGAGAGAAATTCTTCCAAAATGCGTTCAGGGACTGGCATGCAACCAGGATTGACCACATCTACAGCCCCAGCGGCAGAAGACATAAGGCTGGACACTCTTGGGGCTGAGATGATTGGTGAGGTTGGGAAAGCAAATGCAGACCCTTGAAAGGAATCCTGCGTGCTCCCCATTCCATGGGTCCCAACTCTCCAGGTTCAACGCAACCTTCCGACAGCGAAAGCACTCATTGAAACCCAGCGGATGCTACACCGTGGGATCGGGAAAGCTTTCTGAAACTCACCTCAGTTTTCATCTCCTGGTGCTCGTGTTCTCCATTCAGGCCCCCTTACTAAGAATCTCCCCACTTGGAGACTCAGCGCCTTTCCATGCCTCTTTCGAACCGTCTGCAATTTGTCCGCAGGATGAACTGCAAGAGGGGGAACCAATGAGAGACTCGCTGGAGGTGTTTGGTCGGGCACATGTCACTCTCATTTCCCATCGCGAAGAAGAATTCACCAAAGGCTCAGCCTGCCAACCTGGATCGACAATAGGGCGTGAAGCCATCCAGCCGTGTTGCGTCCCACTCACAAAAAAGCGACTTGGGAAATGGAGCTCAGGGGCACTGCCCTTCCCAAACCTGCAGAGTTCTAAACGATAACTATCGCCCCCAAATATATTGAGGTCAGGCTACGAACAGGCGCTGAACGCAAGGCAGAACTGCAGGAAACGGATGTCAACGGGTACATCGGAATGGCCCCCATAGCACATGAAAAGCGCCAGAACGTGGACAATGATGCGGTTGGCCAAAAAGGGCGTATGCGTTTTTTCCTGAATATATTCAGGAAAAAACGCATACGCCCTTTTTGGCCAACCAAGCAACCTCGGAGAGCAAATCAGCACTACAAAGAAATCTCTCGCCCCCCCCGGGGCAAAAGGGCCAGGCGAAAAAAGTCTAAAAACCAGAAAGGCAGGGCAGGCCACGGAGTCAAGGGAGCCTGGTTAAGCTGATGGGCGGGATGTCAATGGCCAACAGCCAATCTTCACAAGTGTATCCTCTTTCCCAAAACATGTAAAACACAGAACCACAGAGCATAGGGCACTTCCACACATGGGCGTTGACCTTGGGAAAATGAAAAAATCAACCACACACAGGGACCCCAAAGTTGAGGGCTGCTGTCTTGACATGAACCTCGACTCCAGTACACATTTCATATCCGAGGAAAGAGCCAAGTGGACAAACACAAGTGGACAAGTGGACAAAGACAAGTGGACAAGTGGTGCTACGTAGGTCCAATGGAGTGTCACTCAGCCATGAAATCCACGTCATGAGGCTGGTAGCAGCATCCTGAGTGGATTTAGGTACGATCATCCTCAGTGAAATAAGTCCCACAAAAAAAGAAACTTATGATATCACTTATCGAGGGAATGTAAAAATCGCTCCCCATGAACTGAATCCCCAAACAGAACAGAGTCACGCTTTTAGAAAACACACTTATGCCTGCTTCAGTGGAAAGGTGAGGTGGGGTGACGCATAAAACTCGAGTTTGAAATGAGCACAGATACTCTTCCGAAAACCGAATATGGAATGGACACGACCTACACCTTGCTCAATCAACTGGACTCACCAGACCCTGTTCATCGCACAAGTATCTATCCAACTAGTAAGCATCTTAAAAGCTAAGTCTTGAGATCTCTGTGTAAGTGCATCAAGTGTGTGTAAACCGGCCTAAAAACAGCAGGGAAAATCAGCTCAGACCCATTCTCAGGATACATTTCCAACACAAAGAAGAAACAAGCAGGGCAAAACAGAGAGAAATTCTTCCAAAATGCGTTCAGGGACTGGCATGCAACCAGGATTGACCACATCTACAGCCCCAGCGGCAGAAGACATAAGGCTGGACACTCTTGGGGCTGAGACGATTGGTGAGGTTGGGAAAGCAAATGCAGACCGTTGAAAGGAATCCTGCGTGCTCCCCATTCCATGGGTCCCAACTCTCCAGGTTCAACGCAATCTTCCGACAGCGAAAGCACTCATTGGAAACCCAGCGGATGCTACACCGTGGGATCGGGAAAGCTTTATGAAACTCACCTCAGTTTTCATCTCCTGGTGCTCCTGTTCTCCATTCAGGCCCCCTTACTAACAATCTCCCCACTTGGAGACTCAGCGCCTTTGCATGCCTCTTTCGTACCGTCTGCAATTTGTCCGCAGGATGAACTGCAAGAGGGGGAACCAATGAGAGACTCGCTGGAGGTGTGTGGTCGGGCACATGTCACTCTCATTTCACATCGCGAAGAAGAATTCACCAAAGGCTCAGCCTGCCACCCCGGATCGACAATAGGGCGTGAAGCCATCCAGCCGTGTTGCGTCCCACTCACAAAAAAGCGACTTGGGAAATGGAGCTCAGGGGCACTGCCCTTCCCAAACCTGCAGAGTTCTAAACGATAACTATCGCCCCAAAATATATTGAGGTCAGGCTACGAAGAGGCGTTGAACGCAAGGCAGAACTGCAGGAAACGGATGTCAACGGGTACATCGGAATGGCCCCCATAGCACATGAAAAGCGCCAGAACGTGGACAATGATGCGGTTGGCCAAAAAGGGCGTATGCGATTTTTCCTGAATATATTCAGGAAAAAACGCATACGCCCTTTTTGGCCAACCAAGCAACCTGGGAGAGCAAATCAGCACGACAAAGAAATCTCTCGCCCCCCCCCCCCCCCGGGGGGCAAAAGGGCCAGGCGAAAAAAGTCTAAAAACCAGAAAGGCAGGGCAGGCCAGGGAGTCAAGGGAGCCTTGTTCAGCTGATCGGCGGGATGTCAATGGCCAACAGCCAATCTTCACAAGTGTATCCTCTTTCCCAAAACATGTAAAACACAGAACCACAGAGCATAGGGCACTTCCACACATGGGCGTTGACCTTGGGAAAATGAAAAAATCAACCAGACACAGGGACCACAAAGTTGAGGGCTGCTGTCTTGACATGAACCTCGACTCCGGTACACGTTTCATATCCCAGGAAAGAGCCAAGTGGACAAACACAAGTGGACAAGTGGACAAAGACAAGTGGACAAGTGGACAAGTGGTGCTACGTAGGTCCAATGGAGTGTCACTCCGCCATGAAATCCACGTCATGAGGCTGGTAGCAGCATCCTGAGTGGATTTAGGTACGATCATCCTCAGTGAAATAAGTCCCATAAAAAAAGAAACTTATGATATCACTTATCGAGGGAATGTAAAAATCGCTCCCCATGAACTGAATCCCCAAACAGAACAGAGTCACGCTTTTAGAAAACACACTTATGCCTGCTTCAGGGGAAAGGTGAGGTGGGGTGACGCATAAAACTCGAGTTTGAAATGAGCACAGATACTCTTCCGAAAACCGAATATGGAATGGACACGACCTACTCCTTGCTCAATCAACTGGACTCACCAGACCCTGTTCATCGCACAAGTATCTATTCGACTAGTAAGCATCTTAAAAGCTAAGTCTTGAGATCTCTGTGTAAGTGCATCAAGTGTTTGTAAAGCGGCCTAAAAACAGCAGGGAAAATCAGCTCAGACCCATTCTGAGGATACATTTCCAACACAAAGAAGAAAGAAGCAGGGCAAAACAGAGAGAAATTCTTCCAAAATGCGTTCAGGGAGTGGCATGCAACCAGGATTGACCACATCTACAGCCCCAGCGGCAGAAGACATAAGGCTGGACACTCTTGGGGCTGAGACGATTGGTGAGGTTGGGAAAGCAAATGCAGACCCTTGAAAGGAATCCTGCGTGCTCCCCATTCCATGGGTCCCAACTCTCCAGGTTCAACGCAATCTTCCGACAGCGAAAGCACTCATTGGAAACCCAGCGGATGCTACACCGTGGGATCGGGAAAGCTTTCTGAAACTCACCTCAGTTTTCATCTCCTGGTGCTCGTGTTCTCCATTCAGGCCCCCTTACTAACAATCTCCCCACTTGGAGACTCAGCGCCTTTCCATGCCTCTTTCGAACCGTCTGCAATTTGTCCGCAGGATGAACTGCAAGAGGGGGAACCAATGAGAGACTCGCTGGAGGTGTTTGGTCGGGCACATGTCACTCTCATTTCCCATCGCGAAGAAGAATTCACCAAAGGCTCAGCCTGCCAACCTGGATCGACAATAGGGCGTGAAGCCATCCAGCCGTGTTGCGTCCCACTCACAAAAAAGCGACTTGGGAAATGGAGCTCAGGGGCACTGCCCTTCCCAAACCTGCAGAGTTCTAAACGATAACTATCGCCCCCAAATATATTGAGGTCAGGCTACGAACAGGCGCTGAACGCAAGGCAGAACTGCAGGAAACGGATGTCAACGGGTACATCGGAATGGCCCCCATAGCACATGAAAAGCGCCAGAACGTGGACAATGATGCGGTTGGCCAAAAAGGGCGTATGCGTTTTTTCCTGAATATATTCAGGAAAAAACGCATACGCCCTTTTTGGCCAACCAAGCAACCTCGGAGAGCAAATCAGCACTACAAAGAAATCTCTCGCCCCCCCCGGGGCAAAAGGGCCAGGCGAAAAAAGTCTAAAAACCAGAAAGGCAGGGCAGGCCACGGAGTCAAGGGAGCCTGGTTAAGCTGATGGGCGGGATGTCAATGGCCAACAGCCAATCTTCACAAGTGTATCCTCTTTCCCAAAACATGTAAAACACAGAACCACAGAGCATAGGGCACTTCCACACATGGGCGTTGACCTTGGGAAAATGAAAAAATCAACCAGACACAGGGACCCCATGGTTGAGGGCTGCTGTCTTGACATGAACCTCGACTCCAGTACACATTTCATATCCGAGGAAAGAGCCAAGTGGACAAACACAAGTGGACAAGTGGACAAAGACAAGTGGACAAGTGGTGCTACGTAGGTCCAATGGAGTGTCACTCAGCCATGAAATCCACGTCATGAGGCTGGTAGCAGCATCCTGAGTGGATTTAGGTACGATCATCCTCAGTGAAATAAGTCCCACAAAAAAAGAAACTTATGATATCACTTATCAAGGGAATGTAAAAATCGCTCCCCATGAACTGAATCCCCAAACAGAACAGAGTCACGCTTTTAGAAAACACACTTATGCCTGCTTCAGGGGAAAGGTGAGGTGGGGTGACGCATAAAACTCGAGTTTGAAATGAGCACAGATACCCTTCAGAAAACCGAATATGGAATGGACACGACCTACTCCTTGCTCAATCAACTGGACTCACCAGACCCTGTTCATCGCACAAGTATCTATCCGACTAGTAAGCATCTTAAAAGCTAAGTCTTGATATCTCTGTGTAAGTGCATCAAGTGTGTGTAAACCGGCCTAAAAACAGCAGGGAAAATCAGCTCAGACGCATTCTGAGGATACATTTCCGACACAAAGAAGAAACAAGCAGGGCAAAACAGAGAGAAATTCTTCCAAAATGCGTTCAGGGACTGGCATGCAACCAGGATTGACCACATCTACAGCCCCAGCGGCAGAAGACATAAGGCTGGACACTCTTGGGGCTGAGACGATTGGTGAGTTTGGGAAAGCAAATGCAGACCCATGAAAGGAATCCTGCGTGCTCCCCATTCCATGGGTCCCAACTCTCCAGGTTCAACGCAATCTTCCGACAGCGAAAGCACTCATTGGAAACCCAGCGGATGCTACACCGTGGGATCGGGAAAGCTTTCTGAAACTCACCTCAGTTTTCATCTCCTGGTGCTCGTGTTCTCCATTCAGGCCCCCTTACTAACAATCTCCCCACTTGGAGACTCAGCGCCTTTCCATGCCTCTTTCGTACCGTCTGCAATTTGTCCGCAGGATGAACTGGAAGAGGGGGAACCAATGAGAGACTCGCTGGAGGTGTGTGGTCGGGCACATGTCACTCTCATTTCCCATCGCGAAGAAGAATTCACCAAAGGCTCAGCCTGCCACCCCGGATCGACAATAGGGCGTGAAGCCATCCAGCCGTGTTGCGTCCCAGTCACAAAAAAGCGACTTGCGAAATGGAGCTCAGGGGCACTGCCCTTCCCAAACCTGCAGAGTTCTAAACGATAACTATCGCCCCCAAATATATTGAGGTCAGGCTACGAAGAGGCGTTGAACGCAAGGCAGAACTGCAGGAAACGGATGTCAACGGGTACATCGGAATGGCCCGGATAGCACATGAAAAGCGCCAGAACGTGGACAATGATGCGGTTGGCCAAAAAGGGCGTATGCGTTTTTTCCTGAATATATTCAGGAAAAAACGCATACGCCCTTTTTGGCCAACCAAGCAACCTCGGAGAGCAAATCAGCACTACAAAGAAATCTCTCGCCCCCCCCCTCCCCGGGGCAAAAGATCCAGGCGAAAAAAGTCTAAAAACCAGAAAGGCAGGGCAGGCCACGGAGTCAAGGGAGCCTTGTTAAGCTGATGGGCGGGATGTCAATGGCCAACAGCCAATCTTCACAAGTGTATCCTCTTTCCCAAAACATGTAAAACACAGAACCACAGAGCATAGGGCAGTTCCACACATGGGCGTTGACCTTGGGAAAATGAAAAAATCAACCAGACACAGGGACCCCAAAGTTGAGGGCTGCTGTCTTGACATGAACCTCGACTCCGGTACACGTTTCATATCCCAGGAAAGAGCCAAGTGGACAAACACAAGTGGACAAGTGGACAAAGACAAGTGGACAAGTGGACAAGTGGTGCTACGTAGGTCCAATGGAGTGTCACTCCGCCATAAAATCCACGTCATGAGGCTGGTAGCAGCATCCTGAGTGGATTTAGGTACGATCATCCTCAGTGAAATAAGTCCCACAAAAAAAGAAACTTATGATATCACTTATCGAGGGAATGTAAAAATCGCTCCCCATGAACTGAATCCCCAAACAGAACAGAGTCACGCTTTTCGAAAACACACTTATGCCTGCTTCAGGGGAAAGGTGAGGTGGGGTGACGCATAAAACTCGAGTTTGAAATGAGCACAGATACTCTTACGAAAACCGAATATGGAATGGACACGACCTACTCCTTACTCAAACAACAGGACTCACCAGACCCTGTTCATCGCACAAGTATCTATCCGACTAGTAAGCATCTTAAAAGCTAAGTCTTGATATCTCTGTGTAAGTGCATCAAGTGTGTGCAAAGCGGCCTAAAAACAGCAGGGAAAATCAGCTCAGACCCATTCTGAGGATACATTTCCAACACAAAGAAGAAACAAGCAGGGCAAAACAGAGAGAAATTCTTCCAAAATGCGTTCAGGGACTGGCATGCAACCAGGATTGACCACATCTACAGCCCCAGCGGCAGAAGACATAAGGCTGGACACTCTTGGGGCTGAGACGATTGGTGAGGTTGGGAAAGCAAATGCAGACCCTTGAAAGGAATCCTGCGTGCTCCCCATTCCATGGGTCCCAACTCTCCAGGTTCAACGCAATCTTCCGACAGCGAAAGCACTCATTGGAAACCCAGCGGATGCTACACCGTGGGATCGGGAAAGCTTTCTGAAACTCACCTCAGTTTTCATCTCCTGGTGCTCGTGTTCTCCATTCAGGCCCCCTTACTAACAATCTCCCCACTTGGAGACTCAGCGCCTTTGCATGCCTCTTTCGTACCGTCTGCAATTTGTCCGCAGGATGAACTGGAAGAGGGGGAACCAATGAGAGACTCGCTGGAGGTGTGTGGTCGGGCACATGTCACTCTCATTTCCCATCGCGAAGAAGAATTCACCAAAGGCTCAGACTGCCACCCCGGATCGACAATAGGGCGTGAAGCCATCCAGCCGTGTTGCGTCCCACTCACAAAAAAGCGACTTGGGAAATGGAGCTCAGGGGCACTGCCCTTCCCAAACCTGCAGAGTTCTAAACGATAACTATCGCCCCCAAATATATTCAGGTCAGGCTACGAAGAGGCGTTGAACGCAAGGCAGAAGTGCAGGAAACGGATGTCAACGGGTACATCGGAATGGCCCCGATAGCACATGAAAAGCGCCAGAACGTGGACAATGATGCGGTTGGCCAAAAAGGGCGTATGCGTTTTTTCCTGAATATATTCAGGAAAAAACGCATACGCCCTTTTTGGCCAACCAAGCAACCTGGGAGAGCAAATCAGCACTACAAAGAAATCTCTCGCCCCCTACCGGGGCAAAAGGGCCAGGCGAAAAAAGTCTAAAAACCAGAAAGGCAGGGCAGGCCACGGAGTCAAGGGAGCCTTGTTAAGCTGATGGGCGGGATGTCAATGGCCAA
This sequence comes from Kogia breviceps, assembly GCF_026419965.1. Classification (NCBI taxonomy): domain Eukaryota; kingdom Metazoa; phylum Chordata; class Mammalia; order Artiodactyla; family Physeteridae; genus Kogia; species Kogia breviceps. Next base: position 46,492,588 of record NC_081315.1, read on the forward strand.
CAGCCAATCTTCACAAGTGTATCCTCTTTCCCAAAATATGTAAAACACAGAACCACAGAGCATAGGGCACTTCCACACATGGGCGTTGACCTTGGGAAAATGAAAAAATCAACCAGACACAGGGACCCCAAAGTTGAGGGCTGCTGTCTTGACATGAACCTCGACTCCAGTACACGTTTCATATCCCAGGAAAGAGCCATGTGGACAAACACAAGTGGACAAGTGGACACAGACAAGTGGACAAGTGGACAAGTGGTGCTACGTAGGTCCAATGGAGTGTCACTCAGCCATGAAATCCACGTCATGAGGCTGGTAGCAGCATCCTGAGTGGATTTAGGTACGATCATCCTCAGTGAAATAAGTCGCACAAAAAAAGAAACGTATGATATCACTTATCGAGGGAATGTAAAAATCGCTCCCCATGAACTGAATCCCCAAACAGAACAGAGTCACGCTTTTAGAAAACACACTTATGCCTGCTTCAGTGGAAAGGTGAGGTGGGGTGACGCATAAAACTCGAGTTTGAAATGAGCACAGATACTCTTCCGAAAACCGAATATGGAATGGACACGACCTACTCCTTGCTCAATCAACTGGACTCACCAGACCCTGTTCATCGCACAAGTATCTATCCGACTAGTAAGCATCTTAAAAGCTAAGTCTTGATATCTCTGTGTAAGTGCATCAAGTGTGTGTAAACCGGCCTAAAAACAGCAGGGAAAATCAGCTCAGATCCATTCTGAGGATACATTTCCAACACAAAGAAGAAACAAGCAGGGCAAAACAGAGAGAAATTCTTCCAAAATGCGTTCAGGGACTGGCATGCAACCAGGATTGACCACATCTACAGCCCCAGCGGCAGAAGACATAAGGCTGGACACTCTTGGGGCTGAGACGATTGGTGAGGTTGGGAAAGCAAATGCAGACCGTTGAAAGGAATCCTGCGTGCTCCCCATTCCATGGGTCCCAACTCTCCAGGTTCAATGCAATCTTCCGACAGCGAAAGCACTCATTGGAAACCCAGCGGATGCTACACCGTGGGATCGGGAAAGCTTTCTGAAACTCACCTCAGTTTTCATCTCCTGGTGCTCGTGTTCTCCATTCAGGCCCCCTTACTAACAATCTCCCCACTTGGAGACTCAGCGCCTTTGCATGCCTCTTTCGTACCGTCTGCAATTTGTCCGCAGGATGAACTGCAAGAGGGGGAACCAATGAGAGACTCGCTGGAGGTGTTTGGTCGGGCACATGTCACTCTCATTTCCCATCGCGAAGAAGAATTCACCAAAGGCTCAGCCTGCCAACCCGGATCGACAAAAGGGCGTGAAGCCATCCAGCCGTGTTGCGTGCCACTCACAAAAAAGCGACTTGGGAAATGGAGCTCAGGGGCACTGCACTTCCCAAACCTGCAGAGTTCTAAACGATAACTATCGCCCCCAAATATATTGAGGTCAGACTACGAAGAGGCGTTGAACGCAAGGCAGAACTGCAGGAAACGGATGTCAACGGGTACATCGGAATGGCCCCGATAGCACATGAAAAGCGCCAGAACGTGGACAATGATGCGGTTGGCCAAAAAGGGCGAATGCGTTTTCTCCTGAATATATTTAGGAAAAAACGCATACGCCCTTTTTGGCCAACCAAGCAACCTCGGAGAGCAAATCAGCACTACAAAGAAATCTCTCGCCCCGCCCCCCCGGGGCAAAAGGGCCAGGCGAAAAAAGTCTAAAAACCAGAAAGGCAGGGCAGGCCACGGAGTCAAGGGAGCCTGGTTAAGCTGATGGGCGGGATGTCAATGGCCAACAGCAAACCTTCACATGTGTATCCTCTTTCCCAAAACATGTAAAACACAGAACCACAGAGCATAGGGCACTTCCACACATGGGCGTTGACCTTGGGAAAATGAAAAAATCAACCAGACACAGGGACCCCAAAGTTGAGGGCTGCTGTCTTGACATGAACCTCGACTCCGGTACACGTTTCATATCCCAGGAAAGAGCCAAGTGGACAAACACAAGTGGACAAGTGGACAAAGACAAGTGGACAAGTGGACAAGTGGTGCTACGTAGGTCCAATGGAGTGTCACTCAGCCATGAAATCCACGTCATGAGGCTGGTAGCAGCATCCTGATTGGATTTAGGTACGATCATCCTCAGTGAAATAAGTCCCAAAAAAAAAGAAACTTATGATATCACTTATCGAGGGAATGTAAAAATCGCTCCCCATGAACTGAATCCCCAAACAGAACAGAGTCACGCTTTTAGAAAACACACTTATGCCTGCTTCAGAGGAAAGGTGAGGTGGGGTGACGCATAAAACTCGAGTTTGAAATGAGCACAGATACTCTTCCGAAAACCGAATATGGAATGGACACGACCTACTCCTTGCTCAATCAACTGGACTCACCAGACCCTGTTCATCGCCCAAGTATCTATCCGACTAGTAAGCATCTTAAAAGCTAAGTCTTGATATCTCTGTGTAAGTGCATCAAGTGTGTGTAAACCGGCCTAAAAACAGCAGGGAAAATCAGCTCAGACGCATTCTGAGGATACATTTCCGACACAAAGAAGAAACAAGCAGGGCAAAACAGAGAGAAATTCTTCCAAAATGCGTTCAGGGACTGGCATGCAACCAGGATTGACCACATCTACAGCCCCAGCGGCAGAAGACATAAGGCTGGACACTCTTGGGGCTGAGATGATTGGTGAGGTTGGGAAAGCAAATGCAGACCCTTGAAAGGAATCCTGCGTGCTCCCCATTCCATGGGTCCCAACTCTCCAGGTTCAACGCAACCTTCCGACAGCGAAAGCACTCATTGAAACCCAGCGGATGCTACACCGTGGGATCGGGAAAGCTTTCTGAAACTCACCTCAGTTTTCATCTCCTGGTGCTCGTGTTCTCCATTCAGGCCCCCTTACTAAGAATCTCCCCACTTGGAGACTCAGCGCCTTTCCATGCCTCTTTCGAACCGTCTGCAATTTGTCCGCAGGATGAACTGCAAGAGGGGGAACCAATGAGAGACTCGCTGGAGGTGTTTGGTCGGGCACATGTCACTCTCATTTCCCATCGCGAAGAAGAATTCACCAAAGGCTCAGCCTGCCAACCTGGATCGACAATAGGGCGTGAAGCCATCCAGCCGTGTTGCGTCCCACTCACAAAAAAGCGACTTGGGAAATGGAGCTCAGGGGCACTGCCCTTCCCAAACCTGCAGAGTTCTAAACGATAACTATCGCCCCCAAATATATTGAGGTCAGGCTACGAACAGGCGCTGAACGCAAGGCAGAACTGCAGGAAACGGATGTCAACGGGTACATCGGAATGGCCCCCATAGCACATGAAAAGCGCCAGAACGTGGACAATGATGCGGTTGGCCAAAAAGGGCGTATGCGTTTTTTCCTGAATATATTCAGGAAAAAACGCATACGCCCTTTTTGGCCAACCAAGCAACCTCGGAGAGCAAATCAGCACTACAAAGAAATCTCTCGCCCCCCCCGGGGCAAAAGGGCCAGGCGAAAAAAGTCTAAAAACCAGAAAGGCAGGGCAGGCCACGGAGTCAAGGGAGCCTGGTTAAGCTGATGGGCGGGATGTCAATGGCCAACAGCCAATCTTCACAAGTGTATCCTCTTTCCCAAAACATGTAAAACACAGAACCACAGAGCATAGGGCACTTCCACACATGGGCGTTGACCTTGGGAAAATGAAAAAATCAACCACACACAGGGACCCCAAAGTTGAGGGCTGCTGTCTTGACATGAACCTCGACTCCAGTACACATTTCATATCCGAGGAAAGAGCCAAGTGGACAAACACAAGTGGACAAGTGGACAAAGACAAGTGGACAAGTGGTGCTACGTAGGTCCAATGGAGTGTCACTCAGCCATGAAATCCACGTCATGAGGCTGGTAGCAGCATCCTGAGTGGATTTAGGTACGATCATCCTCAGTGAAATAAGTCCCACAAAAAAAGAAACTTATGATATCACTTATCGAGGGAATGTAAAAATCGCTCCCCATGAACTGAATCCCCAAACAGAACAGAGTCACGCTTTTAGAAAACACACTTATGCCTGCTTCAGTGGAAAGGTGAGGTGGGGTGACGCATAAAACTCGAGTTTGAAATGAGCACAGATACTCTTCCGAAAACCGAATATGGAATGGACACGACCTACTCCTTGCTCAATCAACTGGACTCACCAGACCCTGTTCATCGCACAAGTATCTATCCAACTAGTAAGCATCTTAAAAGCTAAGTCTTGAGATCTCTGTGTAAGTGCATCAAGTGTGTGTAAACCGGCCTAAAAACAGCAGGGAAAATCAGCTCAGACCCATTCTCAGGATACATTTCCAACACAAAGAAGAAACAAGCAGGGCAAAACAGAGAGAAATTCTTCCAAAATGCGTTCAGGGACTGGCATGCAACCAGGATTGACCACATCTACAGCCCCAGCGGCAGAAGACATAAGGCTGGACACTCTTGGGGCTGAGACGATTGGTGAGGTTGGGAAAGCAAATGCAGACCGTTGAAAGGAATCCTGCGTGCTCCCCATTCCATGGGTCCCAACTCTCCAGGTTCAACGCAATCTTCCGACAGCGAAAGCACTCATTGGAAACCCAGCGGATGCTACACCGTGGGATCGGGAAAGCTTTATGAAACTCACCTCAGTTTTCATCTCCTGGTGCTCCTGTTCTCCATTCAGGCCCCCTTACTAACAATCTCCCCACTTGGAGACTCAGCGCCTTTGCATGCCTCTTTCGTACCGTCTGCAATTTGTCCGCAGGATGAACTGCAAGAGGGGGAACCAATGAGAGACTCGCTGGAGGTGTGTGGTCGGGCACATGTCACTCTCATTTCACATCGCGAAGAAGAATTCACCAAAGGCTCAGCCTGCCACCCCGGATCGACAAAAGGGCGTGAAGCCATCCAGCCGTGTTGCGTCCCACTCACAAAAAAGCGACTTGGGAAATGGAGCTCAGGGGCACTGCCCTTCCCAAACCTGCAGAGTTCTAAACGATAACTATCGCCCCAAAATATATTGAGGTCAGGCTACGAAGAGGCGTTGAACGCAAGGCAGAACTGCAGGAAACGGATGTCAACGGGTACATCGGAATGGCCCCCATAGCACATGAAAAGCGCCAGAACGTGGACAATGATGCGGTTGGCCAAAAAGGGCGTATGCGATTTTTCCTGAATATATTCAGGAAAAAACGCATACGCCCTTTTTGGCCAAACAAGCAACCTGGGAGAGCAAATCAGCACGACAAAGAAATCTCTCGCCCCCCCCCCCGGGGGGCAAAAGGGCCAGGCGAAAAAAGTCTAAAAACCAGAAAGGCAGGGCAGGCCAGGGAGTCAAGGGAGCCTTGTTCAGCTGATGGGCGGGATGTCAATGGCCAACAGCCAATCTTCACAAGTGTATCCTCTTTCCCAAAACATGTAAAACACAGAACCACAGAGCATAGGGCACTTCCACACATGGGCGTTGACCTTGGGAAAATGAAAAAATCAACCAGACACAGGGACCCCAAAGTTGAGGGCTGCTGTCTTGACATGAACCTCGACTCCGGTACACGTTTCATATCCCAGGAAAGAGCCAAGTGGACAAACACAAGTGGACAAGTGGACAAAGACAAGTGGACAAGTGGACAAGTGGTGCTACGTAGGTCCAATGGAGTGTCACTCCGCCATAAAATCCACGTCATGAGGCTGGTAGCAGCATCCTGAGTGGATTTAGGTACGATCATCCTCAGTGAAATAAGTCCCACAAAAAAAGAAACTTATGATATCACTTATCGAGGGAATGTAAAAATCGCTCCCCATGAACTGAATCCCCAAACAGAACAGAGTCACGCTTTTCGAAAACACACTTATGCCTGCTTCAGGGGAAAGGTGAGGTGGGGTGACGCATAAAACTCGAGTTTGAAATGAGCACAGATACTCTTACGAAAACCGAATATGGAATGGACACGACCTACTCCTTACTCAAACAACAGGACTCACCAGACCCTGTTCATCGCACAAGTATCTATCCGACTAGTAAGCATCTTAAAAGCTAAGTCTTGATATCTCTGTGTAAGTGCATCAAGTGTGTGCAAAGCGGCCTAAAAACAGCAGGGAAAATCAGCTCAGACCCATTCTGAGGATACATTTCCAACACAAAGAAGAAACAAGCAGGGCAAAACAGAGAGAAATTCTTCCAAAATGCGTTCAGGGACTGGCATGCAACCAGGATTGACCACATCTACAGCCCCAGCGGCAGAAGACATAAGGCTGGACACTCTTGGGGCTGAGACGATTGGTGAGGTTGGGAAAGCAAATGCAGACCCTTGAAAGGAATCCTGCGTGCTCCCCATTCCATGGGTCCCAACTCTCCAGGTTCAACGCAATCTTCCGACAGCGAAAGCACTCATTGGAAACCCAGCGGATGCTACACCGTGGGATCGGGAAAGCTTTCTGAAACTCACCTCAGTTTTCATCTCCTGGTGCTCGTGTTCTCCATTCAGGCCCCCTTACTAACAATCTCCCCACTTGGAGACTCAGCGCCTTTGCATGCCTCTTTCGTACCGTCTGCAATTTGTCCGCAGGATGAACTGGAAGAGGGGGAACCAATGAGAGACTCGCTGGAGGTGTGTGGTCGGGCACATGTCACTCTCATTTCCCATCGCGAAGAAGAATTCACCAAAGGCTCAGACTGCCACCCCGGATCGACAATAGGGCGTGAAGCCATCCAGCCGTGTTGCGTCCCACTCACAAAAAAGCGACTTGGGAAATGGAGCTCAGGGGCACTGCCCTTCCCAAACCTGCAGAGTTCTAAACGATAACTATCGCCCCCAAATATATTCAGGTCAGGCTACGAAGAGGCGTTGAACGCAAGGCAGAAGTGCAGGAAACGGATGTCAACGGGTACATCGGAATGGCCCCCATAGCACATGAAAAGCGCCAGAACGTGGACAATGATGCGGTTGGCCAAAAAGGGCGTATGCGTTTTTTCCTGAATATATTCAGGAAAAAACGCATACGCCCTTTTTGGCCAACCAAGCAACCTGGGAGAGCAAATCAGCACTACAAAGAAATCTCTCGCCCCCTACCGGGGCAAAAGGGCCAGGCGAAAAAAGTCTAAAAACCAGAAAGGCAGGGCAGGCCACGGAGTCAAGGGAGCCTTGTTAAGCTGATGGGCGGGATGTCAATGGCCAACAGCCAATCTTCACAAGTGTATCCTCTTTCCCAAAATATGTAAAACACAGAACCACAGAGCATAGGGCACTTCCACACATGGGCGTTGACCTTGGGAAAATGAAAAAATCAACCAGACACAGGGACCCCAAAGTTGAGGGCTGCTGTCTTGACATGAACCTCGACTCCAGTACACGTTTCATATCCCAGGAAAGAGCCATGTGGACAAACACAAGTGGACAAGTGGACACAGACAAGTGGACAAGTGGACAAGTGGTGCTACGTAGGTCCAATGGAGTGTCACTCAGCCATGAAATCCACGTCATGAGGCTGGTAGCAGCATCCTGAGTGGATTTAGGTACGATCATCCTCAGTGAAATAAGTCCCACAAAAAAAGAAACGTATGATATCACTTATCGAGGGAATGTAAAAATCGCTCCCCATGAACTGAATCCCCAAACAGAACAGAGTCACGCTTTTAGAAAACACACTTATGCCTGCTTCAGGGGAAAGGTGAGGTGGGGTGACGCATAAAACTCGAGTTTGAAATGAGCACAGATACTCTTCCGAAAACCGAATATGGAATGGACACGACCTACTCCTTGCTCAATCAACTGGACTCACCAGACCCTGTTCATCGCACAAGTATCTATCCGACTAGTAAGCATCTTAAAAGCTAAGTCTTGATATCTCTGTGTAAGTGCATCAAGTGTGTGTAAACCGGCCTAAAAACAGCAGGGAAAATCAGCTCAGATCCATTCTGAGGATACATTTCCAACACAAAGAAGAAACAAGCAGGGCAAAACAGAGAGAAATTCTTCCAAAATGCGTTCAGGGACTGGCATGCAACCAGGATTGACCACATCTACAGCCCCAGCGGCAGAAGACATAAGGCTGGACACTCTTGGGGCTGAGACGATTGGTGAGGTTGGGAAAGCAAATGCAGACCGTTGAAAGGAATCCTGCGTGCTCCCCATTCCATGGGTCCCAACTCTCCAGGTTCAATGCAATCTTCCGACAGCGAAAGCACTCATTGGAAACCCAGCGGATGCTACACCGTGGGATCGGGAAAGCTTTCTGAAACTCACCTCAGTTTTCATCTCCTGGTGCTCGTGTTCTCCATTCAGGCCCCCTTACTAACAATCTCCCCACTTGGAGACTCAGCGCCTTTGCATGCCTCTTTCGTACCGTCTGCAATTTGTCCGCAGGATGAACTGCAAGAGGGGGAACCAATGAGAGACTCGCTGGAGGTGTTTGGTCGGGCACATGTCACTCTCATTTCCCATCGCGAAGAAGAATTCACCAAAGGCTCAGCCTGCCAACCCGGATCGACAAAAGGGCGTGAAGCCATCCAGCCGTGTTGCGTGCGACTCACAAAAAAGCGACTTGGGAAATGGAGCTCAGGGGCACTGCACTTCCCAAACCTGCAGAGTTCTAAACGATAACTATCGCCCCCAAATATATTGAGGTCAGACTACGAAGAGGCGTTGAACGCAAGGCAGAACTGCAGGAAACGGATGTCAACGGGTACATCGGAATGGCCCCGATAGCACATGAAAAGCGCCAGAACGTGGACAATGATGCGGTTGGCCAAAAAGGGCGAATGCGTTTTCTCCTGAATATATTCAGGAAAAAACGCATACGCCCTTTTTGGCCAACCAAGCAACCTCGGAGAGCAAATCAGCACTACAAAGAAATCTCTCGCCCCGCCCCCCCGGGGCAAAAGGGCCAGGCGAAAAAAGTCTAAAAACCAGAAAGGCAGGGCAGGCCACGGAGTCAAGGGAGCCTGGTTAAGCTGATGGGCGGGATGTCAATGGCCAACAGCAAACCTTCACATGTGTATCCTCTTTCCCAAAACATGTAAAACACAGAACCACAGAGCATAGGGCACTTCCACACATGGGCGTTGACCTTGGGAAAATGAAAAAATCAACCAGACACAGGGACCCCAAAGTTGAGGGCTGCTGTCTTGACATGAACCTCGACTCCGGTACACGTTTCATATCCCAGGAAAGAGCCAAGTGGACAAACACAAGTGGACAAGTGGACAAAGACAAGTGGACAAGTGGACAAGTGGTGCTACGTAGGTCCAATGGAGTGTCACTCAGCCATGAAATCCACGTCATGAGGCTGGTAGCAGCATCCTGATTGGATTTAGGTACGATCATCCTCAGTGAAATAAGTCCCACAAAAAAAGAAACTTATGATATCACTTATCGAGGGAATGTAAAAATCGCTCCCCATGAACTGAATCCCCAAACAGAACAGAGTCACGCTTTTAGAAAACACACTTATGCCTGCTTCAGAGGAAAGGTGAGGTGGGGTGACGCATAAAACTCGAGTTTGAAATGAGCACAGATACTCTTCCGAAAACCGAATATGGAATGGACACGACCTACTCCTTGCTCAATCAACTGGACTCACCAGACCCTGTTCATCGCCCAAGTATCTATCCGACTAGTAAGCATCTTAAAAGCTAAGTCTTGATATCTCTGTGTAAGTGCATCAAGTGTGTGTAAACCGGCCTAAAAACAGCAGGGAAAATCAGCTCAGACGCATTCTGAGGATACATTTCCGACACAAAGAAGAAACAAGCAGGGCAAAACAGAGAGAAATTCTTCCAAAATGCGTTCAGGGACTGGCATGCAACCAGGATTGACCACATCTACAGCCCCAGCGGCAGAAGACATAAGGCTGGACACTCTTGGGGCTGAGATGATTGGTGAGGTTGGGAAAGCAAATGCAGACCCTTGAAAGGAATCCTGCGTGCTCCCCATTCCATGGGTCCCAACTCTCCAGGTTCAACGCAACCTTCCGACAGCGAAAGCACTCATTGAAACCCAGCGGATGCTACACCGTGGGATCGGGAAAGCTTTCTGAAACTCACCTCAGTTTTCATCTCCTGGTGCTCGTGTTCTCCATTCAGGCCCCCTTACTAAGAATCTCCCCACTTGGAGACTCAGCGCCTTTCCATGCCTCTTTCGAACCGTCTGCAATTTGTCCGCAGGATGAACTGCAAGAGGGGGAACCAATGAGAGACTCGCTGGAGGTGTTTGGTCGGGCACATGTCACTCTCATTTCCCATCGCGAAGAAGAATTCACCAAAGGCTCAGCCTGCCAACCTGGATCGACAATAGGGCGTGAAGCCATCCAGCCGTGTTGCGTCCCACTCACAAAAAAGCGACTTGGGAAATGGAGCTCAGGGGCACTGCCCTTCCCAAACCTGCAGAGTTCTAAACGATAACTATCGCCCCCAAATATATTGAGGTCAGGCTACGAACAGGCGCTGAACGCAAGGCAGAACTGCAGGAAACGGATGTCAACGGGTACATCGGAATGGCCCCCATAGCACATGAAAAGCGCCAGAACGTGGACAATGATGCGGTTGGCCAAAAAGGGCGTATGCGTTTTTTCCTGAATATATTCAGGAAAAAACGCATACGCCCTTTTTGGCCAACCAAGCAACCTCGGAGAGCAAATCAGCACTACAAAGAAATCTCTCGCCCCCCCCGGGGCAAAAGGGCCAGGCGAAAAAAGTCTAAAAACCAGAAAGGCAGGGCAGGCCACGGAGTCAAGGGAGCCTGGTTAAGCTGATGGGCGGGATGTCAATGGCCAACAGCCAATCTTCACAAGTGTATCCTCTTTCCCAAAACATGTAAAACACAGAACCACAGAGCATAGGGCACTTCCACACATGGGCGTTGACCTTGGGAAAATGAAAAAATCAACCACACACAGGGACCCCAAAGTTGAGGGCTGCTGTCTTGACATGAACCTCGACTCCAGTACACATTTCATATCCGAGGAAAGAGCCAAGTGGACAAACACAAGTGGACAAGTGGACAAAGACAAGTGGACAAGTGGTGCTACGTAGGTCCAATGGAGTGTCACTCAGCCATGAAATCCACGTCATGAGGCTGGTAGCAGCATCCTGAGTGGATTTAGGTACGATCATCCTCAGTGAAATAAGTCCCACAAAAAAAGAAACTTATGATATCACTTATCGAGGGAATGTAAAAATCGCTCCCCATGAACTGAATCCCCAAACAGAACAGAGTCACGCTTTTAGAAAACACACTTATGCCTGCTTCAGTGGAAAGGTGAGGTGGGGTGACGCATAAAACTCGAGTTTGAAATGAGCACAGATACTCTTCCGAAAACCGAATATGGAATGGACACGACCTACTCCTTGCTCAATCAACTGGACTCACCAGACCCTGTTCATCGCACAAGTATCTATCCAACTAGTAAGCATCTTAAAAGCTAAGTCTTGAGATCTCTGTGTAAGTGCATCAAGTGTGTGTAAACCGGCCTAAAAACAGCAGGGAAAATCAGCTCAGACCCATTCTCAGGATACATTTCCAACACAAAGAAGAAACAAGCAGGGCAAAACAGAGAGAAATTCTTCCAAAATGCGTTCAGGGACTGGCATGCAACCAGGATTGACCACATCTACAGCCCCAGCGGCAGAAGACATAAGGCTGGACACTCTTGGGGCTGAGACGATTGGTGAGGTTGGGAAAGCAAATGCAGACCGTTGAAAGGAATCCTGCGTGCTCCCCATTCCATGGGTCCCAACTCTCCAGGTTCAACGCAATCTTCCGACAGCGAAAGCACTCATTGGAAACCCAGCGGATGCTACACCGTGGGATCGGGAAAGCTTTATGAAACTCACCTCAGTTTTCATCTCCTGGTGCTCCTGTTCTCCATTCAGGCCCCCTTACTAACAATCTCCCCACTTGGAGACTCAGCGCCTTTGCATGCCTCTTTCGTACCGTCTGCAATTTGTCCGCAGGATGAACTGCAAGAGGGGGAACCAATGAGAGACTCGCTGGAGGTGTGTGGTCGGGCACATGTCACTCTCATTTCACATCGCGAAGAAGAATTCACCAAAGGCTCAGCCTGCCACCCCGGATCGACAATAGGGCGTGAAGCCATCCAGCCGTGTTGCGTCCCACTCACAAAAAAGCGACTTGGGAAATGGAGCTCAGGGGCACTGCCCTTCCCAAACCTGCAGAGTTCTAAACGATAACTATCGCCCCAAAATATATTGAGCTCAGGCTACGAAGAGGCGTTGAACGCAAGGCAGAACTGCAGGAAACGGATGTCAACGGGTACATCGGAATGGCCCCCATAGCACATGAAAAGCGCCAGAACGTGGACAATGATGCGGTTGGCCAAAAAGGGCGTATGCGATTTTTCCTGAATATATTCAGGAAAAAACGCATACGCCCTTTTTGGCCAACCAAGCAACCTGGGAGAGCAAATCAGCACGACAAAGAAATCTCTCGCCCCCCCCCCCCCCGGGGGGCAAAAGGGCCAGGCGAAAAAAGTCTAAAAACCAGAAAGGCAGGGCAGGCCAGGGAGTCAAGGGAGCCTTGTTCAGCTGATCGGCGGGATGTCAATGGCCAACAGCCAATCTTCACAAGTGTATCCTCTTTCCCAAAACATGTAAAACACAGAACCACAGAGCATAGGGCACTTCCACACATGGGCGTTGACCTTGGGAAAATGAAAAAATCAACCAGACACAGGGACCCCAAAGTTGAGGGCTGCTGTCTTGACATGAACCTCGACTCCGGTACACGTTTCATATCCCAGGAAAGAGCCAAGTGGACAAACACAAGTGGACAAGTGGACAAAGACAAGTGGACAAGTGGACAAGTGGTGCTACGTAGGTCCAATGGAGTGTCACTCCGCCATGAAATCCACGTCATGAGGCTGGTAGCAGCATCCTGAGTGGATTTAGGTACGATCATCCTCAGTGAAATAAGTCCCATAAAAAAAGAAACTTATGATATCACTTATCGAGGGAATGTAAAAATCGCTCCCCATGAACTGAATCCCCAAACAGAACAGAGTCACGCTTTTAGAAAACACACTTATGCCTGCTTCAGGGGAAAGGTGAGGTGGGGTGACGCATAAAACTCGAGTTTGAAATGAGCACAGATACTCTTCCGAAAACCGAATATGGAATGGACACGACCTACTCCTTGCTCAATCAACTGGACTCACCAGACCCTGTTCATCGCACAAGTATCTATTCGACTAGTAAGCATCTTAAAAGCTAAGTCTTGAGATCTCTGTGTAAGTGCATCAAGTGTTTGTAAAGCGGCCTAAAAACAGCAGGGAAAATCAGCTCAGACCCATTCTGAGGATACATTTCCAACACAAAGAAGAAAGAAGCAGGGCAAAACAGAGAGAAATTCTTCCAAAATGCGTTCAGTGAGTGGCATGCAACCAGGATTGACCACATCTACAGCCCCAGCGGCAGAAGACATAAGGCTGGACACTCTTGGGGCTGAGACGATTGGTGAGGTTGGGAAAGCAAATGCAGACCCTTGAAAGGAATCCTGCGTGCTCCCCATTCCATGGGTCCCAACTCTCCAGGTTCAACGCAATCTTCCGACAGCGAAAGCACTCATTGGAAACCCAGCGGATGCTACACCGTGGGATCGGGAAAGCTTTCTGAAACTCACCTCAGTTTTCATCTCCTGGTGCTCGTGTTCTCCATTCAGGCCCCCTTACTAACAATCTCCCCACTTGGAGACTCAGCGCCTTTCCATGCCTCTTTCGAACCGTCTGCAATTTGTCCGCAGGATGAACTGCAAGAGGGGGAACCAATGAGAGACTCGCTGGAGGTGTTTGGTCGGGCACATGTCACTCTCATTTCCCATCGCGAAGAAGAATTCACCAAAGGCTCAGCCTGCCAACCTGGATCGACAATAGGGCGTGAAGCCATCCAGCCGTGTTGCGTCCCACTCACAAAAAAGCGACTTGGGAAATGGAGCTCAGGGGCACTGCCCTTCCCAAACCTGCAGAGTTCTAAACGATAACTATCGCCCCCAAATATATTGAGGTCAGGCTACGAACAGGCGCTGAACGCAAGGCAGAACTGCAGGAAACGGATGTCAACGGGTACATCGGAATGGCCCCCATAGCACATGAAAAGCGCCAGAACGTGGACAATGATGCGGTTGGCCAAAAAGGGCGTATGCGTTTTTTCCTGAATATATTCAGGAAAAAACGCATACGCCCTTTTTGGCCAACCAAGCAACCTCGGAGAGCAAATCAGCACTACAAAGAAATCTCTCGCCCCCCCCGGGGCAAAAGGGCCAGGCGAAAAAAGTCTAAAAACCAGAAAGGCAGGGCAGGCCACGGAGTCAAGGGAGCCTGGTTAAGCTGATGGGCGGGATGTCAATGGCCAACAGCCAATCTTCACAAGTGTATCCTCTTTCCCAAAACATGTAAAACACAGAACCACAGAGCATAGGGCACTTCCACACATGGGCGTTGACCTTGGGAAAATGAAAAAATCAACCAGACACAGGGACCCCATGGTTGAGGGCTGCTGTCTTGACATGAACCTCGACTCCAGTACACATTTCATATCCGAGGAAAGAGCCAAGTGGACAAACACAAGTGGACAAGTGGACAAAGACAAGTGGACAAGTGGTGCTACGTAGGTCCAATGGAGTGTCACTCAGCCATGAAATCCACGTCATGAGGCTGGTAGCAGCATCCTGAGTGGATTTAGGTACGATCATCCTCAGTGAAATAAGTCGCACAAAAAAAGAAACGTATGATATCACTTATCGAGGGAATGTAAAAATCGCTCCCCATGAACTGAATCCCCAAACAGAACAGAGTCACGCTTTTAGAAAACACACTTATGCCTGCTTCAGGGGAAAGGTGAGGTGGGGTGACGCATAAAACTCGAGTTTGAAATGAGCACAGATACTCTTCCGAAAACCGAATATGGAATGGACACGACCTACTCCTTGCTCAATCAACTGGACTCACCAGACCCTGTTCATCGCACAAGTATCTATCCGACTAGTAAGCATCTTAAAAGCTAAGTCTTGATATCTCTGTGTAAGTGCATCAAGTGTGTGTAAACCGGCCTAAAAACAGCAGGGAAAATCAGCTCAGATCCATTCTGAGGATACATTTCCAACACAAAGAAGAAACAAGCAGGGCAAAACAGAGAGAAATTCTTCCAAAATGCGTTCAGGGACTGGCATGCAACCAGGATTGACCACATCTACAGCCCCAGCGGCAGAAGACATAAGGCTGGACACTCTTGGGGCTGAGACGATTGGTGAGGTTGGGAAAGCAAATGCAGACCGTTGAAAGGAATCCTGCGTGCTCCCCATTCCATGGGTCCCAACTCTCCAGGTTCAATGCAATCTTCCGACAGCGAAAGCACTCATTGGAAACCCAGCGGATGCTACACCGTGGGATCGGGAAAGCTTTCTGAAACTCACCTCAGTTTTCATCTCCTGGTGCTCGTGTTCTCCATTCAGGCCCCCTTACTAACAATCTCCCCACTTGGAGACTCAGCGCCTTTGCATGCCTCTTTCGTACCGTCTGCAATTTGTCCGCAGGATGAACTGCAAGAGGGGGAACCAATGAGAGACTCGCTGGAGGTGTTTGGTCGGGCACATGTCACTCTCATTTCCCATCGCGAAGAAGAATTCACCAAAGGCTCAGCCTGCCAACCCGGATCGACAAAAGGGCGTGAAGCCATCCAGCCGTGTTGCGTGCCACTCACAAAAAAGCGACTTGGGAAATGGAGCTCAGGGGCACTGCACTTCCCAAACCTGCAGAGTTCTAAACGATAACTATCGCCCCCAAATATATTGAGGTCAGACTACGAAGAGGCGTTGAACGCAAGGCAGAACTGCAGGAAACGGATGTCAACGGGTACATCGGAATGGCCCCGATAGCACATGAAAAGCGCCAGAACGTGGACAATGATGCGGTTGGCCAAAAAGGGCGAATGCGTTTTCTCCTGAATATATTCAGGAAAAAACGCATACGCCCTTTTTGGCCAACCAAGCAACCTGGGAGAGCAAATCAGCACTACAAAGAAATCTCTCGCCCCGCCCCCCCGGGGCAAAAGGGCCAGGCGAAAAAAGTCTAAAAACCAGAAAGGCAGGGCAGGCCACGGAGTCAAGGGAGCCTTGTTAAGCTGATGGGCGGGATGTCAATGGCCAACAGCAAACCTTCACATGTGTATCCTCTTTCCCAAAACATGTAAAACACAGAACCACAGAGCATAGGGCACTTCCACACATGGGCGTTGACCTTGGGAAAATGAAAAAATCAACCAGACACAGGGACCCCAAAGTTGAGGGCTGCTGTCTTGACATGAACCTCGACTCCGGTACACGTTTCATATCCCAGGAAAGAGCCAAGTGGACAAACACAAGTGGACAAGTGGACAAAGACAAGTGGACAAGTGGACAAGTGGTGCTACGTAGGTCCAATGGAGTGTCACTCAGCCATGAAATCCACGTCATGAGGCTGGTAGCAGCATCCTGATTGGATTTAGGTACGATCATCCTCAGTGAAATAAGTCCCACAAAAAAAGAAACTTATGATATCACTTATCGAGGGAATGTAAAAATCGCTCCCCATGAACTGAATCCCCAAACAGAACAGAGTCACGCTTTTAGAAAACACACTTATGCCTGCTTCAGAGGAAAGGTGAGGTGGGGTGACGCATAAAACTCGAGTTTGAAATGAGCACAGATACTCTTCCGAAAACCGAATATGGAATGGACACGACCTACTCCTTGCTCAATCAACTGGACTCACCAGACCCTGTTCATCGCCCAAGTATCTATCCGACTAGTAAGCATCTTAAAAGCTAAGTCTTGATATCTCTGTGTAAGTGCATCAAGTGTGTGTAAACCGGCCTAAAAACAGCAGGGAAAATCAGCTCAGACGCATTCTGAGGATACATTTCCGACACAAAGAAGAAACAAGCAGGGCAAAACAGAGAGAAATTCTTCCAAAATGCGTTCAGGGACTGGCATGCAACCAGGATTGACCACATCTACAGCCCCAGCGGCAGAAGACATAAGGCTGGACACTCTTGGGGCTGAGATGATTGGTGAGGTTGGGAAAGCAAATGCAGACCCTTGAAAGGAATCCTGCGTGCTCCCCATTCCATGGGTCCCAACTCTCCAGGTTCAACGCAACCTTCCGACAGCGAAAGCACTCATTGAAACCCAGCGGATGCTACACCGTGGGATCGGGAAAGCTTTCTGAAACTCACCTCAGTTTTCATCTCCTGGTGCTCGTGTTCTCCATTCAGGCCCCCTTACTAAGAATCTCCCCACTTGGAGACTCAGCGCCTTTCCATGCCTCTTTCGAACCGTCTGCAATTTGTCCGCAGGATGAACTGCAAGAGGGGGAACCAATGAGAGACTCGCTGGAGGTGTTTGGTCGGGCACATGTCACTCTCATTTCCCATCGCGAAGAAGAATTCACCAAAGGCTCAGCCTGCCAACCTGGATCGACAATAGGGCGTGAAGCCATCCAGCCGTGTTGCGTCCCACTCACAAAAAAGCGACTTGGGAAATGGAGCTCAGGGGCACTGCCCTTCCCAAACCTGCAGAGTTCTAAACGATAACTATCGCCCCCAAATATATTGAGGTCAGGCTACGAACAGGCGCTGAACGCAAGGCAGAACTGCAGGAAACGGATGTCAACGGGTACATCGGAATGGCCCCCATAGCACATGAAAAGCGCCAGAACGTGGACAATGATGCGGTTGGCCAAAAAGGGCGTATGCGTTTTTTCCTGAATATATTCAGGAAAAAACGCATACGCCCTTTTTGGCCAACCAAGCAACCTCGGAGAGCAAATCAGCACTACAAAGAAATCTCTCGCCCCCCCCGGGGCAAAAGGGCCAGGCGAAAAAAGTCTAAAAACCAGAAAGGCAGGGCAGGCCACGGAGTCAAGGGAGCCTGGTTAAGCTGATGGGCGGGATGTCAATGGCCAACAGCCAATCTTCACAAGTGTATCCTCTTTCCCAAAACATGTAAAACACAGAACCACAGAGCATAGGGCACTTCCACACATGGGCGTTGACCTTGGGAAAATGAAAAAATCAACCACACACAGGGACCCCAAAGTTGAGGGCTGCTGTCTTGACATGAACCTCGACTCCAGTACACATTTCATATCCGAGGAAAGAGCCAAGTGGACAAACACAAGTGGACAAGTGGACAAAGACAAGTGGACAAGTGGTGCTACGTAGGTCCAATGGAGTGTCACTCAGCCATGAAATCCACGTCATGAGGCTGGTAGCAGCATCCTGAGTGGATTTAGGTACGATCATCCTCAGTGAAATAAGTCCCACAAAAAAAGAAACTTATGATATCACTTATCGAGGGAATGTAAAAATCGCTCCCCATGAACTGAATCCCCAAACAGAACAGAGTCACGCTTTTAGAAAACACACTTATGCCTGCTTCAGTGGAAAGGTGAGGTGGGGTGACGCATAAAACTCGAGTTTGAAATGAGCACAGATACTCTTCCGAAAACCGAATATGGAATGGACACGACCTACTCCTTGCTCAATCAACTGGACTCACCAGACCCTGTTCATCGCACAAGTATCTATCCAACTAGTAAGCATCTTAAAAGCTAAGTCTTGAGATCTCTGTGTAAGTGCATCAAGTGTGTGTAAACCGGCCTAAAAACAGCAGGGAAAATCAGCTCAGACCCATTCTCAGGATACATTTCCAACACAAAGAAGAAACAAGCAGGGCAAAACAGAGAGAAATTCTTCCAAAATGCGTTCAGGGACTGGCATGCAACCAGGATTGACCACATCTACAGCCCCAGCGGCAGAAGACATAAGGCTGGACACTCTTGGGGCTGAGACGATTGGTGAGGTTGGGAAAGCAAATGCAGACCGTTGAAAGGAATCCTGCGTGCTCCCCATTCCATGGGTCCCAACTCTCCAGGTTCAACGCAATCTTCCGACAGCGAAAGCACTCATTGGAAACCCAGCGGATGCTACACCGTGGGATCGGGAAAGCTTTATGAAACTCACCTCAGTTTTCATCTCCTGGTGCTCCTGTTCTCCATTCAGGCCCCCTTACTAACAATCTCCCCACTTGGAGACTCAGCGCCTTTGCATGCCTCTTTCGTACCGTCTGCAATTTGTCCGCAGGATGAACTGCAAGAGGGGGAACCAATGAGAGACTCGCTGGAGGTGTGTGGTCGGGCACATGTCACTCTCATTTCACATCGCGAAGAAGAATTCACCAAAGGCTCAGCCTGCCACCCCGGATCGACAATAGGGCGTGAAGCCATCCAGCCGTGTTGCGTCCCACTCACAAAAAAGCGACTTGGGAAATGGAGCTCAGGGGCACTGCCCTTCCCAAACCTGCAGAGTTCTAAACGATAACTATCGCCCCAAAATATATTGAGCTCAGGCTACGAAGAGGCGTTGAACGCAAGGCAGAACTGCAGGAAACGGATGTCAACGGGTACATCGGAATGGCCCCCATAGCACATGAAAAGCGCCAGAACGTGGACAATGATGCGGTTGGCCAAAAAGGGCGTATGCGATTTTTCCTGAATATATTCAGGAAAAAACGCATACGCCCTTTTTGGCCAACCAAGCAACCTGGGAGAGCAAATCAGCACGACAAAGAAATCTCTCGCCCCCCACCCCCCCCGGGGGGCAAAAGGGCCAGGCGAAAAAAGTCTAAAAACCAGAAAGGCAGGGCAGGCCAGGGAGTCAAGGGAGCCTTGTTCAGCTGATCGGCGGGATGTCAATGGCCAACAGCCAATCTTCACAAGTGTATCCTCTTTCCCAAAACATGTAAAACACAGAACCACAGAGCATAGGGCACTTCCACACATGGGCGTTGACCTTGGGAAAATGAAAAAATCAACCAGACACAGGGACCCCAAAGTTGAGGGCTGCTGTCTTGACATGAACCTCGACTCCGGTACACGTTTCATATCCCAGGAAAGAGCCAAGTGGACAAACACAAGTGGACAAGTGGACAAAGACAAGTGGACAAGTGGACAAGTGGTGCTACGTAGGTCCAATGGAGTGTCACTCCGCCATGAAATCCACGTCATGAGGCTGGTAGCAGCATCCTGAGTGGATTTAGGTACGATCATCCTCAGTGAAATAAGTCCCATAAAAAAAGAAACTTATGATATCACTTATCGAGGGAATGTAAAAATCGCTCCCCATGAACTGAATCCCCAAACAGAACAGAGTCACGCTTTTAGAAAACACACTTATGCCTGCTTCAGGGGAAAGGTGAGGTGGGGTGACGCATAAAACTCGAGTTTGAAATGAGCACAGATACTCTTCCGAAAACCGAATATGGAATGGACACGACCTACTCCTTGCTCAATCAACTGGACTCACCAGACCCTGTTCATCGCACAAGTATCTATTCGACTAGTAAGCATCTTAAAAGCTAAGTCTTGAGATCTCTGTGTAAGTGCATCAAGTGTTTGTAAAGCGGCCTAAAAACAGCAGGGAAAATCAGCTCAGACCCATTCTGAGGATACATTTCCAACACAAAGAAGAAAGAAGCAGGGCAAAACAGAGAGAAATTCTTCCAAAATGCGTTCAGGGAGTGGCATGCAACCAGGATTGACCACATCTACAGCCCCAGCGGCAGAAGACATAAGGCTGGACACTCTTGGGGCTGAGACGATTGGTGAGGTTGGGAAAGCAAATGCAGACCCTTGAAAGGAATCCTGCGTGCTCCCCATTCCATGGGTCCCAACTCTCCAGGTTCAACGCAATCTTCCGACAGCGAAAGCACTCATTGGAAACCCAGCGGATGCTACACCGTGGGATCGGGAAAGCTTTCTGAAACTCACCTCAGTTTTCATCTCCTGGTGCTCGTGTTCTCCATTCAGGCCCCCTTACTAACAATCTCCCCACTTGGAGACTCAGCGCCTTTCCATGCCTCTTTCGAACCGTCTGCAATTTGTCCGCAGGATGAACTGCAAGAGGGGGAACCAATGAGAGACTCGCTGGAGGTGTTTGGTCGGGCACATGTCACTCTCATTTCCCATCGCGAAGAAGAATTCACCAAAGGCTCAGCCTGCCAACCTGGATCGACAATAGGGCGTGAAGCCATCCAGCCGTGTTGCGTCCCACTCACAAAAAAGCGACTTGGGAAATGGAGCTCAGGGGCACTGCCCTTCCCAAACCTGCAGAGTTCTAAACGATAACTATCGCCCCCAAATATATTGAGGTCAGGCTACGAACAGGCGCTGAACGCAAGGCAGAACTGCAGGAAACGGATGTCAACGGGTACATCGGAATGGCCCCCATAGCACATGAAAAGCGCCAGAACGTGGACAATGATGCGGTTGGCCAAAAAGGGCGTATGCGTTTTTTCCTGAATATATTCAGGAAAAAACGCATACGCCCTTTTTGGCCAACCAAGCAACCTCGGAGAGCAAATCAGCACTACAAAGAAATCTCTCGCCCCCCCCGGGGCAAAAGGGCCAGGCGAAAAAAGTCTAAAAACCAGAAAGGCAGGGCAGGCCACGGAGTCAAGGGAGCCTGGTTAAGCTGATGGGCGGGATGTCAATGGCCAACAGCCAATCTTCACAAGTGTATCCTCTTTCCCAAAACATGTAAAACACAGAACCACAGAGCATAGGGCACTTCCACACATGGGCGTTGACCTTGGGAAAATGAAAAAATCAACCAGACACAGGGACCCCATGGTTGAGGGCTGCTGTCTTGACATGAACCTCGACTCCAGTACACATTTCATATCCGAGGAAAGAGCCAAGTGGACAAACACAAGTGGACAAGTGGACAAAGACAAGTGGACAAGTGGTGCTACGTAGGTCCAATGGAGTGTCACTCAGCCATGAAATCCACGTCATGAGGCTGGTAGCAGCATCCTGAGTGGATTTAGGTACGATCATCCTCAGTGAAATAAGTCCCACAAAAAAAGAAACTTATGATATCACTTATCGAGGGAATGTAAAAATCGCTCCCCATGAACTGAATCCCCAAACAGAACAGAGTCACGCTTTTAGAAAACACACTTATGCCTGCTTCAGGGGAAAGGTGAGGTGGGGTGACGCATAAAACTCGAGTTTGAAATGAGCACAGATACCCTTCAGAAAACCGAATATGGAATGGACACGACCTACTCCTTGCTCAATCAACTGGACTCACCAGACCCTGTTCATCGCACAAGTATCTATCCGACTAGTAAGCATCTTAAAAGCTAAGTCTTGATATCTCTGTGTAAGTGCATCAAGTGTGTGTAAACCGGCCTAAAAACAGCAGGGAAAATCAGCTCAGACGCATTCTGAGGATACATTTCCGACACAAAGAAGAAACAAGCAGGGCAAAACAGAGAGAAATTCTTCCAAAATGCGTTCAGGGACTGGCATGCAACCAGGATTGACCACATCTACAGCCCCAGCGGCAGAAGACATAAGGCTGGACACTCTTGGGGCTGAGACGATTGGTGAGTTTGGGAAAGCAAATGCAGACCCATGAAAGGAATCCTGCGTGCTCCCCATTCCATGGGTCCCAACTCTCCAGGTTCAACGCAATCTTCCGACAGCGAAAGCACTCATTGGAAACCCAGCGGATGCTACACCGTGGGATCGGGAAAGCTTTCTGAAACTCACCTCAGTTTTCATCTCCTGGTGCTCGTGTTCTCCATTCAGGCCCCCTTACTAACAATCTCCCCACTTGGAGACTCAGCGCCTTTGCATGCCTCTTTCGTACCGTCTGCAATTTGTCCGCAGGATGAACTGGAAGAGGGGGAACCAATGAGAGACTCGCTGGAGGTGTGTGGTCGGGCACATGTCACTCTCATTTCACATCGCGAAGAAGAATTCAGCAAAGGCTCAGCCTGCCACCCCGGATCGACAATAGGGCGTGAAGCCATCCAGCCGTGTTGCGTCCCACTCACAAAAAAGCGACTTGGGAAATGGAGCTCAGGGGCACTGCCCTTCCCAAACCTGCAGAGTTCTAAACGATAACTATCGCCCCCAAATATATTGACGTCAGGCTACGAAGAGGCGTTGAACGCAAGGCAGAACTGCAGGAAACGGATGTCAACGGGTACATCGGAATGGCCCCCATAGCACATGAAAAGCGCCAGAACATGGACAATGATGCGGTTGGCCAAAAAGGGCGTATGCGTTTTTTCCTGAATATATTCAGGAAAAAATGCATACGCCCTTTTTGGCCAACCAAGCAACCTGGGAGAGCAAATCAGCACTACAAAGAAATCTCTCGCCCCCCCCCCCCCGGGGCAAAAGGGCCAGGCGAAAAAAGTCTAAAAACCAGAAAGGCAGGGCAGGCCACGGAGTCAAGGGAGCCTTGTTAAGCTGATGGGCGGGATGTCAATGGCCAACAGCCAACCTTCACAAGTGTATCCTCTTTCCCAAAACATGTAAAACACAGAACCACAGAGCATAGGGCACTTCCACACATGGGCGTTGACCTTGGGAAAATGAAAAAATCAACCAGACACAGGGACCCCAAAGTTGAGGGCTGCTGTCTTGACATGAACCTCGACTCCGGTACACGTTTCATATCCCAGGAAAGAGCCAAGTGGACAAACACAAGTAGACAAGTGGACAAAGACAAGTGGACAAGTGGACAAGTGGTGCTACGTAGATCCAATGGAGTGTCACTCCGCCATAAAATCCACGTCATGAGGCTGGTAGCAGCATCCTGAGTGGATTTAGGTACGATCATCCTCAGTGAAATAAGTCCCACAAAAAAAGAAACTTATGATATCACTTATCGAGGGAATGTAAAAATCGCTCCCCATGAACTGAATCCCCAAACAGAACAGAGTCACGCTTTTAGAAAACACACTTATGCCTGCTTCAGGGGAAAGGTGAGGTGGGGTGACGCATAAAACTCGAGTTTGAAATGAGCACAGATACCCTTCAGAAAACCGAATATGGAATGGACACGACCTACTCCTTGCTCAATCAACTGGACTCACCAGACCCTGTTCATCGCACAAGTATCTATCCGACTAGTAAGCATCTTAAAAGCTAAGTCTTGATATCTCTGTGTAAGTGCATCAAGTGTGTGTAAACCGGCCTAAAAACAGCAGGGAAAATCAGCTCAGACGCATTCTGAGGATACATTTCCGACACAAAGAAGAAACAAGCAGGGCAAAACAGAGAGAAATTCTTCCAAAATGCGTTCAGGGACTGGCATGCAACCAGGATTGACCACATCTACAGCCCCAGCGGCAGAAGACATAAGGCTGGACACTCTTGGGGCTGAGACGATTGGTGAGTCTGGGAAAGCAAATGCAGACCCCTGAAAGGAATCCTGCGTGCTCCCCATTCCATGGGTCCCAACTCTCCAGGTTCAACGCAATCTTCCGACAGCGAAAGCACTCATTGGAAACCCAGCGGATGCTACACCGTGGGATCGGGAAAGCTTTCTGAAACTCACCTCAGTTTTCATCTCCTGGTGCTCGTGTTCTCCATTCAGGCCCCCTTACTAACAATCTCCCCACTTGGAGACTCAGCGCCTTTCCATGCCTCTTTCGTACCGTCTGCAATTTGTCCGCAGGATGAACTGGAAGAGGGGGAACCAATGAGAGACTCGCTGGAGGTGTGTGGTCGGGCACATGTCACTCTCATTTCACATCGCGAAGAAGAATTCAGCAAAGGCTCAGCCTGCCACCCTGGATCGACAATAGGGCGTGAAGCCATCCAGCCGTGTTGCGTCCCACTCACAAAAAAGCGACTTGGGAAATGGAGCTCAGGGGCACTGCCCTTCCCAAACCTGCAGAGTTCTAAACGATAACTATCGCCCCCAAATATATTGACGTCAGGCTACGAAGAGGCGTTGAACGCAAGGCAGAACTGCAGGAAACGGATGTCAACGGGTACATCGGAATGGCCCCCATAGCACATGAAAAGCGCCAGAACATGGACAATGATGCGGTTGGCCAAAAAGGGCGTATGCGTTTTTTCCTGAATATATTCAGGAAAAAATGCATACGCCCTTTTTGGCCAACCAAGCAACCTGGGAGAGCAAATCAGCACTACAAAGAAATCTCTCGCCCCCCCCCCCCCGGGGCAAAAGGGCCAGGCGAAAAAAGTCTAAAAACCAGAAAGGCAGGGCAGGACACGGAGTCAAGGGAGCCTTGTTAAGCTGATGGGCGGGATGTCAATGGCCAACAGCCAACCTTCACAAGTGTATCCTCTTTCCCAAAACATGTAAAACACAGAACCACAGAGCATAGGGCACTTCCACACATGGGCGTTGACCTTTGGAAAATGAAAAAATCAACCAGACACAGGGACCCCAAAGTTGAGGGCTGCTGTCTTGACATGAACCTCGACTCCGGTACACGTTTCATATCCCAGGAAAGAGCCAAGTGGACAAACACAAGTGGACAAGTGGACAAAGACAAGTGGACAAGTGGACAAGTGGTGCTACGTAGGTCCAATGGAGTGTCACTCCGCCATAAAATCCACGTCATGAGGCTGGTAGCAGCATCCTGAGTGGATTTAGGTACGATCATCCTCAGTGAAATAAGTCCCACAAAAAAAGAATCTTATGATATCACTTATCGAGGGAATGTAAAAATCGCTCCCCATGAACTGAATCCCCAAACAGAACAGAGTCACGCTTTTAGAAAACACACTTATGCCTGCTTCAGGGGAAAGGTGAGGTGGGGTGACGCATAAAACTCGAGTTTGAAATGAGCACAGATACCCTTCAGAAAACCGAATATGGAATGGACACGACCTACACCTTGCTCAATCAACTGGACTCACCAGACCCTGTTCATCGCACAAGTATCTATCCGACTAGTAAGCATCTTAAAAGCTAAGTCTTGATATCTCTGTGTAAGTGCATCAAGTGTGTGTAAACCGGCCTAAAAACAGCAGGGAAAATCAGCTCAGACGCATTCTGAGGATACATTTCCGACACAAAGAAGAAACAAGCAGGGCAAAACAGAGAGAAATTCTTCCAAAATGCGTTCAGGGACTGGCATGCAACCAGGATTGACCACTTCTACAGCCCCAGCGGCAGAAGACATAAGGCTGGACACTCTTGGGGCTGAGACGATTGGTGAGGTTGGGAAAGCAAATGCAGACCGTTGAAAGGAATCCTGCGTGCTCCCCATTCCATGGGTCCCAACTCTCCAGGTTCAACGCAATCTTCCGACAGCGAAAGCACTCATTGGAAACCCAGCGGATGCTACACCGTGGGATCGGGAAAGCTTTCTGAAACTCACCTCAGTTTTCATCTCCTGGTGCTCGTGTTCTCCATTCAGGCCCCCTTACTAACAATCTCCCCACTTGGAGACTCAGCGCCTTTGCATGCCTCTTTCGTACCGTCTGCAATTTGTCCGCAGGATGAACTGGAAGAGGGGGAACCAATGAGAGACTCGCTGGAGGTGTTTGGTCGGGCACATGTCACTCTCATTTCCCATCGCGAAGAAGAATTCACCAAAGGCTCAGCCTGCCAACCTGGATCGACAATAGGGCGTGAAGCCATCCAGCCGTTTTGCGTGCCACTCACAAAAAAGCGACTTGGGAAATGGAGCTCAGGGGCACTGCCCTTCCCAAACCTGCAGAGTTCTAAACGATAACTATCGCCCCCAAATATATTGAGGTCAGGCTACGAAGAGGCATTGAACGCAAGGCAGAACTGCAGGAAACGGATGTCAACGGGAACATCGGAATGGCCCCGATAGCACATGAAAAGCGCCAGAACGTGGACAATGATGCGGTTGGCCAAAAAGGGCGTATGCGTTTTTTCCTGAATATATTCAGGAAAAAACGCATACGCCCTTTTTGGCCATCCAAGCAACCTCGGAGATCAAATCAGCACTACAAAGAAATCTCTCGCCACCCCCCCCCCGGGGCAAAAGGGCCAGGCGAAAAAAGTCTAAAAACCAGAAAGGCAGGGCAGGCCACGGAGTCAAGGGAGCCTTGTTAAGCTGATGGGCGGGATGTCAATGGCCAACAGCCAATCTTCACAACTGTTTCCTCTTTCCCAAAACATGTAAAACACAGAACCACAGAGCATAGGGCACTTCCACACATGGGCGTTGACCTTGGGAAAATGAAAAAATCAACCAGACACATGGACCCCAAAGTTGAGGGCTGCTGTCTTGAAATGAACCTCGACTCCGGTACACGTTTCATATCCCAGGAAAGAGCCAAGTGGACAAACACAAGTGGACAAGTGGACAAAGACAAGTGGACAAGTGGACAAGTGGTGCTACGTAGGTCCAATGGAGTGTCACTCAGCCATGAAATCCACGTCATGAGGCTGGTAGCAGCATCCTGAGTGGATCTAGGTACGATCATCCTCAGTGAAATAAGTCCCACAAAAAAAGAAACTTATGATATCACTTATTGAGGGAATGTAAAAATCGCTCCCCATGAACTGAATCCCCAAACAGAACAGAGTCACGCTTTTAGAAAACACACTTATGCCTGCTTCAGTGGAAAGGTGAGGTGGGGTGACGCATAAAACTCGAGTTTGAAATGAGCACAGATACTCTTCCGAAAACCGAATATGGAATGGACACGACCTACTCTTGCTCAATCAACTGGACTCACCAGACCCTGTTCATCGCACAATTATCTATCCAACTAGTAAGCATCTTAAAAGCTAAGTCTTGAGATCTCTGTGTAAGTGCATCAAGTGTGTGCAAAGCGGCCTAAAAACAGCAGGGAAAATCAGCTCAGACCCATTCTGAGGATATATTTCCAACACAAAGAAGAAACAAGCAGGGCAAAACAGAGAGAAATTCTTCCAAAATGCGTTCAGGGACTGGCATGCAACCAGGATTGACCACATCTACAGCCCCAGCGGCAGAAGACATAAGGCTGGACACTCTTGGGGCTGAGACGATTGGTGAGGTTGGGAAAGCAAATGCAGACCGTTGAAAGGAATCCTGCGTGCTCCCCATTCCATGGGTCCCAACTCTCCAGGTTCAACGCAATCTTCCGACAGCGAAAGCACTCATTGGAAACCCAGCGGATGCTACACTGTGGGATCGGGAAAGCTTTCTGAAACTCACCTCAGTTTTCATCTCCTGGTGCTCGTGTTCTCCATTCAGGCCCCCTTACTAACAATCTCCCCACTTGGAGACTCAGCGCCTTTGCATGCCTCTTTCGTACCGTCTGCAATTTGTCCGCAGGATGAACTGGAAGAGGGGGAACCAATGAGAGACTCGCTGGAGGTGTTTGGTCGGGCACATGTCACTCTCATTTCCCATCGCGAAGAAGAATTCACCAAAGGCTCAGCCTGCCACCCCGGATCGACAATAGGGCGTGAAGCCATCCAGCCGTGTTGTGTCCCACTCACAAAAAAGCGACTTGGGAAATGGAGCTCAGGGGCACTGCCCTTCCCAAACCTGCAGAGTTCTAAACGATATCTATCGCCCCCAAATATATTGACGTCAGGCTACGAAGAGGCGTTGAACGCAAGGCAGAACTGCAGGAAACGGATGTCAACGGGTACATCGGAATGGCCCCCATAGCACATGAAAAGCGCCAGAACATGGACAATGATGCGGTTGGCCAAAAAGGGCGTATGCGTTTTTTCCTGAATATATTCAGGAAAAAATGCATACGCCCTTTTTGGCCAACCAAGCAACCTGGGAGAGCAAATCAGCACTACAAAGAAATCTCTCGCCCCCCCCCCCCCCGGGGCAAAAGGGCCAGGCGAAAAAAGTCTAAAAACCAGAAAGGCAGGGCAGGCCACGGAGTCAAGGGAGCCTTGTTAAGCTGATGGGCGGGATGTCAATGGCCAACAGCCAACCTTCACAAGTGTATCCTCTTTCCCAAAACATGTAAAACACAGAACCACAGAGCATAGGGCACTTCCACACATGGGCGTTGACCTTTGGAAAATGAAAAAATCAACCAGACACAGGGACCCCAAAGTTGAGGGCTGCTGTCTTGACATGAACCTCGACTCCGGTACACGTTTCATATCCCAGGAAAGAGCCAAGTGGACAAACACAAGTGGACAAGTGGACAAAGACAAGTGGACAAGTGGACAAGTGGTGCTACGTAGGTCCAATGGAGTGTCACTCCGCCATAAAATCCACGTCATGAGGCTGGTAGCAGCATCCTGAGTGGATTTAGGTACGATCATCCTCAGTGAAATAAGTCCCACAAAAAAAGAATCTTATGATATCACTTATCGAGGGAATGTAAAAATCGCTCCCCATGAACTGAATCCCCAAACAGAACAGAGTCACGCTTTTAGAAAACACACTTATGCCTGCTTCAGGGGAAAGGTGAGGTGGGGTGACGCATAAAACTCGAGTTTGAAATGAGCACAGATACCCTTCAGAAAACCGAATATGGAATGGACACGACCTACACCTTGCTCAATCAACTGGACTCACCAGACCCTGTTCATCGCACAAGTATCTATCCGACTAGTAAGCATCTTAAAAGCTAAGTCTTGATATCTCTGTGTAAGTGCATCAAGTGTGTGTAAACCGGCCTAAAAACAGCAGGGAAAATCAGCTCAGACGCATTCTGAGGATACATTTCCGACACAAAGAAGAAAC
This sequence comes from Kogia breviceps, assembly GCF_026419965.1. Lineage (NCBI taxonomy): Eukaryota > Metazoa > Chordata > Mammalia > Artiodactyla > Physeteridae > Kogia > Kogia breviceps. The sequence goes on from NC_081315.1 coordinate 46,522,107, forward strand.
AAGCAGGGCAAAACAGAGAGAAATTCTTCCAAAATGCGTTCAGGGACTGGCATGCAACCAGGATTGACCACTTCTACAGCCCCAGCGGCAGAAGACATAAGGCTGGACACTCTTGGGGCTGAGACGATTGGTGAGGTTGGGAAAGCAAATGCAGACCGTTGAAAGGAATCCTGCGTGCTCCCCATTCCATGGGTCCCAACTCTCCAGGTTCAACGCAATCTTCCGACAGCGAAAGCACTCATTGGAAACCCAGCGGATGCTACACCGTGGGATCGGGAAAGCTTTCTGAAACTCACCTCAGTTTTCATCTCCTGGTGCTCGTGTTCTCCATTCAGGCCCCCTTACTAACAATCTCCCCACTTGGAGACTCAGCGCCTTTGCATGCCTCTTTCGTACCGACTGCAATTTGTCCGCAGGATGAACTGGAAGAGGGGGAACCAATGAGAGACTCGCTGGAGGTGTTTGGTCGGGCACATGTCACTCTCATTTCCCATCGCGAAGAAGAATTCACCAAAGGCTCAGCCTGCCAACCTGGATCGACAATAGGGCGTGAAGCCATCCAGCCGTTTTGCGTGCCACTCACAAAAAAGCGACTTGGGAAATGGAGCTCAGGGGCACTGCCCTTCCCAAACCTGCAGAGTTCTAAACGATAACTATCGCCCCCAAATATATTGAGGTCAGGCTACGAAGAGGCATTGAACGCAAGGCAGAACTGCAGGAAACGGATGTCAACGGGAACATCGGAATGGCCCCGATAGCACATGAAAAGCGCCAGAACGTGGACAATGATGCGGTTGGCCAAAAAGGGCGTATGCGTTTTTTCCTGAATATATTCAGGAAAAAACGCATACGCCCTTTTTGGCCATCCAAGCAACCTCGGAGATCAAATCAGCACTACAAAGAAATCTCTCGCCACCCCCCCCCCGGGGCAAAAGGGCCAGGCGAAAAAAGTCTAAAAACCAGAAAGGCAGGGCAGGCCACGGAGTCAAGGGAGCCTTGTTAAGCTGATGGGCGGGATGTCAATGGCCAACAGCCAATCTTCACAACTGTATCCTCTTTCCCAAAACATGTAAAACACAGAACCACAGAGCATAGGGTACTTCCACACATGGGCGTTGACCTTGGGAAAATGAAAAAATCAACCAGACACATGGACCCCAAAGTTGAGGGCTGCTGTCTTGAAATGAACCTCGACTCCGGTACACGTTTCATATCCCAGGAAAGAGCCAAGTGGACAAACACAAGTGGACAAGTGGACAAAGACAAGTGGACAAGTGGACAAGTGGTGCTACGTAGGTCCAATGGAGTGTCACTCAGCCATGAAATCCACGTCATGAGGCTGGTAGCAGCATCCTGAGTGGATTTAGGTACGATCATCCTCAGTGAAATAAGTCCCACAAAAAAAGAAACTTATGATATCACTTATTGAGGGAATGTAAAAATCGCTCCCCATGAACTGAATCCCCAAACAGAACAGAGTCACGCTTTTAGAAAACACACTTATGCCTGCTTCAGTGGAAAGGTGAGGTGGGGTGACGCATAAAACTCGAGTTTGAAATGAGCACAGATACTCTTCCGAAAACCGAATATGGAATGGACACGACCTACTCTTGCTCAATCAACTGGACTCACCAGACCCTGTTCATCGCACAATTATCTATCCAACTAGTAAGCATCTTAAAAGCTAAGTCTTGAGATCTCTGTGTAAGTGCATCAAGTGTGTGCAAAGCGGCCTAAAAACAGCAGGGAAAATCAGCTCAGACCCATTCTGAGGATATATTTCCAACACAAAGAAGAAACAAGCAGGGCAAAACAGAGAGAAATTCTTCCAAAATGCGTTCAGGGACTGGCATGCAACCAGGATTGACCACATCTACAGCCCCAGCGGCAGAAGACATAAGGCTGGACACTCTTGGGGCTGAGACGATTGGTGAGGTTGGGAAAGCAAATGCAGACCGTTGAAAGGAATCCTGCGTGCTCCCCATTCCATGGGTCCCAACTCTCCAGGTTCAACGCAATCTTCCGACAGCGAAAGCACTCATTGGAAACCCAGCGGATGCTACACTGTGGGATCGGGAAAGCTTTCTGAAACTCACCTCAGTTTTCATCTCCTGGTGCTCGTGTTCTCCATTCAGGCCCCCTTACTAACAATCTCCCCACTTGGAGACTCAGCGCCTTTGCATGCCTCTTTCGTACCGTCTGCAATTTGTCCGCAGGATGAACTGGAAGAGGGGGAACCAATGAGAGACTCGCTGGAGGTGTTTGGTCGGGCACATGTCACTCTCATTTCCCATCGCGAAGAAGAATTCACCAAAGGCTCAGCCTGCCACCCCGGATCGACAATAGGGCGTGAAGCCATCCAGCCGTGTTGTGTCCCACTCACAAAAAAGCGACTTGGGAAATGGAGCTCAGGGGCACTGCCCTTCCCAAACCTGCAGAGTTCTAAACGATAACTATCGCCCCAAAATATATTGAGGTCAGGCTACGAAGAGGCGTTGAACGCAAGGCAGAACTGCAGGAAACGGATGTCAACGGGTACATCGGAATGGCCCCGATAGCACATGAAAAGGGCCAGAACGTGGACAATGATGCGGTTGGCCAAAAAGGGCGTATGCGTTTTTTCCTGAATATATTCAGGAAAAAACGCATACGCCCTTTTTGGCCAACCAAGCAACCTGGGAGAGCAAATCAGCACTACAAAGAAATCTCTCGCCCCCCCCCCGGGGCAAAAGGGCCAGGCGAAAAAAGTCTAAAAACCAGAAAGGCAGGGCAGGCCACGGAGTCAAGGGAGCCTTGTTAAGCTGATGGGCGGGATGTCAATGGCCAACAGCCAACCTTCACAAGTGTATCCTCTTTCCCAAACCATGTAAAACACAGAACCACAGAGCATAGGGCACTTCCACACATGGGCGTTGACCTTGGGAAAATGAAAAAATCAACCAGACACAGGGACCCCAAAGTTGAGGGCTGCTGTCTTGACATGAACCTCGACTCCGGTACACGTTTCATATCCCAGGAAAGAGCCAAGTGGACAAACACAAGTGGACAAGTGGACAAAGACAAGTGGACAAGTGGACAAGTGGTGCTACGTAGGTCCAATGGAGTGTCACTCCGCCATAAAATCCACGTCATGAGGCTGGTAGCAGCATCCTGAGTGGATTTAGGTACGATCATCCTCAGTGAAATAAGTCCCACAAAAAAAGAAACTTATGATATCACTTATCGAGGGAATGTAAAAATCGCTCCCCATGAACTGAATCCCCAAACAGGACAGAGTCACGCTTTTAGAAAACACACTTATGCCTGCTTCAGGGGAAAGGTGAGGTGAGGTGACGCATAAAACTCGAGTTTGAAATGAGCACAGATACCCTTCAGAAAACCGAATATGGAATGGACACGACCTACTCCTTGCTCAATCAACTGGACTCACCAGACCCTGTTCATCGCACAAGTATCTATCCGACTAGTAAGCATCTTAAAAGCTAAGTCTTGAGATCTCTGTGTAAGTGCATCAAGTGTGTGTAAACCGGCCTAAAAACAGCAGGGAAAAGCAGCTCAGACGCATTCTGAGGATACATTTCCGACACAAAGAAGAAACAAGCAGGGCAAAACAGAGAGAAATTCTTCCAAAATGCGTTCAGGGACTGGCATGCAACCAGGATTGACCACATCTACAGCCCCAGCGGCAGAAGACATAAGGCTGGACACTATTGGGGCTGAGACGATTGGTGAGGTTGGGAAAGCAAATGCAGACCCTTGAAAGGAATCCTGCGTGCTCCCCATTCCATGGGTCCCAACTCTCCAGGTTCAACGCAATCTTCCGACAGCGAAAGCACTCATTGGAAACCCAGCGGATGCTACACCGTGGGATCGGGAAAGCTTTCTGAAACTCACCTCAGTTTTCATCTCCTGGTGCTCGTGTTCTCCATTCAGGCCCCCTTACTAACAATCTCCCCACTTGGAGACTCAGCGCCTTTCCATGCCTCTTTCGTACCGTCTGCAATTTGTCCGCAGGATGAACTGGAAGAGGGGGAACCAATGAGAGACTCGCTGGAGGTGTGTGGTCGGGCACATGTCACTCTCATTTCCCATCGCGAAGAAGAATTCACCAAAGGCTCAGCCTGCCAACCTGGATCGACAATAGGGCGTGAAGCCATCCAGCCGTGTTGCGTCCCACTCACAAAAAAGCGACTTGGGAAATGGAGCTCAGGGGCACTGCCCTTCCCAAACCTGCAGAGTTCTAAACGATAACTATCGCCCCAAAATATATTGAGGTCAGGCTACGAAGAGGCGTTGAACGCAAGGCAGAACTGCAGGAAACGGATGTCAACGGGTACATCGGAATGGCCCCCATAGCACATGAAAAGCGCCAGAACGTGGACAATGATGCGGTTGGCCAAAAAGGGCGTATGCGTTTTTTCCTGAATATATTCAGGAAAAAACGCATACGCCCTTTTTGGCCAACCAAGCAACCTGGGAGAGCAAATCAGCACTACAAAGAAATCTCTCGCCACCCCCCCCCCCCGGGGCAAAAGGGCCAGGCGAAAAAAGTCTAAAAACCAGAAAGGCAGGGCAGGCCACGGAGTCAAGGGAGCCTTGTTAAGCTGATGGGCGGGATGTCAATGGCCAACAGCCAACCTTCACAAGTGTATCCTCTTTCCCAAAACATGTAAAACACAGAACCACAGAGCATAGGGCACTTCCACACATGGGCGTTGACCTTTGGAAAATGAAAAAATCAACCAGACACAGGGACCCCAAAGTTGAGGGCTGCTGTCTTGACATGAACCTCGACTCCGGTACACCTTTCATATCCCAGGAAAGAGCCAAGTGGACAAACACAAGTAGACAACTGGACAAAGACAAGTGGACAAGTGGTGCTACGTAGATCCAATGGAGTGTCACTCCGCCATAAAATCCACGTCATGAGGCTGGTAGCAGCATCCTGAGTGGATTTAGGTACGATCATCCTCAGTGAAATAAGTCCCACAAAAAAAGAAACTTATGATATCACTTATCGAGGGAATGTAAAAATCGCTCCCCATGAACTGAATCCCCAAACAGAACAGAGTCACGCTTTTAGAAAACACACTTATGCCTGCTTCAGGGGAAAGGTGAGGTGGGGTGACGCATAAAACTCGAGTTTGAAATGAGCTCAGATACCCTTCAGAAAACCGAATATGGAATGGACACGACCTACACCTTGCTCAATCAACTGGACTCACCAGACCCTGTTCATCGCCCAAGTATCTATCCGACTAGTAAGCATCTTAAAAGCTAAGTCTTGGGCTTCCCTGGTGGCGCAGTGGTTGAGAGTCCGCCTGCCGATGCGGGGGACGCGGGTTCGTGCCCCGGTTCGGGAGGATCCCACGTGCCGCGGAGCGACTGGGCCCGTGAGCCATGGCCGCCAGGCCTGCGCGTGCGGAGCCTGTGCTCCGCAGCGGGAGAGGCCACAACAGTGAGAGGCCCGCATACCGCAAAAAAAAAAAAAAAAAGCTAAGTCTTGATATCTCTGTGTAAGAGCATCAAGTGTGTGTAACCCGGCCTAAAAACAGCAGGGAAAATCAGCTCAGACGCATTCTGAGGATACATTTCCGACACAAAGAAGAAACAAGCAGGGCAAAACAGAGAGAAATTCTTCCAAAATGCGTTCAGGGACTGGCATGCAACCAGGATTGACCACATCTACAGCCCCAGCGGCAGAAGACATAAGGCTGGACACTCTTGGGGCTGAGACGATTGGTGAGGTTGGGAAAGCAAATGCAGACCGTTGAAAGGAATCCTGCGTGCTCCCCATTCCATGGGTCCCAACTCTCCAGGTTCAACGCAATCTTCCGACAGCGAAAGCACTCATTGAAACCCAGCGGATGCTACACCGTGGGATCGGGAAAGCTTTCTGAAACTCACCTCAGTTTTCATCTCCTGGTGCTCGTGTTCTCCATTCAGGCCCCCTTACTAACAATCTCCCCACTTGGAGACTCAGCGCCTTTCCATGCCTCTTTCGAACCGTCTGCAATTTGTCCGCAGGATGAACTGCAAGAGGGGGAACCAATGAGAGACTCGCTGGAGGTGTTTGGTCGGGCACATGTCACTCTCATTTCCCATCGCGAAGAAGAATTCACCAAAGGCTCAGCCTGCTACCCCGGATCGACAATAGGGCGTGAAGCCATCCAGCCGTGTTGCGTGCCACTCACAAAACAGCGACTTGGGAAATGGAGCTCAGGGGCACTGCCCTTCCCAAACCTGCAGAGTTCTAAACGATAACTATCGCCCCAAAATATATTGAGGTCAGGCTACGAAGAGGCGTTGAACGCAAGGCAGAACTGCAGGAAACGGATGTCAACGGGTACATCGGAATGGCCCCCATAGCACATGAAAAGCACCAGAACGTGGACAATGATGCGGTTGGCCAAAAAGGGCGTATGCGATTTTTCTTGAATATATTCAGGAAAAAACGCATACGCCCTTTTTGGCCAACCAAGCAACCTGGGAGAGCAAATCAGCACGACAAAGAAATCTCTCGCCCGCCCCCCCCCCCGGGGGGCAAAAGGGCCAGGCGAAAAAAGTCTAAAAACCAGAAAGGCAGGGCAGGCCAGGGAGTCAAGGGAGCCTTGTTCAGCTGATCGGCGGGATGTCAATGGCCAACAGCCAATCTTCACAAGTGTATCCTCTTTCCCAAAACATGTAAAACACAGAACCACAGAGCATAGGGCACTTCCACACATGGGCGTTGACCTTGGGAAAATGAAAAAATCAACCACACACAGGGACCCCATGGTTGCGGGCTGCTGTCTTGACATGAACCTCGACTCTGGTACACGTTTCATATCCCAGGAAAGATCCAAGTGGACAAAGACAAGTGGACAAGTGGACAAAGACAAGTGGACAAGTGGACAAGTGGTGCTACGTAGGTCCAATGGACTGTCACTCAGCCATGAAATCCACGTCATGAGGCTGGTAGCAGCATCCTGAGTGGATTTAGGTACGATCATCCTCAGTGAAATAAGTCCCACAAAAAAAGAAACTTATGATATCACTTATCGAGGGAATGTAAAAATCGCTCCCCATGCACTGAATCCCCAAACAGAACAGAGTCACGCTTTTAGAAAACACACTTATGCCTGCTTCAGGGGAAAGGTGAGGTGGGGTGACGCATAAAACTCGAGTTTGAAATGAGCACAGATACCCTTCAGAAAACCGAATATGGAATGGACACGACCTACTCCGTGCTCAATCAACTGGACTCACCAGACCCTGTTCATCGCACAAGTATCTATCCGACTAGTAAGCATCTTAAAAGCTAAGTCTTGATATCTCTGTGTAACTGCATCAAGTGTGTGTAAACCGGACTAAAAACAGCAGGGAAAATCAGCTCAGACCCATTCTGAGGATACATTTCCAACACAAAGAAGAAACAAGCAGGGCAAAACAGAGAGAAATTCTTCCAAAATGCGTTCAGGGACTGGCATGCAACCAGGATTGACCACATCTACAGCCCCAGCGGCAGAAGACATAAGGCTGGACACTCTTGGGGCTGAGACGATTGGTGAGGTTGGGAAAGCAAATGCAGACCCTTGAAAGGAATCCTGCGTGCTCCCCATTCCATGGGTCCCAACTCTCCAGGTTCAACGCAATCTTCCGACAGCGAAAGCACTCATTGGAAACCCAGCGGATGCTACACCGTGGGATCGGGAAAGCTTTCTGAAACTCACCTCAGTTTTCATCTCCTGGTGCTCGTGTTCTCCATTCAGGCCCCCTTACTAACAATCTCCCCAATTGGAGACTCAGCGCCTTTGCATGCCTCTTTCGTACCGTCTGCAATTTGTCCGCAGGATGAACTGCAAGAGGGGGAACCAATGAGAGACTCCCTGGAGGTGTGTGGTCGGGCACATGTCACTCTCATTTCCCATCGCGAAGAAGAATTCACCAAAGCTCAGCCTGCCACCCCGGATGGACAATAGGGCGTGAAGCCATCCAGCCGTGTTGCGTCCCACTCACAAAAAAGCGACTTGGGAAATGGAGCTCAGGGGCACTGCACTTCCCAAACCTGCACAGTTCTAAACGATAACCATCGCCCCAAAATATATTGAGGTCAGGCTACCAAGAGGCGTTGAACGCAAGGCAGAACTGCAGGAAACGGATGTCAACGGGTACAGCGGAATGGCCCCGATAGCACAGGAAAAGCGGCAGAACGTGGACAATGATGCGGTGGGCCAAAAAGGGCGTATGCGTTTTTTCCTGAATATATTCAGGAAAAAACGCATACGCCCTTTTTGGCCAACCAAGCAACCTGGGAGAGCAAATCAGCACTACAAAGAAATCTCTCGCCACCCCCCCCCCCGGGGCAAAAGGGCCAGGCTAAAAAAGTCTAAAAACCAGAAAGGCAGGGCAGGCCACGTAGTCAAGGGAGCCTTGTTAAGCTGATGGGCGGGATGTCAATGGCCAACAGCCAAACTTCACAAGTGTATCCTCTTTCCCAAAACATGTAAAGCACACAACCACAGAGCATAGGGCACTTCCACACATGGGCGTTGACCTTGGGAAAATGAAAAAATCAACCAGACACAGGGACCCCAAAGTTGAGGGCTGCTGTCTTGACATGAACCTCGACTCCGGTACACGTTTCATATCCCAGGAAAGAGCCAAGTGGACAAAGACAAGTGGACAAGTGGACAAAAACAAGTGGATAAGTGGACAAGTGGTGCTACGTAGGTCCAATGGAGTGTCACTCAGCCATGAAATCCACGTCATGAGGCTGGTAGCAGCATCCTGAGTGGATTTAGGTACGATCATCCTCAGTGAAATAAGTCCCACAAAAAAAGAAACTTATGATATCACTTATCGAGGGAATGTAAAAATCGCTCCCCATGAACTGAATCCCCAAACAGAACAGAGTCACGCTTTTAGAAAACACACTTATGCCTGCTTCAGGGGAAAGGTGAGGTGGGGTGACGCATAAAACTCGAGTTTGAAAAGAGCACAGATACCCTTCAGAAAACCGAATATGGAATGGACATGACCTACTCCTTGCTCAATCAACTGGACTCACCAGACCCTGTTCATCGCACAAGTATCTATCCGACTAGTAAGCATCTTAAAAGCTAAGTCTTGATATCTCTGTGTAAGTGCATCAAGTGTGTGTAAACCGGCCTAAAAACAGCAGGGAAAATCAGCTCAGACGCATTCTGAGGATACATTTCCGACACAAAGAAGAAACAAGCAGGGCAAAACAGAGAGAAATTCTTCCAAAATGCGTTCAGGGACTGGCATGCAACCAGGATTGACGACATCTACAGCCCCAGCGGCAGAAGACATAAGGCTGGACACTCTTGGGGCTCAGACGATTGGTGAGGTTGGGAAAGCAAATGCAGACCCCTGAAAGGAATCCTGCGTGCTCCCCATTCCATGGGTCCCAACTCTCCAGGTTCAACGCAATCTTCCGACAGCGAAATCACTCATTGAAACCCAGCGGATGCTACACCGTGGGATCGGGAAAGCTTTCTGAAACTCACCTCAGTTTTCATCTCCTGGTGCTCGTGTTCTCCATTCAGGCCCCCTTACTAACAATCTCCCCACTTGGAGACTCAGCGCCTTTCCATGCCTCTTTCGAACCGTCTGCAATTTGTCCGCAGGATGAACTGCAAGAGGGGGAACCAATGAGAGACTCGCTGGAGGTGTTTGGTCGGGCACATGTCACTCTCATTTCCCATCGGGAAGAAGAATTCACCAAAGGCTCAGCCTGCTACCCCGGATCGACAATAGGGCGTGAAGGCATCCAGCCGTGTTGCGTCCCACTCACAAAAAAGCGACTTGGGAAATGGAGCTCAGGGGCACTGCACTTCCCAAACCTGCAGAGTTCTAAACGATAACTATCGCCCCAAAATATATTGAGGTCAGGCTACGAAGAGGCGTTGAACGCAAGGCAGAACTGCAGGAAACGGATATCAACGGGTACATCGGAATGGCCCCGATAGCACATGAAAAGCGCCAGAACGTGGACAATGATGCGGTTGGCCAAAAAGGGCGTATGCGTTTTTTCCTGAATATATTCAGGAAAAAACGCATACGCCCTTTTTGGCCAACCAAGCAACCTGGGAGAGTAAATCAGCACTACAAAGAAATCTCTCGCCACCGCCCGGGGCAAAAGGGCCAGGCGAAAAAAGTCTAAAAACCAGAAAGGCAGGGCAGGCCACGGAGTCAAGGGAGCCTTGTTAAGCTGATGGGCGGGATGTCAATGGCCAACAGCCAACCTTCACAAGTGTATCCTCTTTCCCAAAACATGTAAAACACAGAACCACAGAGCATAGGGCACTTCCACACATGGGCGTTGACCTTGGGAAAATGAAAAAATCAACCAGACACAGGGACCCCATGGTTGCAGGCTGCTGTCTTGACATGAACCTCGACTCTGGTACACGTTTCATATCCCAGGAAAGAGCCAAGTGGACAAAGACAAGTGGACAAGTGGACAAAGACAAGTGGACAAGTGGACAAGTGGTGCTACGTAGGTCCAATGGAGTGTCACTCCGCCATAAAATCCACGTCATGAGGCTGGTAGCAGCATCCTGAGTGGATTTAGGTACGATCATCCTCAGTGAAATAAGTCCCACAAAAAAAGAATCTTATGATATCACTTATCGAGGGAATGTAAAAATCGCTCCCCATGAACTGAATCCCCAAACAGAACAGAGTCACGCTTTTAGAAAACACACTTATGCCTGCTTCAGGGGAAAGGTGAGGTGGGGTAACGCATAAAACTCGAGTTTGAAATGAGCACAGATACTCTTCCGAAAACCGAATATGGAATGGACACGACCTACTCCTTGCTCAATCAACTGGACTCACCAGACCCTGTTCATCGCACAAGTATCTATCCGACTAGTAAGCATCTTAAAAGCTAAGTCTTGAGATCTCTGTGTAAGTGCATCAAGTGTGTGTAAACCGGCCTAAAAACAGCAGGGAAAATCAGCTCAGACCCATTCTGAGGATACATTTCCGACACAAAGAAGAAACAAGCAGGGCAAAACAGAGAGAAATTCTTCCAAAATGCGTTCACGGACTGGCATGCAACCAGTATTGACCACATCTACAGCCCCAGCGGCAGAAGACATAAGGCTGGACACTCTTGGGGCTGAGACGATTGGTGAGGTTGGGAAAGCAAATGCAGACCCTTGAAAGGAATCCTGTGTGCTCCCCATTCCATGGGTCCCAACTCTCCAGGTTCAACGCAATCTTCCGACAGCGAAAGCACTCATTGGAAACCCAGCGGATGCTACACCGTGGGATCGGGAAAGCTTTCTGAAACTCACCTCAGTTTTCATCTCCTGGTGCTCGTGTTCTCCATTCAGGCCCCCTTACTAACAATCTCCCCACTTGGAGACTCAGCGCCTTTGCATGCCTCTTTCGTACCGTCTGCAAATTGTCCGCAGGATGAACTGGAAGAGGGGGAACCAATGAGAGACTCGCTGGAGGTGTGTGGTCGGGCACATGTCACTCTCATTTCCCATCGCGAAGAAGAATTCACCAAAGGCTCAGCCTGCCACCCCGGATCGACAATAGGGCGTGAAGCCATCCAGCCGTGTTGCGTCCCACTCACAAAAAAGCGACTTGGGAAATGGAGCTCAGGAGCACTGCACTTCCCAAACCTGCAGAGTTCTAAACGATAACTATCGCCCCCAAATATATTGAGGTCAGGCTACGAAGAGGCGTTGAACGCAAGGCAGAACTGCAGGAAACGGATGTCAACGGGTACATCGGAATGGCCCCGATAGCACATGAAAAGCGCCAGAACGTGGACAATGATGCGGTTGGCCAAAAAGGGCGTATGCGTTTTTTCCTGAATATATTCAGGAAAAAACGCATACGCCCTTTTTGGCCAACCAAGCAACCTGGGAGAGTAAATCAGCACTACAAAGAAATCTCTCGCCACCCCCCGGGGCAAAAGGGCCAGGCGAAAAAAGTCTAAAAACCAGAAAGGCAGGGCAGGCCACGGAGTCAAGGGAACCTTGTTAAGCTGATGGGCGGGATGTCAATGGCCAACAGCCAACCTTCACAAGTGTATCCTCTTTCCCAAAACATGTAAAACACAGAACCACAGAGCATAGGGCACTTCCACACATGGGCGTTGACCTTGGGAAAATGAAAAAATCAACCAGACACAGGGACCCCAAAGTTGAGGGCTGCTGTCTTGACATGAACCTCGACTCCGGTACACGTTTCATATCCCAGGAAAGAGCCAAGTGGACAAAGACAAGTGGACAAGTGGACAAAGACAAGTGGACAAGTGGACAAGTGGTGCTACGTAGGTCCAATGGAGTGTCACTCAGCCATGAAATCCACGTCATGAGGCTGGTAGCAGCATCCTGAGTGGATTTAGGTACGATCATCCTCAGTGAAATAAGTCGCAGAAAAAAAGAAACTTATGATATCACTTATCGAGGGAATGTAAAAATCGCTCCCCATGAACTGAATCCCCAAACAGAACAGAGTCACGCTTTTAGAAAACACACTTATGCCTGCTTCAGGGGAAAGGTGAGGTGGGGTGACGCATAAAACTCGAGTTTGAAATGAGCACAGATACTCTTGCGAAAACCGAATATGGAATGGACACGACCTACTCCTTGCTCAATCAACTGGACTCACCAGACCCTGTTCATCGCACAAGTATCTATCCGACTAGTAAGCATCTTAAAAGCTAAGTCTTGAGATCTCTGTGTAAGTGCATCAAGTGTGTGTAAAGCGGCCTAAAAACAGCAGGGAAAATCAGCTCAGACCCATTCTGAGGATACATTTCCAACACAAAGAAGAAACAAGCAGGGCAAAACAGAGAGAAATTCTTCCAAAATGCGTTCAGGGACTGGCATGCAACCAGGATTGACCACATCTACAGCCCCAGCAGCAGAAGACATAAGGCTGGACACTCTTGGGGCTGAGACGATTGGTGAGGTTGGGAAAGCAAATGCAGACCGTTGAAAGGAATCCTGCGTGCTCCCCATTCCATGGGTCCCAACTCTCCAGGTTCAACGCAATCTTCCGACAGCGAAAGCACTCATTGGAAACCCAGCGGATGCTACACCGTGGGATCGGGAAAGCTTTCTGAAACTCACCTCAGTTTTCATCTCCTGGTGCTCGTGTTCTCCATTCAGGCCCCCTTACTAACAATCTCCCCACTTGGAGACTCAGCGCCTTTGCATGCCTCTTTCGTACCGTCGACAATTTGTCCGCAGGATGAACTGCAAGAGGGGGAACCAATGAGAGACTCGCTGGAGGTGTGTGGTCGGCCACATGTCACTCTCATTTCCCATCGCGAAGAAGAATTCACCAAAGCCTCAGCCTGACACCCCGGATCGACAATAGGGGGTGAAGCCATCCAGCCGTGTTGCGTCCCACTCACAAAAAAGCGACTTGGGAAATGGAGCTCAGGGGCACTGCACTTCCCAAACCTGCAGAGTTCTAAACGATAACTATCGCCCCAAAATATACTGAGGTCAGGCTACGAAGAGGCGTTGAACGCAAGGCAGAACTGCAGGAAACGGATGTCAATGGGTACATCGGAATGGCCCCGATAGCACATGAAAAGCGCCAGAACGTGGACAATGATGTGGTTGGCCAAAAAGGGCGTATGCGTTTTTTCCTGAATATATTCAGGAAAAAACGCATACGCCCTTTTTGGCCAACCAAGCAACCTGGGAGAGCAAATCAGCACTACAAAGAAATCTCTCGCCCCCCCCCCGGGGCAAAAGGGCCAGGCGAAAAAAGTCTAAAAACCAGAAAGGCAGGGCAGGCCAGGGAGTCAAGGGAGCCTTGTTAAGCTGATGGGCGGGATGTCAATGGCCAACAGCCAATCTCACAAGTGTATCCTCTTTCCCAAAACATGTAAAACACAGAACCACAGAGCATAGGGCACTTCCACACATGGGCGTTGACCTTGGGAAAATGAAAAAATCAACCAGACACAGGGACCCCAAAGTTGAGGGCTGCTGTCTTGACATGAACCTCGACTCCGGTACACGTTTCATATCCCAGGAAAGAGCCAAGTGGACAAACACAAGTGGACAAGTGGACAAAGACAAGTGGACAAGTGGACAAGTGGTGCTACGTAGGTCCAATGGAGTGTCACTCAGCCATGAAATCCACGTCATGAGGCTGGTAGCAGCATCCTGAGTGGATTTAGGTACGATCATCCTCAGTGAAATAAGTCGCAGAAAAAAAGAAACTTATGATATCACTTATCGAGGGAATGTAAAAATCGCTCCCCATGAACTGAATCCCCAAACAGAACAGAGTCACGCTTTTAGAAAACACACTTATGCCTGCTTCAGGGGAAAGGTGAGGTGGGGTGACGCATAAAACTCGAGTTTGAAATGAGCACAGATACTCTTGCGAAAACCGAATATGGAATGGACACGACCTACTCCTTGCTCAATCAACTGGACTCACCAGACCCTGTTCATCGCACAAGTATCTATCCGACTAGTAAGCATCTTAAAAGCTAAGTCTTGAGATCTCTGTGTAAGTGCATCAAGTGTGTGTAAAGCGGCCTAAAAACAGCAGGGAAAATCAGCTCAGACCCATTCTGAGGATACATTTCCAACACAAAGAAGAAACAAGCAGGGCAAAACAGAGAGAAATTCTTCCAAAATGCGTTCAGGGACTGGCATGCAACCAGGATTGACCACATCTACAGCCCCAGCGGCAGAAGACATAAGGCTGGACACTCTTGGGGCTGAGACGATTGGTGAGGTTGGGAAAGCAAATGCAGACCCTTGAAAGCAATCCTGCGTGCTCCCCATTCCATGGGTCCCAACTCTCCAGGTTCAACGCAATCTTCCGACAGCGAAAGCACTCATTGGAAACCCAGCGGATGCTACACCGTGGGATCGGGAAAGCTTTCTGAAACTCACCTCAGTTTTCATCTCCTGGTGCTCGTGTTCTCCATTCAGGCCCCCTTACTAACAATCTCCCCACTTGGAGACTCAGCGCCTTTGCATGCCTCTTTCGTACCGTCGACAATTTGTCCGCAGGATGAACTGCAAGAGGGGGAACCAATGAGAGACTCGCTGGAGGTGTGTGGTCGGGCACATGTCACTCTCATTTCCCATCGCGAAGAAGAATTCACCAAAGCCTCAGCCTGACACCCCGGATCGACAATAGGGGGTGAAGCCATCCAGCCGTGTTGCGTCCCACTCACAAAAAAGCGACTTGGGAAATGGAGCTCAGGGGCACTGCACTTCCCAAACCTGCAGAGTTCAAAACGATAACTATCGCCCCAAAATATACTGAGGTCAGGCTACGAAGAGGCGTTGAACGCAAGGCAGAACTGCAGGAAACGGATGTCAACGGGTACATCGGAATGGCCCCGATAGCACATGAAAAGCGCCAGAACGTGGACAATGATGCGGTTGGCCAAAAAGGGCGTATGCGTTTTTTCCTGAATATATTCAGGAAAAAACGCATACGCCCTTTTTGGCCAACCAAGCAACCTGAGAGAGCAAATCAGCACTACAAAGAAATCTCTCGCCAACCCCCCCCCGCGGGGCAAAAGGGCCAGGCGAAAAAAGTCTAAAAACCAGAAAGGCAGGGCAGGCCACGGAGTCAAGGGAGCCTTGTTAAGCTGATGGGCGGGATGTCAATGGCCAACAGCCAACCTTCACAAGTGTATCCTCTTTCCCAAAACATGTAAAACACAGAACCACAGAGCATAGGGCACTTCCACACATGGGCGTTGACCTTGGGAAAATGAAAAAATCAACCAGACACAGGGACCCCAAAGTTGAGGGCTGCTGTCTTGACATGAACCTCGACTCCGGTACACGTTTCATATCCCAGGAAAGAGCCAAGTGGACAAACACAAGTGGACAAGTGGACAAAGACAAGTGGACAAGTGGACAAGTAGTGCTACGTAGGTCCAATGGAGTGTCACTCAGCCATGAAATCCACGTCATGAGGCTGGTAGCAGCATCCTGAGTGGATTTAGGTACGATCATCCTCAGTGAAATAAGTCGCACAAAAAAAGAAACTTATGATATCACTTATCGAGGGAATGTAAAAATCGCTCCCCATGAACTAAATCCCCAAACAGAACAGAGTCACGCTTTTAGAAAACACACTTATGCCTGCTTCAGGGGAAAGGTGAGGTGGGGTGACGCATAAAACTCGAGTTTGAAATGAGCACAGATACTCTTCCGAAAACCGAATATGGAATGGACACGACCTTCTCCTTGCTCAATCAACTGCACTCACCAGACCCTGTTCATCGCACAAGTATCTATCCGACTAGTAAGCATCTTAAAAGCTAAGTCTTGATATCTCTGTGTAAGTGCATCAAGTGTGTGTCAAGCGGCCTAAAAACAGCAGGGAAAATCAGCTCAGACGCATTCTGAGGATACATTTCCGACACAAAGAAGAAACAAGCAGGGCAAAACAGAGAGAAATTCTTCCAAAATGCGTTCAGGGACTGGCATGCAACCAGGATTGACCACATCTACAGCCCCAGCGGCAGAAGTCATAAGGCTGGACACTCTTGGGGCTGAGACGATTGGTGAGGTTGGGAAAGCAAATGCAGACCCTTGAAAGGAATCCTGCGTGCTCCCCATTCCATGGGTCCCAACTCTCCAGGTTCAACGCAATCTTCCAACAGCGAAAGCACTCATTGGAAACCCAGCGGATGCTACACCGTGGGATCGGGAAAGCTTTCTGAAACTCACCTCAGTTTTCATCTCCTGGTGCTCGTGTTCTCCATTCAGGCCCCCTTACTAACAATCTCCCCACTTGGAGACTCAGCGCCTTTGCATGCCTCTTTCGTACCGTCTGCAATTTGTCCGCAGGATGAACTGCAAGAGGGGGAACCAATGAGAGACTCGCTGGAGGTGTGTGGTCGGGCACATGTCACTCTCATTTCCCATCGCGAAGAAGAATTCACCAAAGGCTCAGCCTGCCACCCCGGATCGACAATAGGGCGTGAAGCCATCCAGCCGTGTTGCGTCCCACTCACAAAAAAGCGACTTGGGAAATGGAGCTCAGGGGCACTGCACTTCCCAAACCTGCAGAGTTCTAAACGATAACTATCGCCCCAAAATATATTGAGGTCAGGCTACGAAGAGGCGTTGAACGCAAGGCAGAACTGCAGGAAACGGATGTCAACGGGTACATCGGAATGGCCCCGATAGCACATGAAAAGCGCCAGAACGTGGACAATGATGCGGTTGGCCAAAAAGGGCGTATGCGTTTTTTCCTGAATATATTCAGGAAAAAAGGCATACGCCCTTTTTGGCCAACCAAGCAACCTGGGAGAGCAAATCAGCACTACAAAGAAATCTCTCGCCCCCCCCCCCCCGGGGCAAAAGGGCCAGGCGAAAAAAGTCTAAAAACCAGAAAGGCAGGGCAGGCCACGGAGTCAAGGGAGCCTTGTTAAGCTGATGGGCGGGATGTCAATGGCCAACAGCCAATCTTCACAAGTGTATCCTCTTTCCCAAAACATGTAAAACACAGAACCACAGAGCATAGGGCACTTCCACACATGGGCGTTGACCTTGGGAAAATGAAAAAATCAACCACACACAGGGACCCCATGGTTGCGGGCTGCTGTCTTGACATGAACCTCGACTCTGGTACACGTTTCATATCCCAGGAAAGAGCCAAGTGGACAAACACAAGTGGACAAGTGGATAAAGACAAGTGGACAAGTGGACAAGTGGTGCTACGTAGGTCCAATGGAGTGTCACTCAGCCATGAAATCCACGTCATGAGGCTGGTAGCAGCATCCTGAGTGGATTTAGGTACGATCATCCTCAGTGAAATAAGTCCCACAAAAAAAGAAACTTATGATATCACTTATCGAGGGAATGTAAAAATCGCTCCCCATGAACTGAATCCCCAAACAGAACAGAGTCACGCTTTTAGAAAACACACTTATGCCTGCTTCAGGGGAAAGGGGAGGTGGGGTGACGCATAAAACTCGAGTTTGAAATGAGCACAGATACCCTTCAGAAAACCGAATATGGAATGGACACGACCTACTCCTTGCTCAATCAACTGGACTCACCAGACCCTGTTCATCGCACAAGTATCTATCCGACTAGTAAGCATCTTAAAAGCTAAGTCTTGAGATCTCTGTGTAAGTGCATCAAGTGTGTGTAAAGCGGCCTAAAACCAGCAGGGAAAATCAGCTCAGACCCATTCTGAGGATAAATTTCCGACACAAAGAAGAAACAAGCAGGGCAAAACAGAGAGAAATTCTTCCAGAATGCGTTCACGGACTGGCATGCAACCAGTATTGACCACATCTACAGCCCCAGCGGCAGAAGACATAAGGCTGGACACTCTTGGGGCTGAGACGATTGGTGAGGTTGGGAAAGCAAATGCAGACCCTTGAAAGGAATCCTGTGTGCTCCCCATTCCATGGGTCCCAACTCTCCAGGTTCAACGCAATCTTCCGACAGCGAAAGCACTCATTGGAAACCCAGCGGATGCTACACCGTGGGATCGGGAAAGCTTTCTGAAACTCACCTCAGTTTTCATCTCCTGGTGCTCGTGTTCTCCATTCAGGCCCCCTTACTAACAATCTCCCCACTTGGAGACTCAGCGCCTTTGCATGCCTCTTTCGTACCGTCTGCAAATTGTCCGCAGGATGAACTGGAAGAGGGGGAACCAATGAGAGACTCGCTGGAGGTGTGTGGTCGGGCACATGTCACTCTCATTTCCCATCGCGAAGAAGAATTCACCAAAGCCTCAGCCTGACACCCCGGATCGACAATAGGGGGTGAAGCCATCCAGCCGTGTTGCGTCCCACTCACAAAAAAGCGACTTGGGAAATGGAGCTCAGGGGCACTGCACTTCCCAAACCTGCAGAGTTCTAAACGATAACTATCGCCCCAAAATATACTGAGGTCAGGCTACGAAGAGGCGTTGAACGCAAGGCAGAACTGCAGGAAACGGATGTCAATGGGTACATCGGAATGGCCCCGATAGCACATGAAAAGCGCCAGAACGTGGACAATGATGCGGTTGGCCAAAAAGGGCGTATGCGTTTTTTCCTGAATATATTCAGGAAAAAACGCATACGCCCTTTTTGGCCAACCAAGCAACCTGGGAGAGCAAATCAGCACTACAAAGAAATCTCTCGCCCCCCCCCCCGGGGCAAAAGGGCCAGGCGAAAAAAGTCTAAAAACCAGAAAGGCAGGGCAGGCCAGGGAGTCAAGGGAGCCTTGTTAAGCTGATGGGCGGGATGTCAATGGCCAACAGCCAATCTCACAAGTGTATCCTCTTTCCCAAAACATGTAAAACACAGAACCACAGAGCATAGGGCACTTCCACACATGGGCGTTGACCTTGGGAAAATGAAAAAATCAACCAGACACAGGGACCCCAAAGTTGAGGGCTGCTGTCTTGACATGAACCTCGACTCCGGTACACGTTTCATATCCCAGGAAAGAGCCAAGTGGACAAACACAAGTGGACAAGTGGACAAAGACAAGTGGACAAGTGGACAAGTGGTGCTACGTAGGTCCAATGGAGTGTCACTCAGCCATGAAATCCACGTCATGAGGCTGGTAGCAGCATCCTGAGTGGATTTAGGTACGATCATCCTCAGTGAAATAAGTCGCAGAAAAAAAGAAACTTATGATATCACTTATCGAGGGAATGAAAAAATCGCTCCCCATGAACTGAATCCCCAAACAGAACAGAGTCACGCTTTTAGAAAACACACTTATGCCTGCTTCAGGGGAAAGGTGAGGTGGGGTGACGCATAAAACTCGAGTTTGAAATGAGAACAGATACTCTTGCGAAAACCGAATATGGAATGGACACGACCTACTCCTTGCTCAATCAACTGGACTCACCAGACCCTGTTCATCGCACAAGTATCTATCCGACTAGTAAGCATCTTAAAAGCTAAGTCTTGAGATCTCTGTGTAAGTGCATCAAGTGTGTGTAAAGCGGCCTAAAAACAGCAGGGAAAATCAGCTCAGACCCATTCTGAGGATACATTTCCAACACAAAGAAGAAACAAGCAGGGCAAAACAGAGAGAAATTCTTCCAAAATGCGTTCAGGGACTGGCATGCAACCAGGATTGACCACATCTACAGCCCCAGCGGCAGAAGACATAAGGCTGGACACTCTTGGGGCTGAGACGATTGGTGAGGTTGGGAAAGCAAATGCAGACCCTTGAAAGCAATCCTGCGTGCTCCCCATTCCATGGGTCCCAACTCTCCAGGTTCAACGCAATCTTCCGACAGCGAAAGCACTCATTGGAAACCCAGCGGATGCTACACCGTGGGATCGGGAAAGCTTTCTGAAACTCACCTCAGTTTTCATCTCCTGGTGCTCGTGTTCTCCATTCAGGCCCCCTTACTAACAATCTCCCCACTTGGAGACTCAGCGCCTTTGCATGCCTCTTTCGTACCGTCGACAATTTGTCCGCAGGATGAACTGCAAGAGGGGGAACCAATGAGAGACTCGCTGGAGGTGTGTGGTCGGGCACATGTCACTCTCATTTCCCATCGCGAAGAAGAATTCACCAAAGCCTCAGCCTGACACCCCGGATCGACAATAGGGGGTGAAGCCATCCAGCCGTGTTGCGTCCCACTCACAAAAAAGCGACTTGGGAAATGGAGCTCAGGGGCACTGCACTTCCCAAACCTGCAGAGTTCAAAACGATAACTATCGCCCCAAAATATACTGAGGTCAGGCTACGAAGAGGCGTTGAACGCAAGGCAGAACTGCAGGAAACGGATGTCAACGGGTACATCGGAATGGCCCCGATAGCACATGAAAAGCGCCAGAACGTGGACAATGATGCGGTTGGCCAAAAAGGGCGTATGCGTTTTTTCCTGAATATATTCAGGAAAAAACGCATACGCCCTTTTTGGCCAACCAAGCAACCTGAGAGAGCAAATCAGCACTACAAAGAAATCTCTCGCCAACCCCCCCCCGCGGGGCAAAAGGGCCAGGCGAAAAAAGTCTAAAAACCAGAAAGGCAGGGCAGGCCACGGAGTCAAGGGAGCCTTGTTAAGCTGATGGGCGGGATGTCAATGGCCAAGAGCCAACCTTCACAAGTGTATCCTCTTTCCCAAAACATGTAAAACACAGAACCACAGAGCATAGGGCACTTCCACACATGGGCGTTGACCTTGGGAAAATGAAAAAATCAACCAGACACAGGGACCCCAAAGTTGAGGGCTGCTGTCTTGACATGAACCTCGACTCCGGTACACGTTTCATATCCCAGGAAAGAGCCAAGTGGACAAACACAAGTGGACAAGTGGACAAAGACAAGTGGACAAGTGGACAAGTAGTGCTACGTAGGTCCAATGGAGTGTCACTCAGCCATGAAATCCACGTCATGAGGCTGGTAGCAGCATCCTGAGTGGATTTAGGTACGATCATCCTCAGTGAAATAAGTCGCACAAAAAAAGAAACTTATGATATCACTTATCGAGGGAATGTAAAAATCGCTCCCCATGAACTAAATCCCCAAACAGAACAGAGTCACGCTTTTAGAAAACACACTGATGCCTGCTTCAGGGGAAAGGTGAGGTGGGGTGACGCATAAAACTCGAGTTTGAAATGAGCACAGATACTCTTCCGAAAACCGAATATGGAATGGACACGACCTTCTCCTTGCTCAATCAACTGCACTCACCAGACCCTGTTCATCGCACAAGTATCTATCCGACTAGTAAGCATCTTAAAAGCTAAGTCTTGATATCTCTGTGTAAGTGCATCAAGTGTGTGTCAAGCGGCCTAAAAACAGCAGGGAAAATCAGCTCAGACGCATTCTGAGGATACATTTCCGACACAAAGAAGAAACAAGCAGGGCAAAACAGAGAGAAATTCTTCCAAAATGCGTTCAGGGACTGGCATGCAACCAGGATTGACCACATCTACAGCCCCAGCGGCAGAAGTCATAAGGCTGGACACTCTTGGGGCTGAGACGATTGGTGAGGTTGGGAAAGCAAATGCAGACCCTTGAAAGGAATCCTGCGTGCTCCCCATTCCATGGGTCCCAACTCTCCAGGTTCAACGCAATCTTCCAACAGCGAAAGCACTCATTGGAAACCCAGCGGATGCTACACCGTGGGATCGGGAAAGCTTTCTGAAACTCACCTCAGTTTTCATCTCCTGGTGCTCGTGTTCTCCATTCAGGCCCCCTTACTAACAATCTCCCCACTTGGAGACTCAGCGCCTTTGCATGCCTCTTTCGTACCGTCTGCAATTTGTCCGCAGGATGAACTGCAAGAGGGGGAACCAATGAGAGACTCGCTGGAGGTGTGTGGTCGGGCACATGTCACTCTCATTTCCCATCGCGAAGAAGAATTCACCAAAGGCTCAGCCTGCCACCCCGGATCGACAATAGGGCGTGAAGCCATCCAGCCGTGTTGCGTCCCACTCACAAAAAAGCGACTTGGGAAATGGAGCTCAGGGGCACTGCACTTCCCAAACCTGCAGAGTTCTAAACGATAACTATCGCCCCAAAATATATTGAGGTCAGGCTACGAAGAGGCGTTGAACGCAAGGCAGAACTGCAGGAAACGGATGTCAACGGGTACATCGGAATGGCCCCGATAGCACATGAAAAGCGCCAGAACGTGGACAATGATGCGGTTGGCCAAAAAGGGCGTATGCGTTTTTTCCTGAATATATTCAGGAAAAAACGCATACGCCCTTTTTGGCCAACCAAGCAACCTGGGAGAGCAAATCAGCACTACAAAGAAATCTCTCGCCCCCACCCCCGGAGCAAAAGGGCCAGGCGAAAAAAGTCAAAAAACCAGAAAGGCAGGGCAGGCCACGGAGTCAAGGGAGCCTTGTTAAGCTGATGGGCGGGATGTCAATGGCCAACAGCCAATCTTCACAAGTGTATCCTCTTTCCCAAAACATGTAAAACACAGAACCACAGAGCATAGGGCACTTCCACACATGGGCGTTGACCTTGGGAAAATGAAAAAATCAACCACACACAGGGACCCCATGGTTGAGGGCTGCTGTCTTGACATGAACCTCGACTCTGGTACACGTTTCATATCCCAGGAAAGAGCCAAGTGGACAAAGACAAGTGGACAAGTGGACAAAGACAAGTGGACAAGTGGACAAGTGGTGCTACGTAGGTCCAATGGAGTGTCACTCCGCCATAAAATCCACGTCATGAGGCAGGTAGCAGCATCCTGAGTGGATTTAGGTACGATCATCCTCAGTGAAATAAGTCCCACAAAAAAAGAAACTTATGATATCACTTATCGAGGGAATGTAAAAATCGCTCCCCATGAACTGAATCCCCAAACAGAACAGAGTCACGCTTTTAGAAAACACACTTATGCCTGCTTCAGGGGAAAGGTGAGGTGGGGTGACGCATAAAACTCGAGTTTGAAATGAGCACAGATACTCTTCCGAAAACCGAATATGGAATGGACACGACCTATTCCTTGCTCAATCAACTGGACTCACCAGACCCTGTTCATCGCACAAGTATCTATCCGACTAGTAAGCATCTTAAAAGCTAAGTCTTGAGATCTCTGTGTAAGTGCATCAAGTGTGTGTAAAGCGGCCTAAAACCAGCAGGGAAAATCAGCTCAGACCCATTCTGAGGATAAATTTCCGACACAAAGAAGAAACAAGCAGGGCAAAACAGAGAGAAATTCTTCCAGAATGCGTTCACGGACTGGCATGCAACCAGTATTGACCACATCTACAGCCCCAGCGGCAGAAGACATAAGGCTGGACACTCTTGGGGCTGAGACGATTGGTGAGGTTGGGAAAGCAAATGCAGACCCTTGAAAGGAATCCTGTGTGCTCCCCATTCCATGGGTCCCAACTCTCCAGGTTCAACGCAATCTTCCGACAGCGAAAGCACTCATTGGAAACCCAGCGGATGCTACACCGTGGGATCGGGAAAGCTTTCTGAAACTCACCTCAGTTTTCATCTCCTGGTGCTCGTGTTCTCCATTCAGGCCCCCTTACTAACAATCTCCCCACTTGGAGACTCAGCGCCTTTGCATGCCTCTTTCGTACCGTCTGCAATTTGTCCGCAGGATGAACTGGAAGAGGGGGAACCAATGAGAGACTCGCTGGAGGTGTTTGCTCGGGCACATGTCACTCTCATTTCCCATAGCGAAGAAGAATTCACCAAAGGCTCAGCCTGCCAACCCGGATCGACAATAGGGCGTGAAGCCATCCAGCCGTGTTGCCTCCCACTCACAAAAAAGCGACTTGGGAAATGGAGCTCAGGGGCACTGCACTTCCCAAACCTGCAGAGTTCTAAACGATAACTATCGCCCCAAAATATATTGAGGTCAGGCTACGAAGAGGCGTTGAACGCAAAGCAGAACTGCAGGAAACGGATATCAACGGGTACATCGGAATGGCCCCGATAGCACATGAAAAGCGCCAGAACGTGGACAATGATGCGGTTGGCCAAAAAGGGCGTATGCGTTTTTTCCTGAATATATTCAGGAAAAAACGCATACGCCCTTTTTGGCCAACCAAGCAACCTGGGAGAGTAAATCAGCACTACAAAGAAATCTCTCGCCCCCCCCCCCCCGGGGCAAAAGGGCCAGGCGAAAAAAGTCTAAAAACCAGAAAGGCAGGGCAGGCCACGGAGTCAAGGGAGCCTTGTTAAGCTGATGGGCGGGATGTCAATGGCCAACAGCCAATCTTCACAAGTGTATCCTCTTTCCCAAAACATGTAAAACACAGAACCACAGAGCATAGGGCACTTCCACACATGGGCGTTGACCTTGGGAAAATGAAAAAATCAACCAGACACAGGGACCCCAAAGTTGAGCCTGCTGTCTTGACATGAACCTCGACTCTGGTACACGTTTCATATCCCAGGAAAGAGCCAAGTGGACAAAGACAAGTGGACAAGTGGACAAAGACAAGTGGACAAGTGGACAAGTGGTGCTACGTAGGTCCAATGGAGTGTCACTCAGCCATGAAATCCACGTCATGAGGCTGGTAGCAGCATCCTGAGTGGATTTAGGTACGATCATCCTCAGTGAAATAAGTCCCACAAAAAAAGAAACTTATGATATCACTTATCGAGGGAATGTAAAAATCGCTCCCCATGAACTGAATCCCCAAACAGAACAGAGTCACGCTTGTAGAAAACACACTTATGCCTGCTTCAGGGGAAAGGTGAGGTGGGGTGACGCATAAAACTCGAGTTTGAAATGAGCACAGATACCCTTCAGAAAACCGAATATGGAATGGACACGACCTACTCCTTGCTCAATCAACTGGACTCACCAGACCCTGTTCATCGCACAAGTATCTATCCGACTAGTAAGCATCTTAAAAGCTAAGTCTTGATATCTCTGTGTAAGTGCATCAAGTGTGTGTAAACCGGCCTAAAAACAGCAGGGAAAATCAGCTCAGACCCATTCTGAGGATACATTTCCGACACAAAGAAGAAACAAGCAGGGCAAAACAGAGAGAAATTCTTCCAAAATGCGTTCACGGACTGGCATGCAACCAGTATTGACCACATCTACAGCCCCAGCGGCAGAAGACATAAGGCTGGACACTCTTGGGGCTGAGACGATTGGTGAGGTTGGGAAAGCAAATGCAGACCCTTGAAAGGAATACTGTGTGCTCCCCATTCCATGGGTCCCAACTCTCCAGGTTCAACGCAATCTTCCGACAGCGAAAGCACTCATTGGAAACCCAGCGGATGCTACACCGTGGGATCGGGAAAGCTTTCTGAAACTCACCTCAGTTTTCATCTCCTGGTGCTCGTGTTCTCCATTCAGGCCCCCTTACTAACAATCTCCCCACTTGGAGACTCAGCGCCTTTGCATGCCTCTTTCGTACCGTCTGCAATTTGTCCGCAGGATGAACTGGAAGAGGGGGAACCAATGAGAGACTCGCTGGAGGTGTTTGCTCGGGCACATGTCACTCTCATTTCCCATCGCGAAGAAGAATTCACCAAAGGCTCAGCCTGCCAACCCGGATCGACAATAGGGTGTGAAGCCATCCAGCCGTGTTGCGTCCCACTCACAAAAAAGCGACTTGGGAAATGGAGCTCAGGAGCACTGCACTTCCCAAACCTGCAGAGTTCTAAACGATAACTATCGCCCCCAAATATATTGAGGTCAGGCTACGAAGAGGCGTTGAAGGCAAGGCAGAACTGCAGGAAACGGATGTCAACGGGTACATCGGAATGGCCCCGATAGCACATGAAAAGCGCCAGAACGTGGACAATGATGCGGTTGGCCAAAAAGGGCGTATTCGTTTTTTCCTGAATATATTCAGGAAAAAACGCATACGCCCTTTTTGGCCAACCAAGCAACCTGGGAGAGTAAATCAGCACTACAAAGAAATCTCTCGCCACCCCCCGGGGCAAAAGGGCCAGGCGAAAAAAGTCTAAAAACCAGAAAGGCAGGGCAGGCCACGGAGTCAAGGGAGCCTTGTTAAGCTGATGGGCGGGATGTCAATGGCCAACAGCCAACCTTCACAAGTGTATCCTCTTTCGCAAAACATGTAAAACACAGAACCACAGAGCATAGGGCACTTCCACACATGGGCGTTGACCTTGGGAAAATGAAAAAATCAACCAGACACAGGGACCCCATGGTTGCGGGCTGCTATCTTGACATGAACCTCGACTCTGGTACACGTTTCATATCCCAGGAAAGAGCCAAGTGGACAAACACAAGTGGACAAGTGGACAAAGACAAGTGGACAAGTGGACAAGTGGTGCTACGTAGGTCCAATGGAGTGTCACTCCGCCATAAAATCCACGTCATGAGGCTGGTAGCAGCATCCTGAGTGGATTTAGGTACGATCATCCTCAGTGAAATAAGTCCCACAAAAAAAGAATCTTATGATATCACTTATCGAGGGAATGTAAAAATCGCTCCCCATGAACTGAATCCCCAAACAGAACAGAGTCACGCTTTTAGAAAAGACACTTATGCCTGCTTCAGGGGAAAGGTGAGGTGGGGTAACGCATAAAACTCGAGTTTGAAATGAGCACAGATACTCTTCCGAAAACCGAATATGGAATGGACACGACCTACTCCTTGCTCAATCAACTGGACTCACCAGACCCTGTTCATCGCACAAGTATCTATCCGACTAATAAGCATCTTAAAAGCTAAGTCTTGAGATCTCTGTGTAAGTGCATCAAGTGTGTGTAAACCGGCCTAAAAACAGCAGGGAAAATCAGCTCAGACCCATTCTGAGGATACATTTCCGACACAAAGAAGAAACAAGCAGGGCAAAACAGAGAGAAATTCTTCCAAAATGCGTTCACGGACTGGCATGCAACCAGTATTGACCACATCTACAGCCCCAGCGGCAGAAGACATAAGGCTGGACACTCTTGGGGCTGAGACGATTGGTGAGGTTGGGAAAGCAAATGCAGACCCTTGAAAGGAATCCTGTGTGCTCCCCATTCCATGGGTCCCAACTCTCCAGGTTCAACGCAATCTTCCGACAGCGAAAGCACTCATTGGAAACCCAGCGGATGCTACACCGTGGGATCGGGAAAGCTTTCTGAAACTCACCTCAGTTTTCATCTCCTGGTGCTCGTGTTCTCCATTCAGGCCCCCTTACTAACAATCTCCCCACTTGGAGACTCAGCGCCTTTGCATGCCTCTTTCGTACCGTCTGCAATTTGTCCGCAGGATGAACTGGAAGAGGGGGAACCAATGAGAGACTCGCTGGAGGTGTGTGGTCGGGCACATGTCACTCTCATTTCCCATCGCGAAGAAGAATTCACCAAAGGCTCAGCCTGCCACCCCGGATCGACAATAGGGCGTGAAGCCATCCAGCCGTGTTGCGTCCCACTCACAAAAAAGCGACTTGGGAAATGGAGCTCAGGAGCACTGCACTTCCCAAACCTGCAGAGTTCTAAACGATAACTATCGCCCCCAAATATATTGAGGTCAGGCTACGAAGAGGCGTTGAACGCAAGGCAGAACTGCAGGAAACGGATGTCAACGGGTACATCGGAATGGCCCCGATAGCACATGAAAAGCGCCAGAACGTGGACAATGATGCGGTTGGCCAAAAAGGGCGTATGCGTTTTTTCCTGAATATATTCAGGAAAAAACGCATACGCCCTTTTTGGCCAACCAAGCAACCTGGGAGAGTAAATCAGCACTACAAAGAAATCTCTCGCCACCCCCCGGGGCAAAAGGGCCAGGCGAAAAAAGTCTAAAAACCAGAAAGGCAGGGCAGGCCACGGAGTCAAGGGAACCTTGTTAAGCTGATGGGCGGGATGTCAATGGCCAACAGCCAACCTTCACAAGTGTATCCTCTTTCCCAAAACATGTAAAACACAGAACCACAGAGCATAGGGCACTTCCACACATGGGCGTTGACCTTGGGAAAATGAAAAAATCAACCAGACACAGGGACCCCAAAGTTGAGGGCTGCTGTCTTGACATGAACCTCGACTCCGGTACACGTTTCATATCCCAGGAAAGAGCCAAGTGGACAAAGACAAGTGGACAAGTGGACAAAGACAAGTGGACAAGTGGACAAGTGGTGCTACGTAGGTCCAATGGAGTGTCACTCAGCCATGAAATCCACGTCATGAGGCTGGTAGCAGCATCCTGAGTGGATTTAGGTACGATCATCCTCAGTGAAATAAGTCGCAGAAAAAAAGAAACTTATGATATCACTTATCGAGGGAATGTAAAAATCGCTCCCCATGAACTGAATCCCCAAACAGAACAGAGTCACGCTTTTAGAAAACACACTTATGCCTGCTTCAGGGGAAAGGTGAGGTGGGGTGACGCATAAAACTCGAGTTTGAAATGAGCACAGATACTCTTGCGAAAACCGAATATGGAATGGACACGACCTACTCCTTGCTCAATCAACTGGACTCACCAGACCCTGTTCATCGCACAAGTATCTATCCGACTAGTAAGCATCTTAAAAGCTAAGTCTTGAGATCTCTGTGTAAGTGCATCAAGTGTGTGTAAAGCGGCCTAAAAACAGCAGGGAAAATCAGCTCAGACCCATTCTGAGGATACATTTCCAACACAAAGAAGAAACAAGCAGGGCAAAACAGAGAGAAATTCTTCCAAAATGCGTTCAGGGACTGGCATGCAACCAGGATTGACCACATCTACAGCCCCAGCAGCAGAAGACATAAGGCTGGACACTCTTGGGGCTGAGACGATTGGTGAGGTTGGGAAAGCAAATGCAGACCCTTGAAAGGAATCCTGCGTGCTCCCCATTCCATGGGTCCCAACTCTCCAGGTTCAACGCAATCTTCCGACAGCGAAAGCACTCATTGGAAACCCAGCGGATGCTACACCGTGGGATCGGGAAAGCTTTCTGAAACTCACCTCAGTTTTCATCTCCTGGTGCTCGTGTTCTCCATTCAGGCCCCCTTACTAACAATCTCCCCACTTGGAGACTCAGCGCCTTTGCATGCCTCTTTCGTACCGTCGACAATTTGTCCGCAGGATGAACTGCAAGAGGGGGAACCAATGAGAGACTCGCTGGAGGTGTTTGGTCGGGCACATGTCACTCTCATTTCCCATCGCGAAGAAGAATTCACCAAAGCCTCAGCCTGACACCCCGGATCGACAATAGGGGGTGAAGCCATCCAGCCGTGTTGCGTCCCACTCACAAAAAAGCGACTTGGGAAATGGAGCTCAGGGGCACTGCACTTCCCAAACCTGCAGAGTTCTAAACGATAACTATCGCCCCAAAATATACTGAGGTCAGGCTACGAAGAGGCGTTGAACGCAAGGCAGAACTGCAGGAAACGGATGTCAATGGGTACATCGGAATGGCCCCGATAGCACATGAAAAGCGCCAGAACGTGGACAATGATGCGGTTGGCCAAAAAGGGCGTATGCGTTTTTTCCTGAATATATTCAGGAAAAAACGCATACGCCCTTTTTGGCCAACCAAGCAACCTGAGAGAGCAAATCAGCACTACAAAGAAATCTCTCGCCAACCCCCCCCCCCGCGGGGCAAAAGGGCCAGGCGAAAAAAGTCTAAAAACCAGAAAGGCAGGGCAGGCCACGGAGTCAAGGGAGCCTTGTTAAGCTGATGGGCGGGATGTCAATGGCCAAGAGCCAACCTTCACAAGTGTATCCTCTTTCCCAAAACATGTAAAACACAGAACCACAGAGCATAGGGCACTTCCACACATGGGCGTTGACCTTGGGAAAATGAAAAAATCAACCAGACACAGGGACCCCAAAGTTGAGGGCTGCTGTCTTGACATGAACCTCGACTCCGGTACACGTTTCATATCCCAGGAAAGAGCCAAGTGGACAAACACAAGTGGACAAGTGGACAAAGACAGTGGACAAGTGGACAAGTGGTGCTACGTAGGTCCAATGGAGTGTCACTCAGCCATGAAATCCACGTCATGAGGCTGGTAGCAGCATCCTGAGTGGATTTAGGTACGATCATCCTCAGTGAAATAAGTCGCACAAAAAAAGAAACTTATGATATCACTTATCGAGGGAATGTAAAAATCGCTCCCCATGAACTAAATCCCCAAACAGAACAGAGTCACGCTTTTAGAAAACACACTTATGCCTGCTTCAGGGGAAAGGTGAGGTGGGGTGACGCATAAAACTCGAGTTTGAAATGAGCACAGATACTCTTCCGAAAACCGAATATGGAATGGACACGACCTTCTCCTTGCTCAATCAACTGCACTCACCAGACCCTGTTCATCGCACAAGTATCTATCCGACTAGTAAGCATCTTAAAAGCTAAGTCTTGATATCTCTGTGTAAGTGCACCAAGTGTGTGTCAAGCGGCCTAAAAACAGCAGGGAAAATCAGCTCAGACGCATTCTGAGGATACATTTCTGACACAAAGAAGAAACAAGCAGGGCAAAACAGAGAGAAATTCTTCCAAAATGCGTTCAGGGACTGGCATGCAACCAGGATTGACCACATCTACAGCCCCAGCGGCAGAAGTCATAAGGCTGGACACTCTTGGGGCTGAGACGATTGGTGAGGTTGGGAAAGCAAATGCAGACCCTTGAAAGGAATCCTGCGTGCTCCCCATTCCATGGGTCCCAACTCTCCAGGTTCAAAGCAATCTTCCAACAGCGAAAGCACTCATTGGAAACCCAGCGGATGCTACACCGTGGGATCGGGAAAGCTTTCTGAAACTCACCTCAGTTTTCATCTCCTGGTGCTCGTGTTCTCCATTCAGGCCCCCTTACTAACAATCTCCCCACTTGGAGACTCAGTGCCTTTGCATGCCTCTTTCGTACCGTCTGCAATTTGTCCGCAGGATGAACTGCAAGAGGGGGAACCAATGAGAGACTCGCTGGAGGTGTGTGGTCGGGCACATGTCACTCTCATTTCCCATCGCGAAGAAGAATTCACCAAAGGCTCAGCCTGCCACCCCGGATCGACAATAGGGCGTGAAGCCATCCAGCCGTGTTGCGTCCCACTCACAAAAAAGCGACTTGGGAAATGGAGCTCAGGGGCACTGCCCTTCCCAAACCTGCAGAGTTCTAAACGATAACTATCGCCCCAAAATATATTGAGCTCAGGCTACGAAGAGGCGTTGAACGCAAGGCAGAACTGCAGGAAACGGATGTCAACGGGTACATCGGAATGGCCCCGATAGCACATGAAAAGCGCCAGAACGTGGACAATGATGCGGTTGGCCAAAAAGGGCGTATGCGTTTTTTCCTGAATATATTCAGGAAAAAACGCATACGCCCTTTTTGGCCAACCAAGCAACCTGGGAGAGCAAATCAGCACTACAAAGAAATCTCTCGCCCCCACCCCCGGAGCAAAAGGGCCAGGCGAAAAAAGTCAAAAAACCAGAAAGGCAGGGCAGGCCACGGAGTCAAGGGAGCCTTGTTAAGCTGATGGGCGGGATGTCAATGGCCAACAGCCAATCTTCACAAGTGTATCCTCTTTCCCAAAACATGTAAAACACAGAACCACAGAGCATAGGGCACTTCCACACATGGGCGTTGACCTTGGGAAAATGAAAAAATCAACCACACACAGGGACCCCATGGTTGAGGGCTGCTGTCTTGACATGAACCTCGACTCCGGTACACGTTTCATATCCCAGGAAAGAGCCAAGTGGACAAACACAAGTGGACAAGTGGACAAAGACAAGTGGACAAGTGGACAAGTGGTGCTACGTAGGTCCAATGGAGTGTCACTCAGCCATGAAATCCACGTCATGAGGCTGGTAGCAGCATCCTGAGTGGATTTAGGTACGGTCATCCTCAGTGAAATAAGTCCCACAAAAAAGAAACTTATGATATCACTTATCGAGGGAATGTAAAAATGGCTCCCCATGAACTAAATCCCCAAACAGAACAGAGTCACGCTTTTAGAAAACACACTTATGCCTGCTTCAGGGGAAAGGTGAGGTGGGGTGACGCATAAAACTCGAGTTTGAAATGAGCACAGATACTCTCCCGAAAACCGAATATGGAATGGACACGACCTTCTCCTTGCTCAATCAACTGCACTCACCAGACCCTGTTCATAGCACAAGTATCTATCCGACTAGTAAGCATCTTAAAAGCTAAGTCTTGATATCTCTGTGTAAGTGCATCAAGTGTGTGTAAACCGGCCTAAAAACAGCAGGGAAAATCAGCTCAGACCCATTCTGAGGATACATTTCCGACACAAAGAAGAAACAAGCAGGGCAAAACAGAGAGAAATTCTTCCAAAATGCGTTCAGGGACTGGCATGCAACCAGGATTGACCACATCTACAGCCCCAGCGGCAGAACACATAAGGCTGGACACTCTTGGGGCTGAGACGATTGGTGAGGTTGGGAAAGCAAATGCAGACCCTTGAAAGGAATCCTGCGTGCTACCCATTCCATGGGTCCCAACTCTCCAGGTTCAACGCAATCTTCCGACAGCGAAAGCACTCATTGGAAACCCAGCGGATGCTACACCGTGGGATCGGGAAAGCTTTCTGAAACTCACCTCAGTTTTCATCTCCTGGTGCTCGTGTTCTCCATTCAGGCCCCCTTACTAACAATCTCCCCACTTGGAGACTCAGCGCCTTTGCATGCCTCTTTCGTACCGTCGACAATTTGTCCGCAGGATGAACTGGAAGAGGGGGAACCAATGAGAGACTCGCTGGAGGTGTGTGGTCGGGCACATGTCACTCTCATTTCCCATCGCGAAGAAGAATTCACCAAAGCCTCAGCCTGACACCCCGGATCGACAATAGGGGGTGAAGCCATCCAGCCGTGTTGCGTCCCACTCACAAAAAATCGACTTGGGAAATGGAGCTCAGGGGCACTGCACTTCCCAAACCTGCAGAGTTCTAAACGATAACTATCGCCCCAAAATATACTGAGGTCAGGCTACGAAGAGGCGTTGAACGCAAGGCAGAACTGCAGGAAACGGATGTCAACGGGTACATCGGAATGGCCCCGATAGCACATGAAAAGCGCCAGAACGTGGACAATGATGCGGTTGGCCAAAAAGGGCGTATGCGTTTTTTCCTGAATATATTCAGGAAAAAACGCATACGCCCTTTTTGGCCAACCAAGCAACCTGGGAGAGCAAATCAGCACTACAAAGAAATCTCTCGCCCCCTACCGGGGCAAAAGGGCCAGGCGAAAAAAGTCTAAAAACCAGAAAGGCAGGGCAGGCCACGGACTCAAGGGAGCCTTGTTAAGCTGATGGGCGGGATGTCAATGGCCAACAGCCAATCTTCACAAGTGTATCCTCTTTCCCAAAACATGTAAAACACAGAACCACAGAGCATAGGGCACTTCCACACATGGGCGTTGACCTTGGGAAAATGAAAAAATCAACCAGACACAGGGACCCCAAAGTTGAGGGCTGCTGTCTTGACATGAACCTCGACTCCGGTACACGTTTCATATCCCAGGAAAGAGCCAAGTGGACAAACACAAGTGGACAAGTGGACAAAGACAAGTGGATAAGTGGACAAGTGGTGTTACGTAGGACCAATGGAGTGTCACTCCGCCATAAAATCCACGTCATGAGGCTGGTAGCAGCATCCTGAGTGGATTTAGGTACGATCATCCTCAGTGAAATAAGTCCCACAAAAAAGAAACTTATGATATCACTTATCGAGAGAATGTAAAAATCGCTCCCCATGAACTGAATCCCCAAACAGAACAGAGTCACGCTTTTAGAAAACACACTTATGCCTGCTTCAGGGGAAAGGTGAGGTGGGGTGACGCATAAAACTCGAGTTTGAAATGAGCACAGATACCCTTCCGAAAACCGAATATGGAATGGACACGACCTACTCCTTGCTCAATCAACTGGACTCACCAGACCCTGTTCATCGCACAAGTATCTATCCGACTAGTAAGCATCTTAAAAGCTAAGTCTTGATATCTCTGTGTAAGTGCATCAAGTGTGTGTAAACCGGCCTAAAAACAGCAGGGAAAATCAGCTCAGACCCATTCTGAGGATACATTTCCGACACAAAGAAGAAACAAGCAGGGCAAAACAGAGAGAAATTCTTCCAAAATGCGTTCAGGGACTGGCATGCAACCAGGATTGACCACATCTACAGCCCCAGCGGCAGAAGACATAAGGCTGGACACTCTTGGGGCTGAGACGATTGGTGAGGTTGGGAAAGCAAATGCAGACCCTTGAAAGCAATCCTGCGTGCTCCCCATTCCTTGGGTCCCAACTCTCAAGGTTCAACGCAATCTCCCGACAGCAAAAGCACTCATTGGAAACCCAGCGGATGCTACACCGTGGGATCGGGAAAGCTTTCTGAAACTCACCTCAGTTTTCATCTCCTGGTGCTCGTGTTCTCCATTCAGGCCCCCTTACTAACAATCTCCCCACTTGGAGACTCAGCGCCTTTGCATGCCTCTTTCGTACCGTCTGCAATTTGTCCGCAGGATGAACTGCAAGAGGGGGAACCAATGAGAGACTCGCTGGAGGTGTGTGCTCGGGCACATGTCACTCTCATTTCCCATCGCGAAGATGAATTCACCAAAGGCTCAGCCTGTCACCCCGGATCGACAATAGGGCGTGAAGCCATCCAGCCGTGTTGCGTCCCACTCACAAAAAAGCGACTTGGGAAATGGAGCTCAGGGGCACTGCACTTCCCAAACCTGCAGAGTTCTAAACGATAACTATCGCCCCAAAATATATTGAGGTCAGGCTACGAAGAGGCGTTGAACGCAAGGCAGAACTGCAGGAAACGGATGTCAACGGGTACATCGGAATGGCCCCGATAGCACATGAAAAGCGCCAGAACGTGGACAATGATGCGGTTGGCCAAAAAGGGCGTATGCGTTTTTTCCTGAATATATTCAGGAAAAAACGCATACGCCCTTTTTGGCCAACCAAGCAACCTGGGAGAGCAAATCAGCACTACAAAGAAATGTCTCGCCCCCACCCCCGGAGCAAAAGGGCCAGGCGAAAAAAGTCAAAAAACCAGAAAGGCAGGGCAGGCCACGGAGTCAAGGGAGCCTTCTTAAGCTGATGGGCGGGAAGTCAATGGCCAACAGCCCACCTTCACAAGTGTATCCTCTTTCCCAAAACATGTAAAACACAGAACCACAGAGCATAGGGCACTTCCACACATGGGCGTTGACCTTGGGAACATGAAAAAATCAACCACAGACAGGGACCCCATGGTTGAGGGCTGATGTCTTGACATGAACCTCGACTCTGGTACACGTTTCATATCCCAGGAAAGAGCAAAGTGGACAAACACAAGTGGAGAAGTGGACAAAGACAAGTGGACAAGTGGACAAGTGGTGCTACGTAGGTCCAATGGAGTGTCACTCAGCCATGAAATCCACGTCATGAGGCTGGTAGCAGCATCCTGAGTGCATTTAGGTACGATCATCCTCAGTGAAATAAGTCCCACAAAAAAGAAACTTATGATATCACTTATCGAGGGAATGTAAAAATCGCTCCCCATAAACTAAATCCCCAAACAGAACAGAGTCACGCTTTTAGAAAATACACTTATGCCTGCTTCAGGGGAAAGGTGAGGTGGGGTGACGCATAAAACTCGAGTTTGAAATGAGCACAGATACTCTTCCGAAAACCGAATATGGAATGGACACGACCTACTCCTTGCTCAATCAACTGGACTCACCAGACCCTGTTCATCGCACAAGTATCTATCCGACTAGTAAGCATCTTAAAAGCTAAGTCTTGATATCTCTGTGTAAGTGCATCAAGTGTGTGCAAAGCGGCCTAAAACCAGCAGGGAAAATCAGCTCTGACCCATTCTGAGGATACATTTCCAACACAAAGAAGAAACAAGCAGGGCAAAACAGAGAGAAATTCTTCCAAAATGCGTTCAGGGACTGGCATGCAACGAGCCTTGACCACATCTACAGCCCCAGCGGCAGAAGACATAAGGCTGGACACTCTTGGGGCTGAGACGATTGGTGAGGTTGGGAAAGCAAATGCAGACCCTTGAAAGGAATCCTGCGTGCTCCCCATTCCATGGGTCCCAACTCTCCAGGTTCAACGCAATCTTCCGACAGCGAAAGCACTCATTGGAAACCCAGCGGATGCTACACCGTGGGATCGGGAAAGCTTTCTGAAACTCACCTCAGTTTTCATCTCCTGGTGCTCGTGTTCTCCATTCAGGCCCCCTTACTAACAATCTCCCCACTTGGAGACTCAGCGCCTTTGCATGCCTCTTTCGTACCGTCGACAATTTGTCCGCAGGATGAACTGGAAGAGGGGGAACCAATGAGAGACTCGCTGGAGGTGTGTGGTCGGGCACATGTCACTCTCATTTCCCATCGCGAAGAAGAATTCACCAAAGCCTCAGCCTGACACCCCGGATCGACAATAGGGGGTGAAGCCATCCAGCCGTGTTGCGTCCCACTCACAAAAAATCGACTTGGGAAATGGAGCTCAGGGGCACTGCACTTCCCAAACCTGCAGAGTTCTAAACGATAACTATCGCCCCAAAATATACTGAGGTCAGGCTACGAAGAGGCGTTGAACGCAAGGCAGAACTGCAGGAAACGGATGTCAACGGGTACATCGGAATGGCCCCGATAGCACATGAAAAGCGCCAGAACGTGGACAATGATGCGGTTGGCCAAAAAGGGCGTATGCGTTTTTTCCTGAATATATTCAGGAAAAAACGCATACGCCCTTTTTGGCCAACCAAGCAACCTGGGAGAGCAAATCAGCACTACAAAGAAATCTCTCGCCCCCCCCGGGGCAAAAGGGCCAGGCGAAAAAAGTCTAAAAACCAGAAAGGCAGGACAGGCCACGGAGTCAAGGGAGCCTTGTTAAGCTGATGGGCGGGATGTCAATGGCCAACAGCCAATCTTCACAAGTGTATCCTCTTTCCCAAACCATGGAAAACACAGAACCACAGACCATAGGGCACTGCCACACATGGGCGTTGACCTTGGGAAAATCAAAAAATCAACCAGACACAGGGACCCCAAAGTTGAGGGCTGCTGTCTTGACAAGAACCTCCACTCCGGTACACGTTTCATATCCCAGGAAAGAGCCAAGTGGACAAAGACGAGTGGACAAAGACAAGAGGACAAGTGGACAAGTGGTGCTACGTAGGTCCAATGGAGTGTCACTCAGCCATGAAATCCACGTCATGAGGCTGGTAGCAGCATCCTGAGTGGATTTAAGTACGATCATCCTCAGTGAAATAAGTCCCACAAAAAAAGAAACTTATGATATCACTTATCGAGGGAATGTAAAAATCGCTCCCCATGCACTGAATCCCCAAACAGAACAGAGTCACGCTTTTAGAAAACACACTTATGCCTGCTTCAGGGGAAAGGTGAGGTGGGGTGACGCATAAAACTCGAGTTTGAAATGAGCACAGATACCCTTCCGAAAACCGAATATGGAATGGACACGACCTTCTCCTTGCTCAATCAACTGGACTCACCAGACCCTGTTCATCGCACAAGTATCTATCCGACTAGTAAGCATCTTAAAAGCTAGGTCTGGAGATCTCTGTGTAAGTGCATCAAGTGTGTGCAAAGCGGCCTAAAAACAGCAGGGAAAATCAGCTCAGACCCATTCTGAGGATAAATTTACAACACAAAGAAGAAACAAGCAGGGCAAAACAGAGAGAAATTCTTCCAAAATGCGTTCAGGGACTGGCATGCAACCAGGATTGACCACATCTACAGCCCCAGCGGCAGAAGACATAAGGCTGGACACTCTTGGGGCTGAGACGATTGGTGAGGTTGGGAAAGCAAATGCAGACCCTTGAAAGGAATCCTGCGTGCTCCCCATTCCATGGGTCCCAACTCTCCAGGTTCAACGCAATCTTCCGACAGCGAAAGCACTCATTGGAAACCCAGCGGATGCTACACCGTGGGATCGGGAAAGCTTTCTGAAACTCACCTCAGTTTTCATCTCCTGGTGCTCGTGTTCTCCATTCAGGCCCCCTTACTAACAATCTCCCCACTTGGAGACTCGGCGCCTTTCCATACCTCTTTCCTACCGTCTGCAATTTGTCCGCAGGATGAACTGCAAGAGGGGGAACCAATGAGAGACTCGCTGGAGGTGTTTGGTCGGGCACATGTCACTCGCATTTCCCATCACGAAGAAGAATTCACCAGAGGTTCAGCCTGCCACCCCGGATCGACAATAGGGCGTGAAGCCATCCAGCCGTGTTGCGTCCCACTCACAAAAAAGCGACTTGGGAAATGGAGCTCAGGGGCACTGCACTTCCCAAACCTGCAGAGTTCTAAACGATAACTATCGCCCCAAAATATATTGAGGTCAGGCTACGAAGAGGCGCTGAACGCAAGGCAGAACTGCAGGAAACGGATGTCAACGGGTACATCGGAATGGCCCGGATAGCACATGAAAAGCGCCACAACGTGGACAATGATGCGGTTGGCCAAAAAGGGCGTATGCGTTTTTTCCTGAATATATTCAGGAAAAAACGCATACGCCCTTTTTGGCCAACCAAGCAACCTGGGAGAGCAAATCAGCACTACAAAGAAATCTCTCGCCCCCCCCGGGGCAAAAGGGCCAGGCGAAAAAAGTCTAAAAACCAGAAAGGCAGGACAGGCCACGGAGTCAAGGGAGCCTTGTTAAGCTGATGGGCGGGATGTCAATGGCCAACAGCCAATCTTCACAAGTGTATCCTCTTTCCCAAAACATGTAAAACACAGAACCACAGAGCATAGGGCACTTCCACACATGGGCGTTGACCTTGGGAAAATAAAAAAATCAACCAGACACAGGGACCCCAAAGTTGAGGGCTGCTGTCTTGACAAGAACCTCCACTCCGGTACACGTTTCATATCCCAGGAAAGACCAAGTGGACAAAGACGAGTGGACAAGTGGACAAAGACAAGTGGACAAGTGGACAAGTGGTGCTACGTAGGTCCAATGGAGTGTCACTCAGCCATGAAATCCACGTCATGAGGCTGGTAGCAGCATCCTGAGTGGATTTAGGTACGATCATCCTCAGTGAAATAAGTCCCACAAAAAAAGAAACTTATGATATCACTTATCGAGGGAATGTAAAAATCGCTCCCCATGCACTGAATCCCCAAACAGAACAGAGTCACGCTTTTAGAAAACACACTTATGCCTGCTTCAGGGGAAAGGTGAGGTGGGGTGACGCATAAAACTCGAGTTTGAAATGAGCACAGATACCCTTCCGAAAACCGAATATGGAATGGACACGACCTACTCCTTGCTCAATCAACTGGACTCACCAGACCCTGTTCATCGCACAAGTATCTATCCGACTAGTAAGCATCTTAAAAGCTAAGTCTTGATATCTCTGTGTAAGTGCATCAAGTGTGTGTAAAGCGGCCTAAAACCAGCAGGGAAAATCAGCTCAGACCCATTCTGAGGATACATTTCCAACATAAAGAAGAAACAAGCAGGGCAAAACAGAGAGAAATTCTTCCAAAATGCGTTCAGGGACTGGCATGCAACCAGG
The DNA here is from genome assembly GCF_026419965.1 of Kogia breviceps. Lineage (NCBI taxonomy): Eukaryota > Metazoa > Chordata > Mammalia > Artiodactyla > Physeteridae > Kogia > Kogia breviceps. The sequence goes on from NC_081315.1 coordinate 46,561,953, forward strand.
ATTGACCACATCTACAGCCCCAGCGGCAGAAGACATAAGGCTGGACACTCTTGGGGCTGAGACGATTGGTGAGGTTGGGAAAGCAAATGCAGACCCTTGAAAGGAATCCTGCGTGCTCCCCATTCCATGGGTCCCAACTCTCCAGGTTCAACGCAATCTTCCGACAGCGAAAGCACTCATTGGAAACCCAGCGGATGCTACACCGTGGGATCGGGAAAGCTTTCTGAAACTCACCTCAGTTTTCATCTCCTGGTGCTCGTGTTCTCCATTCAGGCCCCCTTACTAACAATCTCCCCACTTGGAGACTCGGCGCCTTTCCATACCTCTTTCCTACCGTCTGCAATTTGTCCGCAGGATGAACTGCAAGAGGGGGAACCAATGAGAGACTCGCTGGAGGTGTTTGGTCGGGCACATGTCACTCTCATTTCCCATCACGAAGAGGAATTCACCAGAGGTTCAGCCTGCCACCCCGGATCGACAATAGGGCGTGAAGCCATCCAGCCGTGTTGCGTCCCACTCACAAAAAAGCGACTTGGGAAATGGAGCTCAGGGGCACTGCACTTCCCAAACCTGCAGAGTTCTAAACGATAACTATCGCCCCAAAATATATTGAGGTCAGGCTACGAAGAGGCGCTGAACGCAAGGCAGAATTGCAGGAAACGGATGTCAACGGGTACATCGGAATGGCCCCGATAGCACATGAAAAGCGCCAGAACGTGGACAATGATGCGGTTGGCCAAAAAGGGCGTATGCGTTTTTTCCTGAATATATTCAGGAAAAAACGCATACGCCCTTTTTGGCCAACCAAGCAACCTGGGAGAGCAAATCAGCACTACAAAGAAATCTCTCGCCCCCCCCGGGGCAAAAGGGCCAGGCGAAAAAAGTCTAAAAACCAGAAAGGCAGGACAGCCCACGGAGTCAAGGGAGCCTTGTTAAGCTGATGGGCGGGATGTCAATGGCCAACAGCCAATCTTCACAAGTGTATCCTCTTTCCCAAACCATGTAAAACACAGAACCACAGAGCATAGGGCACTTCCACACATGGGCGTTGACCTTGGGAAAATGAAAAAATCAACCAGACACAGGGACCCCAAAGTTGAGGGCTGCTGTCTTGACAAGAACCTCCACTCCGGTACACGTTTCATATCCCAGGAAAGAGCCAAGTGGACAAAGACGAGTGGACAAGTGGACAAAGACAAGTGGACAAGTGGACAAGTGGTGCTACGTAGGTCCAATGGAGTGTCACTCAGCCATGAAATCCACGTCATGAGGCTGGTAGCAGCATCCTGAGTGGATTTAGGTACGATCATCCTCAGTGAAATAAGTCCCACAAAAAAAGAAACTTATGATATCACTTATCGAGGGAATGTAAAAATCGCTCCCCATGCACTGAATCCCCAAACAGAACAGAGTCACGCTTTTAGAAAACACACTTATGCCTGCTTCAGGGGAAAGGTGAGGTGGGGTGACGCATAAAACTCGAGTTTGAAATGAGCACAGATACCCTTCCGAAAACCGAATATGGAATGGACACGACCTACTCCTTGCTCAATCAACTGGACTCACCAGACCCTGTTCATCGCACAAGTATCTATCCGACTAGTAAGCATCTTAAAAGCTAAGTCTTGATATCTCTGTGTAAGTGCATCAAGTGTGTGTAAAGCGGCCTAAAACCAGCAGGGAAAATCAGCTCAGACCCATTCTGAGGATACATTTCCAACATAAAGAAGAAACAAGCAGGGCAAAACAGAGAGAAATTCTTCCAAAATGCGTTCAGGGACTGGCATGCAACCAGGATTGACCACATCTACAGCCCCAGCGGCAGAAGACATAAGGCTGGACACTCTTGGGGCTGAGACGATTGGTGAGGTTGGGAAAGCAAATGCAGACCCTTGAAAGGAATCCTGCGTGCTCCCCATTCCATGGGTCCCAACTCTCCAGGTTCAACGCAATCTTCCGACAGCGAAAGCACTCATTGGAAACCCAGCGGATGCTACACCGTGGGATCGGGAAAGCTTTCTGAAACTCACCTCAGTTTTCATCTCCTGGTGCTCGTGTTCTCCATTCAGGCCCCCTTACTAACAATCTCCCCACTTGGAGACTCGGCGCCTTTCCATACCTCTTTCCTACCGTCTGCAATTTGTCCGCAGGATGAACTGCAAGAGGGGGAACCAATGAGAGACTCGCTGGAGGTGTTTGGTCGGGCACATGTCACTCTCATTTCCCATCACGAAGAGGAATTCACCAGAGGTTCAGCCTGCCACCCCGGATCGACAATAGGGCGTGAAGCCATCCAGCCGTGTTGCGTCCCACTCACAAAAAAGCGACTTGGGAAATGGAGCTCAGGGGCACTGCACTTCCCAAACCTGCAGAGTTCTAAACGATAACTATCGCCCCAAAATATATTGAGGTCAGGCTACGAAGAGGCGCTGAACGCAAGGCAGAATTGCAGGAAACGGATGTCAACGGGTACATCGGAATGGCCCCGATAGCACATGAAAAGCGCCAGAACGTGGACAATGATGCGGTTGGCCAAAAAGGGCGTATGCGTTTTTTCCTGAATATATTCAGGAAAAAACGCATACGCCCTTTTTGGCCAACCAAGCAACCTGGGAGAGCAAATCAGCACTACAAAGAAATCTCTCGCCCCCCCCGGGGCAAAAGGGCCAGGCGAAAAAAGTCTAAAAACCAGAAAGGCAGGACAGCCCACGGAGTCAAGGGAGCCTTGTTAAGCTGATGGGCGGGATGTCAATGGCCAACAGCCAATCTTCACAAGTGTATCCTCTTTCCCAAACCATGTAAAACACAGAACCACAGAGCATAGGGCACTTCCACACATGGGCGTTGACCTTGGGAAAATGAAAAAATCAACCAGACACAGGGACCCCAAAGTTGAGGGCTGCTGTCTTGACAAGAACCTCCACTCCGGTACACGTTTCATATCCCAGGAAAGAGCCAAGTGGACAAAGACGAGTGGACAAGTGGACAAAGACAAGTGGACAAGTGGACAAGTGGTGCTACGTAGGTCCAATGGAGTGTCACTCAGCCATGAAATCCACGTCATGAGGCTGGTAGCAGCATCCTGAGTGGATTTAGGTACGATCATCCTCAGTGAAATAAGTCCCACAAAAAAAGAAACTTATGATATCACTTATCGAGGGAATGTAAAAATCGCTCCCCATGCACTGAATCCCCAAACAGAACAGAGTCACGCTTTTAGAAAACACACTTATGCCTGCTTCAGGGGAAAGGTGAGGTGGGGTGACGCATAAAACTCGAGTTTGAAATGAGCACAGATACCCTTCCGAAAACCGAATATGGAATGGACACGACCTACTCCTTGCTCAATCAACTGGACTCACCAGACCCTGTTCATCGCACAAGTATCTATCCGACTAGTAAGCATCTTAAAAGCTAAGTCTTGATATCTCTGTGTAAGTGCATCAAGTGTGTGTAAAGCGGCCTAAAACCAGCAGGGAAAATCAGCTCAGACCCATTCTGAGGATACATTTCCAACATAAAGAAGAAACAAGCAGGGCAAAACAGAGAGAAATTCTTCCAAAATGCGTTCAGGGACTGGCATGCAACCAGGATTGACCACATCTACAGCCCCAGCGGCAGAAGACATAAGGCTGGACACTCTTGGGGCTGAGACGATTGGTGAGGTTGGGAAAGCAAATGCAGACCCTTGAAAGGAATCCTGCGTGCTCCCCATTCCATGGGTCCCAACTCTCCAGGTTCAACGCAATCTTCCGACAGCGAAAGCACTCATTGGAAACCCAGCGGATGCTACACCGTGGGATCGGGAAAGCTTTCTGAAACTCACCTCAGTTTTCATCTCCTGGTGCTCGTGTTCTCCATTCAGGCCCCCTTACTAACAATCTCCCCACTTGGAGACTCGGCGCCTTTCCATGCCTGTTTCGTACCGTCTGCAATTTGTCCGCAGGATGAACTGCAAGAGGGGGAACCAATGAGAGACTCGCTGGAGGTGTTTGGTCGGGCACATGTCACTCTCATTTCCCATCACGAAGAAGAATTCACCAGAGGTTCAGCCTGCCACCCCGGATCGACAATAGGGCGTGAAGCCATCCAGCCGTGTTGCGTCCCACTCACAAAAAAGCGACTTGGGAAATGGAGCTCAGGGGCACTGCACTTCCCAAACCTGCAGAGTTCTAAACGATAACTATCGCCCCAAAATATATTGAGGTCAGGCTACGAAGAGGCGCTGAACGCAAGGCAGAACTGCAGGAAACGGATGTCAACGGGTACATCGGAATGGCCCCGATAGCACATGAAAAGCGCCAGAACGTGGACAATGATGCGGTTGGCCAAAAAGGGCGTATGCGTTTTTTCCTGAATATATTCAGGAAAAAACGCATACGCCCTTTTTGGCCAACCAAGCAACCTGGGAGAGCAAATCAGCACTACAAAGAAATCTCTCGCCCCCCCCCGGGGCAAAAGGGCCAGGCGAAAATAGTCTAAAAACCAGAAAGGCAGGACAGGCCACGGAGTCAAGGGAGCCTTGTTAAGCTGATGGGCGGGATGTCAATGGCCAACAGCCAATCTTCACAAGTGTATCCTCTTTCCCAAACCATGGAAAACACAGAACCACAGAGCATAGGGCACTTCCACACATGGGCGTTGACCTTGGGGAAATGAAAAAATCAACCAGACACAGGGACCCCAAAGTTGAGGGCTGCTGTCTTGACAAGAACCTCCACTCCGGTACACGTTTCATATCCCAGGAAAGAGCCAAGTGGACAAAGACGAGTGGACAAGTGGACAAAGACAAGTGGACAAGTGGACAAGTGGTGCTACGTAGGTCCAATGGAGTGTCACTCAGCCATGAAATCCACGTCATGAGGCTGGTAGCAGCATCCTGAGTGGATTTAGGTACGATCATCCTCAGTGAAATAAGTCCCACAAAAAAAGAAACTTATGATATCACTTATCGAGGGAATGTAAAAATCGCTCCCCATGCACTGAATCCCCAAACAGAACAGAGTCACGCTTTTAGAAAACACACTTATGCCTGCTTCAGGGGAAAGGTGAGGTGGGGTGACGCATAAAACTCGAGTTTGAAATGAGCACAGATACCCTTCCGAAAACCGAATATGGAATGGACACGACCTACTCCTTGCTCAATCAACTGGACTCACCAGACCCTGTTCATCGCACAAGTATCTATCCGACTAGTAAGCATCTTAAAAGCTAAGTCTTGATATCTCTGTGTAAGTGCATCAAGTGTGTGTAAAGCGGCCTAAAACCAGCAGGGAAAATCAGCTCAGACCCATTCTGAGGATACATTTCCAACATAAAGAAGAAACAAGCAGGGCAAAACAGAGAGAAATTCTTCCAAAATGCGTTCAGGGACTGGCATGCAACCAGGATTGACCACATCTACAGCCCCAGCGGCAGAAGACATAAGGCTGGACACTCTTGGGGCTGAGACGATTGGTGAGGTTGGGAAAGCAAATGCAGACCCTTGAAAGGAATCCTGCGTGCTCCCCATTCCATGGGTCCCAACTCTCCAGGTTCAACGCAATCTTCCGACAGCGAAAGCACTCATTGGAAACCCAGCGGATGCTACACCGTGGGATCGGGAAACCTTTCTGAAACTCATCTCAGTTTTCATCTCCTGGTGCTCGTGTTCTCCATTCAGGCCCCCTTACTAACAATCTCCCCACTTGGAGACTCGGCGCCTTTCCATGCCTCTTTCGTACCGTCTGCAATTTGTCCGCAGGATGAACTGCAAGAGGGGGAACCAATGAGAGACTCGCTGGAGGTGTTTGGTCGGGCACATGTCACTCTCATTTCCCATCACGAAGAAGAATTCACCAGCGGTTCAGCCTGCCACCCCGGATCGACAATAGGGCGTGAAGCCATCCAGCCGTGTTGCGTCCCACTCACAAAAAAGCGACTTGGGAAATGGAGCTCAGGGGCACTGCACTTCCCAAACCTGCAGAGTTCTAAACGATAACTATCGCCCCAAAATATATTGAGGTCAGGCTACGAAGAGGCGCTGAACGCAAGGCAGAACTGCAGGAAACGGATGTCAACGGGTACATCGGAATGGCCCCGATAGCACATGAAAAGCGCCAGAACGTGGACAATGATGCGGTTGGCCAAAAAGGGCGTATGCGTTTTTTCCTGAATATATTCAGGAAAAAACGCATACGCCCTTTTTGGCCAACCAAGCAACCTGGGAGAGCAAATCAGCACTACAAAGAAATCTCTCGCCCCCCCCGGGGCAAAAGGGCCAGGCGAAAAAAGTCTAAAAACCAGAAAGGCAGGACAGCCCACGGAGTCAAGGGAGCCTTGTTAAGCTGATGGGCGGGATGTCAATGGCCAACAGCCAATCTTCACAAGTGTATCCTCTTTCCCAAACCATGTAAAACACAGAACCACAGAGCATAGGGCACTTCCACACATGGGCGTTGACCTTGGGAAAATGAAAAAATCAACCAGACACAGGGACCCCAAAGTTGAGGGCTGCTGTCTTGACAAGAACCTCCACTCCGGTACACGTTTCATATCCCAGGAAAGAGCCAAGTGGACAAGTGGACAAAGACAAGTGGACAAGTGGACAAGTGGTGCTACGTAGGTCCAATGGAGTGTCACTCAGCCATGAAATCCACGTCATGAGGCTGGTAGCAGCATCCTGAGTGGATTTAGGTACGATCATCCTCAGTGAAATAAGTCCCACAAAAAAAGAAACTTATGATATCACTTATCGAGGGAATGTAAAAATCGCTCCCCATGCACTGAATCCCCAAACAGAACAGAGTCACGCTTTTAGAAAACACACTTATGCCTGCTTCAGGGGAAAGGTGAGGTGGGGTGACGCATAAAACTCGAGTTTGAAATGAGCACAGATACCCTTCCGAAAACAGAATATGGAATGGACACGACCTACTCCTTGCTCAATCAACTGGACTCACCAGACCCTGTTCATCGCACAAGTATCTATCCGACTAGTAAGCATCTTAAAAGCTAAGTCTTGATATCTCTGTGTAAGTGCATCAAGTGTGTGTAAAGCGGCCTAAAACCAGCAGGGAAAATCAGCTCAGACCCATTCTGAGGATACATTTCCAACATAAAGAAGAAACAAGCAGGGCAAAACAGAGAGAAATTCTTCCAAAATGCGTTCAGGGACTGGCATGCAACCAGGATTGACCACATCTACAGCCCCAGCGGCAGAAGACATAAGGCTGGACACTCTTGGGGCTGAGACGATTGGTGAGGTTGGGAAAGCAAATGCAGACCCTTGAAAGGAATCCTGCGTGCTCCCCATTCCATGGGTCCCAACTCTCCAGGTTCAACGCAATCTTCCGACAGCGAAAGCACTCATTGGAAACCCAGCGGATGCTACACCGTGGGATCGGGAAAGCTTTCTGAAACTCACCTCAGTTTTCATCTCCTGGTGCTCGTGTTCTCCATTCAGGCCCCCTTACTAACAATCTCCCCACTTGGAGACTCGGCGCCTTTCCATGCCTCTTTCGTACCGTCTGCAATTTGTCCGCAGGATGAACTGCAAGAGGGGGAACCAATGAGAGACTCGCTGGAGGTGTTTGGTCGGGCACATGTCACTCTCATTTCCCATCACGAAGAAGAATTCACCAGCGGTTCAGCCTGCCACCCCGGATCGATAATAGGGCGTGAAGCCATCCAGCCGTGTTGCGTCCCACTCACAAAAAAGCGACTTGGTAAATGGAGCTCAGGGGCACTGCACTTCCCAAACCTGCAGAGTTCTAAACGATAACTATCGCCCCAAAATATATTGAGGTCAGGCTACGAAGAGGCGCTGAACGCAAGGCAGAACTGCAGGAAACGGATGTCAACGGGTACATCGGAATGGCCCCGATAGCACATGAAAGGCGCCAGAACGTGGACAATGATGCGGTTGGCCAAAAAGGGCGTATGCGTTTTTTCCTGAATATATTCAGGAAAAAACGCATACGCCCTTTTTGGCCACCCAAGCAACCTGGGAGAGCAAATCAGCACTACAAAGAAATCTCTCGCCCCCCCCGGGGCAAAAGGGCCAGGCGAAAAAAGTCTAAAAACCAGAAAGGCAGGACAGGCCACGGAGTCAAGGGAGCCTTGTTAAGCTGATGGGCGGGATGTCAATGGCCAACAGCCAATCTTCACAAGTGTATCCTCTTTCCCAAACCATGTAAAACACAGAACCACAGAGCATAGGGCACTTCCACACATGGGCGTTGACCTTGGGAAAATGAAAAAATCAACCAGACACAGGGACCCCAAAGTTGAGGGCTGCTGTCTTGACAAGAACCTCCACTCCGGTACACGTTTCATATCCCAGGAAAGAGCCAAGTGGACAAAGACGAGTGGACAAGTGGACAAAGACAAGTGGACAAGTGGTGCTACGTAGGTCCAATGGAGTGTCACTCAGCCATGAAATCCACGTCATGAGGCTGGTAGCAGCATCCTGAGTGGATTTAGGTACGATCATCCTCAGTGAAATAAGTCCCACAAAAAAAGAAACTTATGATATCACTTATCGAGGGAATGTAAAAATCGCTCCTCATGCACTGAATCCCCAAACAGAACAGAGTCACGCTTTTAGAAAACACACTTATGCCTGCTTCAGGGGAAAGGTGAGGTGGGGTGACGCATAAAACTCGAGTTTGAAATGAGCACAGATACCCTTCCGAAAACCGAATATGGAATGGACACGACCTACTCCTTGCTCAATCAACTGGACTCACCAGACCCTGTTCATCGCACAAGTATCTATCCGACTAGTAAGCATCTTCAAAGCTAAGTCTTGATATCTCTGTGTAAGTGCATCAAGTGTGTGTAAAGCGGCCTAAAACCAGCAGGGAAAATCAGCTCAGACCCATTCTGAGGATACATTTCCAACATAAAGAAGAAACAAGCAGGGCAAAACAGAGAGAAATTCTTCCAAAATGCGTTCAGGGACTGGCATGCAACCAGGATTGACCACATCTACAGCCCCAGCGGCAGAAGACATAAGGCTGGACACTCTTGGGGCTGAGACGATTGGTGAGGTTGGGAAAGCAAATGCAGACCCTTGAAAGGAATCCTGCGTGCTCCCCATTCCATGGGTCCCAACTCTCCAGGTTCAACGCAATCTTCCGACAGCGAAAGCACTCATTGGAAACCCAGCGGATGCTACACCGTGGGATCGGGAAAGCTTTCTGAAACTCACCTCAGTTTTCATCTCCTGGTGCTCGTGTTCTCCAATCAGGCCCCCTTACTAACAATCTGCCCACTTGGAGACTCGGCGCCTTTCCATGCCTCTTTCGTACCGTCTGCAATTTGTCCGCAGGATGAACTGCAAGAGGGGGAACCAATGAGAGACTCGCTGGAGGTGTTTGGTCGGGCACATGTCACTCTCATTTCCCATCACGAAGAAGAATTCACCAGCGGTTCAGCCTGCCACCCCGGATCGACAATAAGGCGTGAAGCCATCCAGCCGTGTTGCGTCCCACTCACAAAAAAGCGACTTGGGAAATGGAGCTCAGGGGCACTGCACTTCCCAAACCTGCAGAGTTCTAAACGATAACTATCGCCCCAAAATATATTGAGGTCAGGCTACGAAGAGGCGCTGAACGCAAGGCAGAACTGCAGGAAACGGATGTCAACGGGTACATCGGAATGGCCCCGATAGCACATGAAAAGCGCCAGAACGTGGACAATGATGCGGTTGGCCAAAAAGGGCGTATGCGTTTTTTCCTGAATATATTCAGGAAAAAACGCATACGCCCTTTTTGGCCAACCAAGCAACCTGGGAGAGCAAATCAGCACTACAAAGAAATCTCTCGCCCCCCCCCCGGGGCAAAAGGGCCAGGCGAAAAAAGTCTAAAAACCAGAAAGGCAGGACAGCCCACGGAGTCAAGGGAGCCTTGTTAAGCTGATGGGCGGGATGTCAATGGCCAACAGCCAATCTTCACAAGTGTATCCTCTTTCCCAAACCATGTAAAACACAGAACCACAGAGCATAGGGCACTTCCACACATGGGCGTTGACCTTGGGAAAATGAAAAAATCAACCAGACACAGGGACCCCAAAGTTGAGGGCTGCTGTCTTGACAAGAACCTCCACTCCGGTACACGTTTCATATCCCAGGAAAGAGCCAAGTGGACAAAGACGAGTGGACAAGTGGACAAAGACAAGTGGACAAGTGGTGCTACGTAGGTCCAATGGAGTGTCACTCAGCCATGAAATCCACGTCATGAGGCTGGTAGCAGCATCCTGAGTGGATTTAGGTACGATCATCCTCAGTGAAATAAGTCCCACAAAAAAAGAAACTTATGATATCACTTATCGAGGGAATGTAAAAATCGCTCCCCATGCACTGAATCCCCAAACAGAACAGAGTCACGCTTTTAGAAAACACACTTATGCCTGCTTCAGGGGAAAGGTGAGGTGGGGTGACGCATAAAACTCGAGTTTGAAATGAGCACAGATACCCTTCCGAAAACCGAATATGGAATGGACACGACCTACTCCTTGCTCAATCAACTGGACTCACCAGACCCTGTTCATCGCACAAGTATCTATCCGACTAGTAAGCATCTTAAAAGCTAAGTCTTGATATCTCTGTGTAAGTGCATCAAGTGTGTGTAAAGCGGCCTAAAACCAGCAGGGAAAATCAGCTCAGACCCATTCTGAGGATACATTTCCAACATAAAGAAGAAACAAGCAGGGCAAAACAGAGAGAAATTCTTCCAAAATGCGTTCAGGGACTGGCATGCAACCAGGATTGACCACATCTACAGCCCCAGCGGCAGAAGACATAAGGCTGGACACTCTTGGGGCTGAGACGATTGGTGAGGTTGGGAAAGCAAATGCAGACCCTTGAAAGGAATCCTGCGTGCTCCCCATTCCATGGGTCCCAACTCTCCAGGTTCAACGCAATCTTCCGACAGCGAAAGCACTCATTGGAAACCCAGCGGATGCTACACCGTGGGATCGGGAAAGCTTTCTGAAACTCACCTCAGTTTTCATCTCCTGGTGCTCGTGTTCTCCATTCAGGCCCCCTTACTAACAATCTCCCCACTTGGAGACTCGGCGCCTTTCCATGCCTCTTTCGTACCGTCTGCAATTTGTCCGCAGGATGAACTGCAAGAGGGGGAACCAATGAGAGACTCGCTGGAGGTGTTTGGTCGGGCACATGTCACTCTCATTTCCCATCACGAAGAAGAATTCACCAGCGGTTCAGCCTGCCACCCCGGATCGACAATAGGGCGTGAAGCCATCCAGCCGTGTTGCGTCCCACTCACAAAAAAGCGACTTGGGAAATGGAGCTCAGGGGCACTGCACTTCCCAAACCTGCAGACTTCTAAACGATAACTATCGCCCCAAAATATATTGAGGTCAGGCTACGAAGAGGCGCTGAACGCAAGGCAGAACTGCAGGAAACGGATGTCAACGGGTACATCGGAATGGCCCCGATAGCACATGAAAAGCGCCAGAACGTGGACAATGATGCGGTTGGCCAAAAAGGGCGTATGCGTTTTTTCCTGAATATATTCAGGAAAAAACGCATACGCCCTTTTTGGCCAACCAAGCAACCTGGGAGAGCAAATCAGCACTACAAAGAAATCTCTCTCCCCCCCCCCCCGGGGCAAAAGGGCCAGGCGAAAAAAGTCTAAAAACCAGAAAGGCAGGACAGCCCACGGAGTCAAGGGAGCCTTGTTAAGCTGATGGGCGGGATGTCAATGGCCAACAGCCAATCTTCACAAGTGTATCCTCTTTCCCAAACCATGTAAAACACAGAACCACAGAGCATAGGGCACTTCCACACATGGGCGTTGACCTTGGGAAAATGAAAAAATCAACCAGACACAGGGACCCCAAAGTTGAGGGCTGCTGTCTTGACAAGAACCTCCACTCCGGTACACGTTTCATATCCCAGGAAAGAGCCAAGTGGACAAAGACGAGTGGACAAGTGGACAAAGACAAGTGGACAAGTGGACAAGTGGTGCTACGTAGGTCCAATGGAGTGTCACTCAGCCATGAAATCCACGTCATGAGGCTGGTAGCAGCATCCTGAGTGGATTTAGGTACGATCATCCTCAGTGAAATAAGTCCCACAAAAAAAGAAACTTATGATATCACTTATCGAGGGAATGTAAAAATCGCTCCCCATGCACTGAATCCCCAAACAGAACAGAGTCACGCTTTTAGAAAACACACTTATGCCTGCTTCAGGGGAAAGGTGAGGTGGGGTGACGCATAAAACTCGAGTTTGAAATGAGCACAGATACCCTTCCGAAAACCGAATATGGAATGGACACGACCTACTCCTTGCTCAATCAACTGGACTCACCAGACCCTGTTCATCGCACAAGTATCTATCCGACTAGTAAGCATCTTAAAAGCTAAGTCTTGATATCTCTGTGTAAGTGCATCAAGTGTGTGTAAAGCGGCCTAAAACCAGCAGGGAAAATCAGCTCAGACCCATTCTGAGGATACATTTCCAACATAAAGAAGAAACAAGCAGGGCAAAACAGAGAGAAATTCTTCTAAAATGCGTTCAGGGACTGGCATGCAACCAGGATTGACCACATCTACAGCCCCAGCGGCAGAAGACATAAGGCTGGACACTCTTGGGGCTGAGACGATTGGTGAGGTTGGGAAAGCAAATGCAGACCCTTGAAAGGAATCCTGCGTGCTCCCCATTCCATGGGTCCCAACTCTCCAGGTTCAACGCAATCTTCCGACAGCGAAAGCACTCATTGGAAACCCAGCGGATGCTACACCGTGGGATCGGGAAAGCTTTCTGAAACTCACCTCAGTTTTCATCTCCTGGTGCTCGTGTTCTCCATTCAGGCCCCCTTACTAACAATCTCCCCACTTGGAGACTCGGCGCCTTTCCATGCCTCTTTCGTACCGTCTGCAATTTGTCCGCAGGATGAACTGCAAGAGGGGGAACCAATGAGAGACTCGCTGGAGGTGTTTGGTCGGGCACATGTCACTCTCATTTCCCATCACGAAGAAGAATTCACCAGCGGTTCAGCCTGCCACCCCGGATCGACAATAGGGCGTGAAGCCATCCAGCCGTGTTGCGTCCCACTCACAAAAAAGCGACTTGGGAAATGGAGCTCAGGGGTACTGCACTTCCCAAACCTGCAGACTTCTAAACGATAACTATCGCCCCAAAATATATTGAGGTCAGGCTACGAAGAGGCGCTGAACGCAAGGCAGAACTGCAGGAAACGGATGTCAACGGGTACATCGGAATGGCCCCGATAGCACATGAAAAGCGCCAGAACGTGGACAATGATGCGGTTGGCCAAAAAGGGCGTATGCGTTTTTTCCTGAATATATTCAGGAAAAAACGCATACGCCCTTTTTGGCCAACCAAGCAACCTGGGAGAGCAAATCAGCACTACAAAGAAATCTCTCGCCCCCCCCGGGGCAAAAGGGCCAGGCGAAAAAAGTCTAAAAACCAGAAAGGCAGGACAGGCCACGGAGTCAAGGGAGCCTTGTTAAGCTGATGGGCGGGATGTCAATGGCCAACAGCCAATCTTCACAAGTGTATCCTCTTTCCCAAACCATGGAAAACACAGAACCACAGAGCATAGGGCACTTCCACACATGGGCGTTGACCTTGGGAAAATGAAAAAATCAACCAGACACAGGGACCCCAAAGTTGAGGGCTGCTGTCTTGACAAGAACCTCCACTCCGGTACACGTTTCATATCCCAGGAAAGAGCCAAGTGGACAAAGACGAGTGGACAAGTGGACAAAGACAAGTGGACAAGTGGACAAGTGGTGCTACGTAGGTCCAATGGAGTGTCACTCAGCCATGAAATCCACGTCATGAGGCTGGTAGCAGCATCCTGAGTGGATTTAGGTACGATCATCCTCAGTGAAATAAGTCCCACAAAAAAAGAAACTTATGATATCACTTATCGAGGGAATGTAAAAATCGCTCCCCATGCACTGAATCCCCAAACAGAACAGAGTCACGCTTTTAGAAAACACACTTATGCCTGCTTCAGGGGAAAGGTGAGGTGGGGTGACGCATAAAACTCGAGTTTGAAATGAGCACAGATACCCTTCCGAAAACCGAATATGGAATGGACACGACCTACTCCTTGCTCAATCAACTGGACTCACCAGACCCTGTTCATCGCACAAGTATCTATCCGACTAGTAAGCATCTTAAAAGCTAAGTCTTGATATCTCTGTGTAAGTGCATCAAGTGTGTGTAAAGCGGCCTAAAACCAGCAGGGAAAATCAGCTCAGACCCATTCTGAGGATACATTTCCAACATAAAGAAGAAACAAGCAGGGCAAAACAGAGAGAAATTCTTCTAAAATGCGTTCAGGGACTGGCATGCAACCAGGATTGACCACATCTACAGCCCCAGCGGCAGAAGACATAAGGCTGGACACTCTTGGGGCTGAGACGATTGGTGAGGTTGGGAAAGCAAATGCAGACCCTTGAAAGGAATCCTGCGTGCTCCCCATTCCATGGGTCCCAACTCTCCAGGTTCAACGCAATCTTCCGACAGCGAAAGCACTCATTGGAAACCCAGCGGATGCTACACCGTGGGATCGGGAAAGCTTTCTGAAACTCACCTCAGTTTTCATCTCCTGGTGCTCGTGTTCTCCATTCAGGCCCCCTTACTAACAATCTCCCCACTTGGAGACTCGGCGCCTTTCCATGCCTCTTTCGTACCGTCTGCAATTTGTCCGCAGGATGAACTGCAAGAGGGGGAACCAATGAGAGACTCGCTGGAGGTGTTTGGTCGGGCACATGTCACTCTCATTTCCCATCACGAAGAAGAATTCACCAGCGGTTCAGCCTGCCACCCCGGATCGACAATAGGGCGTGAAGCCATCCAGCCGTGTTGCGTCCCACTCACAAAAAAGCGACTTGGGAAATGGAGCTCAGGGGCACTGCACTTCCCAAACCTGCAGAGTTCTAAACGATAACTATCGCCCCAAAATATATTGAGGTCAGGCTACGAAGAGGCGCTGAACGCAAGGCAGAACTGCAGGAAACGGATGTCAACGGGTACATCGGAATGGCCCCGAT
This sequence comes from Kogia breviceps, assembly GCF_026419965.1. Lineage (NCBI taxonomy): Eukaryota > Metazoa > Chordata > Mammalia > Artiodactyla > Physeteridae > Kogia > Kogia breviceps. The sequence goes on from NC_081315.1 coordinate 46,576,992, forward strand.
AGCACATGAAAGGCGCCAGAACGTGGACAATGATGCGGTTGGCCAAAAAGGGCGTATGCGTTTTTTCCTGAATATATTCAGGAAAAAACGCATACGCCCTTTTTGGCCAACCAAGCAACCTGGGAGAGCAAATCAGCACTACAAAGAAATCTCTCGCCCCCCCCCCCGGGGCAAAAGGGCCAGGCGAAAAAAGTCTAAAAACCAGAAAGGCAGGGCAGGCCACGGAGTCAAGGGAGCCTTGTTAAGCTGATGGGCGGGATGTCAATGGCCAACAGCCAATCTTCACAAGTGTATCCTCTTTCCCAAACCATGGAAAACACAGAACCACAGAGCATAGGGCACTTCCACACATGGGCGTTGACCTTGGGAAAATGAAAATATCAACCAGACACAGGGACCCCAAAGTTGAGGGCTGCTGTCTTGACAAGAACCTCCACTCCGGTACACGTTTCATATCCCAGGAAAGAGCCAAGTGGACAAAGACGAGTGGACAAGTGGACAAAGACAAGTGGACAAGTGGTGCTACGTAGGTCCAATGGAGTGTCACTCAGCCATGAAATCCACGTCATGAGGCTGGTAGCAGCATCCTGAGTGGATTTAGGTACGATCATCCTCAGTGAAATAAGTCCCACAAAAAAAGAAACTTATGATATCACTTATCGAGGGAATGTAAAAATCGCTCCTCATGCACTGAATCCCCAAACAGAACAGAGTCACGCTTTTAGAAAACACACTTATGCCTGCTTCAGGGGAAAGGTGAGGTGGGGTGACGCATAAAACTCGAGTTTGAAATGAGCACGGATACCCTTCCGAAAACCGAATATGGAATGGACACGACCTACTCCTTGCTCAATCAACTGGACTCACCAGACCCTGTTCATCGCACAAGTATCTATCCGACTAGTAAGCATCTTCAAAGCTAAGTCTTGATATCTCTGTGTAAGTGCATCAAGTGTGTGTAAAGCGGCCTAAAACCAGCAGGGAAAATCAGCTCAGACCCATTCTGAGGATACATTTCCAACATAAAGAAGAAACAAGCAGGGCAAAACAGAGAGAAATTCTTCCAAAATGCGTTCAGGGACTGGCATGCAACCAGGATTGACCACATCTACAGCCCCAGCGGCAGAAGACATAAGGCTGGACACTCTTGGGGCTGAGACGATTGGTGAGGTTGGGAAAGCAAATGCAGACCGTTGAAAGGAATCCTGCGTGCTCCCCATTCCATGGGTCCCAACTCTCCAGGTTCAACGCAATCTTCCGACAGCGAAAGCACTCATTGGAAACCCAGCGGATGCTACACCGTGGGATCGGGAAAGCTTTCTGAAACTCACCTCAGTTTTCATCTCCTGGTGCTCGTGTTCTCCAATCAGGCCCCCTTACTAACAATCTGCCCACTTGGAGACTCGGCGCCTTTCCATGCCTCTTTCGTACCGTCTGCAATTTGTCCGCAGGATGAACTGCAAGAGGGGGAACCAATGAGAGACTCGCTGGAGGTGTTTGGTCGGGCACATGTCACTCTCATTTCCCATCACGAAGAAGAATTCACCAGCGGTTCAGCCTGCCACCCCGGATCGACAATAAGGCGTGAAGCCATCCAGCCGTGTTGCGTCCCACTCACAAAAAAGCGACTTGGGAAATGGAGCTCAGGGGCACTGCACTTCCCAAACCTGCAGACTTCTAAACGATAACTATCGCCCCAAAATATATTGAGGTCAGGCTACGAAGAGGCGCTGAACGCAAGGCAGAACTGCAGGAAACGGATGTCAACGGGTACATCGGAATGGCCCCGATAGCACATGAAAAGCGCCAGAACGTGGACAATGATGCGGTTGGCCAAAAAGGGCGTATGCGTTTTTTCCTGAATATATTCAGGAAAAAACGCATACGCCCTTTTTGGCCAACCAAGCAACCTGGGAGAGCAAATCAGCACTACAAAGAAATCTCTCGCCCCCCCCGGGGCAAAAGGGCCAGGCGAAAAAAGTCTAAAAACCAGAAAGGCAGGACAGCCCACGGAGTCAAGGGAGCCTTGTTAAGCTGATGGGCGGGATGTCAATGGCCAACAGCCAATCTTCACAAGTGTATCCTCTTTCCCAAACCATGGAAAACACAGAACCACAGAGCATAGGGCACTTCCACACATGGGCGTTGACCTTGGGAAAATGAAAAAATCAACCAGACACAGGGACCCCAAAGTTGAGGGCTGCTGTCTTGACAAGAACCTCCACTCCGGTACACGTTTCATATCCCAGGAAAGAGCCAAGTGGACAAAGACGAGTGGACAAGTGGACAAAGACAAGTGGACAAGTGGACAAGTGGTGCTACGTAGGTCCAATGGAGTGTCACTCAGCCATGAAATCCACGTCATGAGGCTGGTAGCAGCATCCTGAGTGGATTTAGGTACGATCATCCTCAGTGAAATAAGTCCCACAAAAAAAGAAACTTATGATATCACTTATCGAGGGAATGTAAAAATCGCTCCCCATGCACTGAATCCCCAAACAGAACAGAGTCACGCTTTTAGAAAACACACTTATGCCTGCTTCAGGGGAAAGGTGAGGTGGGGTGACGCATAAAACTCGAGTTTGAAATGAGCACAGATACCCTTCCGAAAACCGAATATGGAATGGACACGACCTACTCCTTGCTCAATCAACTGGACTCACCAGACCCTGTTCATCGCACAAGTATCTATCCGACTAGTAAGCATCTTAAAAGCTAAGTCTTGATATCTCTGTGTAAGTGCATCAAGTGTGTGTAAAGCGGCCTAAAACCAGCAGGGAAAATCAGCTCAGACCCATTCTGAGGATACATTTCCAACATAAAGAAGAAACAAGCAGGGCAAAACAGAGAGAAATTCTTCCAAAATGCGTTCAGGGACTGGCATGCAACCAGGATTGACCACATCTACAGCCCCAGCGGCAGAAGACATAAGGCTGGACACTCTTGGGGCTGAGACGATTGGTGAGGTTGGGAAAGCAAATGCAGACCCTTGAAAGGAATCCTGCGTGCTCCCCATTCCATGGGTCCCAACTCTCCAGGTTCAACGCAATCTTCCGACAGCGAAAGCACTCATTGGAAACCCAGCGGATGCTACACCGTGGGATCGGGAAAGCTTTCTGAAACTCACCTCAGTTTTCATCTCCTGGTGCTCGTGTTCTCCATTCAGGCCCCCTTACTAACAATCTCCCCACTTGGAGACTCGGCGCCTTTCCATGCCTCTTTCGTACCGTCTGCAATTTGTCCGCAGGATGAACTGCAAGAGGGGGAACCAATGAGAGACTCGCTGGAGGTGTTTGGTCGGGCACATGTCACTCTCATTTCCCATCACGAAGAAGAATTCACCAGCGGTTCAGCCTGCCACCCCGGATCGACAATAGGGCGTGAAGCCATCCAGCCGTGTTGCGTCCCACTCACAAAAAAGCGACTTGGGAAATGGAGCTCAGGGGCACTGCACTTCCCAAACCTGCAGAGTTCTAAACGATAACTATCGCCCCAAAATATATTGAGGTCAGGCTACGAAGAGGCGCTGAACGCAAGGCAGAACTGCAGGAAACGGATGTCAACGGGTACATCGGAATGGCCCCGATAGCACATGAAAGGCGCCAGAACGTGGACAATGATGCGGTTGGCCAAAAAGGGCGTATGCGTTTTTTCCTGAATATATTCAGGAAAAAACGCATACGCCCTTTTTGGCCAACCAAGCAACCTGGGAGAGCAAATCAGCACTACAAAGAAATCTCTCGCCCCCCCCCCCGGGGCAAAAGGGCCAGGCGAAAAAAGTCTAAAAACCAGAAAGGCAGGGCAGGCCACGGAGTCAAGGGAGCCTTGTTAAGCTGATGGGCGGGATGTCAATGGCCAACAGCCAATCTTCACAAGTGTATCCTCTTTCCCAAACCATGGAAAACACAGAACCACAGAGCATAGGGCACTTCCACACATGGGCGTTGACCTTGGGAAAATGAAAATATCAACCAGACACAGGGACCCCAAAGTTGAGGGCTGCTGTCTTGACAAGAACCTCCACTCCGGTACACGTTTCATATCCCAGGAAAGAGCCAAGTGGACAAAGACGAGTGGACAAGTGGACAAAGACAAGTGGACAAGTGGTGCTACGTAGGTCCAATGGAGTGTCACTCAGCCATGAAATCCACGTCATGAGGCTGGTAGCAGCATCCTGAGTGGATTTAGGTACGATCATCCTCAGTGAAATAAGTCCCACAAAAAAAGAAACTTATGATATCACTTATCGAGGGAATGTAAAAATCGCTCCCCATGCACTGAATCCCCAAACAGAACAGAGTCACGCTTTTAGAAAACACACTTATGCCTGCTTCAGGGGAAAGGTGAGGTGGGGTGACGCATAAAACTCGAGTTTGAAATGAGCACGGATACCCTTCCGAAAACCGAATATGGAATGGACACGACCTACTCCTTGCTCAATCAACTGGACTCACCAGACCCTGTTCATCGCACAAGTATCTATCCGACTAGTAAGCATCTTAAAAGCTAAGTCTTGATATCTCTGTGTAAGTGCATCAAGTGTGTGTAAAGCGGCCTAAAACCAGCAGGGAAAATCAGCTCAGACCCATTCTGAGGATACATTTCCAACATAAAGAAGAAACAAGCAGGGCAAAACAGAGAGAAATTCTTCCAAAATGCGTTCAGGGACTGGCATGCAACCAGGATTGACCACATCTACAGCCCCAGCGGCAGAAGACATAAGGCTGGACACTCTTGGGGCTGAGACGATTGGTGAGGTTGGGAAAGCAAATGCAGACCCTTGAAAGGAATCCTGCGTGCTCCCCATTCCATGGGTCCCAACTCTCCAGGTTCAACGCAATCTTCCGACAGCGAAAGCACTCATTGGAAACCCAGCGGATGCTACACCGTGGGATCGGGAAACCTTTCTGAAACTCATCTCAGTTTTCATCTCCTGGTGCTCGTGTTCTCCATTCAGGCCCCCTTACTAACAATCTCCCCACTTGGAGACTCGGCGCCTTTCCATGCCTCTTTCGTACCGTCTGCAATTTGTCCGCAGGATGAACTGCAAGAGGGGGAACCAATGAGAGACTCGCTGGAGGTGTTTGGTCGGGCACATGTCACTCTCATTTCCCATCACGAAGAAGAATTCACCAGCGGTTCAGCCTGCCACCCCGGATCGACAATAGGGCGTGAAGCCATCCAGCCGTGTTGCGTCCCACTCACAAAAAAGCGACTTGGGAAATGGAGCTCAGGGGCACTGCACTTCCCAAACCTGCAGAGTTCTAAACGATAACTATCGCCCCAAAATATATTGAGGTCAGGCTACGAAGAGGCGCTGAACGCAAGGCAGAACTGCAGGAAACGGATGTCAACGGGTACATCGGAATGGCCCCGATAGCACATGAAAAGCGCCAGAACGTGGACAATGATGCGGTTGGCCAAAAAGGGCGTATGCGTTTTTTCCTGAATATATTCAGGAAAAAACGCATACGCCCTTTTTGGCCAACCAAGCAACCTGGGAGAGCAAATCAGCACTACAAAGAAATCTCTCGCCCCCCCCGGGGCAAAAGGGCCAGGCGAAAAAAGTCTAAAAACCAGAAAGGCAGGACAGCCCACGGAGTCAAGGGAGCCTTGTTAAGCTGATGGGCGGGATGTCAATGGCCAACAGCCAATCTTCACAAGTGTATCCTCTTTCCCAAACCATGTAAAACACAGAACCACAGAGCATAGGGCACTTCCACACATGGGCGTTGACCTTGGGAAAATGAAAAAATCAACCAGACACAGGGACCCCAAAGTTGAGGGCTGCTGTCTTGACAAGAACCTCCACTCCGGTACACGTTTCATATCCCAGGAAAGAGCCAAGTGGACAAGTGGACAAAGACAAGTGGACAAGTGGACAAGTGGTGCTACGTAGGTCCAATGGAGTGTCACTCAGCCATGAAATCCACGTCATGAGGCTGGTAGCAGCATCCTGAGTGGATTTAGGTACGATCATCCTCAGTGAAATAAGTCCCACAAAAAAAGAAACTTATGATATCACTTATCGAGGGAATGTAAAAATCGCTCCCCATGCACTGAATCCCCAAACAGAACAGAGTCACGCTTTTAGAAAACACACTTATGCCTGCTTCAGGGGAAAGGTGAGGTGGGGTGACGCATAAAACTCGAGTTTGAAATGAGCACAGATACCCTTCCGAAAACAGAATATGGAATGGACACGACCTACTCCTTGCTCAATCAACTGGACTCACCAGACCCTGTTCATCGCACAAGTATCTATCCGACTAGTAAGCATCTTAAAAGCTAAGTCTTGATATCTCTGTGTAAGTGCATCAAGTGTGTGTAAAGCGGCCTAAAACCAGCAGGGAAAATCAGCTCAGACCCATTCTGAGGATACATTTCCAACATAAAGAAGAAACAAGCAGGGCAAAACAGAGAGAAATTCTTCCAAAATGCGTTCAGGGACTGGCATGCAACCAGGATTGACCACATCTACAGCCCCAGCGGCAGAAGACATAAGGCTGGACACTCTTGGGGCTGAGACGATTGGTGAGGTTGGGAAAGCAAATGCAGACCCTTGAAAGGAATCCTGCGTGCTCCCCATTCCATGGGTCCCAACTCTCCAGGTTCAACGCAATCTTCCGACAGCGAAAGCACTCATTGGAAACCCAGCGGATGCTACACCGTGGGATCGGGAAAGCTTTCTGAAACTCACCTCAGTTTTCATCTCCTGGTGCTCGTGTTCTCCATTCAGGCCCCCTTACTAACAATCTCCCCACTTGGAGACTCGGCGCCTTTCCATGCCTCTTTCGTACCGTCTGCAATTTGTCCGCAGGATGAACTGCAAGAGGGGGAACCAATGAGAGACTCGCTGGAGGTGTTTGGTCGGGCACATGTCACTCTCATTTCCCATCACGAAGAAGAATTCACCAGCGGTTCAGCCTGCCACCCCGGATCGATAATAGGGCGTGAAGCCATCCAGCCGTGTTGCGTCCCACTCACAAAAAAGCGACTTGGTAAATGGAGCTCAGGGGCACTGCACTTCCCAAACCTGCAGAGTTCTAAACGATAACTATCGCCCCAAAATATATTGAGGTCAGGCTACGAAGAGGCGCTGAACGCAAGGCAGAACTGCAGGAAACGGATGTCAACGGGTACATCGGAATGGCCCCGATAGCACATGAAAGGCGCCAGAACGTGGACAATGATGCGGTTGGCCAAAAAGGGCGTATGCGTTTTTTCCTGAATATATTCAGGAAAAAACGCATACGCCCTTTTTGGCCACCCAAGCAACCTGGGAGAGCAAATCAGCACTACAAAGAAATCTCTCGCCCCCCCCGGGGCAAAAGGGCCAGGCGAAAAAAGTCTAAAAACCAGAAAGGCAGGACAGGCCACGGAGTCAAGGGAGCCTTGTTAAGCTGATGGGCGGGATGTCAATGGCCAACAGCCAATCTTCACAAGTGTATCCTCTTTCCCAAACCATGTAAAACACAGAACCACAGAGCATAGGGCACTTCCACACATGGGCGTTGACCTTGGGAAAATGAAAAAATCAACCAGACACAGGGACCCCAAAGTTGAGGGCTGCTGTCTTGACAAGAACCTCCACTCCGGTACACGTTTCATATCCCAGGAAAGAGCCAAGTGGACAAAGACGAGTGGACAAGTGGACAAAGACAAGTGGACAAGTGGTGCTACGTAGGTCCAATGGAGTGTCACTCAGCCATGAAATCCACGTCATGAGGCTGGTAGCAGCATCCTGAGTGGATTTAGGTACGATCATCCTCAGTGAAATAAGTCCCACAAAAAAAGAAACTTATGATATCACTTATCGAGGGAATGTAAAAATCGCTCCTCATGCACTGAATCCCCAAACAGAACAGAGTCACGCTTTTAGAAAACACACTTATGCCTGCTTCAGGGGAAAGGTGAGGTGGGGTGACGCATAAAACTCGAGTTTGAAATGAGCACAGATACCCTTCCGAAAACCGAATATGGAATGGACACGACCTACTCCTTGCTCAATCAACTGGACTCACCAGACCCTGTTCATCGCACAAGTATCTATCCGACTAGTAAGCATCTTCAAAGCTAAGTCTTGATATCTCTGTGTAAGTGCATCAAGTGTGTGTAAAGCGGCCTAAAACCAGCAGGGAAAATCAGCTCAGACCCATTCTGAGGATACATTTCCAACATAAAGAAGAAACAAGCAGGGCAAAACAGAGAGAAATTCTTCCAAAATGCGTTCAGGGACTGGCATGCAACCAGGATTGACCACATCTACAGCCCCAGCGGCAGAAGACATAAGGCTGGACACTCTTGGGGCTGAGACGATTGGTGAGGTTGGGAAAGCAAATGCAGACCCTTGAAAGGAATCCTGCGTGCTCCCCATTCCATGGGTCCCAACTCTCCAGGTTCAACGCAATCTTCCGACAGCGAAAGCACTCATTGGAAACCCAGCGGATGCTACACCGTGGGATCGGGAAAGCTTTCTGAAACTCACCTCAGTTTTCATCTCCTGGTGCTCGTGTTCTCCAATCAGGCCCCCTTACTAACAATCTGCCCACTTGGAGACTCGGCGCCTTTCCATGCCTCTTTCGTACCGTCTGCAATTTGTCCGCAGGATGAACTGCAAGAGGGGGAACCAATGAGAGACTCGCTGGAGGTGTTTGGTCGGGCACATGTCACTCTCATTTCCCATCACGAAGAAGAATTCACCAGCGGTTCAGCCTGCCACCCCGGATCGACAATAAGGCGTGAAGCCATCCAGCCGTGTTGCGTCCCACTCACAAAAAAGCGACTTGGGAAATGGAGCTCAGGGGCACTGCACTTCCCAAACCTGCAGAGTTCTAAACGATAACTATCGCCCCAAAATATATTGAGGTCAGGCTACGAAGAGGCGCTGAACGCAAGGCAGAACTGCAGGAAACGGATGTCAACGGGTACATCGGAATGGCCCCGATAGCACATGAAAAGCGCCAGAACGTGGACAATGATGCGGTTGGCCAAAAAGGGCGTATGCGTTTTTTCCTGAATATATTCAGGAAAAAACGCATACGCCCTTTTTGGCCAACCAAGCAACCTGGGAGAGCAAATCAGCACTACAAAGAAATCTCTCGCCCCCCCCCCGGGGCAAAAGGGCCAGGCGAAAAAAGTCTAAAAACCAGAAAGGCAGGACAGCCCACGGAGTCAAGGGAGCCTTGTTAAGCTGATGGGCGGGATGTCAATGGCCAACAGCCAATCTTCACAAGTGTATCCTCTTTCCCAAACCATGTAAAACACAGAACCACAGAGCATAGGGCACTTCCACACATGGGCGTTGACCTTGGGAAAATGAAAAAATCAACCAGACACAGGGACCCCAAAGTTGAGGGCTGCTGTCTTGACAAGAACCTCCACTCCGGTACACGTTTCATATCCCAGGAAAGAGCCAAGTGGACAAAGACGAGTGGACAAGTGGACAAAGACAAGTGGACAAGTGGTGCTACGTAGGTCCAATGGAGTGTCACTCAGCCATGAAATCCACGTCATGAGGCTGGTAGCAGCATCCTGAGTGGATTTAGGTACGATCATCCTCAGTGAAATAAGTCCCACAAAAAAAGAAACTTATGATATCACTTATCGAGGGAATGTAAAAATCGCTCCCCATGCACTGAATCCCCAAACAGAACAGAGTCACGCTTTTAGAAAACACACTTATGCCTGCTTCAGGGGAAAGGTGAGGTGGGGTGACGCATAAAACTCGAGTTTGAAATGAGCACAGATACCCTTCCGAAAACCGAATATGGAATGGACACGACCTACTCCTTGCTCAATCAACTGGACTCACCAGACCCTGTTCATCGCACAAGTATCTATCCGACTAGTAAGCATCTTAAAAGCTAAGTCTTGATATCTCTGTGTAAGTGCATCAAGTGTGTGTAAAGCGGCCTAAAACCAGCAGGGAAAATCAGCTCAGACCCATTCTGAGGATACATTTCCAACATAAAGAAGAAACAAGCAGGGCAAAACAGAGAGAAATTCTTCCAAAATGCGTTCAGGGACTGGCATGCAACCAGGATTGACCACATCTACAGCCCCAGCGGCAGAAGACATAAGGCTGGACACTCTTGGGGCTGAGACGATTGGTGAGGTTGGGAAAGCAAATGCAGACCCTTGAAAGGAATCCTGCGTGCTCCCCATTCCATGGGTCCCAACTCTCCAGGTTCAACGCAATCTTCCGACAGCGAAAGCACTCATTGGAAACCCAGCGGATGCTACACCGTGGGATCGGGAAAGCTTTCTGAAACTCACCTCAGTTTTCATCTCCTGGTGCTCGTGTTCTCCATTCAGGCCCCCTTACTAACAATCTCCCCACTTGGAGACTCGGCGCCTTTCCATGCCTCTTTCGTACCGTCTGCAATTTGTCCGCAGGATGAACTGCAAGAGGGGGAACCAATGAGAGACTCGCTGGAGGTGTTTGGTCGGGCACATGTCACTCTCATTTCCCATCACGAAGAAGAATTCACCAGCGGTTCAGCCTGCCACCCCGGATCGACAATAGGGCGTGAAGCCATCCAGCCGTGTTGCGTCCCACTCACAAAAAAGCGACTTGGGAAATGGAGCTCAGGGGCACTGCACTTCCCAAACCTGCAGACTTCTAAACGATAACTATCGCCCCAAAATATATTGAGGTCAGGCTACGAAGAGGCGCTGAACGCAAGGCAGAACTGCAGGAAACGGATGTCAACGGGTACATCGGAATGGCCCCGATAGCACATGAAAAGCGCCAGAACGTGGACAATGATGCGGTTGGCCAAAAAGGGCGTATGCGTTTTTTCCTGAATATATTCAGGAAAAAACGCATACGCCCTTTTTGGCCAACCAAGCAACCTGGGAGAGCAAATCAGCACTACAAAGAAATCTCTCTCCCCCCCCCCCCGGGGCAAAAGGGCCAGGCGAAAAAAGTCTAAAAACCAGAAAGGCAGGACAGCCCACGGAGTCAAGGGAGCCTTGTTAAGCTGATGGGCGGGATGTCAATGGCCAACAGCCAATCTTCACAAGTGTATCCTCTTTCCCAAACCATGTAAAACACAGAACCACAGAGCATAGGGCACTTCCACACATGGGCGTTGACCTTGGGAAAATGAAAAAATCAACCAGACACAGGGACCCCAAAGTTGAGGGCTGCTGTCTTGACAAGAACCTCCACTCCGGTACACGTTTCATATCCCAGGAAAGAGCCAAGTGGACAAAGACGAGTGGACAAGTGGACAAAGACAAGTGGACAAGTGGACAAGTGGTGCTACGTAGGTCCAATGGAGTGTCACTCAGCCATGAAATCCACGTCATGAGGCTGGTAGCAGCATCCTGAGTGGATTTAGGTACGATCATCCTCAGTGAAATAAGTCCCACAAAAAAAGAAACTTATGATATCACTTATCGAGGGAATGTAAAAATCGCTCCCCATGCACTGAATCCCCAAACAGAACAGAGTCACGCTTTTAGAAAACACACTTATGCCTGCTTCAGGGGAAAGGTGAGGTGGGGTGACGCATAAAACTCGAGTTTGAAATGAGCACAGATACCCTTCCGAAAACCGAATATGGAATGGACACGACCTACTCCTTGCTCAATCAACTGGACTCACCAGACCCTGTTCATCGCACAAGTATCTATCCGACTAGTAAGCATCTTAAAAGCTAAGTCTTGATATCTCTGTGTAAGTGCATCAAGTGTGTGTAAAGCGGCCTAAAACCAGCAGGGAAAATCAGCTCAGACCCATTCTGAGGATACATTTCCAACATAAAGAAGAAACAAGCAGGGCAAAACAGAGAGAAATTCTTCTAAAATGCGTTCAGGGACTGGCATGCAACCAGGATTGACCACATCTACAGCCCCAGCGGCAGAAGACATAAGGCTGGACACTCTTGGGGCTGAGACGATTGGTGAGGTTGGGAAAGCAAATGCAGACCCTTGAAAGGAATCCTGCGTGCTCCCCATTCCATGGGTCCCAACTCTCCAGGTTCAACGCAATCTTCCGACAGCGAAAGCACTCATTGGAAACCCAGCGGATGCTACACCGTGGGATCGGGAAAGCTTTCTGAAACTCACCTCAGTTTTCATCTCCTGGTGCTCGTGTTCTCCATTCAGGCCCCCTTACTAACAATCTCCCCACTTGGAGACTCGGCGCCTTTCCATGCCTCTTTCGTACCGTCTGCAATTTGTCCGCAGGATGAACTGCAAGAGGGGGAACCAATGAGAGACTCGCTGGAGGTGTTTGGTCGGGCACATGTCACTCTCATTTCCCATCACGAAGAAGAATTCACCAGCGGTTCAGCCTGCCACCCCGGATCGACAATAGGGCGTGAAGCCATCCAGCCGTGTTGCGTCCCACTCACAAAAAAGCGACTTGGGAAATGGAGCTCAGGGGTACTGCACTTCCCAAACCTGCAGACTTCTAAACGATAACTATCGCCCCAAAATATATTGAGGTCAGGCTACGAAGAGGCGCTGAACGCAAGGCAGAACTGCAGGAAACGGATGTCAACGGGTACATCGGAATGGCCCCGATAGCACATGAAAAGCGCCAGAACGTGGACAATGATGCGGTTGGCCAAAAAGGGCGTATGCGTTTTTTCCTGAATATATTCAGGAAAAAACGCATACGCCCTTTTTGGCCAACCAAGCAACCTGGGAGAGCAAATCAGCACTACAAAGAAATCTCTCGCCCCCCCCGGGGCAAAAGGGCCAGGCGAAAAAAGTCTAAAAACCAGAAAGGCAGGACAGGCCACGGAGTCAAGGGAGCCTTGTTAAGCTGATGGGCGGGATGTCAATGGCCAACAGCCAATCTTCACAAGTGTATCCTCTTTCCCAAACCATGGAAAACACAGAACCACAGAGCATAGGGCACTTCCACACATGGGCGTTGACCTTGGGAAAATGAAAAAATCAACCAGACACAGGGACCCCAAAGTTGAGGGCTGCTGTCTTGACAAGAACCTCCACTCCGGTACACGTTTCATATCCCAGGAAAGAGCCAAGTGGACAAAGACGAGTGGACAAGTGGACAAAGACAAGTGGACAAGTGGACAAGTGGTGCTACGTAGGTCCAATGGAGTGTCACTCAGCCATGAAATCCACGTCATGAGGCTGGTAGCAGCATCCTGAGTGGATTTAGGTACGATCATCCTCAGTGAAATAAGTCCCACAAAAAAAGAAACTTATGATATCACTTATCGAGGGAATGTAAAAATCGCTCCCCATGCACTGAATCCCCAAACAGAACAGAGTCACGCTTTTAGAAAACACACTTATGCCTGCTTCAGGGGAAAGGTGAGGTGGGGTGACGCATAAAACTCGAGTTTGAAATGAGCACAGATACCCTTCCGAAAACCGAATATGGAATGGACACGACCTACTCCTTGCTCAATCAACTGGACTCACCAGACCCTGTTCATCGCACAAGTATCTATCCGACTAGTAAGCATCTTAAAAGCTAAGTCTTGATATCTCTGTGTAAGTGCATCAAGTGTGTGTAAAGCGGCCTAAAACCAGCAGGGAAAATCAGCTCAGACCCATTCTGAGGATACATTTCCAACATAAAGAAGAAACAAGCAGGGCAAAACAGAGAGAAATTCTTCTAAAATGCGTTCAGGGACTGGCATGCAACCAGGATTGACCACATCTACAGCCCCAGCGGCAGAAGACATAAGGCTGGACACTCTTGGGGCTGAGACGATTGGTGAGGTTGGGAAAGCAAATGCAGACCCTTGAAAGGAATCCTGCGTGCTCCCCATTCCATGGGTCCCAACTCTCCAGGTTCAACGCAATCTTCCGACAGCGAAAGCACTCATTGGAAACCCAGCGGATGCTACACCGTGGGATCGGGAAAGCTTTCTGAAACTCACCTCAGTTTTCATCTCCTGGTGCTCGTGTTCTCCATTCAGGCCCCCTTACTAACAATCTCCCCACTTGGAGACTCGGCGCCTTTCCATGCCTCTTTCGTACCGTCTGCAATTTGTCCGCAGGATGAACTGCAAGAGGGGGAACCAATGAGAGACTCGCTGGAGGTGTTTGGTCGGGCACATGTCACTCTCATTTCCCATCACGAAGAAGAATTCACCAGCGGTTCAGCCTGCCACCCCGGATCGACAATAGGGCGTGAAGCCATCCAGCCGTGTTGCGTCCCACTCACAAAAAAGCGACTTGGGAAATGGAGCTCAGGGGCACTGCACTTCCCAAACCTGCAGAGTTCTAAACGATAACTATCGCCCCAAAATATATTGAGGTCAGGCTACGAAGAGGCGCTGAACGCAAGGCAGAACTGCAGGAAACGGATGTCAACGGGTACATCGGAATGGCCCCGATAGCACATGAAAGGCGCCAGAACGTGGACAATGATGCGGTTGGCCAAAAAGGGCGTATGCGTTTTTTCCTGAATATATTCAGGAAAAAACGCATACGCCCTTTTTGGCCAACCAAGCAACCTGGGAGAGCAAATCAGCACTACAAAGAAATCTCTCGCCCCCCCCCCCGGGGCAAAAGGGCCAGGCGAAAAAAGTCTAAAAACCAGAAAGGCAGGGCAGGCCACGGAGTCAAGGGAGCCTTGTTAAGCTGATGGGCGGGATGTCAATGGCCAACAGCCAATCTTCACAAGTGTATCCTCTTTCCCAAACCATGGAAAACACAGAACCACAGAGCATAGGGCACTTCCACACATGGGCGTTGACCTTGGGAAAATGAAAATATCAACCAGACACAGGGACCCCAAAGTTGAGGGCTGCTGTCTTGACAAGAACCTCCACTCCGGTACACGTTTCATATCCCAGGAAAGAGCCAAGTGGACAAAGACGAGTGGACAAGTGGACAAAGACAAGTGGACAAGTGGTGCTACGTAGGTCCAATGGAGTGTCACTCAGCCATGAAATCCACGTCATGAGGCTGGTAGCAGCATCCTGAGTGGATTTAGGTACGATCATCCTCAGTGAAATAAGTCCCACAAAAAAAGAAACTTATGATATCACTTATCGAGGGAATGTAAAAATCGCTCCTCATGCACTGAATCCCCAAACAGAACAGAGTCACGCTTTTAGAAAACACACTTATGCCTGCTTCAGGGGAAAGGTGAGGTGGGGTGACGCATAAAACTCGAGTTTGAAATGAGCACGGATACCCTTCCGAAAACCGAATATGGAATGGACACGACCTACTCCTTGCTCAATCAACTGGACTCACCAGACCCTGTTCATCGCACAAGTATCTATCCGACTAGTAAGCATCTTCAAAGCTAAGTCTTGATATCTCTGTGTAAGTGCATCAAGTGTGTGTAAAGCGGCCTAAAACCAGCAGGGAAAATCAGCTCAGACCCATTCTGAGGATACATTTCCAACATAAAGAAGAAACAAGCAGGGCAAAACAGAGAGAAATTCTTCCAAAATGCGTTCAGGGACTGGCATGCAACCAGGATTGACCACATCTACAGCCCCAGCGGCAGAAGACATAAGGCTGGACACTCTTGGGGCTGAGACGATTGGTGAGGTTGGGAAAGCAAATGCAGACCGTTGAAAGGAATCCTGCGTGCTCCCCATTCCATGGGTCCCAACTCTCCAGGTTCAACGCAATCTTCCGACAGCGAAAGCACTCATTGGAAACCCAGCGGATGCTACACCGTGGGATCGGGAAAGCTTTCTGAAACTCACCTCAGTTTTCATCTCCTGGTGCTCGTGTTCTCCAATCAGGCCCCCTTACTAACAATCTGCCCACTTGGAGACTCGGCGCCTTTCCATGCCTCTTTCGTACCGTCTGCAATTTGTCCGCAGGATGAACTGCAAGAGGGGGAACCAATGAGAGACTCGCTGGAGGTGTTTGGTCGGGCACATGTCACTCTCATTTCCCATCACGAAGAAGAATTCACCAGCGGTTCAGCCTGCCACCCCGGATCGACAATAAGGCGTGAAGCCATCCAGCCGTGTTGCGTCCCACTCACAAAAAAGCGACTTGGGAAATGGAGCTCAGGGGCACTGCACTTCCCAAACCTGCAGACTTCTAAACGATAACTATCGCCCCAAAATATATTGAGGTCAGGCTACGAAGAGGCGCTGAACGCAAGGCAGAACTGCAGGAAACGGATGTCAACGGGTACATCGGAATGGCCCCGATAGCACATGAAAAGCGCCAGAACGTGGACAATGATGCGGTTGGCCAAAAAGGGCGTATGCGTTTTTTCCTGAATATATTCAGGAAAAAACGCATACGCCCTTTTTGGCCAACCAAGCAACCTGGGAGAGCAAATCAGCACTACAAAGAAATCTCTCGCCCCCCCCGGGGCAAAAGGGCCAGGCGAAAAAAGTCTAAAAACCAGAAAGGCAGGACAGCCCACGGAGTCAAGGGAGCCTTGTTAAGCTGATGGGCGGGATGTCAATGGCCAACAGCCAATCTTCACAAGTGTATCCTCTTTCCCAAACCATGGAAAACACAGAACCACAGAGCATAGGGCACTTCCACACATGGGCGTTGACCTTGGGAAAATGAAAAAATCAACCAGACACAGGGACCCCAAAGTTGAGGGCTGCTGTCTTGACAAGAACCTCCACTCCGGTACACGTTTCATATCCCAGGAAAGAGCCAAGTGGACAAAGACGAGTGGACAAGTGGACAAAGACAAGTGGACAAGTGGACAAGTGGTGCTACGTAGGTCCAATGGAGTGTCACTCAGCCATGAAATCCACGTCATGAGGCTGGTAGCAGCATCCTGAGTGGATTTAGGTACGATCATCCTCAGTGAAATAAGTCCCACAAAAAAAGAAACTTATGATATCACTTATCGAGGGAATGTAAAAATCGCTCCCCATGCACTGAATCCCCAAACAGAACAGAGTCACGCTTTTAGAAAACACACTTATGCCTGCTTCAGGGGAAAGGTGAGGTGGGGTGACGCATAAAACTCGAGTTTGAAATGAGCACAGATACCCTTCCGAAAACCGAATATGGAATGGACACGACCTACTCCTTGCTCAATCAACTGGACTCACCAGACCCTGTTCATCGCACAAGTATCTATCCGACTAGTAAGCATCTTAAAAGCTAAGTCTTGATATCTCTGTGTAAGTGCATCAAGTGTGTGTAAAGCGGCCTAAAACCAGCAGGGAAAATCAGCTCAGACCCATTCTGAGGATACATTTCCAACATAAAGAAGAAACAAGCAGGGCAAAACAGAGAGAAATTCTTCCAAAATGCGTTCAGGGACTGGCATGCAACCAGGATTGACCACATCTACAGCCCCAGCGGCAGAAGACATAAGGCTGGACACTCTTGGGGCTGAGACGATTGGTGAGGTTGGGAAAGCAAATGCAGACCCTTGAAAGGAATCCTGCGTGCTCCCCATTCCATGGGTCCCAACTCTCCAGGTTCAACGCAATCTTCCGACAGCGAAAGCACTCATTGGAAACCCAGCGGATGCTACACCGTGGGATCGGGAAAGCTTTCTGAAACTCACCTCAGTTTTCATCTCCTGGTGCTCGTGTTCTCCATTCAGGCCCCCTTACTAACAATCTCCCCACTTGGAGACTCGGCGCCTTTCCATGCCTCTTTCGTACCGTCTGCAATTTGTCCGCAGGATGAACTGCAAGAGGGGGAACCAATGAGAGACTCGCTGGAGGTGTTTGGTCGGGCACATGTCACTCTCATTTCCCATCACGAAGAAGAATTCACCAGCGGTTCAGCCTGCCACCCCGGATCGACAATAGGGCGTGAAGCCATCCAGCCGTGTTGCGTCCCACTCACAAAAAAGCGACTTGGGAAATGGAGCTCAGGGGCACTGCACTTCCCAAACCTGCAGAGTTCTAAACGATAACTATCGCCCCAAAATATATTGAGGTCAGGCTACGAAGAGGCGCTGAACGCAAGGCAGAACTGCAGGAAACGGATGTCAACGGGTACATCGGAATGGCCCCGATAGCACATGAAAGGCGCCAGAACGTGGACAATGATGCGGTTGGCCAAAAAGGGCGTATGCGTTTTTTCCTGAATATATTCAGGAAAAAACGCATACGCCCTTTTTGGCCAACCAAGCAACCTGGGAGAGCAAATCAGCACTACAAAGAAATCTCTCGCCCCCCCCCCCGGGGCAAAAGGGCCAGGCGAAAAAAGTCTAAAAACCAGAAAGGCAGGGCAGGCCACGGAGTCAAGGGAGCCTTGTTAAGCTGATGGGCGGGATGTCAATGGCCAACAGCCAATCTTCACAAGTGTATCCTCTTTCCCAAACCATGGAAAACACAGAACCACAGAGCATAGGGCACTTCCACACATGGGCGTTGACCTTGGGAAAATGAAAATATCAACCAGACACAGGGACCCCAAAGTTGAGGGCTGCTGTCTTGACAAGAACCTCCACTCCGGTACACGTTTCATATCCCAGGAAAGAGCCAAGTGGACAAAGACGAGTGGACAAGTGGACAAAGACAAGTGGACAAGTGGTGCTACGTAGGTCCAATGGAGTGTCACTCAGCCATGAAATCCACGTCATGAGGCTGGTAGCAGCATCCTGAGTGGATTTAGGTACGATCATCCTCAGTGAAATAAGTCCCACAAAAAAAGAAACTTATGATATCACTTATCGAGGGAATGTAAAAATCGCTCCTCATGCACTGAATCCCCAAACAGAACAGAGTCACGCTTTTAGAAAACACACTTATGCCTGCTTCAGGGGAAAGGTGAGGTGGGGTGACGCATAAAACTCGAGTTTGAAATGAGCACGGATACCCTTCCGAAAACCGAATATGGAATGGACACGACCTACTCCTTGCTCAATCAACTGGACTCACCAGACCCTGTTCATCGCACAAGTATCTATCCGACTAGTAAGCATCTTCAAAGCTAAGTCTTGATATCTCTGTGTAAGTGCATCAAGTGTGTGTAAAGCGGCCTAAAACCAGCAGGGAAAATCAGCTCAGACCCATTCTGAGGATACATTTCCAACATAAAGAAGAAACAAGCAGGGCAAAACAGAGAGAAATTCTTCCAAAATGCGTTCAGGGACTGGCATGCAACCAGGATTGACCACATCTACAGCCCCAGCGGCAGAAGACATAAGGCTGGACACTCTTGGGGCTGAGACGATTGGTGAGGTTGGGAAAGCAAATGCAGACCGTTGAAAGGAATCCTGCGTGCTCCCCATTCCATGGGTCCCAACTCTCCAGGTTCAACGCAATCTTCCGACAGCGAAAGCACTCATTGGAAACCCAGCGGATGCTACACCGTGGGATCGGGAAAGCTTTCTGAAACTCACCTCAGTTTTCATCTCCTGGTGCTCGTGTTCTCCAATCAGGCCCCCTTACTAACAATCTGCCCACTTGGAGACTCGGCGCCTTTCCATGCCTCTTTCGTACCGTCTGCAATTTGTCCGCAGGATGAACTGCAAGAGGGGGAACCAATGAGAGACTCGCTGGAGGTGTTTGGTCGGGCACATGTCACTCTCATTTCCCATCACGAAGAAGAATTCACCAGCGGTTCAGCCTGCCACCCCGGATCGACAATAAGGCGTGAAGCCATCCAGCCGTGTTGCGTCCCACTCACAAAAAAGCGACTTGGGAAATGGAGCTCAGGGGCACTGCACTTCCCAAACCTGCAGACTTCTAAACGATAACTATCGCCCCAAAATATATTGAGGTCAGGCTACGAAGAGGCGCTGAACGCAAGGCAGAACTGCAGGAAACGGATGTCAACGGGTACATCGGAATGGCCCCGATAGCACATGAAAAGCGCCAGAACGTGGACAATGATGCGGTTGGCCAAAAAGGGCGTATGCGTTTTTTCCTGAATATATTCAGGAAAAAACGCATACGCCCTTTTTGGCCAACCAAGCAACCTGGGAGAGCAAATCAGCACTACAAAGAAATCTCTCGCCCCCCCCGGGGCAAAAGGGCCAGGCGAAAAAAGTCTAAAAACCAGAAAGGCAGGACAGCCCACGGAGTCAAGGGAGCCTTGTTAAGCTGATGGGCGGGATGTCAATGGCCAACAGCCAATCTTCACAAGTGTATCCTCTTTCCCAAACCATGGAAAACACAGAACCACAGAGCATAGGGCACTTCCACACATGGGCGTTGACCTTGGGAAAATGAAAAAATCAACCAGACACAGGGACCCCAAAGTTGAGGGCTGCTGTCTTGACAAGAACCTCCACTCCGGTACACGTTTCATATCCCAGGAAAGAGCCAAGTGGACAAAGACGAGTGGACAAGTGGACAAAGACAAGTGGACAAGTGGACAAGTGGTGCTACGTAGGTCCAATGGAGTGTCACTCAGCCATGAAATCCACGTCATGAGGCTGGTAGCAGCATCCTGAGTGGATTTAGGTACGATCATCCTCAGTGAAATAAGTCCCACAAAAAAAGAAACTTATGATATCACTTATCGAGGGAATGTAAAAATCGCTCCCCATGCACTGAATCCCCAAACAGAACAGAGTCACGCTTTTAGAAAACACACTTATGCCTGCTTCAGGGGAAAGGTGAGGTGGGGTGACGCATAAAACTCGAGTTTGAAATGAGCACAGATACCCTTCCGAAAACCGAATATGGAATGGACACGACCTACTCCTTGCTCAATCAACTGGACTCACCAGACCCTGTTCATCGCACAAGTATCTATCCGACTAGTAAGCATCTTAAAAGCTAAGTCTTGATATCTCTGTGTAAGTGCATCAAGTGTGTGTAAAGCGGCCTAAAACCAGCAGGGAAAATCAGCTCAGACCCATTCTGAGGATACATTTCCAACATAAAGAAGAAACAAGCAGGGCAAAACAGAGAGAAATTCTTCCAAAATGCGTTCAGGGACTGGCATGCAACCAGGATTGACCACATCTACAGCCCCAGCGGCAGAAGACATAAGGCTGGACATTCTTGGGGCTGAGACGATTGGTGAGGTTGGGAAAGCAAATGCAGACCCTTGAAAGGAATCCTGCGTGCTCCCCATTCCATGGGTCCCAACTCTCCAGGTTCAACGCAATCTTCCGACAGCGAAAGCACTCATTGGAAACCCAGCGGATGCTACACCGTGGGATCGGGAAAGCTTTCTGAAACTCACCTCAGTTTTCATCTCCTGGTGCTCGTGTTCTCCATTCAGGCCCCCTTACTAACAATCTCCCCACTTGGAGACTCGGCGCCTTTCCATGCCTCTTTCGTACCGTCTGCAATTTGTCCGCAGGATGAACTGCAAGAGGGGGAACCAATGAGAGACTCGCTGGAGGTGTTTGGTCGGGCACATGTCACTCTCATTTCCCATCACGAAGAAGAATTCACCAGCGGTTCAGCCTGCCACCCCGGATCGACAATAGGGCGTGAAGCCATCCAGCCGTGTTGCGTCCCACTCACAAAAAAGCGACTTGGGAAATGGAGCTCAGGGGCACTGCACTTCCCAAACCTGCAGAGTTCTAAACGATAACTATCGCCCCAAAATATATTGAGGTCAGGCTACGAAGAGGCGCTGAACGCAAGGCAGAACTGCAGGAAACGGATGTCAACGGGTACATCGGAATGGCCCCGATAGCACATGAAAGGCGCCAGAACGTGGACAATGATGCGGTTGGCCAAAAAGGGCGTATGCGTTTTTTCCTGAATATATTCAGGAAAAAACGCATACGCCCTTTTTGGCCAACCAAGCAACCTGGGAGAGCAAATCAGCACTACAAAGAAATCTCTCGCCCCCCCCCCCGGGGCAAAAGGGCCAGGCGAAAAAAGTCTAAAAACCAGAAAGGCAGGGCAGGCCACGGAGTCAAGGGAGCCTTGTTAAGCTGATGGGCGGGATGTCAATGGCCAACAGCCAATCTTCACAAGTGTATCCTCTTTCCCAAACCATGGAAAACACAGAACCACAGAGCATAGGGCACTTCCACACATGGGCGTTGACCTTGGGAAAATGAAAATATCAACCAGACACAGGGACCCCAAAGTTGAGGGCTGCTGTCTTGACAAGAACCTCCACTCCGGTACACGTTTCATATCCCAGGAAAGAGCCAAGTGGACAAAGACGAGTGGACAAGTGGACAAAGACAAGTGGACAAGTGGTGCTACGTAGGTCCAATGGAGTGTCACTCAGCCATGAAATCCACGTCATGAGGCTGGTAGCAGCATCCTGAGTGGATTTAGGTACGATCATCCTCAGTGAAATAAGTCCCACAAAAAAAGAAACTTATGATATCACTTATCGAGGGAATGTAAAAATCGCTCCTCATGCACTGAATCCCCAAACAGAACAGAGTCACGCTTTTAGAAAACACACTTATGCCTGCTTCAGGGGAAAGGTGAGGTGGGGTGACGCATAAAACTCGAGTTTGAAATGAGCACGGATACCCTTCCGAAAACCGAATATGGAATGGACACGACCTACTCCTTGCTCAATCAACTGGACTCACCAGACCCTGTTCATCGCACAAGTATCTATCCGACTAGTAAGCATCTTCAAAGCTAAGTCTTGATATCTCTGTGTAAGTGCATCAAGTGTGTGTAAAGCGGCCTAAAACCAGCAGGGAAAATCAGCTCAGACCCATTCTGAGGATACATTTCCAACATAAAGAAGAAACAAGCAGGGCAAAACAGAGAGAAATTCTTCCAAAATGCGTTCAGGGACTGGCATGCAACCAGGATTGACCACATCTACAGCCCCAGCGGCAGAAGACATAAGGCTGGACACTCTTGGGGCTGAGACGATTGGTGAGGTTGGGAAAGCAAATGCAGACCGTTGAAAGGAATCCTGCGTGCTCCCCATTCCATGGGTCCCAACTCTCCAGGTTCAACGCAATCTTCCGACAGCGAAAGCACTCATTGGAAACCCAGCGGATGCTACACCGTGGGATCGGGAAAGCTTTCTGAAATTCACCTCAGTTTTCATCTCCTGGTGCTCGTGTTCTCCAATCAGGCCCCCTTACTAACAATCTGCCCACTTGGAGACTCGGCGCCTTTCCATGCCTCTTTCGTACCGTCTGCAATTTGTCCGCAGGATGAACTGCAAGAGGGGGAACCAATGAGAGACTCGCTGGAGGTGTTTGGTCGGGCACATGTCACTCTCATTTCCCATCACGAAGAAGAATTCACCAGCGGTTCAGCCTGCCACCCCGGATCGACAATAAGGCGTGAAGCCATCCAGCCGTGTTGCGTCCCACTCACAAAAAAGCGACTTGGGAAATGGAGCTCAGGGGCACTGCACTTCCCAAACCTGCAGACTTCTAAACGATAACTATCGCCCCAAAATATATTGAGGTCAGGCTACGAAGAGGCGCTGAACGCAAGGCAGAACTGCAGGAAACGGATGTCAACGGGTACATCGGAATGGCCCCGATAGCACATGAAAAGCGCCAGAACGTGGACAATGATGCGGTTGGCCAAAAAGGGCGTATGCGTTTTTTCCTGAATATATTCAGGAAAAAACGCATACGCCCTTTTTGGCCAACCAAGCAACCTGGGAGAGCAAATCAGCACTACAAAGAAATCTCTCGCCCCCCCCGGGGCAAAAGGGCCAGGCGAAAAAAGTCTAAAAACCAGAAAGGCAGGACAGCCCACGGAGTCAAGGGAGCCTTGTTAAGCTGATGGGCGGGATGTCAATGGCCAACAGCCAATCTTCACAAGTGTATCCTCTTTCCCAAACCATGGAAAACACAGAACCACAGAGCATAGGGCACTTCCACACATGGGCGTTGACCTTGGGAAAATGAAAAAATCAACCAGACACAGGGACCCCAAAGTTGAGGGCTGCTGTCTTGACAAGAACCTCCACTCCGGTACACGTTTCATATCCCAGGAAAGAGCCAAGTGGACAAAGACGAGTGGACAAGTGGACAAAGACAAGTGGACAAGTGGACAAGTGGTGCTACGTAGGTCCAATGGAGTGTCACTCAGCCATGAAATCCACGTCATGAGGCTGGTAGCAGCATCCTGAGTGGATTTAGGTACGATCATCCTCAGTGAAATAAGTCCCACAAAAAAAGAAACTTATGATATCACTTATCGAGGGAATGTAAAAATCGCTCCCCATGCACTGAATCCCCAAACAGAACAGAGTCACGCTTTTAGAAAACACACTTATGCCTGCTTCAGGGGAAAGGTGAGGTGGGGTGACGCATAAAACTCGAGTTTGAAATGAGCACAGATACCCTTCCGAAAACCGAATATGGAATGGACACGACCTACTCCTTGCTCAATCAACTGGACTCACCAGACCCTGTTCATCGCACAAGTATCTATCTGACTGGTAAGCATCTTAAAAGCTAAGTCTTGATATCTCTGTGTAAGTGCATCAAGTGTGTGTAAAGCGGCCTAAAACCAGCAGGGAAAATCAGCTCAGACCCATTCTGAGGATACATTTCCAACATAAAGAAGAAACAAGCAGGGCAAAACAGAGAGAAATTCTTCCAAAATGCGTTCAGGGACTGGCATGCAACCAGGATTGACCACATCTACAGCCCCAGCGGCAGAAGACATAAGGCTGGACATTCTTGGGGCTGAGACGATTGGTGAGGTTGGGAAAGCAAATGCAGACCCTTGAAAGGAATCCTGCGTGCTCCCCATTCCATGGGTCCCAACTCTCCAGGTTCAACGCAATCTTCCGACAGCGAAAGCACTCATTGGAAACCCAGCGGATGCTACACCGTGGGATCGGGAAAGCTTTCTGAAACTCACCTCAGTTTTCATCTCCTGGTGCTCGTGTTCTCCATTCAGGCCCCCTTACTAACAATCTCCCCACTTGGAGACTCGGCGCCTTTCCATGCCTCTTTCGTACCGTCTGCAATTTGTCCGCAGGATGAACTGCAAGAGGGGGAACCAATGAGAGACTCGCTGGAGGTGTTTGGTCGGGCACATGTCACTCTCATTTCCCATCACGAAGAAGAATTCACCAGCGGTTCAGCCTGCCACCCCGGATCGACAATAGGGCGTGAAGCCATCCAGCCGTGTTGCGTCCCACTCACAAAAAAGCGACTTGGGAAATGGAGCTCAGGGGCACTGCACTTCCCAAACCTGCAGAGTTCTAAACGATAACTATCGCCCCAAAATATATTGAGGTCAGGCTACGAAGAGGCGCTGAACGCAAGGCAGAACTGCAGGAAACGGATGTCAACGGGTACATCGGAATGGCCCCGATAGCACATGAAAAGCGCCAGAACGTGGACAATGATGCGGTTGGCCAAAAAGGGCGTATGCGTTTTTTCCTGAATATATTCAGGAAAAAACGCATACGCCCTTTTTGGCCAACCAAGCAACCTGGGAGAGCAAATCAGCACTACAAAGAAATCTCTCGCGCCCCCCCCCGGGGCAAAAGGGCCAGGCGAAAAAAGTCTAAAAACCAGAAAGGCAGGACAGCCCACGGAGTCAAGGGAGCCTTGTTAAGCTGATGGGCGGGATGTCAATGGCCAACAGCCAATCTTCACAAGTGTATCCTCTTTCCCAAACCATGGAAAACACAGAACCACAGAGCATAGGGCACTTCCACACATGGGCGTTGACCTTGGGAAAATGAAAAAATCAACCAGACACAGGGACCCCAAAGTTGAGGGCTGCTGTCTTGACAAGAACCTCCACTCCGGTACACGTTTCATATCCCAGGAAAGAGCCAAGTGGACAAAGACGAGTGGACAAGTGGACAAAGACAAGTGGACAAGTGGTGCTACGTAGGTCCAATGGAGTGTCACTCAGCCATGAAATCCACGTCATGAGGCTGGTAGCAGCATCCTGAGTGGATTTAGGTACGATCATCCTCAGTGAAATAAGTCCCACAAAAAAAGAAACTTATGATATCACTTATCGAGGGAATGTAAAAATCGCTCCCCATGCACTGAATCCCCAAACAGAACAGAGTCACGCTTTTAGAAAACACACTTATGCCTGCTTCAGGGGAAAGGTGAGGTGGGGTGACGCATAAAACTCGAGTTTGAAATGAGCACAGATACCCTTCCGAAAACCGAATATGGAATGGACACGACCTACTCCTTGCTCAATCAACTGGACTCACCAGACCCTGTTCATCGCACAAGTATCTATCCGACTAGTAAGCATCTTAAAAGCTAAGTCTTGATATCTCTGTGTAAGTGCATCAAGTGTGTGTAAAGCGGCCTAAAACCAGCAGGGAAAATCAGCTCAGACCCATTCTGAGGATACATTTCCAACATAAAGAAGAAACAAGCAGGGCAAAACAGAGAGAAATTCTTCCAAAATGCGTTCAGGCACTGGCATGCAACCAGGATTGACCACATCTACAGCCCCAGCGGCAGAAGACATAAGGCTGGACACTCTTGGGGCTGAGACGATTGGTGAGGTTGGGAAAGCAAATGCAGACCCTTGAAAGGAATCCTGCGTGCTCCCCATTCCATGGGTCCCAACTCTCCAGGTTCAACGCAATCTTCCGACAGCGAAAGCACTCATTGGAAACCCAGCGGATGCTACACCGTGGGATCGGGAAAGCTTTCTGAAACTCACCTCAGTTTTCATCTCCTGGTGCTCGTGTTCTCCATTCAGGCCCCCTTACTAACAATCTCCCCACTTGGAGACTCGGCGCCTTTCCATGCCTCTTTCGTACCGTCTGCAATTTGTCCGCAGGATGAACTGCAAGAGGGGGAACCAATGAGAGACTCGCTGGAGGTGTTTGGTCGGGCACATGTCACTCTCATTTCCCATCACGAAGAAGAATTCACCAGCGGTTCAGCCTGCCACCCCGGATCGACAATAGGGCGTGAAGCCATCCAGCCGTGTTGCGTCCCACTCACAAAAAAGCGACTTGGGAAATGGAGCTCAGGGGCACTGCACTTCCCAAACCTGCAGACTTCTAAACGATAACTATCGCCCCAAAATATATTGAGGTCAGGCTACGAAGAGGCGCTGAACGCAAGGCAGAACTGCAGGAAACGGATGTCAACGGGTACATCGGAATGGCCCCGATAGCACATGAAAAGCGCCAGAACGTGGACAATGATGCGGTTGGCCAAAAAGGGCGTATGCGTTTTTTCCTGAATATATTCAGGAAAAAACGCATACGCCCTTTTTGGCCAACCAAGCAACCTGGGAGAGCAAATCAGCACTACAAAGAAATCTCTCGCCCCCCCCGGGGCAAAAGGGCCAGGCGAAAAAAGTCTAAAAACCAGAAAGGCAGGACAGCCCACGGAGTCAAGGGAGCCTTGTTAAGCTGATGGGCGGGATGTCAATGGCCAACAGCCAATCTTCACAAGTGTATCCTCTTTCCCAAACCATGTAAAACACAGAACCACAGAGCATAGGGCACTTCCACACATGGGCGTTGACCTTGGGAAAATGAAAAAAATCAACCAGACACAGGGACCCCAAAGTTGAGGGCTGCTGTCTTGACAAGAACCTCCACTCCGGTACACGTTTCATATCCCAGGAAAGAGCCAAGTGGACAAAGACGAGTGGACAAGTGGACAAAGACAAGTGGACAAGTGGACAAGTGGTGCTACGTAGGTCCAATGGAGTGTCACTCAGCCATGAAATCCACGTCATGAGGCTGGTAGCAGCATCCTGAGTGGATTTAGGTACGATCATCCTCAGTGAAATAAGTCCCACAAAAAAAGAAACTTATGATATCACTTATCGAGGGAATGTAAAAATCGCTCCCCATGCACTGAATCCCCAAACAGAACAGAGTCACGCTTTTAGAAAACACACTTATGCCTGCTTCAGGGGAAAGGTGAGGTGGGGTGACGCATAAAACTCGAGTTTGAAATGAGCACAGATACCCTTCCGAAAACCGAATATGGAATGGACACGACCTACTCCTTGCTCAATCAACTGGACTCACCAGACCCTGTTCATCGCACAAGTATCTATCCGACTAGTAAGCATCTTAAAAGCTAAGTCTTGATATCTCTGTGTAAGTGCATCAAGTGTGTGTAAAGCGGCCTAAAACCAGCAGGGAAAATCAGCTCAGACCCATTCTGAGGATACATTTCCAACATAAAGAAGAAACAAGCAGGGCAAAACAGAGAGAAATTCTTCCAAAATGCGTTCAGGGACTGGCATGCAACCAGGATTGACCACATCTACAGCCCCAGCGGCAGAAGACATAAGGCTGGACACTCTTGGGGCTGAGACGATTGGTGAGGTTGGGAAAGCAAATGCAGACCGTTGAAAGGAATCCTGCGTGCTCCCCATTCCATGGGTCCCAACTCTCCAGGTTCAACGCAATCTTCCGACAGCGAAAGCACTCATTGGAAACCCAGCGGATGCTACACCGTGGGATCGGGAAAGCTTTCTGAAACTCACCTCAGTTTTCATCTCCTGGTGCTCGTGTTCTCCATTCAGGCCCCCTTACTAACAATCTCCCCACTTGGAGACTCGGCGCCTTTCCATGCCTCTTTCGTACCGTCTGCAATTTGTCCGCAGGATGAACTGCAAGAGGGGGAACCAATGAGAGACTCGCTGGAGGTGTTTGGTCGGGCACATGTCACTCTCATTTCCCATCACGAAGAAGAATTCACCAGCGGTTCAGCCTGCCACCCCGGATCGACAATAGGGCGTGAAGCCATCCAGCCGTGTTGCGTCCCACTCACAAAAAAGCGACTTGGGAAATGGAGCTCAAGGGCACTGCACTTCCCAAACCTGCAGAGTTCTAAACGATAACTATCGCCCCAAAATATATTGAGGTCAGGCTACGAAGAGGCGCTGAACGCAAGGCAGAACTGCAGGAAACGGATGTCAACGGGTACATCGGAATGGCCCCGATAGCACATGAAAAGCGCCAGAACGTGGACAATGATGCGGTTGGCCAAAAAGGGCGTATGCGTTTTTTCCTGAATATATTCAGGAAAAAACGCATACGCCCTTTTTGGCCAACCAAGCAACCTGGGAGAGCAAATCAGCACTACAAAGAAATCTCTCGCCCCCCCCCCGGGGCAAAAGGGCCAGGCGAAAAAAGTCTAAAAACCAGAAAGGCAGGACAGCCCATGGAGTCAAGGGAGCCTTGTTAAGCTGATGGGCGGGATGTCAATGGCCAACAGCCAATCTTCACAAGTGTATCCTCTTTCCCAAACCATGTAAAACACAGAACCACAGAGCATAGGGCACTTCCACACATGGGCGTTGACCTTGGGAAAATGAAAAAATCAACCAGACACAGGGACCCCAAAGTTGAGGGCTGCTGTCTTGACAAGAACCTCCACTCCGGTACACGTTTCATATCCCAGGAAAGAGCCAAGTGGACAAGTGGACAAAGACAAGTGGACAAGTGGACAAGTGGTGCTACGTAGGTCCAATGGAGTGTCACTCAGCCATGAAATCCACGTCATGAGGCTGGTAGCAGCATCCTGAGTGGATTTAGGTACGATCATCCTCAGTGAAATAAGTCCCACAAAAAAAGAAACTTATGATATCACTTATCGAGGGAATGTAAAAATCGCTCCCCATGCACTGAATCCCCAAACAGAACAGAGTCACGCTTTTAGAAAACACACTTATGCCTGCTTCAGGGGAAAGGTGAGGTGGGGTGACGCATAAAACTCGAGTTTGAAATGAGCACGGATACCCTTCCGAAAACCGAATATGGAATGGACACGACCTACTCCTTGCTCAATCAACTGGACTCACCAGACCCTGTTCATCGCACAAGTATCTATCCGACTAGTAAGCATCTTAAAAGCTAAGTCTTGATATCTCTGTGTAAGTGCATCAAGTGTGTGTAAAGCGGCCTAAAACCAGCAGGGAAAATCAGCTCAGACCCATTCTGAGGATACATTTCCAACATAAAGAAGAAACAAGCAGGGCAAAACAGAGAGAAATTCTTCCAAAATGCGTTCAGGGACTGGCATGCAACCAGGATTGACCACATCTACAGCCCCAGCGGCAGAAGACATAAGGCTGGACACTCTTGGGGCTGAGACGATTGGTGAGGTTGGGAAAGCAAATGCAGACCGTTGAAAGGAATCCTGCGTGCTCCCCATTCCATGGGTCCCAACTCTCCAGGTTCAACGCAATCTTCCGACAGCGAAAGCACTCATTGGAAACCCAGCGGATGCTACACCGTGGGATCGGGAAAGCTTTCTGAAACTCACCTCAGTTTTCATCTCCTGGTGCTCGTGTTCTCCATTCAGGCCCCCTTACTAACAATCTCCCCACTTGGAGACTCGGCGCCTTTCCATGCCTCTTTCGTACCGTCTGCAATTTGTCCGCAGGATGAACTGCAAGAGGGGGAACCAATGAGAGACTCGCTGGAGGTGTTTGGTCGGGCACATGTCACTCTCATTTCCCATCACGAAGAAGAATTCACCAGCGGTTCAGCCTGCCACCCCGGATCGACAATAGGGCGTGAAGCCATCCAGCCGTGTTGCGTCCCACTCACAAAAAAGCGACTTGGGAAATGGAGCTCAAGGGCACTGCACTTCCCAAACCTGCAGAGTTCTAAACGATAACTATCGCCCCAAAATATATTGAGGTCAGGCTACGAAGAGGCGCTGAACGCAAGGCAGAACTGCAGGAAACGGATGTCAACGGGTACATCGGAATGGCCCCGATAGCACATGAAAAGCGCCAGAACGTGGACAATGATGCGGTTGGCCAAAAAGGGCGTATGCGTTTTTTCCTGAATATATTCAGGAAAAAACGCATACGCCCTTTTTGGCCAACCAAGCAACCTGGGAGAGCAAATCAGCACTACAAAGAAATCTCTCGCCCCCCACCCGGGGCAAAAGGGCCAGGCGAAAAAAGTCTAAAAACCAGAAAGGCAGGACAGCCCACGGAGTCAAGGGAGCCTTGTTAAGCTGATGGGCGGGATGTCAATGGCCAACAGCCAATCTTCACAAGTGTATCCTCTTTCCCAAACCATGTAAAACACAGAACCACAGAGCATAGGGCACTTCCACACATGGGCGTTGACCTTGGGAAAATGAAAAAATCAACCAGACACAGGGACCCCAAAGTTGAGGGCTGCTGTCTTGACAAGAACCTCCACTCCGGTACACGTTTCATATCCCAGGAAAGAGCCAAGTGGACAAAGACGAGTGGACAAGTGGACAAAGACAAGTGGACAAGTGGACAAGTGGTGCTACGTAGGTCCAATGGAGTGTCACTCAGCCATGAAATCCACGTCATGAGGCTGGTAGCAGCATCCTGAGTGGATTTAGGTACGATCATCCTCAGTGAAATAAGTCCCACAAAAAAAGAAACTTATGATATCACTTATCGAGGGAATGTAAAAATCGCTCCCCATGCACTGAATCCCCAAACAGAACAGAGTCACGCTTTTAGAAAACACACTTATGCCTGCTTCAGGGGAAAGGTGAGGTGGGGTGACGCATAAAACTCGAGTTTGAAATGAGCACAGATACCCTTCCGAAAACCGAATATGGAATGGACACGACCTACTCCTTGCTCAATCAACTGGACTCACCAGACCCTGTTCATCGCACAAGTATCTATCCGACTAGTAAGCATCTTAAAAGCTAAGTCTTGATATCTCTGTGTAAGTGCATCAAGTGTGTGTAAAGCGGCCTAAAACCAGCAGGGAAAATCAGCTCAGACCCATTCTGAGGATACATTTCCAACATAAAGAAGAAACAAGCAGGGCAAAACAGAGAGAAATTCTTCCAAAATGCGTTCAGGGACTGGCATGCAACCAGGATTGACCACATCTACAGCCCCAGCGGCAGAAGACATAAGGCTGGACACTCTTGGGGCTGAGACGATTGGTGAGGTTGGGAAAGCAAATGCAGACCCTTGAAAGGAATCCTGCGTGCTCCCCATTCCATGGGTCCCAACTCTCCAGGTTCAACGCAATCTTCCGACAGCGAAAGCACTCATTGGAAACCCAGCGGATGCTACACCGTGGGATCGGGAAAGCTTTCTGAAACTCACCTCAGTTTTCATCTCCTGGTGCTCGTGTTCTCCATTCAGGCCCCCTTACTAACAATCTCCCCACTTGGAGACTCGGCGCCTTTCCATGCCTCTTTCGTACCGTCTGCAATTTGTCCGCAGGATGAACTGCAAGAGGGGGAACCAATGAGAGACTCGCTGGAGGTGTTTGGTCGGGCACATGTCACTCTCATTTCCCATCACGAAGAAGAATTCACCAGCGGTTCAGCCTGCCACCCCGGATCGACAATAGGGCGTGAAGCCATCCAGCCGTGTTGCGTCCCACTCACAAAAAAGCGACTTGGGAAATGGAGCTCAGGGGCACTGCACTTCCCAAACCTGCAGACTTCTAAACGATAACTATCGCCCCAAAATATATTGAGGTCAGGCTACGAAGAGGCGCTGAACGCAAGGCAGAACTGCAGGAAACGGATGTCAACGGGTACATCGGAATGGCCCCGATAGCACATGAAAAGCGCCAGAACGTGGACAATGATGCGGTTGGCCAAAAAGGGCGTATGCGTTTTTTCCTGAATATATTCAGGAAAAAACGCATACGCCCTTTTTGGCCAACCAAGCAACCTGGGAGAGCAAATCAGCACTACAAAGAAATCTCTCGCCCCCCCCCCCCGGGGCAAAAGGGCCAGGCGAAAAAAGTCTAAAAACCAGAAAGGCAGGACAGCCCACGGAGTCAAGGGAGCCTTGTTAAGCTGATGGGCGGGATGTCAATGGCCAACAGCCAATCTTCACAAGTGTATCCTCTTTCCCAAACCATGTAAAACACAGAACCACAGAGCATAGGGCACTTCCACACATGGGCGTTGACCTTGGGAAAATGAAAAAATCAACCAGACACAGGGACCCCAAAGTTGAGGGCTGCTGTCTTGACAAGAACCTCCACTCCGGTACACGTTTCATATCCCAGGAAAGAGCCAAGTGGACAAGTGGACAAAGACAAGTGGACAAGTGGACAAGTGGTGCTACGTAGGTCCAATGGAGTGTCACTCAGCCATGAAATCCACGTCATGAGGCTGGTAGCAGCATCCTGAGTGGATTTAGGTACGATCATCCTCAGTGAAATAAGTCCCACAAAGAAAGAAACTTATGATATCACTTATCGAGGGAATGTAAAAATCGCTCCCCATGCACTGCATCCCCAAACAGAACAGAGTCACGCTTTTAGAAAACACACTTATGCCTGCTTCAGGGGAAAGGTGAGGTGGGGTGACGCATAAAACTCGAGTTTGAAATGAGCACAGATACCCTTCCGAAAACCGAATATGGAATGGACACGACCTACTCCTTGCTCAATCAACTGGACTCACCAGACCCTGTTCATCCCACAAGTATCTATCCGACTAGTAAGCATCTTAAAAGCTAAGTCTTGATATCTCTGTGTAAGTGCATCAAGTGTGTGTAAAGCGGCCTAAAACCAGCAGGGAAAATCAGCTCAGACCCATTCTGAGGATACATTTCCAACATAAAGAAGAAACAAGCAGGGCAAAACAGAGAGAAATTCTTCCAAAATGCGTTCAGGGACTGGCATGCAACCAGGATTGACCACATCTACAGCCCCAGCGGCAGAAGACATAAGGCTGGACACTCTTGGGGCTGAGACGATTGGTGAGGTTGGGAAAGCAAATGCAGACCCTTGAAAGGAATCCTGCGTGCTCCCCATTCCATGGGTCCCAACTCTCCAGGTTCAACGCAATCTTCCGACAGCGAAAGCACTCATTGGAAACCCAGCGGATGCTACACTGTGGGATCGGGAAAGCTTTCTGAAACTCACCTCAGTTTTCATCTCCTGGTGCTCGTGTTCTCCATTCAGGCCCCCTTACTAACAATCTCCCCACTTGGAGACTCGGCGCCTTTCCATGCCTCTTTCGTACCGTCTGCAATTTGTCCGCAGGATGAACTGCAAGAGGGGGAACCAATGAGAGACTCGCTGGAGGTGTTTGGTCGGGCACATGTCACTCTCATTTCCCATCACGAAGAAGAATTCACCAGCGGTTCAGCCTGCCACCCCGGATCGACAATAGGGCGTGAAGCCATCCAGCCGTGTTGCGTCCCACTCACAAAAAAGCGACTTGGGAAATGGAGCTCAGGGGCACTGCACTTCCCAAACCTGCAGAGTTCTAAACGATAACTATCGCCCCAAAATATATTGAGGTCAGGCTACGAAGAGGCGCTGAACGCAAGGCAGAACTGCAGGAAACGGATGTCAACGGGTACATCGGAATGGCCCCGATAGCACATGAAAAGCGCCAGAACGTGGACAATGATGCGGTTGGCCAAAAAGGGCGTATGCGTTTTTTCCTGAATATATTCAGGAAAAAACGCATACGCCCTTTTTGGCCAACCAAGCAACCTGGGAGAGCAAATCA
Source organism: Kogia breviceps (assembly GCF_026419965.1). Classification (NCBI taxonomy): domain Eukaryota; kingdom Metazoa; phylum Chordata; class Mammalia; order Artiodactyla; family Physeteridae; genus Kogia; species Kogia breviceps. The sequence continues at coordinate 46,611,178 of NC_081315.1, forward strand.
GCACTACAAAGAAATCTCTCGCCCCCCCCGGGGCAAAAGGGCCAGGCGAAAAAAGTCTAAAAACCAGAAAGGCAGGACAGCCCACGGAGTCAAGGGAGCCTTGTTAAGCTGATGGGCGGGATGTCAATGGCCAACAGCCAATCTTCACAAGTGTATCCTCTTTCCCAAACCATGGAAAACACAGAACCACAGAGCATAGGGCACTTCCACACATGGGCGTTGACCTTTGGAAAATGAAAAAATCAACCAGACACAGGGACCCCAAAGTTGAGGGCTGCTGTCTTGACAAGAACCTCCACTCCGGTACACGTTTCATATCCCAGGAAAGAGCCAAGTGGACAAAGACGAGTGGACAAGTGGACAAAGACAAGTGGACAAGTGGACAAGTGGTGCTACGTAGGTCCAATGGAGTGTCACTCAGCCATGAAATCCACGTCATGAGGCTGGTAGCAGCATCCTGAGTGGATTTAGGTACGATCATCCTCAGTGAAATAAGTCCCACAAAAAAAGAAACTTATGATATCACTTATCGAGGGAATGTAAAAATCGCTCCCCATGCACTGAATCCCCAAACAGAACAGAGTCACGCTTTTAGAAAACACACTTATGCCTGCTTCAGGGGAAAGGTGAGGTGGGGTGACGCATAAAACTCGAGTTTGAAATGAGCACAGATACCCTTCCGAAAACCGAATATGGAATGGACACGACCTACTCCTTGCTCAATCAACTGGACTCACCAGACCCTGTTCATCGCACAAGTATCTATCCGACTAGTAAGCATCTTAAAAGCTAAGTCTTGATATCTCTGTGTAAGTGCATCAAGTGTGTGTAAAGCGGCCTAAAACCAGCAGGGAAAATCAGCTCAGACCCATTCTGAGGATACATTTCCAACATAAAGAAGAAACAAGCAGGGCAAAACAGAGAGAAATTCTTCCAAAATGCGTTCAGGGACTGGCATGCAACCAGGATTGACCACATCTACAGCCCCAGCGGCAGAAGACATAAGGCTGGACACTCTTGGGGCTGAGACGATTGGTGAGGTTGGGAAAGCAAATGCAGACCCTTGAAAGGAATCCTGCGTGCTCCCCATTCCATGGGTCCCAACTCTCCAGGTTCAACGCAATCTTCCGACAGCGAAAGCACTCATTGGAAACCCAGCGGATGCTACACCGTGGGATCGGGAAAGCTTTCTGAAACTCACCTCAGTTTTCATCTCCTGGTGCTCGTGTTCTCCATTCAGGCCCCCTTACTAACAATCTCCCCACTTGGAGACTCGGCGCCTTTCCATGCCTCTTTCGTACCGTCTGCAATTTGTCCGCAGGATGAACTGCAAGAGGGGGAACCAATGAGAGACTCGCTGGAGGTGTTTGGTCGGGCACATGTCACTCTCATTTCCCATCACGAAGAAGAATTCACCAGCGGTTCAGCCTGCCACCCCGGATCGACAATAGGGCGTGAAGCCATCCAGCCGTGTTGCGTCCCACTCACAAAAAAGCGACTTGGGAAATGGAGCTCAGGGGCACTGCACTTCCCAAACCTGCAGACTTCTAAACGATAACTATCGCCCCAAAATATATTGAGGTCAGGCTACGAAGAGGCGCTGAACGCAAGGCAGAACTGCAGGAAACGGATGTCAACGGGTACATCGGAATGGCCCCGATAGCACATGAAAAGCGCCAGAACGTGGACAATGATGCGGTTGGCCAAAAAGGGCGTATGTGTTTTTTCCTGAATATATTCAGGAAAAAACGCATACGCCCTTTTTGGCCAACCAAGCAACCTGGGAGAGCAAATCAGCACTACAAAGAAATCTCTCGCCCCCCCCCCGGGGCAAAAGGGCCAGGCGAAAAAAGTCTAAAAACCAGAAAGGCAGGACAGCCCACGGAGTCAAGGGAGCCTTGTTAAGCTGATGGGCGGGATGTCAATGGCCAACAGCCAATCTTCACAAGTGTATCCTCTTTCCCAAACCATGTAAAACACAGAACCACAGAGCATAGGGCACTTCCACACATGGGCGTTGACCTTGGGAAAATGAAAAAATCAACCAGACACAGGGACCCCAAAGTTGAGGGCTGCTGTCTTGACAAGAACCTCCACTCCGGTACACGTTTCATATCCCAGGAAAGAGCCAAGTGGACAAGTGGACAAAGACAAGTGGACAAGTGGACAAGTGGTGCTACGTAGGTCCAATGGAGTGTCACTCAGCCATGAAATCCACGTCATGAGGCTGGTAGCAGCATCCTGAGTGGATTTAGGTACGATCATCCTCAGTGAAATAAGTCCCACAAAGAAAGAAACTTATGATATCACTTATCGAGGGAATGTAAAAATCGCTCCCCATGCACTGAATCCCCAAACAGAACAGAGTCACGCTTTTAGAAAACACACTTATGCCTGCTTCAGGGGAAAGGTGAGGTGGGGTGACGCATAAAACTCGAGTTTGAAATGAGCACAGATACCCTTCCGAAAACCGAATATGGAATGGACACGACCTACTCCTTGCTCAATCAACTGGACTCACCAGACCCTGTTCATCCCACAAGTATCTATCCGACTAGTAAGCATCTTAAAAGCTAAGTCTTGATATCTCTGTGTAAGTGCATCAAGTGTGTGTAAAGCGGCCTAAAACCAGCAGGGAAAATCAGCTCAGACCCATTCTGAGGATACATTTCCAACATAAAGAAGAAACAAGCAGGGCAAAACAGAGAGAAATTCTTCCAAAATGCGTTCAGGGACTGGCATGCAACCAGGATTGACCACATCTACAGCCCCAGCGGCAGAAGACATAAGGCTGGACATTCTTGGGGCTGAGACGATTGGTGAGGTTGGGAAAGCAAATGCAGACCCTTGAAAGGAATCCTGCGTGCTCCCCATTCCATGGGTCCCAACTCTCCAGGTTCAACGCAATCTTCCGACAGCGAAAGCACTCATTGGAAACCCAGCGGATGCTACACCGTGGGATCGGGAAAGCTTTCTGAAACTCACCTCAGTTTTCATCTCCTGGTGCTCGTGTTCTCCATTCAGGCCCCCTTACTAACAATCTCCCCACTTGGAGACTCGGCGCCTTTCCATGCCTCTTTCGTACCGTCTGCAATTTGTCCGCAGGATGAACTGCAAGAGGGGGAACCAATGAGAGACTCGCTGGAGGTGTTTGGTCGGGCACATGTCACTCTCATTTCCCATCACGAAGAAGAATTCACCAGCGGTTCAGCCTGCCACCCCGGATCGACAATAGGGCGTGAAGCCATCCAGCCGTGTTGCGTCCCACTCACAAAAAAGCGACTTGGGAAATGGAGCTCAGGGGCACTGCACTTCCCAAACCTGCAGAGTTCTAAACGATAACTATCGCCCCAAAATATATTGAGGTCAGGCTACGAAGAGGCGCTGAACGCAAGGCAGAACTGCAGGAAACGGATGTCAACGGGTACATCGGAATGGCCCCGATAGCACATGAAAAGCGCCAGAACGTGGACAATGATGCGGTTGGCCAAAAAGGGCGTATGCGTTTTTTCCTGAATATATTCAGGAAAAAACGCATACGCCCTTTTTGGCCAACCAAGCAACCTGGGAGAGCAAATCAGCACTACAAAGAAATCTCTCGCCCCCCCCGGGGCAAAAGGGCCAGGCGAAAAAAGTCTAAAAACCAGAAAGGCAGGACAGCCCACGGAGTCAAGGGAGCCTTGTTAAGCTGATGGGCGGGATGTCAATGGCCAACAGCCAATCTTCACAAGTGTATCCTCTTTCCCAAACCATGGAAAACACAGAACCACAGAGCATAGGGCACTTCCACACATGGGCGTTGACCTTTGGAAAATGAAAAAATCAACCAGACACAGGGACCCCAAAGTTGAGGGCTGCTGTCTTGACAAGAACCTCCACTCCGGTACACGTTTCATATCCCAGGAAAGAGCCAAGTGGACAAAGACGAGTGGACAAGTGGACAAAGACAAGTGGACAAGTGGACAAGTGGTGCTATGTAGGTCCAATGGAGTGTCACTCAGCCATGAAATCCACGTCATGAGGCTGGTAGCAGCATCCTGAGTGGATTTAGGTACGATCATCCTCAGTGAAATAAGTCCCACAAAAAAAGAAACTTATGATATCACTTATCGAGGGAATGTAAAAATCGCTCCCCATGCACTGAATCCCCAAACAGAACAGAGTCACGCTTTTAGAAAACACACTTATGCCTGCTTCAGGGGAAAGGTGAGGTGGGGTGACGCATAAAACTCGAGTTTGAAATGAGCACAGATACCCTTCCGAAAACCGAATATGGAATGGACACGACCTACTCCTTGCTCAATCAACTGGACTCACCAGACCCTGTTCATCCCACAAGTATCTATCCGACTAGTAAGCATCTTAAAAGCTAAGTCTTGATATCTCTGTGTAAGTGCATCAAGTGTGTGTAAAGCGGCCTAAAACCAGCAGGGAAAATCAGCTCAGACCCATTCTGAGGATACATTTCCAACATAAAGAAGAAACAAGCAGGGCAAAACAGAGAGAAATTCTTCCAAAATGCGTTCAGGGACTGGCATGCAACCAGGATTGACCACATCTACAGCCCCAGCGGCAGAAGACATAAGGCTGGACACTCTTGGGGCTGAGACGATTGGTGAGGTTGGGAAAGCAAATGCAGACCCTTGAAAGGAATCCTGCGTGCTCCCCATTCCATGGGTCCCAACTCTCCAGGTTCAACGCAATCTTCCGACAGCGAAAGCACTCATTGGAAACCCAGCGGATGCTACACCGTGGGATCGGGAAAGCTTTCTGAAACTCACCTCAGTTTTCATCTCCTGGTGCTCGTGTTCTCCATTCAGGCCCCCTTACTAACAATCTCCCCACTTGGAGACTCGGCGCCTTTCCATGCCTCTTTCGTACCGTCTGCAATTTGTCCGCAGGATGAACTGCAAGAGGGGGAACCAATGAGAGACTCGCTGGAGGTGTTTGGTCGGGCACATGTCACTCTCATTTCCCATCACGAAGAAGAATTCACCAGCGGTTCAGCCTGCCACCCCGGATCGACAATAGGGCGTGAAGCCATCCAGCCGTGTTGCGTCCCACTCACAAAAAAGCGACTTGGGAAATGGAGCTCAGGGGCACTGCACTTCCCAAACCTGCAGACTTCTAAACGATAACTATCGCCCCAAAATATATTGAGGTCAGGCTACGAAGAGGCGCTGAACGCAAGGCAGAACTGCAGGAAACGGATGTCAACGGGTACATCGGAATGGCCCCGATAGCACATGAAAAGCGCCAGAACGTGGACAATGATGCGGTTGGCCAAAAAGGGCGTATGTGTTTTTTCCTGAATATATTCAGGAAAAAACGCATACGCCCTTTTTGGCCAACCAAGCAACCTGGGAGAGCAAATCAGCACTACAAAGAAATCTCTCGCCCCCCCCCCGGGGCAAAAGGGCCAGGCGAAAAAAGTCTAAAAACCAGAAAGGCAGGACAGCCCACGGAGTCAAGGGAGCCTTGTTAAGCTGATGGGCGGGATGTCAATGGCCAACAGCCAATCTTCACAAGTGTATCCTCTTTCCCAAACCATGTAAAACACAGAACCACAGAGCATAGGGCACTTCCACACATGGGCGTTGACCTTGGGAAAATGAAAAAATCAACCAGACACAGGGACCCCAAAGTTGAGGGCTGCTGTCTTGACAAGAACCTCCACTCCGGTACACGTTTCATATCCCAGGAAAGAGCCAAGTGGACAAGTGGACAAAGACAAGTGGACAAGTGGACAAGTGGTGCTACGTAGGTCCAATGGAGTGTCACTCAGCCATGAAATCCACGTCATGAGGCTGGTAGCAGCATCCTGAGTGGATTTAGGTACGATCATCCTCAGTGAAATAAGTCCCACAAAGAAAGAAACTTATGATATCACTTATCGAGGGAATGTAAAAATCGCTCCCCATGCACTGAATCCCCAAACAGAACAGAGTCACGCTTTTAGAAAACACACTTATGCCTGCTTCAGGGGAAAGGTGAGGTGGGGTGACGCATAAAACTCGAGTTTGAAATGAGCACAGATACCCTTCCGAAAACCGAATATGGAATGGACACGACCTACTCCTTGCTCAATCAACTGGACTCACCAGACCCTGTTCATCCCACAAGTATCTATCCGACTAGTAAGCATCTTAAAAGCTAAGTCTTGATATCTCTGTGTAAGTGCATCAAGTGTGTGTAAAGCGGCCTAAAACCAGCAGGGAAAATCAGCTCAGACCCATTCTGAGGATACATTTCCAACATAAAGAAGAAACAAGCAGGGCAAAACAGAGAGAAATTCTTCCAAAATGCGTTCAGGGACTGGCATGCAACCAGGATTGACCACATCTACAGCCCCAGCGGCAGAAGACATAAGGCTGGACATTCTTGGGGCTGAGACGATTGGTGAGGTTGGGAAAGCAAATGCAGACCCTTGAAAGGAATCCTGCGTGCTCCCCATTCCATGGGTCCCAACTCTCCAGGTTCAACGCAATCTTCCGACAGCGAAAGCACTCATTGGAAACCCAGCGGATGCTACACCGTGGGATCGGGAAAGCTTTCTGAAACTCACCTCAGTTTTCATCTCCTGGTGCTCGTGTTCTCCATTCAGGCCCCCTTACTAACAATCTCCCCACTTGGAGACTCGGCGCCTTTCCATGCCTCTTTCGTACCGTCTGCAATTTGTCCGCAGGATGAACTGCAAGAGGGGGAACCAATGAGAGACTCGCTGGAGGTGTTTGGTCGGGCACATGTCACTCTCATTTCCCATCACGAAGAAGAATTCACCAGCGGTTCAGCCTGCCACCCCGGATCGACAATAGGGCGTGAAGCCATCCAGCCGTGTTGCGTCCCACTCACAAAAAAGCGACTTGGGAAATGGAGCTCAGGGGCACTGCACTTCCCAAACCTGCAGACTTCTAAACGATAACTATCGCCCCAAAATATATTGAGGTCAGGCTACGAAGAGGCGCTGAACGCAAGGCAGAACTGCAGGAAACGGATGTCAACGGGTACATCGGAATGGCCCCGATAGCACATGAAAAGCGCCAGAACGTGGACAATGATGCGGTTGGCCAAAAAGGGCGTATGCGTTTTTTCCTGAATATATTCAGGAAAAAACGCATACGCCCTTTTTGGCCAACCAAGCAACCTGGGAGAGCAAATCAGCACTACAAAGAAATCTCTCGCGCCCCCCCCCGGGGCAAAAGGGCCAGGCGAAAAAAGTCTAAAAACCAGAAAGGCAGGACAGCCCACGGAGTCAAGGGAGCCTTGTTAAGCTGATGGGCGGGATGTCAATGGCCAACAGCCAATCTTCACAAGTGTATCCTCTTTCCCAAACCATGGAAAACACAGAACCACAGAGCATAGGGCACTTCCACACATGGGCGTTGACCTTGGGAAAATGAAAAAATCAACCAGACACAGGGACCCCAAAGTTGAGGGCTGCTGTCTTGACAAGAACCTCCACTCCGGTACACGTTTCATATCCCAGGAAAGAGCCAAGTGGACAAAGACGAGTGGACAAGTGGACAAAGACAAGTGGACAAGTGGACAAGTGGTGCTACGTAGGTCCAATGGAGTGTCACTCAGCCATGAAATCCACGTCATGAGGCTGGTAGCAGCATCCTGAGTGGATTTAGGTACGATCATCCTCAGTGAAATAAGTCCCACAAAAAAAGAAACTTATGATATCACTTATCGAGGGAATGTAAAAATCGCTCCCCATGCACTGAATCCCCAAACAGAACAGAGTCACGCTTTTAGAAAACACACTTATGCCTGCTTCAGGGGAAAGGTGAGGTGGGGTGACGCATAAAACTCGAGTTTGAAATGAGAACAGATACCCTTCCGAAAACCGAATATGGAATGGACACGACCTACTCCTTGCTCAATCAACTGGACTCACCAGACCCTGTTCATCGCACAAGTATCTATCCGACTAGTAAGCATCTTAAAAGCTAAGTCTTGATATCTCTGTGTAAGTGCATCAAGTGTGTGTAAAGCGGCCTAAAACCAGCAGGGAAAATCAGCTCAGACCCATTCTGAGGATACATTTCCAACATAAAGAAGAAACAAGCAGGGCAAAACAGAGAGAAATTCTTCCAAAATGCGTTCAGGCACTGGCATGCAACCAGGATTGACCACATCTACAGCCCCAGCGGCAGAAGACATAAGGCTGGACACTCTTGGGGCTGAGACGATTGGTGAGGTTGGGAAAGCAAATGCAGACCCTTGAAAGGAATCCTGCGTGCTCCCCATTCCATGGGTCCCAACTCTCCAGGTTCAACGCAATCTTCCGACAGCGAAAGCACTCATTGGAAACCCAGCGGATGCTACACCGTGGGATCGGGAAAGCTTTCTGAAACTCACCTCAGTTTTCATCTCCTGGTGCTCGTGTTCTCCATTCAGGCCCCCTTACTAACAATCTCCCCACTTGGAGACTCGGCGCCTTTCCATGCCTCTTTCGTACCGTCTGCAATTTGTCCGCAGGATGAACTGCAAGAGGGGGAACCAATGAGAGACTCGCTGGAGGTGTTTGGTCGGGCACATGTCACTCTCATTTCCCATCACGAAGAAGAATTCACCAGCGGTTCAGCCTGCCACCCCGGATCGACAATAGGGCGTGAAGCCATCCAGCCGTGTTGCGTCCCACTCACAAAAAAGCGACTTGGGAAATGGAGCTCAGGGGCACTGCACTTCCCAAACCTGCAGACTTCTAAACGATAACTATCGCCCCAAAATATATTGAGGTCAGGCTACGAAGAGGCGCTGAACGCAAGGCAGAACTGCAGGAAACGGATGTCAACGGGTACATCGGAATGGCCCCGATAGCACATGAAAAGCGCCAGAACGTGGACAATGATGCGGTTGGCCAAAAAGGGCGTATGCGTTTTTTCCTGAATATATTCAGGAAAAAACGCATACGCCCTTTTTGGCCAACCAAGCAACCTGGGAGAGCAAATCAGCACTACAAAGAAATCTCTCGCCCCCCCCCCCGGGGCAAAAGGGCCAGGCGAAAAAAGTCTAAAAACCAGAAAGGCAGGACAGCCCACGGAGTCAAGGGAGCCTTGTTAAGCTGATGGGCGGGATGTCAATGGCCAACAGCCAATCTTCACAAGTGTATCCTCTTTCCCAAACCATGTAAAACACAGAACCACAGAGCATAGGGCACTTCCACACATGGGCGTTGACCTTGGGAAAATGAAAAAATCAACCAGACACAGGGACCCCAAAGTTGAGGGCTGCTGTCTTGACAAGAACCTCCACTCCGGTACACGTTTCATATCCCAGGAAAGAGCCAAGTGGACAAGTGGACAAAGACAAGTGGACAAGTGGACAAGTGGTGCTACGTAGGTCCAATGGAGTGTCACTCAGCCATGAAATCCACGTCATGAGGCTGGTAGCAGCATCCTGAGTGGATTTAGGTACGATCATCCTCAGTGAAATAAGTCCCACAAAGAAAGAAACTTATGATATCACTTATCGAGGGAATGTAAAAATCGCTCCCCATGCACTGCATCCCCAAACAGAACAGAGTCACGCTTTTAGAAAACACACTTATGCCTGCTTCAGGGGAAAGGTGAGGTGGGGTGACGCATAAAACTCGAGTTTGAAATGAGCACAGATACCCTTCCGAAAACCGAATATGGAATGGACACGACCTACTCCTTGCTCAATCAACTGGACTCACCAGACCCTGTTCATCCCACAAGTATCTATCCGACTAGTAAGCATCTTAAAAGCTAAGTCTTGATATCTCTGTGTAAGTGCATCAAGTGTGTGTAAAGCGGCCTAAAACCAGCAGGGAAAATCAGCTCAGACCCATTCTGAGGATACATTTCCAACATAAAGAAGAAACAAGCAGGGCAAAACAGAGAGAAATTCTTCCAAAATGCGTTCAGGGACTGGCATGCAACCAGGATTGACCACATCTACAGCCCCAGCGGCAGAAGACATAAGGCTGGACACTCTTGGGGCTGAGACGATTGGTGAGGTTGGGAAAGCAAATGCAGACCCTTGAAAGGAATCCTGCGTGCTCCCCATTCCATGGGTCCCAACTCTCCAGGTTCAACGCAATCTTCCGACAGCGAAAGCACTCATTGGAAACCCAGCGGATGCTACACCGTGGGATCGGGAAAGCTTTCTGAAACTCACCTCAGTTTTCATCTCCTGGTGCTCGTGTTCTCCATTCAGGCCCCCTTACTAACAATCTCCCCACTTGGAGACTCGGCGCCTTTCCATGCCTCTTTCGTACCGTCTGCAATTTGTCCGCAGGATGAACTGCAAGAGGGGGAACCAATGAGAGACTCGCTGGAGGTGTTTGGTCGGGCACATGTCACTCTCATTTCCCATCACGAAGAAGAATTCACCAGCGGTTCAGCCTGCCACCCCGGATCGACAATAGGGCGTGAAGCCATCCAGCCGTGTTGCGTCCCACTCACAAAAAAGCGACTTGGGAAATGGAGCTCAGGGGCACTGCACTTCCCAAACCTGCAGAGTTCTAAACGATAACTATCGCCCCAAAATATATTGAGGTCAGGCTACGAAGAGGCGCTGAACGCAAGGCAGAACTGCAGGAAACGGATGTCAACGGGTACATCGGAATGGCCCCGATAGCACATGAAAAGCGCCAGAACGTGGACAATGATGCGGTTGGCCAAAAAGGGCGTATGCGTTTTTTCCTGAATATATTCAGGAAAAAACGCATACGCCCTTTTTGGCCAACCAAGCAACCTGGGAGAGCAAATCAGCACTACAAAGAAATCTCTCGCCCCCCCCGGGGCAAAAGGGCCAGGCGAAAAAAGTCTAAAAACCAGAAAGGCAGGACAGCCCACGGAGTCAAGGGAGCCTTGTTAAGCTGATGGGCGGGATGTCAATGGCCAACAGCCAATCTTCACAAGTGTATCCTCTTTCCCAAACCATGTAAAACACAGAACCACAGAGCATAGGGCACTTCCACACATGGGCGTTGACCTTGGGAAAATGAAAAAATCAACCAGACACAGGGACCCCAAAGTTGAGGGCTGCTGTCTTGACAAGAACCTCCACTCCGGTACACGTTTCATATCCCAGGAAAGAGCCAAGTGGACAAAGACGAGTGGACAAGTGGACAAAGACAAGTGGACAAGTGGACAAGTGGTGCTACGTAGGTCCAATGGAGTGTCACTCAGCCATGAAATCCACGTCATGAGGCTGGTAGCAGCATCCTGAGTGGATTTAGGTACGATCATCCTCAGTGAAATAAGTCCCACAAAAAAAGAAACTTATGATATCACTTATCGAGGGAATGTAAAAATCGCTCCCCATGCACTGAATCCCCAAACAGAACAGAGTCACGCTTTTAGAAAACACACTTATGCCTGCTTCAGGGGAAAGGTGAGGTGGGGTGACGCATAAAACTCGAGTTTGAAATGAGCACAGATACCCTTCCGAAAACCGAATATGGAATGGACACGACCTACTCCTTGCTCAATCAACTGGACTCACCAGACCCTGTTCATCGCACAAGTATCTATCCGACTAGTAAGCATCTTAAAAGCTAAGTCTTGATATCTCTGTGTAAGTGCATCAAGTGTGTGTAAAGCGGCCTAAAACCAGCAGGGAAAATCAGCTCAGACCCATTCTGAGGATACATTTCCAACATAAAGAAGAAACAAGCAGGGCAAAACAGAGAGAAATTCTTCCAAAATGCGTTCAGGGACTGGCATGCAACCAGGATTGACCACATCTACAGCCCCAGCGGCAGAAGACATAAGGCTGGACACTCTTGGGGCTGAGACGATTGGTGAGGTTGGGAAAGCAAATGCAGACCCTTGAAAGGAATCCTGCGTGCTCCCCATTCCATGGGTCCCAACTCTCCAGGTTCAACGCAATCTTCCGACAGCGAAAGCACTCATTGGAAACCCAGCGGATGCTACACCGTGGGATCGGGAAAGCTTTCTGAAACTCACCTCAGTTTTCATCTCCTGGTGCTCGTGTTCTCCATTCAGGCCCCCTTACTAACAATCTCCCCACTTGGAGACTCGGCGCCTTTCCATGCCTCTTTCGTACCGTCTGCAATTTGTCCGCAGGATGAACTGCAAGAGGGGGAACCAATGAGAGACTCGCTGGAGGTGTTTGGTCGGGCACATGTCACTCTCATTTCCCATCACGAAGAAGAATTCACCAGCGGTTCAGCCTGCCACCCCGGATCGACAATAGGGCGTGAAGCCATCCAGCCGTGTTGCGTCCCACTCACAAAAAAGCGACTTGGGAAATGGAGCTCAGGGGCACTGCACTTCCCAAACCTGCAGACTTCTAAACGATAACTATCGCCCCAAAATATATTGAGGTCAGGCTACGAAGAGGCGCTGAACGCAAGGCAGAACTGCAGGAAACGGATGTCAACGGGTACATCGGAATGGCCCCGATAGCACATGAAAAGCGCCAGAACGTGGACAATGATGCGGTTGGCCAAAAAGGGCGTATGCGTTTTTTCCTGAATATATTCAGGAAAAAACGCATACGCCCTTTTTGGCCAACCAAGCAACCTGGGAGAGCAAATCAGCACTACAAAGAAATCTCTCGCCCCCCCCCCGGGGCAAAAGGGCCAGGCGAAAAAAGTCTAAAAACCAGAAAGGCAGGACAGCCCACGGAGTCAAGGGAGCCTTGTTAAGCTGATGGGCGGGATGTCAATGGCCAACAGCCAATCTTCACAAGTGTATCCTCTTTCCCAAACCATGTAAAACACAGAACCACAGAGCATAGGGCACTTCCACACATGGGCGTTGACCTTGGGAAAATGAAAAAATCAACCAGACACAGGGACCCCAAAGTTGAGGGCTGCTGTCTTGACAAGAACCTCCACTCCGGTACACGTTTCATATCCCAGGAAAGAGCCAAGTGGACAAGTGGACAAAGACAAGTGGACAAGTGGACAAGTGGTGCTACGTAGGTCCAATGGAGTGTCACTCAGCCATGAAATCCACGTCATGAGGCTGGTAGCAGCATCCTGAGTGGATTTAGGTACGATCATCCTCAGTGAAATAAGTCCCACAAAGAAAGAAACTTATGATATCACTTATCGAGGGAATGTAAAAATCGCTCCCCATGCACTGAATCCCCAAACAGAACAGAGTCACGCTTTTAGAAAACACACTTATGCCTGCTTCAGGGGAAAGGTGAGGTGGGGTGACGCATAAAACTCGAGTTTGAAATGAGCACAGATACCCTTCCGAAAACCGAATATGGAATGGACACGACCTACTCCTTGCTCAATCAACTGGACTCACCAGACCCTGTTCATCCCACAAGTATCTATCCGACTAGTAAGCATCTTAAAAGCTAAGTCTTGATATCTCTGTGTAAGTGCATCAAGTGTGTGTAAAGCGGCCTAAAACCAGCAGGGAAAATCAGCTCAGACCCATTCTGAGGATACATTTCCAACATAAAGAAGAAACAAGCAGGGCAAAACAGAGAGAAATTCTTCCAAAATGCGTTCAGGGACTGGCATGCAACCAGGATTGACCACATCTACAGCCCCAGCGGCAGAAGACATAAGGCTGGACATTCTTGGGGCTGAGACGATTGGTGAGGTTGGGAAAGCAAATGCAGACCCTTGAAAGGAATCCTGCGTGCTCCCCATTCCATGGGTCCCAACTCTCCAGGTTCAACGCAATCTTCCGACAGCGAAAGCACTCATTGGAAACCCAGCGGATGCTACACCGTGGGATCGGGAAAGCTTTCTGAAACTCACCTCAGTTTTCATCTCCTGGTGCTCGTGTTCTCCATTCAGGCCCCCTTACTAACAATCTCCCCACTTGGAGACTCGGCGCCTTTCCATGCCTCTTTCGTACCGTCTGCAATTTGTCCGCAGGATGAACTGCAAGAGGGGGAACCAATGAGAGACTCGCTGGAGGTGTTTGGTCGGGCACATGTCACTCTCATTTCCCATCACGAAGAAGAATTCACCAGCGGTTCAGCCTGCCACCCCGGATCGACAATAGGGCGTGAAGCCATCCAGCCGTGTTGCGTCCCACTCACAAAAAAGCGACTTGGGAAATGGAGCTCAGGGGCACTGCACTTCCCAAACCTGCAGACTTCTAAACGATAACTATCGCCCCAAAATATATTGAGGTCAGGCTACGAAGAGGCGCTGAACGCAAGGCAGAACTGCAGGAAACGGATGTCAACGGGTACATCGGAATGGCCCCGATAGCACATGAAAAGCGCCAGAACGTGGACAATGATGCGGTTGGCCAAAAAGGGCGTATGCGTTTTTTCCTGAATATATTCAGGAAAAAACGCATACGCCCTTTTTGGCCAACCAAGCAACCTGGGAGAGCAAATCAGCACTACAAAGAAATCTCTCGCCCCCCCCGGGGCAAAAGGGCCAGGCGAAAAAAGTCTAAAAACCAGAAAGGCAGGACAGCCCACGGAGTCAAGGGAGCCTTGTTAAGCTGATGGGCGGGATGTCAATGGCCAACAGCCAATCTTCACAAGTGTATCCTCTTTCCCAAACCATGGAAAACACAGAACCACAGAGCATAGGGCACTTCCACACATGGGCGTTGACCTTGGGAAAATGAAAAAATCAACCAGACACAGGGACCCCAAAGTTGAGGGCTGCTGTCTTGACAAGAACCTCCACTCCGGTACACGTTTCATATCCCAGGAAAGAGCCAAGTGGACAAAGACGAGTGGACAAGTGGACAAAGACAAGTGGACAAGTGGACAAGTGGTGCTATGTAGGTCCAATGGAGTGTCACTCAGCCATGAAATCCACGTCATGAGGCTGGTAGCAGCATCCTGAGTGGATTTAGGTACGATCATCCTCAGTGAAATAAGTCCCACAAAAAAAGAAACTTATGATATCACTTATCGAGGGAATGTAAAAATCGCTCCCCATGCACTGAATCCCCAAACAGAACAGAGTCACGCTTTTAGAAAACACACTTATGCCTGCTTCAGGGGAAAGGTGAGGTGGGGTGATGCATAAAACTCGAGTTTGAAATGAGCACAGATACCCTTCCGAAAACCGAATATGGAATGGACACGACCTACTCCTTGCTCAATCAACTGGACTCACCAGACCCTGTTCATCCCACAAGTATCTATCCGACTAGTAAGCATCTTAAAAGCTAAGTCTTGATATCTCTGTGTAAGTGCATCAAGTGTGTGTAAAGCGGCCTAAAACCAGCAGGGAAAATCAGCTCAGACCCATTCTGAGGATACATTTCCAACATAAAGAAGAAACAAGCAGGGCAAAACAGAGAGAAATTCTTCCAAAATGCGTTCAGGGACTGGCATGCAACCAGGATTGACCACATCTACAGCCCCAGCGGCAGAAGACATAAGGCTGGACACTCTTGGGGCTGAGACGATTGGTGAGGTTGGGAAAGCAAATGCAGACCCTTGAAAGGAATCCTGCGTGCTCCCCATTCCATGGGTCCCAACTCTCCAGGTTCAACGCAATCTTCCGACAGCGAAAGCACTCATTGGAAACCCAGCGGATGCTACACCGTGGGATCGGGAAAGCTTTCTGAAACTCACCTCAGTTTTCATCTCCTGGTGCTCGTGTTCTCCATTCAGGCCCCCTTACTAACAATCTCCCCACTTGGAGACTCGGCGCCTTTCCATGCCTCTTTCGTACCGTCTGCAATTTGTCCGCAGGATGAACTGCAAGAGGGGGAACCAATGAGAGACTCGCTGGAGGTGTTTGGTCGGGCACATGTCACTCTCATTTCCCATCACGAAGAAGAATTCACCAGCGGTTCAGCCTGCCACCCCGGATCGACAATAGGGCGTGAAGCCATCCAGCCGTGTTGCGTCCCACTCACAAAAAAGCGACTTGGGAAATGGAGCTCAGGGGCACTGCACTTCCCAAACCTGCAGACTTCTAAACGATAACTATCGCCCCAAAATATATTGAGGTCAGGCTACGAAGAGGCGCTGAACGCAAGGCAGAACTGCAGGAAACGGATGTCAACGGGTACATCGGAATGGCCCCGATAGCACATGAAAAGCGCCAGAACGTGGACAATGATGCGGTTGGCCAAAAAGGGCGTATGTGTTTTTTCCTGAATATATTCAGGAAAAAACGCATACGCCCTTTTTGGCCAACCAAGCAACCTGGGAGAGCAAATCAGCACTACAAAGAAATCTCTCGCCCCCCCCCCGGGGCAAAAGGGCCAGGCGAAAAAAGTCTAAAAACCAGAAAGGCAGGACAGCCCACGGAGTCAAGGGAGCCTTGTTAAGCTGATGGGCGGGATGTCAATGGCCAACAGCCAATCTTCACAAGTGTATCCTCTTTCCCAAACCATGTAAAACACAGAACCACAGAGCATAGGGCACTTCCACACATGGGCGTTGACCTTGGGAAAATGAAAAAATCAACCAGACACAGGGACCCCAAAGTTGAGGGCTGCTGTCTTGACAAGAACCTCCACTCCGGTACACGTTTCATATCCCAGGAAAGAGCCAAGTGGACAAGTGGACAAAGACAAGTGGACAAGTGGACAAGTGGTGCTACGTAGGTCCAATGGAGTGTCACTCAGCCATGAAATCCACGTCATGAGGCTGGTAGCAGCATCCTGAGTGGATTTAGGTACGATCATCCTCAGTGAAATAAGTCCCACAAAGAAAGAAACTTATGATATCACTTATCGAGGGAATGTAAAAATCGCTCCCCATGCACTGAATCCCCAAACAGAACAGAGTCACGCTTTTAGAAAACACACTTATGCCTGCTTCAGGGGAAAGGTGAGGTGGGGTGACGCATAAAACTCGAGTTTGAAATGAGCACAGATACCCTTCCGAAAACCGAATATGGAATGGACACGACCTACTCCTTGCTCAATCAACTGGACTCACCAGACCCTGTTCATCCCACAAGTATCTATCCGACTAGTAAGCATCTTAAAAGCTAAGTCTGGATATCTCTGTGTAAGTGCATCAAGTGTGTGTAAAGCGGCCTAAAACCAGCAGGGAAAATCAGCTCAGACCCATTCTGAGGATACATTTCCAACATAAAGAAGAAACAAGCAGGGCAAAACAGAGAGAAATTCTTCCAAAATGCGTTCAGGGACTGGCATGCAACCAGGATTGACCACATCTACAGCCCCAGCGGCAGAAGACATAAGGCTGGACATTCTTGGGGCTGAGACGATTGGTGAGGTTGGGAAAGCAAATGCAGACCCTTGAAAGGAATCCTGCGTGCTCCCCATTCCATGGGTCCCAACTCTCCAGGTTCAACGCAATCTTCCGACAGCGAAAGCACTCATTGGAAACCCAGCGGATGCTACACCGTGGGATCGGGAAAGCTTTCTGAAACTCACCTCAGTTTTCATCTCCTGGTGCTCGTGTTCTCCATTCAGGCCCCCTTACTAACAATCTCCCCACTTGGAGACTCGGCGCCTTTCCATGCCTCTTTCGTACCGTCTGCAATTTGTCCGCAGGATGAACTGCAAGAGGGGGAACCAATGAGAGACTCGCTGGAGGTGTTTGGTCGGGCACATGTCACTCTCATTTCCCATCACGAAGAAGAATTCACCAGCGGTTCAGCCTGCCACCCCGGATCGACAATAGGGCGTGAAGCCATCCAGCCGTGTTGCGTCCCACTCACAAAAAAGCGACTTGGGAAATGGAGCTCAGGGGCACTGCACTTCCCAAACCTGCAGACTTCTAAACGATAACTATCGCCCCAAAATATATTGAGGTCAGGCTACGAAGAGGCGCTGAACGCAAGGCAGAACTGCAGGAAACGGATGTCAACGGGTACATCGGAATGGCCCCGATAGCACATGAAAAGCGCCAGAACGTGGACAATGATGCGGTTGGCCAAAAAGGGCGTATGCGTTTTTTCCTGAATATATTCAGGAAAAAACGCATACGCCCTTTTTGGCCAACCAAGCAACCTGGGAGAGCAAATCAGCACTACAAAGAAATCTCTCGCCCCCCCCGGGGCAAAAGGGCCAGGCGAAAAAAGTCTAAAAACCAGAAAGGCAGGACAGCCCACGGAGTCAAGGGAGCCTTGTTAAGCTGATGGGCGGGATGTCAATGGCCAACAGCCAATCTTCACAAGTGTATCCTCTTTCCCAAACCATGGAAAACACAGAACCACAGAGCATAGGGCACTTCCACACATGGGCGTTGACCTTGGGAAAATGAAAAAATCAACCAGACACAGGGACCCCAAAGTTGAGGGCTGCTGTCTTGACAAGAACCTCCACTCCGGTACACGTTTCATATCCCAGGAAAGAGCCAAGTGGACAAAGACGAGTGGACAAGTGGACAAAGACAAGTGGACAAGTGGACAAGTGGTGCTATGTAGGTCCAATGGAGTGTCACTCAGCCATGAAATCCACGTCATGAGGCTGGTAGCAGCATCCTGAGTGGATTTAGGTACGATCATCCTCAGTGAAATAAGTCCCACAAAAAAAGAAACTTATGATATCACTTATCGAGGGAATGTAAAAATCGCTCCCCATGCACTGAATCCCCAAACAGAACAGAGTCACGCTTTTAGAAAACACACTTATGCCTGCTTCAGGGGAAAGGTGAGGTGGGGTGACGCATAAAACTCGAGTTTGAAATGAGCACAGATACCCTTCAGAAAACCGAATATGGAATGGACACGACCTACTCCTTGCTCAATCAACTGGACTCACCAGACCCTGTTCATCGCACAAGTATCTATCCGACTAGTAAGCATCTTAAAAGCTAAGTCTTGATATCTCTGTGTAAGTGCATCAAGTGTGTGTAAAGCGGCCTAAAACCAGCAGGGAAAATCAGCTCAGACCCATTCTGAGGATACATTTCCAACATAAAGAAGAAACAAGCAGGGCAAAACAGAGAGAAATTCTTCCAAAATGCGTTCAGGGACTGGCATGCAACCAGGATTGACCACATCTACAGCCCCAGCGGCAGAAGACATAAGGCTGGACACTCTTGGGGCTGAGACGATTGGTGAGGTTGGGAAAGCAAATGCAGACCCTTGAAAGGAATCCTGCGTGCTCCCCATTCCATGGGTCCCAACTCTCCAGGTTCAACGCAATCTTCCGACAGCGAAAGCACTCATTGGAAACCCAGCGGATGCTACACCGTGGGATCGGGAAAGCTTTCTGAAACTCACCTCAGTTTTCATCTCCTGGTGCTCGTGTTCTCCATTCAGGCCCCCTTACTAACAATCTCCCCACTTGGAGACTCGGCGCCTTTCTATGCCTGTTTCGTACCGTCTGCAATTTGTCCGCAGGATGAACTGCAAGAGGGGGAACCAATGAGAGACTCGCTGGAGGTGTTTGGTCGGGCACATGTCACTCTCATTTCCCATCACGAAGAAGAATTCACCAGCGGTTCAGCCTGCCACCCCGGATCGACAATAGGGCGTGAAGCCATCCAGCCGTGTTGCGTCCCACTCACAAAAAAGCGACTTGGGAAATGGAGCTCAGGGGCACTGCACTTCCCAAACCTGCAGACTTCTAAACGATAACTATCGCCCCAAAATATATTGAGGTCAGGCTACGAAGAGGCGCTGAACGCAAGGCAGAACTGCAGGAAACGGATGTCAACGGGTACATCGGAATGGCCCCGATAGCACATGAAAAGCGCCAGAACGTGGACAATGATGCGGTGGGCCAAAAAGGGCGTATGCGTTTTTTCCTGAATATATTCAGGAAAAAACGCATACGCCCTTTTTGGCCAACCAAGCAACCTGGGAGAGCAAATCAGCACTACAAAGAAATCTCTCGCCTCCCCCGGGGCAAAAGGGCCAGGCGAAAAAAGTCTAAAAACCAGAAAGGCAGGACAGCCCACGGAGTCAAGGGAGCCTTGTTAAGCTGATGGGCGGGATGTCAATGGCCAACAGCCAATCTTCACAAGTGTATCCTCTTTCCCAAACCATGTAAAACACAGAACCACAGAGCATAGGGCACTTCCACACATGGGCGTTGACCTTGGGAAAATGAAAAAATCAACCAGACACAGGGACCCCAAAGTTGAGGGCTGCTGTCTTGACAAGAACCTCCACTCCGGTACACGTTTCATATCCCAGGAAAGAGCCAAGTGGACAAAGACGAGTGGACAAGTGGACAAAGACAAGTGGACAAGTGGTGCTACGTAGGTCCAATGGAGTGTCACTCAGCCATGAAATCCACGTCATGAGGCTTGTAGCAGCATCCTGAGTGGATTTAGGTACGATCATCCTCAGTGAAATAAGTCCCACAAAAAAAGAAACTTATGATATCACTTATCGAGGGAATGTAAAAATCGCTCCCCATGCACTGAATCCCCAAACAGAACAGAGTCACGCTTTTAGAAAACACACTTATGCCTGCTTCAGGGGAAAGGTGAGGTGGGGTGACGCATAAAACTCGAGTTTGAAATGAGCACAGATACCCTTCCGAAAACCGAATATGGAATGGACACGACCTACTCCTTGCTCAATCAACTGGACTCACCAGACCCTGTTCATCCCACAAGTATCTATCCGACTAGTAAGCATCTTAAAAGCTAAGTCTTGATATCTCTGTGTAAGTGCATCAAGTGTGTGTAAAGCGGCCTAAAACCAGCAGGGAAAATCAGCTCAGACCCATTCTGAGGATACATTTCCAACATAAAGAAGAAACAAGCAGGGCAAAACAGAGAGAAATTCTTCCAAAATGCGTTCAGGGACTGGCATGCAACCAGGATTGACCACATCTACAGCCCCAGCGGCAGAAGACATAAGGCTGGACACTCTTGGGGCTGAGACGATTGGTGAGGTTGGGAAAGCAAATGCAGACCCTTGAAAGGAATCCTGCGTGCTCCCCATTCCATGGGTCCCAACTCTCCAGGTTCAACGCAATCTTCCGACAGCGAAAGCACTCATTGGAAACCCAGCGGATGCTACACCGTGGGATCGGGAAAGCTTTCTGAAACTCACCTCAGTTTTCATCTCCTGGTGCTCGTGTTCTCCATTCAGGCCCCCTTACTAACAATCTGCCCACTTGGAGACTCGGCGCCTTTCCATGCCTCTTTCGTACCGTCTGCAATTTGTCCGCAGGATGAACTGCAAGAGGGGGAACCAATGAGAGACTCGCTGGAGGTGTTTGGTCGGGCACATGTCACTCTCATTTCCCATCACGAAGAAGAATTCACCAGCGGTTCAGCCTGCCACCCCGGATCGACAATAGGGCGTGAAGCCATCCAGCCGTGTTGCGTCCCACTCACAAAAAAGCGACTTGGGAAATGGAGCTCAGGGGCACTGCACTTCCCAAACCTGCAGAGTTCTAAACGATAACTATCGCCCCAAAATATATTGAGGTCAGGCTACGAAGAGGCGCTGAACGCAAGGCAGAACTGCAGGAAACGGATGTCAACGGGTACATCGGAATGGCCCCGATAGCACATGAAAAGCGCCAGAACGTGGACAATGATGCGGTTGGCCAAAAAGGGCGTATGCGTTTTTTCCTGAATATATTCAGGAAAAAACGCATACGCCCTTTTTGGCCAACCAAGCAACCTGGGAGAGCAAATCAGCACTACAAAGAAATCTCTCGCCCCCCCCCCGGGGCAAAAGGGCCAGGCGAAAAAAGTCTAAAAACCAGAAAGGCAGGACAGCCCACGGAGTCAAGGGAGCCTTGTT
Organism: Kogia breviceps; assembly: GCF_026419965.1. Lineage (NCBI taxonomy): Eukaryota > Metazoa > Chordata > Mammalia > Artiodactyla > Physeteridae > Kogia > Kogia breviceps. The sequence goes on from NC_081315.1 coordinate 46,632,773, forward strand.
AAGCTGATGGGCGGGATGTCAATGGCCAACAGCCAATCTTCACAAGTGTATCCTCTTTCCCAAACCATGGAAAACACAGAACCACAGAGCATAGGGCACTTCCACACATGGGCGTTGACCTTGGGAAAATGAAAAAATCAACCAGACACAGGGACCCCAAAGTTGAGGGCTGCTGTCTTGACAAGAACCTCCACTCCGGTACACGTTTCATATCCCAGGAAAGAGCCAAGTGGACAAGTGGACAAAGACAAGTGGACAAGTGGACAAGTGGTGCTACGTAGGTCCAATGGAGTGTCACTCAGCCATGAAATCCACGTCATGAGGCTGGTAGCAGCATCCTGAGTGGATTTAGGTACGATCATCCTCAGTGAAATAAGTCCCACAAAGAAAGAAACTTATGATATCACTTATCGAGGGAATGTAAAAATCGCTCCCCATGCACTGAATCCCCAAACAGAACAGAGTCACGCTTTTAGAAAACACACTTATGCCTGCTTCAGGGGAAAGGTGAGGTGGGGTGACGCATAAAACTCGAGTTTGAAATGAGCACAGATACCCTTCCGAAAACCGAATATGGAATGGACACGACCTACTCCTTGCTCAATCAACTGGACTCACCAGACCCTGTTCATCGCACAAGTATCTATCCGACTAGTAAGCATCTTAAAAGCTAAGTCTTGAGATCTCTGTGTAAGTGCATCAAGTGTGTGTAAAGCGGCCTAAAACCAGCAGGGAAAATCAGCTCAGACCCATTCTGAGGATACATTTCCAACATAAAGAAGAAACAAGCAGGGCAAAACAGAGAGAAATTCTTCCAAAATGCGTTCAGGGACTGGCATGCAACCAGGATTGACCACATCTACAGCCCCAGCGGCAGAAGACATAAGGCTGGACACTCTTGGGGCTGAGACGATTGGTGAGGTTGGGAAAGCAAATGCAGACCCTTGAAAGGAATCCTGCGTGCTCCCCATTCCATGGGTTCCAACTCTCCAGGTTCAACGCAATCTTCCGACAGCGAAAGCACTCATTGGAAACCCAGCGGATGCTACACCGTGGGATCGGGAAAGCTTTCTGAAACTCACCTCAGTTTTCATCTCCTGGTGCTCGTGTTCTCCATTCAGGCCCCCTTACTAACAATCTCCCCACTTGGAGACTCGGCGCCTTTCCATGCCTCTTTCGTACCGTCTGCAATTTGTCCGCAGGATGAACTGCAAGAGGGGGAACCAATGAGAGACTCGCTGGAGGTGTTTGGTCGGGCACATGTCACTCTCATTTCCCATCACGAAGAAGAATTCACCAGCGGTTCAGCCTGCCACCCCGGATCGACAATAGGGCGTGAAGCCATCCAGCCGTGTTGCGTCCCACTCACAAAAAAGCGACTTGGGAAATGGAGCTCAGGGGCACTGCACTTCCCAAACCTGCAGACTTCTAAACGATAACTATCGCCCCAAAATATATTGAGGTCAGGCTACGAAGAGGCGCTGAACGCAAGGCAGAACTGCAGGAAACGGATGTCAACGGGTACATCGGAATGGCCCCGATAGCACATGAAAAGCGCCAGAACGTGGACAATGATGCGGTTGGCCAAAAAGGGCGTATGCGTTTTTTCCTGAATATATTCAGGAAAAAACGCATACGCCCTTTTTGGCCAACCAAGCAACCTGGGAGAGCAAATCAGCACTACAAAGAAATCTCTCGCCCCCCCCGGGGCAAAAGGGCCAGGCGAAAAAAGTCTAAAAACCAGAAAGGCAGGACAGCCCACGGAGTCAAGGGAGCCTTGTTAAGCTGATGGGCGGGATGTCAATGGCCAACAGCCAATCTTCACAAGTGTATCCTCTTTCCCAAACCATGGAAAACACAGAACCACAGAGCATAGGGCACTTCCACACATGGGCGTTGACCTTGGGAAAATGAAAAAATCAACCAGACACAGGGACCCCAAAGTTGAGGGCTGCTGTCTTGACAAGAACCTCCACTCCGGTACACGTTTCATATCCCAGGAAAGAGCCAAGTGGACAAAGACGAGTGGACAAGTGGACAAAGACAAGTGGACAAGTGGACAAGTGGTGCTACGTAGGTCCAATGGAGTGTCACTCAGCCATGAAATCCACGTCATGAGGCTGGTAGCAGCATCCTGAGTGGATTTAGGTACGATCATCCTCAGTGAAATAAGTCCCACAAAAAAAGAAACTTATGATATCACTTATCGAGGGAATGTAAAAATCGCTCCCCATGCACTGAATCCCCAAACAGAACAGAGTCACGCTTTTAGAAAACACACTTATGCCTGCTTCAGGGGAAAGGTGAGGTGGGGTGACGCATAAAACTCGAGTTTGAAATGAGCACAGATACCCTTCCGAAAACCGAATATGGAATGGACACGACCTACTCCTTGCTCAATCAACTGGACTCACCAGACCCTGTTCATCGCACAAGTATCTATCCGACTAGTAAGCATCTTAAAAGCTAAGTCTTGATATCTCTGTGTAAGTGCATCAAGTGTGTGTAAAGCGGCCTAAAACCAGCAGGGAAAATCAGCTCAGACCCATTCTGAGGATACATTTCCAACATAAAGAAGAAACAAGCAGGGCAAAACAGAGAGAAATTCTTCCAAAATGCGTTCAGGGACTGGCATGCAACCAGGATTGACCACATCTACAGCCCCAGCGGCAGAAGACATAAGGCTGGACACTCTTGGGGCTGAGACGATTGGTGAGGTTGGGAAAGCAAATGCAGACCCTTGAAAGGAATCCTGCGTGCTCCCCATTCCATGGGTCCCAACTCTCCAGGTTCAACGCAATCTTCCGACAGCGAAAGCACTCATTGGAAACCCAGCGGATGCTACACCGTGGGATCGGGAAAGCTTTCTGAAACTCACCTCAGTTTTCATCTCCTGGTGCTCGTGTTCTCCATTCAGGCCCCCTTACTAACAATCTCCCCACTTGGAGACTCGGCGCCTTTCCATGCCTCTTTCGTACCGTCTGCAATTTGTCCGCAGGATGAACTGCAAGAGGGGGAACCAATGAGAGACTCGCTGGAGGTGTTTGGTCGGGCACATGTCACTCTCATTTCCCATCACGAAGAAGAATTCACCAGCGGTTCAGCCTGCCACCCCGGATCGACAATAGGGCGTGAAGCCATCCAGCCGTGTTGCGTCCCACTCACAAAAAAGCGACTTGGGAAATGGAGCTCAGGGGCACTGCACTTCCCAAACCTGCAGACTTCTAAACGATAACTATCGCCCCAAAATATATTGAGGTCAGGCTACGAAGAGGCGCTGAACGCAAGGCAGAACTGCAGGAAACGGATGTCAACGGGTACATCGGAATGGCCCCGATAGCACATGAAAAGCGCCAGAACGTGGACAATGATGCGGTTGGCCAAAAAGGGCGTATGCGTTTTTTCCTGAATATATTCAGGAAAAAACGCATACGCCCTTTTTGGCCAACCAAGCAACCTGGGAGAGCAAATCAGCACTACAAAGAAATCTCTCGCCCCCCCCCGGGGCAAAAGGGCCAGGCGAAAAAAGTCTAAAAACCAGAAAGGCAGGACAGCCCACGGAGTCAAGGGAGCCTTGTTAAGCTGATGGGCGGGATGTCAATGGCCAACAGCCAATCTTCACAAGTGTATCCTCTTTCCCAAACCATGGAAAACACAGAACCACAGAGCATAGGGCACTTCCACACATGGGCGTTGACCTTGGGAAAATGAAAAAATCAACCAGACACAGGGACCCCAAAGTTGAGGGCTGCTGTCTTGACAAGAACCTCCACTCCGGTACACGTTTCATATCCCAGGAAAGAGCCAAGTGGACAAGTGGACAAAGACAAGTGGACAAGTGGACAAGTGGTGCTACGTAGGTCCAATGGAGTGTCACTCAGCCATGAAATCCACGTCATGAGGCTGGTAGCAGCATCCTGAGTGGATTTAGGTACGATCATCCTCAGTGAAATAAGTCCCACAAAAAAAGAAACTTATGATATCACTTATCGAGGGAATGTAAAAATCGCTCCCCATGCACTGAATCCCCAAACAGAACAGAGTCACGCTTTTAGAAAACACACTTATGCCTGCTTCAGGGGAAAGGTGAGGTGGGGTGACGCATAAAACTCGAGTTTGAAATGAGCACAGATACCCTTCCGAAAACCGAATATGGAATGGACACGACCTACTCCTTGCTCAATCAACTGGACTCACCAGACCCTGTTCATCGCACAAGTATCTATCCGACTAGTAAGCATCTTAAAAGCTAAGTCTTGATATCTCTGTGTAAGTGCATCAAGTGTGTGTAAAGCGGCCTAAAACCAGCAGGGAAAATCAGCTCAGACCCATTCTGAGGATACATTTCCAACATAAAGAAGAAACAAGCAGGGCAAAACAGAGAGAAATTCTTCCAAAATGCGTTCAGGGACTGGCATGCAACCAGGATTGACCACATCTACAGCCCCAGCGGCAGAAGACATAAGGCTGGACACTCTTGGGGCTGAGACGATTGGTGAGGTTGGGAAAGCAAATGCAGACCCTTGAAAGGAATCCTGCGTGCTCCCCATTCCATGGGTCCCAACTCTCCAGGTTCAACGCAATCTTCCGACAGCGAAAGCACTCATTGGAAACCCAGCGGATGCTACACCGTGGGATCGGGAAAGCTTTCTGAAACTCACCTCAGTTTTCATCTCCTGGTGCTCGTGTTCTCCATTCAGGCCCCCTTACTAACAATCTCCCCACTTGGAGACTCGGCGCCTTTCCATGCCTCTTTCGTACCGTCTGCAATTTGTCCGCAGGATGAACTGCAAGAGGGGGAACCAATGAGAGACTCGCTGGAGGTGTTTGGTCGGGCACATGTCACTCTCATTTCCCATCACGAAGAAGAATTCACCAGCGGTTCAGCCTGCCACCCCGGATCGACAATAGGGCGTGAAGCCATCCAGCCGTGTTGCGTCCCACTCACAAAAAAGCGACTTGGGAAATGGAGCTCAGGGGCACTGCACTTCCCAAACCTGCAGAGTTCTAAACGATAACTATCGCCCCAAAATATATTGAGGTCAGGCTACGAAGAGGCGCTGAACGCAAGGCAGAACTGCAGGAAACGGATGTCAACGGGTACATCGGAATGGCCCCGATAGCACATGAAAAGCGCCAGAACGTGGACAATGATGCGGTTGGCCAAAAAGGGCGTATGCGTTTTTTCCTGAATATATTCAGGAAAAAACGCATACGCCCTTTTTGGCCAACCAAGCAACCTGGGAGAGCAAATCAGCACTACAAAGAAATCTCTCGCCCCCCCCCGGGGCAAAAGGGCCAGGCGAAAAAAGTCTAAAAACCAGAAAGGCAGGACAGCCCACGGAGTCAAGGGAGCCTTGTTAAGCTGATGGGCGGGATGTCAATGGCCAACAGCCAATCTTCACAAGTGTATCCTCTTTCCCAAACCATGGAAAACACAGAACCACAGAGCATAGGGCACTTCCACACATGGGCGTTGACCTTGGGAAAATGAAAAAATCAACCAGACACAGGGACCCCAAAGTTGAGGGCTGCTGTCTTGACAAGAACCTCCACTCCGGTACACGTTTCATATCCCAGGAAAGAGCCAAGTGGACAAAGACGAGTGGACAAGTGGACAAAGACAAGTGGACAAGTGGACAAGTGGTGCTACGTAGGTCCAATGGAGTGTCACTCAGCCATGAAATCCACGTCATGAGGCTGGTAGCAGCATCCTGAGTGGATTTAGGTACGATCATCCTCAGTGAAATAAGTCCCACAAAAAAAGAAACTTATGATATCACTTATCGAGGGAATGTAAAAATCGCTCCCCATGCACTGAATCCCCAAACAGAACAGAGTCACGCTTTTAGAAAACACACTTATGCCTGCTTCAGGGGAAAGGTGAGGTGGGGTGACGCATAAAACTCGAGTTTGAAATGAGCACAGATACCCTTCCGAAAACCGAATATGGAATGGACACGACCTACTCCTTGCTCAATCAACTGGACTCACCAGACCCTGTTCATCGCACAAGTATCTATCCGACTAGTAAGCATCTTAAAAGCTAAGTCTTGATATCTCTGTGTAAGTGCATCAAGTGTGTGTAAAGCGGCCTAAAAACAGCAGGGAAAATCAGCTCAGACCCATTCTGAGGATACATTTCCAACATAAAGAAGAAACAAGCAGGGCAAAACAGAGAGAAATTCTTCCAAAATGCGTTCAGGGACTGGCATGCAACCAGGATTGACCACATCTACAGCCCCAGCGGCAGAAGACATAAGGCTGGACACTCTTGGGGCTGAGACGATTGGTGAGGTTGGGAAAGCAAATGCAGACCCTTGAAAGGAATCCTGCGTGCTCCCCATTCCATGGGTCCCAACTCTCCAGGTTCAACGCAATCTTCCGACAGCGAAAGCACTCATTGGAAACCCAGCGGATGCTACACCGTGGGATCGGGAAAGCTTTCTGAAACTCACCTCAGTTTTCATCTCCTGGTGCTCGTGTTCTCCATTCAGGCCCCCTTACTAACAATCTCCCCACTTGGAGACTCGGCGCCTTTCCATGCCTCTTTCGTACCGTCTGCAATTTGTCCGCAGGATGAACTGCAAGAGGGGGAACCAATGAGAGACTCGCTGGAGGTGTTTGGTCGGGCACATGTCACTCTCATTTCCCATCACGAAGAAGAATTCACCAGCGGTTCAGCCTGCCACCCCGGATCGACAATAGGGCGTGAAGCCATCCAGCCGTGTTGCGTCCCACTCACAAAAAAGCGACTTGGGAAATGGAGCTCAGGGGCACTGCACTTCCCAAACCTGCAGACTTCTAAACGATAACTATCGCCCCAAAATATATTGAGGTCAGGCTACGAAGAGGCGCTGAACGCAAGGCAGAACTGCAGGAAACGGATGTCAACGGGTACATCGGAATGGCCCCGATAGCACATGAAAAGCGCCAGAACGTGGACAATGATGCGGTTGGCCAAAAAGGGCGTATGCGTTTTTTCCTGAATATATTCAGGAAAAAACGCATACGCCCTTTTTGGCCAACCAAGCAACCTGGGAGAGCAAATCAGCACTACAAAGAAATCTCTCGCCCCCCCCCCGGGGCAAAAGGGCCAGGCGAAAAAAGTCTAAAAACCAGAAAGGCAGGACAGCCCACGGAGTCAAGGGAGCCTTGTTAAGCTGATGGGCGGGATGTCAATGGCCAACAGCCAATCTTCACAAGTGTATCCTCTTTCCCAAACCATGTAAAACACAGAACCACAGAGCATAGGGCACTTCCACACATGGGCGTTGACCTTGGGAAAATGAAAAAATCAACCAGACACAGGGACCCCAAAGTTGAGGGCTGCTGTCTTGACAAGAACCTCCACTCCGGTACACGTTTCATATCCCAGGAAAGAGCCAAGTGGACAAGTGGACAAAGACAAGTGGACAAGTGGACAAGTGGTGCTACGTAGGTCCAATGGAGTGTCACTCAGCCATGAAATCCACGTCATGAGGCTGGTAGCAGCATCCTGAGTGGATTTAGGTACGATCATCCTCAGTGAAATAAGTCCCACAAAGAAAGAAACTTATGATATCACTTATCGAGGGAATGTAAAAATCGCTCCCCATGCACTGAATCCCCAAACAGAACAGAGTCACGCTTGTAGAAAACACACTTATGCCTGCTTCAGGGGAAAGGTGAGGTGGGGTGACGCATAAAACTCGAGTTTGAAATGAGCACAGATACCCTTCCGAAAACCGAATATGGAATGGACACGACCTACTCCTTGCTCAATCAACTGGACTCACCAGACCCTGTTCATCGCACAAGTATCTATCCGACTAGTAAGCATCTTAAAAGCTAAGTCTTGATATCTCTGTGTAAGTGCATCAAGTGTGTGTAAAGCGGCCTAAAACCAGCAGGGAAAATCAGCTCAGACCCATTCTGAGGATACATTTCCAACATAAAGAAGAAACAAGCAGGGCAAAACAGAGAGAAATTCTTCCAAAATGCGTTCAGGGACTGGCATGCAACCAGGATTGACCACATCTACAGCCCCAGCGGCAGAAGACATAAGGCTGGACACTCTTGGGGCTGAGACGATTGGTGAGGTTGGGAAAGCAAATGCAGACCCTTGAAAGGAATCCTGCGTGCTCCCCATTCCATGGGTCCCAACTCTCCAGGTTCAACGCAATCTTCCGACAGCGAAAGCACTCATTGGAAACCCAGCGGATGCTACACCGTGGGATCGGGAAAGCTTTCTGAAACTCACCTCAGTTTTCATCTCCTGGTGCTCGTGTTCTCCATTCAGGCCCCCTTACTAACAATCTCCCCACTTGGAGACTCGGCGCCTTTCCATGCCTCTTTCGTACCGCCTGCAATTTGTCCGCAGGATGAACTGCAAGAGGGGGAACCAATGAGAGACTCGCTGGAGGTGTTTGGTCGGGCACATGTCACTCTCATTTCCCATCACGAAGAAGAATTCACCAGCGGTTCAGCCTGCCACCCCGGATCGACAATAGGGCGTGAAGCCATCCAGCCGTGTTGCGTCCCACTCACAAAAAAGCGACTTGGGAAATGGAGCTCAGGGGCACTGCACTTCCCAAACCTGCAGACTTCTAAACGATAACTATCGCCCCAAAATATATTGAGGTCAGGCTACGAAGAGGCGCTGAACGCAAGGCAGAACTGCAGGAAACGGATGTCAACGGGTACATCGGAATGGCCCCGATAGCACATGAAAAGCGCCAGAACGTGGACAATGATGCGGTTGGCCAAAAAGGGCGTATGCGTTTTTTCCTGAATATATTCAGGAAAAAACGCATACGCCCTTTTTGGCCAACCAAGCAACCTGGGAGAGCAAATCAGCACTACAAAGAAATCTCTCGCCCCCCCCGGGGCAAAAGGGCCAGGCGAAAAAAGTCTAAAAACCAGAAAGGCAGGACAGCCCACGGAGTCAAGGGAGCCTTGTTAAGCTGATGGGCGGGATGTCAATGGCCAACAGCCAATCTTCACAAGTGTATCCTCTTTCCCAAACCATGGAAAACACAGAACCACAGAGCATAGGGCACTTCCACACATGGGCGTTGACCTTGGGAAAATGAAAAAATCAACCAGACACAGGGACCCCAAAGTTGAGGGCTGCTGTCTTGACAAGAACCTCCACTCCGGTACACGTTTCATATCCCAGGAAAGAGCCAAGTGGACAAAGACGAGTGGACAAGTGGACAAAGACAAGTGGACAAGTGGACAAGTGGTGCTACGTAGGTCCAATGGAGTGTCACTCAGCCATGAAATCCACGTCATGAGGCTGGTAGCAGCATCCTGAGTGGATTTAGGTACGATCATCCTCAGTGAAATAAGTCCCACAAAAAAAGAAACTTATGATATCACTTATCGAGGGAATGTAAAAATCGCTCCCCATGCACTGAATCCCCAAACAGAACAGAGTCACGCTTTTAGAAAACACACTTATGCCTGCTTCAGGGGAAAGGTGAGGTGGGGTGACGCATAAAACTCGAGTTTGAAATGAGCACAGATACCCTTCCGAAAACCGAATATGGAATGGACACGACCTACTCCTTGCTCAATCAACTGGACTCACCAGACCCTGTTCATCGCACAAGTATCTATCCGACTAGTAAGCATCTTAAAAGCTAAGTCTTGATATCTCTGTGTAAGTGCATCAAGTGTGTGTAAAGCGGCCTAAAACCAGCAGGGAAAATCAGCTCAGACCCATTCTGAGGATACATTTCCAACATAAAGAAGAAACAAGCAGGGCAAAACAGAGAGAAATTCTTCCAAAATGCGTTCAGGGACTGGCATGCAACCAGGATTGACCACATCTACAGCCCCAGCGGCAGAAGACATAAGGCTGGACACTCTTGGGGCTGAGACGATTGGTGAGGTTGGGAAAGCAAATGCAGACCCTTGAAAGGAATCCTGCGTGCTCCCCATTCCATGGGTCCCAACTCTCCAGGTTCAACGCAATCTTCCGACAGCGAAAGCACTCATTGGAAACCCAGCGGATGCTACACCGTGGGATCGGGAAAGCTTTCTGAAACTCACCTCAGTTTTCATCTCCTGGTGCTCGTGTTCTCCATTCAGGCCCCCTTACTAACAATCTCCCCACTTGGAGACTCGGCGCCTTTCCATGCCTCTTTCGTACCGTCTGCAATTTGTCCGCAGGATGAACTGCAAGAGGGGGAACCAATGAGAGACTCGCTGGAGGTGTTTGGTCGGGCACATGTCACTCTCATTTCCCATCACGAAGAAGAATTCACCAGCGGTTCAGCCTGCCACCCCGGATCGACAATAGGGCGTGAAGCCATCCAGCCGTGTTGCGTCCCACTCACAAAAAAGCGACTTGGGAAATGGAGCTCAGGGGCACTGCACTTCCCAAACCTGCAGAGTTCTAAACGATAACTATCGCCCCAAAATATATTGAGGTCAGGCTACGAAGAGGCGCTGAACGCAAGGCAGAACTGCAGGAAACGGATGTCAACGGGTACATCGGAATGGCCCCGATAGCACATGAAAAGCGCCAGAACGTGGACAATGATGCGGTTGGCCAAAAAGGGCGTATGCGTTTTTTCCTGAATATATTCAGGAAAAAACGCATACGCCCTTTTTGGCCAACCAAGCAACCTGGGAGAGCAAATCAGCACTACAAAGAAATCTCTCGCCCCCCCCCCCGGGGCAAAAGGGCCAGGCGAAAAAAGTCTAAAAACCAGAAAGGCAGGACAGCCCACGGAGTCAAGGGAGCCTTGTTAAGCTGATGGGCGGGATGTCAATGGCCAACAGCCAATCTTCACAAGTGTATCCTCTTTCCCAAACCATGGAAAACACAGAACCACAGAGCATAGGGCACTTCCACACATGGGCGTTGACCTTGGGAAAATGAAAAAATCAACCAGACACAGGGACCCCAAAGTTGAGGGCTGCTGTCTTGACAAGAACCTCCACTCCGGTACACGTTTCATATCCCAGGAAAGAGCCAAGTGGACAAGTGGACAAAGACAAGTGGACAAGTGGACAAGTGGTGCTACGTAGGTCCAATGGAGTGTCACTCAGCCATGAAATCCACGTCATGAGGCTGGTAGCAGCATCCTGAGTGGATTTAGGTACGATCATCCTCAGTGAAATAAGTCCCACAAAAAAAGAAACTTATGATATCACTTATCGAGGGAATGTAAAAATCGCTCCCCATGCACTGAATCCCCAAACAGAACAGAGTCACGCTTTTAGAAAACACACTTATGCCTGCTTCAGGGGAAAGGTGAGGTGGGGTGACGCATAAAACTCGAGTTTGAAATGAGCACAGATACCCTTCCGAAAACCGAATATGGAATGGACACGACCTACTCCTTGCTCAATCAACTGGACTCACCAGACCCTGTTCATCGCACAAGTATCTATCCGACTAGTAAGCATCTTAAAAGCTAAGTCTTGATATCTCTGTGTAAGTGCATCAAGTGTGTGTAAAGCGGCCTAAAACCAGCAGGGAAAATCAGCTCAGACCCATTCTGAGGATACATTTCCAACATAAAGAAGAAACAAGCAGGGCAAAACAGAGAGAAATTCTTCCAAAATGCGTTCAGGGACTGGCATGCAACCAGGATTGACCACATCTACAGCCCCAGCGGCAGAAGACATAAGGCTGGACACTCTTGGGGCTGAGACGATTGGTGAGGTTGGGAAAGCAAATGCAGACCCTTGAAAGGAATCCTGCGTGCTCCCCATTCCATGGGTCCCAACTCTCCAGGTTCAACGCAATCTTCCGACAGCGAAAGCACTCATTGGAAACCCAGCGGATGCTACACCGTGGGATCGGGAAAGCTTTCTGAAACTCACCTCAGTTTTCATCTCCTGGTGCTCGTGTTCTCCATTCAGGCCCCCTTACTAACAATCTCCCCACTTGGAGACTCGGCGCCTTTCCATGCCTCTTTCGTACCGTCTGCAATTTGTCCGCAGGATGAACTGCAAGAGGGGGAACCAATGAGAGACTCGCTGGAGGTGTTTGGTCGGGCACATGTCACTCTCATTTCCCATCACGAAGAAGAATTCACCAGCGGTTCAGCCTGCCACCCCGGATCGACAATAGGGCGTGAAGCCATCCAGCCGTGTTGCGTCCCACTCACAAAAAAGCGACTTGGGAAATGGAGCTCAGGGGCACTGCACTTCCCAAACCTGCAGAGTTCTAAACGATAACTATCGCCCCAAAATATATTGAGGTCAGGCTACGAAGAGGCGCTGAACGCAAGGCAGAACTGCAGGAAACGGATGTCAACGGGTACATCGGAATGGCCCCGATAGCACATGAAAAGCGCCAGAACGTGGACAATGATGCGGTTGGCCAAAAAGGGCGTATGCGTTTTTTCCTGAATATATTCAGGAAAAAACGCATACGCCCTTTTTGGCCAACCAAGCAACCTGGGAGAGCAAATCAGCACTACAAAGAAATCTCTCGCCCCCCCCCGGGGCAAAAGGGCCAGGCGAAAAAAGTCTAAAAACCAGAAAGGCAGGACAGCCCACGGAGTCAAGGGAGCCTTGTTAAGCTGATGGGCGGGATGTCAATGGCCAACAGCCAATCTTCACAAGTGTATCCTCTTTCCCAAACCATGGAAAACACAGAACCACAGAGCATAGGGCACTTCCACACATGGGCGTTGACCTTGGGAAAATGAAAAAATCAACCAGACACAGGGACCCCAAAGTTGAGGGCTGCTGTCTTGACAAGAACCTCCACTCCGGTACACGTTTCATATCCCAGGAAAGAGCCAAGTGGACAAAGACGAGTGGACAAGTGGACAAAGACAAGTGGACAAGTGGACAAGTGGTGCTACGTAGGTCCAATGGAGTGTCACTCAGCCATGAAATCCACGTCATGAGGCTGGTAGCAGCATCCTGAGTGGATTTAGGTACGATCATCCTCAGTGAAATAAGTCCCACAAAAAAAGAAACTTATGATATCACTTATCGAGGGAATGTAAAAATCGCTCCCCATGCACTGAATCCCCAAACAGAACAGAGTCACGCTTTTAGAAAACACACTTATGCCTGCTTCAGGGGAAAGGTGAGGTGGGGTGACGCATAAAACTCGAGTTTGAAATGAGCACAGATACCCTTCCGAAAACCGAATATGGAATGGACACGACCTACTCCTTGCTCAATCAACTGGACTCACCAGACCCTGTTCATCGCACAAGTATCTATCCGACTAGTAAGCATCTTAAAAGCTAAGTCTTGATATCTCTGTGTAAGTGCATCAAGTGTGTGTAAAGCGGCCTAAAAACAGCAGGGAAAATCAGCTCAGACCCATTCTGAGGATACATTTCCAACATAAAGAAGAAACAAGCAGGGCAAAACAGAGAGAAATTCTTCCAAAATGCGTTCAGGGACTGGCATGCAACCAGGATTGACCACATCTACAGCCCCAGCGGCAGAAGACATAAGGCTGGACACTCTTGGGGCTGAGACGATTGGTGAGGTTGGGAAAGCAAATGCAGACCCTTGAAAGGAATCCTGCGTGCTCCCCATTCCATGGGTCCCAACTCTCCAGGTTCAACGCAATCTTCCGACAGCGAAAGCACTCATTGGAAACCCAGCGGATGCTACACCGTGGGATCGGGAAAGCTTTCTGAAACTCACCTCAGTTTTCATCTCCTGGTGCTCGTGTTCTCCATTCAGGCCCCCTTACTAACAATCTCCCCACTTGGAGACTCGGCGCCTTTCCATGCCTCTTTCGTACCGTCTGCAATTTGTCCGCAGGATGAACTGCAAGAGGGGGAACCAATGAGAGACTCGCTGGAGGTGTTTGGTCGGGCACATGTCACTCTCATTTCCCATCACGAAGAAGAATTCACCAGCGGTTCAGCCTGCCACCCCGGATCGACAATAGGGCGTGAAGCCATCCAGCCGTGTTGCGTCCCACTCACAAAAAAGCGACTTGGGAAATGGAGCTCAGGGGCACTGCACTTCCCAAACCTGCAGACTTCTAAACGATAACTATCGCCCCAAAATATATTGAGGTCAGGCTACGAAGAGGCGCTGAACGCAAGGCAGAACTGCAGGAAACGGATGTCAACGGGTACATCGGAATGGCCCCGATAGCACATGAAAAGCGCCAGAACGTGGACAATGATGCGGTTGGCCAAAAAGGGCGTATGCGTTTTTTCCTGAATATATTCAGGAAAAAACGCATACGCCCTTTTTGGCCAACCAAGCAACCTGGGAGAGCAAATCAGCACTACAAAGAAATCTCTCGCCCCCCCCCCGGGGCAAAAGGGCCAGGCGAAAAAAGTCTAAAAACCAGAAAGGCAGGACAGCCCACGGAGTCAAGGGAGCCTTGTTAAGCTGATGGGCGGGATGTCAATGGCCAACAGCCAATCTTCACAAGTGTATCCTCTTTCCCAAACCATGTAAAACACAGAACCACAGAGCATAGGGCACTTCCACACATGGGCGTTGACCTTGGGAAAATGAAAAAATCAACCAGACACAGGGACCCCAAAGTTGAGGGCTGCTGTCTTGACAAGAACCTCCACTCCGGTACACGTTTCATATCCCAGGAAAGAGCCAAGTGGACAAGTGGACAAAGACAAGTGGACAAGTGGACAAGTGGTGCTACGTAGGTCCAATGGAGTGTCACTCAGCCATGAAATCCACGTCATGAGGCTGGTAGCAGCATCCTGAGTGGATTTAGGTACGATCATCCTCAGTGAAATAAGTCCCACAAAGAAAGAAACTTATGATATCACTTATCGAGGGAATGTAAAAATCGCTCCCCATGCACTGAATCCCCAAACAGAACAGAGTCACGCTTGTAGAAAACACACTTATGCCTGCTTCAGGGGAAAGGTGAGGTGGGGTGACGCATAAAACTCGAGTTTGAAATGAGCACAGATACCCTTCCGAAAACCGAATATGGAATGGACACGACCTACTCCTTGCTCAATCAACTGGACTCACCAGACCCTGTTCATCGCACAAGTATCTATCCGACTAGTAAGCATCTTAAAAGCTAAGTCTTGATATCTCTGTGTAAGTGCATCAAGTGTGTGTAAAGCGGCCTAAAACCAGCAGGGAAAATCAGCTCAGACCCATTCTGAGGATACATTTCCAACATAAAGAAGAAACAAGCAGGGCAAAACAGAGAGAAATTCTTCCAAAATGCGTTCAGGGACTGGCATGCAACCAGGATTGACCACATCTACAGCCCCAGCGGCAGAAGACATAAGGCTGGACACTCTTGGGGCTGAGACGATTGGTGAGGTTGGGAAAGCAAATGCAGACCCTTGAAAGGAATCCTGCGTGCTCCCCATTCCATGGGTCCCAACTCTCCAGGTTCAACGCAATCTTCCGACAGCGAAAGCACTCATTGGAAACCCACCGGATGCTACACCGTGGGATCGGGAAAGCTTTCTGAAACTCACCTCAGTTTTCATCTCCTGGTGCTCGTGTTCTCCATTCAGGCCCCCTTACTAACAATCTCCCCACTTGGAGACTCGGCGCCTTTCCATGCCTCTTTCGTACCGTCTGCAATTTGTCCGCAGGATGAACTGCAAGAGGGGGAACCAATGAGAGACTCGCTGGAGGTGTTTGGTCGGGCACATGTCACTCTCATTTCCCATCACGAAGAAGAATTCACCAGCGGTTCAGCCTGCCACCCCGGATCGACAATAGGGCGTGAAGCCATCCAGCCGTGTTGCGTCCCACTCACAAAAAAGCGACTTGGGAAATGGAGCTCAGGGGCACTGCACTTCCCAAACCTGCAGACTTCTAAACGATAACTATCGCCCCAAAATATATTGAGGTCAGGCTACGAAGAGGCGCTGAACGCAAGGCAGAACTGCAGGAAACGGATGTCAACGGGTACATCGGAATGGCCCCGATAGCACATGAAAAGCGCCAGAACGTGGACAATGATGCGGTTGGCCAAAAAGGGCGTATGCGTTTTTTCCTGAATATATTCAGGAAAAAACGCATACGCCCTTTTTGGCCAACCAAGCAACCTGGGAGAGCAAATCAGCACTACAAAGAAATCTCTCGCCCCCCCCCCGGGGCAAAAGGGCCAGGCGAAAAAAGTCTAAAAACCAGAAAGGCAGGACAGCCCACGGAGTCAAGGGAGCCTTGTTAAGCTGATGGGCGGGATGTCAATGGCCAACAGCCAATCTTCACAAGTGTATCCTCTTTCCCAAACCATGTAAAACACAGAACCACAGAGCATAGGGCACTTCCACACATGGGCGTTGACCTTGGGAAAATGAAAAAATCAACCAGACACAGGGACCCCAAAGTTGAGGGCTGCTGTCTTGACAAGAACCTCCACTCCGGTACACGTTTCATATCCCAGGAAAGAGCCAAGTGGACAAGTGGACAAAGACAAGTGGACAAGTGGACAAGTGGTGCTACGTAGGTCCAATGGAGTGTCACTCAGCCATGAAATCCACGTCATGAGGCTGGTAGCAGCATCCTGAGTGGATTTAGGTACGATCATCCTCAGTGAAATAAGTCCCACAAAGAAAGAAACTTATGATATCACTTATCGAGGGAATGTAAAAATCGCTCCCCATGCACTGAATCCCCAAACAGAACAGAGTCACGCTTGTAGAAAACACACTTATGCCTGCTTCAGGGGAAAGGTGAGGTGGGGTGACGCATAAAACTCGAGTTTGAAATGAGCACAGATACCCTTCCGAAAACCGAATATGGAATGGACACGACCTACTCCTTGCTCAATCAACTGGACTCACCAGACCCTGTTCATCGCACAAGTATCTATCCGACTAGTAAGCATCTTAAAAGCTAAGTCTTGATATCTCTGTGTAAGTGCATCAAGTGTGTGTAAAGCGGCCTAAAACCAGCAGGGAAAATCAGCTCAGACCCATTCTGAGGATACATTTCCAACATAAAGAAGAAACAAGCAGGGCAAAACAGAGAGAAATTCTTCCAAAATGCGTTCAGGGACTGGCATGCAACCAGGATTGACCACATCTACAGCCCCAGCGGCAGAAGACATAAGGCTGGACACTCTTGGGGCTGAGACGATTGGTGAGGTTGGGAAAGCAAATGCAGACCCTTGAAAGGAATCCTGCGTGCTCCCCATTCCATGGGTCCCAACTCTCCAGGTTCAACGCAATCTTCCGACAGCGAAAGCACTCATTGGAAACCCACCGGATGCTACACCGTGGGATCGGGAAAGCTTTCTGAAACTCACCTCAGTTTTCATCTCCTGGTGCTCGTGTTCTCCATTCAGGCCCCCTTACTAACAATCTCCCCACTTGGAGACTCGGCGCCTTTCCATGCCTCTTTCGTACCGTCTGCAATTTGTCCGCAGGATGAACTGCAAGAGGGGGAACCAATGAGAGACTCGCTGGAGGTGTTTGGTCGGGCACATGTCACTCTCATTTCCCATCACGAAGAAGAATTCACCAGCGGTTCAGCCTGCCACCCCGGATCGACAATAGGGCGTGAAGCCATCCAGCCGTGTTGCGTCCCACTCACAAAAAAGCGACTTGGGAAATGGAGCTCAGGGGCACTGCACTTCCCAAACCTGCAGACTTCTAAACGATAACTATCGCCCCAAAATATATTGAGGTCAGGCTACGAAGAGGCGCTGAACGCAAGGCAGAACTGCAGGAAACGGATGTCAACGGGTACATCGGAATGGCCCCGATAGCACATGAAAAGCGCCAGAACGTGGACAATGATGCGGTTGGCCAAAAAGGGCGTATGCGTTTTTTCCTGAATATATTCAGGAAAAAACGCATACGCCCTTTTTGGCCAACCAAGCAACCTGGGAGAGCAAATCAGCACTACAAAGAAATCTCTCGCCCCCCCCGGGGCAAAAGGGCCAGGCGAAAAAAGTCTAAAAACCAGAAAGGCAGGACAGCCCACGGAGTCAAGGGAGCCTTGTTAAGCTGATGGGCGGGATGTCAATGGCCAACAGCCAATCTTCACAAGTGTATCCTCTTTCCCAAACCATGTAAAACACAGAACCACAGAGCATAGGGCACTTCCACACATGGGCGTTGACCTTGGGAAAATGAAAAAATCAACCAGACACAGGGACCCCAAAGTTGAGGGCTGCTGTCTTGACAAGAACCTCCACTCCGGTACACGTTTCATATCCCAGGAAAGAGCCAAGTGGACAAAGACGAGTGGACATGTGGACAAAGACAAGTGGACAAGTGGACAAGTGGTGCTACGTAGGTCCAATGGAGTGTCACTCAGCCATGAAATCCACGTCATGAGGCTTGTAGCAGCATCCTGAGTGGATTTAGGTACGATCATCCTCAGTGAAATAAGTCCCACAAAAAAAGAAACTTATGATATCACTTATCGAGGGAATGTAAAAATCGCTCCCCATGCACTGAATCCCCAAACAGAACAGAGTCACGCTTTTAGAAAACACACTTATGCCTGCTTCAGGGGAAAGGTGAGGTGGGGTGACGCATAAAACTCGAGTTTGAAATGAGCACAGATACCCTTCCGAAAACCGAATATGGAATGGACACGACCTACTCCTTGCTCAATCAACTGGACTCACCAGACCCTGTTCATCGCACAAGTATCTATCCGACTAGTAAGCATCTTAAAAGCTAAGTCTTGATATCTCTGTGTAAGTGCATCAAGTGTGTGTAAAGCGGCCTAAAACCAGCAGGGAAAATCAGCTCAGACCCATTCTGAGGATACATTTCCAACATAAAGAAGAAACAAGCAGGGCAAAACAGAGAGAAATTCTTCCAAAATGCGTTCAGGGACTGGCATGCAACCAGGATTGACCACATCTACAGCCCCAGCGGCAGAAGACATAAGGCTGGACACTCTTGGGGCTGAGACGATTGGTGAGGTTGGGAAAGCAAATGCAGACCCTTGAAAGGAATCCTGCGTGCTCCCCATTCCATGGGTCCCAACTCTCCAGGTTCAACGCAATCTTCCGACAGCGAAAGCACTCATTGGAAACCCAGCGGATGCTACACCGTGGGATCGGGAAAGCTTTCTGAAACTCACCTCAGTTTTCATCTCCTGGTGCTCGTGTTCTCCATTCAGGCCCCCTTACTAACAATCTCCCCACTTGGAGACTCGGCGCCTTTCCATGCCTCTTTCGTACCGTCTGCAATTTGTCCGCAGGATGAACTGCAAGAGGGGGAACCAATGAGAGACTCGCTGGAGGTGTTTGGTCGGGCACATGTCACTCTCATTTCCCATCACGAAGAAGAATTCACCAGCGGTTCAGCCTGCCACCCCGGATCGACAATAGGGCGTGAAGCCATCCAGCCGTGTTGCGTCCCACTCACAAAAAAGCGACTTGGGAAATGGAGCTCAGGGGCACTGCACTTCCCAAACCTGCAGAGTTCTAAACGATAACTATCGCCAAAAAATATATTGAGGTCAGGCTACGAAGAGGCGCTGAACGCAAGGCAGAACTGCAGGAAACGGATGTCAACGGGTACATCGGAATGGCCCCGATAGCACATGAAAAGCGCCAGAACGTGGACAATGATGCGGTTGGCCAAAAAGGGCGTATGCGTTTTTTCCTGAATATATTCAGGAAAAAACGCATACGCCCTTTTTGGCCAACCAAGCAACCTGGGAGAGCAAATCAGCACTACAAAGAAATCTCTCGCCCCCCCCCCGGGGCAAAAGGGCCAGGCGAAAAAAGTCTAAAAACCAGAAAGGCAGGACAGCCCACGGAGTCAAGGGAGCCTTGTTAAGCTGATGGGCGGGATGTCAATGGCCAACAGCCAATCTTCACAAGTGTATCCTCTTTCCCAAACCATGTAAAACACAGAACCACAGAGCATAGGGCACTTCCACACATGGGCGTTGACCTTGGGAAAATGAAAAAATCAACCAGACACAGGGACCCCAAAGTTGAGGGCTGCTGTCTTGACAAGAACCTCCACTCCGGTACACGTTTCATATCCCAGGAAAGAGCCAAGTGGACAAGTGGACAAAGACAAGTGGACAAGTGGACAAGTGGTGCTACGTAGGTCCAATGGAGTGTCACTCAGCCATGAAATCCACGTCATGAGGCTGGTAGCAGCATCCTGAGTGGATTTAGGTACGATCATCCTCAGTGAAATAAGTCCCACAAAAAAAGAAACTTATGATATCACTTATCGAGGGAATGTAAAAATCGCTCCCCATGCACTGAATCCCCAAACAGAACAGAGTCACGCTTTTAGAAAACACACTTATGCCTGCTTCAGGGGAAAGGTGAGGTGGGGTGACGCATAAAACTCGAGTTTGAAATGAGCACAGATACCCTTCCGAAAACCGAATATGGAATGGACACGACCTACTCCTTGCTCAATCAACTGGACTCACCAGACCCTGTTCATCGCACAAGTATCTATCCGACTAGTAAGCATCTTAAAAGCTAAGTCTTGATATCTCTGTGTAAGTGCATCAAGTGTGTGTAAAGCGGCCTAAAACCAGCAGGGAAAATCAGCTCAGACCCATTCTGAGGATACATTTCCAACATAAAGAAGAAACAAGCAGGGCAAAACAGAGAGAAATTCTTCCAAAATGCGTTCAGGGACTGGCATGCAACCAGGATTGACCACATCTACAGCCCCAGCGGCAGAAGACATAAGGCTGGACACTCTTGGGGCTGAGACGATTGGTGAGGTTGGGAAAGCAAATGCAGACCCTTGAAAGGAATCCTGCGTGCTCCCCATTCCATGGGTCCCAACTCTCCAGGTTCAACGCAATCTTCCGACAGCGAAAGCACTCATTGGAAACCCAGCGGATGCTACACCGTGGGATCGGGAAAGCTTTCTGAAACTCACCTCAGTTTTCATCTCCTGGTGCTCGTGTTCTCCATTCAGGCCCCCTTACTAACAATCTCCCCACTTGGAGACTCGGCGCCTTTCCATGCCTCTTTCGTACCGTCTGCAATTTGTCCGCAGGATGAACTGCAAGAGGGGGAACCAATGAGAGACTCGCTGGAGGTGTTTGGTCGGGCACATGTCACTCTCATTTCCCATCACGAAGAAGAATTCACCAGCGGTTCAGCCTGCCACCCCGGATCGACAATAGGGCGTGAAGCCATCCAGCCGTGTTGCGTCCCACTCACAAAAAAGCGACTTGGGAAATGGAGCTCAGGGGCACTGCACTTCCCAAACCTGCAGACTTCTAAACGATAACTATCGCCCCAAAATATATTGAGGTCAGGCTACGAAGAGGCGCTGAACGCAAGGCAGAACTGCAGGAAACGGATGTCAACGGGTACATCGGAATGGCCCCGATAGCACATGAAAAGCGCCAGAACGTGGACAATGATGCGGTTGGCCAAAAAGGGCGTATGCGTTTTTTCCTGAATATATTCAGGAAAAAACGCATACGCCCTTTTTGGCCAACCAAGCAACCTGGGAGAGCAAATCAGCACTACAAAGAAATCTCTCGCCCCCCCCGGGGCAAAAGGGCCAGGCGAAAAAAGTCTAAAAACCAGAAAGGCAGGACAGCCCACGGAGTCAAGGGAGCCTTGTTAAGCTGATGGGCGGGATGTCAATGGCCAACAGCCAATCTTCACAAGTGTATCCTCTTTCCCAAACCATGGAAAACACAGAACCACAGAGCATAGGGCACTTCCACACATGGGCGTTGACCTTGGGAAAATGAAAAAATCAACCAGACACAGGGACCCCAAAGTTGAGGGCTGCTGTCTTGACAAGAACCTCCACTCCGGTACACGTTTCATATCCCAGGAAAGAGCCAAGTGGACAAAGACGAGTGGACAAGTGGACAAAGACAAGTGGACAAGTGGACAAGTGGTGCTACGTAGGTCCAATGGAGTGTCACTCAGCCATGAAATCCACGTCATGAGGCTGGTAGCAGCATCCTGAGTGGATTTAGGTACGATCATCCTCAGTGAAATAAGTCCCACAAAAAAAGAAACTTATGATATCACTTATCGAGGGAATGTAAAAATCGCTCCCCATGCACTGAATCCCCAAACAGAACAGAGTCACGCTTTTAGAAAACACACTTATGCCTGCTTCAGGGGAAAGGTGAGGTGGGGTGACGCATAAAACTCGAGTTTGAAATGAGCACAGATACCCTTCCGAAAACCGAATATGGAATGGACACGACCTACTCCTTGCTCAATCAACTGGACTCACCAGACCCTGTTCATCGCACAAGTATCTATCCGACTAGTAAGCATCTTAAAAGCTAAGTCTTGATATCTCTGTGTAAGTGCATCAAGTGTGTGTAAAGCGGCCTAAAACCAGCAGGGAAAATCAGCTCAGACCCATTCTGAGGATACATTTCCAACATAAAGAAGAAACAAGCAGGGCAAAACAGAGAGAAATTCTTCCAAAATGCGTTCAGGGACTGGCATGCAACCAGGATTGACCACATCTACAGCCCCAGCGGCAGAAGACATAAGGCTGGACACTCTTGGGGCTGAGACGATTGGTGAGGTTGGGAAAGCAAATGCAGACCCTTGAAAGGAATCCTGCGTGCTCCCCATTCCATGGGTCCCAACTCTCCAGGTTCAACGCAATCTTCCGACAGCGAAAGCACTCATTGGAAACCCAGCGGATGCTACACCGTGGGATCGGGAAAGCTTTCTGAAACTCACCTCAGTTTTCATCTCCTGGTGCTCGTGTTCTCCATTCAGGCCCCCTTACTAACAATCTCCCCACTTGGAGACTCGGCGCCTTTCCATGCCTCTTTCGTACCGTCTGCAATTTGTCCGCAGGATGAACTGCAAGAGGGGGAACCAATGAGAGACTCGCTGGAGGTGTTTGGTCGGGCACATGTCACTCTCATTTCCCATCACGAAGAAGAATTCACCAGCGGTTCAGCCTGCCACCCCGGATCGACAATAGGGCGTGAAGCCATCCAGCCGTGTTGCGTCCCACTCACAAAAAAGCGACTGGGGAAATGGAGCTCAGGGGCACTGCACTTCCCAAACCTGCAGAGTTCTAAACGATAACTATCGCCCCAAAATATATTGAGGTCAGGCTACGAAGAGGCGCTGAACGCAAGGCAGAACTGCAGGAAACGGATGTCAACGGGTACATCGGAATGGCCCCGATAGCACATGAAAAGCGCCAGAACGTGGACAATGATGCGGTTGGCCAAAAAGGGCGTATGCGTTTTTTCCTGAATATATTCAGGAAAAAACGCATACGCCCTTTTTGGCCAACCAAGCAACCTGGGAGAGCAAATCAGCACTACAAAGAAATCTCTCGCCCCCCCCCGGGGCAAAAGGGCCAGGCGAAAAAAGTCTAAAAACCAGAAAGGCAGGACAGCCCACGGAGTCAAGGGAGCCTTGTTAAGCTGATGGGCGGGATGTCAATGGCCAACAGCCAATCTTCACAAGTGTATCCTCTTTCCCAAACCATGGAAAACACAGAACCACAGAGCATAGGGCACTTCCACACATGGGCGTTGACCTTGGGAAAATGAAAAAATCAACCAGACACAGGGACCCCAAAGTTGAGGGCTGCTGTCTTGACAAGAACCTCCACTCCGGTACACGTTTCATATCCCAGGAAAGAGCCAAGTGGACAAGTGGACAAAGACAAGTGGACAAGTGGACAAGTGGTGCTACGTAGGTCCAATGGAGTGTCACTCAGCCATGAAATCCACGTCATGAGGCTGGTAGCAGCATCCTGAGTGGATTTAGGTACGATCATCCTCAGTGAAATAAGTCCCACAAAGAAAGAAACTTATGATATCACTTATCGAGGGAATGTAAAAATCGCTCCCCATGCACTGAATCCCCAAACAGAACAGAGTCACGCTTGTAGAAAACACACTTATGCCTGCTTCAGGGGAAAGGTGAGGTGGGGTGACGCATAAAACTCGAGTTTGAAATGAGCACAGATACCCTTCCGAAAACCGAATATGGAATGGACACGACCTACTCCTTGCTCAATCAACTGGACTCACCAGACCCTGTTCATCGCACAAGTATCTATCCGACTAGTAAGCATCTTAAAAGCTAAGTCTTGATATCTCTGTGTAAGTGCATCAAGTGTGTGTAAAGCGGCCTAAAACCAGCAGGGAAAATCAGCTCAGACCCATTCTGAGGATACATTTCCAACATAAAGAAGAAACAAGCAGGGCAAAACAGAGAGAAATTCTTCCAAAATGCGTTCAGGGACTGGCATGCAACCAGGATTGACCACATCTACAGCCCCAGCGGCAGAAGACATAAGGCTGGACACTCTTGGGGCTGAGACGATTGGTGAGGTTGGGAAAGCAAATGCAGACCCTTGAAAGGAATCCTGCGTGCTCCCCATTCCATGGGTCCCAACTCTCCAGGTTCAACGCAATCTTCCGACAGCGAAAGCACTCATTGGAAACCCAGCGGATGCTACACCGTGGGATCGGGAAAGCTTTCTGAAACTCACCTCAGTTTTCATCTCCTGGTGCTCGTGTTCTCCATTCAGGCCCCCTTACTAACAATCTCCCCACTTGGAGACTCGGCGCCTTTCCATGCCTCTTTCGTACCGTCTGCAATTTGTCCGCAGGATGAACTGCAAGAGGGGGAACCAATGAGAGACTCGCTGGAGGTGTTTGGTCGGGCACATGTCACTCTCATTTCCCATCACGAAGAAGAATTCACCAGCGGTTCAGCCTGCCACCCCGGATCGACAATAGGGCGTGAAGCCATCCAGCCGTGTTGCGTCCCACTCACAAAAAAGCGACTTGGGAAATGGAGCTCAGGGGCACTGCACTTCCCAAACCTGCAGAGTTCTAAACGATAACTATCGCCCCAAAATATATTGAGGTCAGGCTACGAAGAGGCGCTGAACGCAAGGCAGAACTGCAGGAAACGGATGTCAACGGGTACATCGGAATGGCCCCGATAGCACATGAAAAGCGCCAGAACGTGGACAATGATGCGGTTGGCCAAAAAGGGCGTATGCGTTTTTTCCTGAATATATTCAGGAAAAAACGCATACGCCCTTTTTGGCCAACCAAGCAACCTGGGAGAGCAAATCAGCACTACAAAGAAATCTCTCGCCCCCCCCGGGGCAAAAGGGCCAGGCGAAAAAAGTCTAAAAACCAGAAAGGCAGGACAGCCCACGGAGTCAAGGGAGCCTTGTTAAGCTGATGGGCGGGATGTCAATGGCCAACAGCCAATCTTCACAAGTGTATCCTCTTTCCCAAACCATGTAAAACACAGAACCACAGAGCATAGGGCACTTCCACACATGGGCGTTGACCTTGGGAAAATGAAAAAATCAACCAGACACAGGGACCCCAAAGTTGAGGGCTGCTGTCTTGACAAGAACCTCCACTCCGGTACACGTTTCATATCCCAGGAAAGAGCCAAGTGGACAAAGACGAGTGGACATGTGGACAAAGACAAGTGGACAAGTGGACAAGTGGTGCTACGTAGGTCCAATGGAGTGTCACTCAGCCATGAAATCCACGTCATGAGGCTTGTAGCAGCATCCTGAGTGGATTTAGGTACGATCATCCTCAGTGAAATAAGTCCCACAAAAAAAGAAACTTATGATATCACTTATCGAGGGAATGTAAAAATCGCTCCCCATGCACTGAATCCCCAAACAGAACAGAGTCACGCTTTTAGAAAACACACTTATGCCTGCTTCAGGGGAAAGGTGAGGTGGGGTGACGCATAAAACTCGAGTTTGAAATGAGCACAGATACCCTTCCGAAAACCGAATATGGAATGGACACGACCTACTCCTTGCTCAATCAACTGGACTCACCAGACCCTGTTCATCGCACAAGTATCTATCCGACTAGTAAGCATCTTAAAAGCTAAGTCTTGATATCTCTGTGTAAGTGCATCAAGTGTGTGTAAAGCGGCCTAAAACCAGCAGGGAAAATCAGCTCAGACCCATTCTGAGGATACATTTCCAACATAAAGAAGAAACAAGCAGGGCAAAACAGAGAGAAATTCTTCCAAAATGCGTTCAGGGACTGGCATGCAACCAGGATTGACCACATCTACAGCCCCAGCGGCAGAAGACATAAGGCTGGACACTCTTGGGGCTGAGACGATTGGTGAGGTTGGGAAAGCAAATGCAGA
Source organism: Kogia breviceps (assembly GCF_026419965.1). Lineage (NCBI taxonomy): Eukaryota > Metazoa > Chordata > Mammalia > Artiodactyla > Physeteridae > Kogia > Kogia breviceps. The sequence continues at coordinate 46,658,775 of NC_081315.1, forward strand.
CCCTTGAAAGGAATCCTGCGTGCTCCCCATTCCATGGGTCCCAACTCTCCAGGTTCAACGCAATCTTCCGACAGCGAAAGCACTCATTGGAAACCCAGCGGATGCTACACCGTGGGCTCGGGAAAGCTTTCTGAAACTCACCTCAGTTTTCATCTCCTGGTGCTCGTGTTCTCCATTCAGGCCCCCTTACTAACAATCTCCCCACTTGGAGACTCGGCGCCTTTCCATGCCTCTTTCGTACCGTCTGCAATTTGTCCGCAGGATGAACTGCAAGAGGGGGAACCAATGAGAGACTCGCTGGAGGTGTTTGGTCGGGCACATGTCACTCTCATTTCCCATCACGAAGAAGAATTCACCAGCGGTTCAGCCTGCCACCCCGGATCGACAATAGGGCGTGAAGCCATCCAGCCGTGTTGCGTCCCACTCACAAAAAAGCGACTTGGGAAATGGAGCTCAGGGGCACTGCACTTCCCAAACCTGCAGAGTTCTAAACGATAACTATCGCCAAAAAATATATTGAGGTCAGGCTACGAAGAGGCGCTGAACGCAAGGCAGAACTGCAGGAAACGGATGTCAACGGGTACATCGGAATGGCCCCGATAGCACATGAAAAGCGCCAGAACGTGGACAATGATGCGGTTGGCCAAAAAGGGCGTATGCGTTTTTTCCTGAATATATTCAGGAAAAAACGCATACGCCCTTTTTGGCCAACCAAGCAACCTGGGAGAGCAAATCAGCACTACAAAGAAATCTCTCGCCCCCCCCCCGGGGCAAAAGGGCCAGGCGAAAAAAGTCTAAAAACCAGAAAGGCAGGACAGCCCACGGAGTCAAGGGAGCCTTGTTAAGCTGATGGGCGGGATGTCAATGGCCAACAGCCAATCTTCACAAGTGTATCCTCTTTCCCAAACCATGTAAAACACAGAACCACAGAGCATAGGGCACTTCCACACATGGGCGTTGACCTTGGGAAAATGAAAAAATCAACCAGACACAGGGACCCCAAAGTTGAGGGCTGCTGTCTTGACAAGAACCTCCACTCCGGTACACGTTTCATATCCCAGGAAAGAGCCAAGTGGACAAGTGGACAAAGACAAGTGGACAAGTGGACAAGTGGTGCTACGTAGGTCCAATGGAGTGTCACTCAGCCATGAAATCCACGTCATGAGGCTGGTAGCAGCATCCTGAGTGGATTTAGGTACGATCATCCTCAGTGAAATAAGTCCCACAAAAAAAGAAACTTATGATATCACTTATCGAGGGAATGTAAAAATCGCTCCCCATGCACTGAATCCCCAAACAGAACAGAGTCACGCTTTTAGAAAACACACTTATGCCTGCTTCAGGGGAAAGGTGAGGTGGGGTGACACATAAAACTCGAGTTTGAAATGAGCACAGATACCCTTCCGAAAACCGAATATGGAATGGACACGACCTACTCCTTGCTCAATCAACTGGACTCACCAGACCCTGTTCATCGCACAAGTATCTATCCGACTAGTAAGCATCTTAAAAGCTAAGTCTTGATATCTCTGTGTAAGTGCATCAAGTGTGTGTAAAGCGGCCTAAAACCAGCAGGGAAATCAGCTCAGACCCATTCTGAGGATACATTTCCAACATAAAGAAGAAACAAGCAGGGCAAAACAGAGAGAAATTCTTCCAAAATGCGTTCAGGGACTGGCATGCAACCAGGATTGACCACATCTACAGCCCCAGCGGCAGAAGACATAAGGCTGGACACTCTTGGGGCTGAGACGATTGGTGAGGTTGGGAAAGCAAATGCAGACCCTTGAAAGGAATCCTGCGTGCTCCCCATTCCATGGGTCCCAACTCTCCAGGTTCAACGCAATCTTCCGACAGCGAAAGCACTCATTGGAAACCCAGCGGATGCTACACCGTGGGATCGGGAAAGCTTTCTGAAACTCACCTCAGTTTTCATCTCCTGGTGCTCGTGTTCTCCATTCAGGCCCCCTTACTAACAATCTCCCCACTTGGAGACTCGGCGCCTTTCCATGCCTCTTTCGTACCGTCTGCAATTTGTCCGCAGGATGAACTGCAAGAGGGGGAACCAATGAGAGACTCGCTGGAGGTGTTTGGTCGGGCACATGTCACTCTCATTTCCCATCACGAAGAAGAATTCACCAGCGGTTCAGCCTGCCACCCCGGATCGACAATAGGGCGTGAAGCCATCCAGCCGTGTTGCGTCCCACTCACAAAAAAGCGACTTGGGAAATGGAGCTCAGGGGCACTGCACTTCCCAAACCTGCAGAGTTCTAAACGATAACTATCGCCCCAAAATATATTGAGGTCAGGCTACGAAGAGGCGCTGAACGCAAGGCAGAACTGCAGGAAACGGATGTCAACGGGTACATCGGAATGGCCCCGATAGCACATGAAAAGCGCCAGAACGTGGACAATGATGCGGTTGGCCAAAAAGGGCGTATGCGTTTTTTCCTGAATATATTCAGGAAAAAACGCATACGCCCTTTTTGGCCAACCAAGCAACCTGGGAGAGCAAATCAGCACTACAAAGAAATCTCTCGCCCCCCCCCCCGGGGCAAAAGGGCCAGGCGAAAAAAGTCTAAAAACCAGAAAGGCAGGACAGCCCACGGAGTCAAGGGAGCCTTGTTAAGCTGATGGGCGGGATGTCAATGGCCAACAGCCAATCTTCACAAGTGTATCCTCTTTCCCAAACCATGGAAAACACAGAACCACAGAGCATAGGGCACTTCCACACATGGGCGTTGACCTTGGGAAAATGAAAAAATCAACCAGACACAGGGACCCCAAAGTTGAGGGCTGCTGTCTTGACAAGAACCTCCACTCCGGTACACGTTTCATATCCCAGGAAAGAGCCAAGTGGACAAAGACGAGTGGACAAGTGGACAAAGACAAGTGGACAAGTGGACAAGTGGTGCTACGTAGGTCCAATGGAGTGTCACTCAGCCATGAAATCCACGTCATGAGGCTGGTAGCAGCATCCTGAGTGGATTTAGGTACGATCATCCTCAGTGAAATAAGTCCCACAAAGAAAGAAACTTATGATATCACTTATCGAGGGAATGTAAAAATCGCTCCCCATGCACGGAATCCCCAAACAGAACAGAGTCACGCTTTTAGAAAACACACTTATGCCTGCTTCAGGGGAAAGGTGAGGTGGGGTGACGCATAAAACTCGAGTTTGAAATGAGCACAGATACCCTTCCGAAAACCGAATATGGAATGGACACGACCTACTCCTTGCTCAATCAACTGGACTCACCAGACCCTGTTCATCGCACAAGTATCTATCCGACTAGTAAGCATCTTAAAAGCTAAGTCTTGATATCTCTGTGTAAGTGCATCAAGTGTGTGTAAAGCGGCCTAAAACCAGCAGGGAAAATCAGCTCAGACCCATTCTGAGGATACATTTCCAACATAAAGAAGAAACAAGCAGGGCAAAACAGAGAGAAATTCTTCCAAAATGCGTTCAGGGACTGGCATGCAACCAGGATTGACCACATCTACAGCCCCAGCGGCAGAAGACATAAGGCTGGACACTCTTGGGGCTGAGACGATTGGTGAGGTTGGGAAAGCAAATGCAGACCCTTGAAAGGAATCCTGCGTGCTCCCCATTCCATGGGTCCCAACTCTCCAGGTTCAACGCAATCTTCCGACAGCGAAAGCACTCATTGGAAACCCAGCGGATGCTACACCGTGGGATCGGGAAAGCTTTCTGAAACTCACCTCAGTTTTCATCTCCTGGTGCTCGTGTTCTCCATTCAGGCCCCCTTACTAACAATCTCCCCACTTGGAGACTCGGCGCCTTTCCATGCCTCTTTCGTACGGTCTGCAATTTGTCCGCAGGATGAACTGCAAGAGGGGGAACCAATGAGAGACTCGCTGGAGGTGTTTGGTCGGGCACATGTCACTCTCATTTCCCATCACGAAGAAGAATTCACCAGCGGTTCAGCCTGCCACCCCGGATCGACAATAGGGCGTGAAGCCATCCAGCCGTGTTGCGTCCCACTCACAAAAAAGCGACTGGGGAAATGGAGCTCAGGGGCACTGCACTTCCCAAACCTGCAGAGTTCTAAACGATAACTATCGCCCCAAAATATATTGAGGTCAGGCTACGAAGAGGCGCTGAACGCAAGGCAGAACTGCAGGAAACGGATGTCAACGGGTACATCGGAATGGCCCCGATAGCACATGAAAAGCGCCAGAACGTGGACAATGATGCGGTTGGCCAAAAAGGGCGTATGCGTTTTTTCCTGAATATATTCAGGAAAAAACGCATACGCCCTTTTTGGCCAACCAAGCAACCTGGGAGAGCAAATGAGCACTACAAAGAAATCTCTCGCGCCCCCCCGGGGCAAAAGGGCCAGGCGAAAAAAGTCTAAAAACCAGAAAGGCAGGACAGCCCACGGAGTCAAGGGAGCCTTGTTAAGCTGATGGGCGGGATGTCAATGGCCAACAGCCAATCTTCACAAGTGTATCCTCTTTCCCAAACCATGTAAAACACAGAACCACAGAGCATAGGGCACTTCCACACATGGGCGTTGACCTTGGGAAAATGAAAAAATCAACCAGACACAGGGACCCCAAAGTTGAGGGCTGCTGTCTTGACAAGAACCTCCACTCCGGTACACGTTTCATATCCCAGGAAAGAGCCAAGTGGACAAGTGGACAAAGACAAGTGGACAAGTGGACAAGTGGTGCTACGTAGGTCCAATGGAGTGTCACTCAGCCATGAAATCCACGTCATGAGGCTGGTAGCAGCATCCTGAGTGGATTTAGGTACGATCATCCTCAGTGAAATAAGTCCCACAAAGAAAGAAACTTATGATATCACTTATCGAGGGAATGTAAAAATCGCTCCCCATGCACTGAATCCCCAAACAGAACAGAGTCACGCTTTTAGAAAACACACTTATGCCTGCTTCAGGGGAAAGGTGAGGTGGGGTGACGCATAAAACTCGAGTTTGAAATGAGCACAGATACCCTTCCGAAAACCGAATATGGAATGGACACGACCTACTCCTTGCTCAATCAACTGGACTCACCAGACCCTGTTCATCCCACAAGTATCTATCCGACTAGTAAGCATCTTAAAAGCTAAGTCTTGATATCTCTGTGTAAGTGCATCAAGTGTGTGTAAAGCGGCCTAAAACCAGCAGGGAAAATCAGCTCAGACCCATTCTGAGGATACATTTCCAACATAAAGAAGAAACAAGCAGGGCAAAACAGAGAGAAATTCTTCCAAAATGCGTTCAGGGACTGGCATGCAACCAGGATTGACCACATCTACAGCCCCAGCGGCAGAAGACATAAGGCTGGACATTCTTGGGGCTGAGACGATTGGTGAGGTTGGGAAAGCAAATGCAGACCCTTGAAAGGAATCCTGCGTGCTCCCCATTCCATGGGTCCCAACTCTCCAGGTTCAACGCAATCTTCCGACAGCGAAAGCACTCATTGGAAACCCAGCGGATGCTACACCGTGGGATCGGGAAAGCTTTCTGAAACTCACCTCAGTTTTCATCTCCTGGTGCTCGTGTTCTCCATTCAGGCCCCCTTACTAACAATCTCCCCACTTGGAGACTCGGCGCCTTTCCATGCCTCTTTCGTACCGTCTGCAATTTGTCCGCAGGATGAACTGCAAGAGGGGGAACCAATGAGAGACTCGCTGGAGGTGTTTGGTCGGGCACATGTCACTCTCATTTCCCATCACGAAGAAGAATTCACCAGCGGTTCAGCCTGCCACCCCGGATCGACAATAGGGCGTGAAGCCATCCAGCCGTGTTGCGTCCCACTCACAAAAAAGCGACTTGGGAAATGGAGCTCAGGGGCACTGCACTTCCCAAACCTGCAGACTTCTAAACGATAACTATCGCCCCAAAATATATTGAGGTCAGGCTACGAAGAGGCGCTGAACGCAAGGCAGAACTGCAGGAAACGGATGTCAACGGGTACATCGGAATGGCCCCGATAGCACATGAAAAGCGCCAGAACGTGGACAATGATGCGGTTGGCCAAAAAGGGCGTATGCGTTTTTTCCTGAATATATTCAGGAAAAAACGCAAACGCCCTTTTTGGCCAACCAAGCAACCTGGGAGAGCAAATCAGCACTACAAAGAAATCTCTCGCCCCCCCCCCCGGGGCAAAAGGGCCAGGCGAAAAAAGTCTAAAAACCAGAAAGGCAGGACAGCCCACGGAGTCAAGGGAGCCTTGTTAAGCTGATGGGCGGGATGTCAATGGCCAACAGCCAATCTTCACAAGTGTATCCTCTTTCCCAAACCATGGAAAACACAGAACCACAGAGCATAGGGCACTTCCACACATGGGCGTTGACCTTGGGAAAATGAAAAAATCAACCAGACACAGGGACCCCAAAGTTGAGGGCTGCTGTCTTGACAAGAACCTCCACTCCGGTACACGTTTCATATCCCAGGAAAGAGCCAAGTGGACAAAGACGAGTGGACAAGTGGACAAAGACAAGTGGACAAGTGGACAAGTGGTGCTACGTAGGTCCAATGGAGTGTCACTCAGCCATGAAATCCACGTCATGAGGCTGGTAGCAGCATCCTGAGTGGATTTAGGTACGATCATCCTCAGTGAAATAAGTCCCACAAAAAAAGAAACTTATGATATCACTTATCGAGGGAATGTAAAAATCGCTCCCCATGCACTGAATCCCCAAACAGAACAGAGTCACGCTTTTAGAAAACACACTTATGCCTGCTTCAGGGGAAAGGTGAGGTGGGGTGACGCATAAAACTCGAGTTTGAAATGAGCACAGATACCCTTCCGAAAACCGAATATGGAATGGACACGACCTACTCCTTGCTCAATCAACTGGACTCACCAGACCCTGTTCATCGCACAAGTATCTATCCGACTAGTAAGCATCTTAAAAGCTAAGTCTTGATATCTCTGTGTAAGTGCATCAAGTGTGTGTAAAGCGGCCTAAAACCAGCAGGGAAAATCAGCTCAGACCCATTCTGAGGATACATTTCCAACATAAAGAAGAAACAAGCAGGGCAAAACAGAGAGAAATTCTTCCAAAATGCGTTCAGGGACTGGCATGCAACCAGGATTGACCACATCTACAGCCCCAGCGGCAGAAGACATAAGGCTGGACACTCTTGGGGCTGAGACGATTGGTGAGGTTGGGAAAGCAAATGCAGACCCTTGAAAGGAATCCTGCGTGCTCCCCATTCCATGGGTCCCAACTCTCCAGGTTCAACGCAATCTTCCGACAGCGAAAGCACTCATTGGAAACCCAGCGGATGCTACACCGTGGGATCGGGAAAGCTTTCTGAAACTCACCTCAGTTTTCATCTCCTGGTGCTCGTGTTCTCCATTCAGGCCCCCTTACTAACAATCTCCCCACTTGGAGACTCGGCGCCTTTCCATGCCTCTTTCGTACCGTCTGCAATTTGTCCGCAGGATGAACTGCAAGAGGGGGAACCAATGAGAGACTCGCTGGAGGTGTTTGGTCGGGCACATGTCACTCTCATTTCCCATCACGAAGAAGAATTCACCAGCGGTTCAGCCTGCCACCCCGGATCGACAATAGGGCGTGAAGCCATCCAGCCGTGTTGCGTCCCACTCACAAAAAAGCGACTTGGGAAATGGAGCTCAGGGGCACTGCACTTCCCAAACCTGCAGAGTTCTAAACGATAACTATCGCCCCAAAATATATTGAGGGCAGGCTACGAAGAGGCGCTGAACGCAAGGCAGAACTGCAGGAAACGGATGTCAACGGGTACATCGAAATGGCCCCGATAGCACATGAAAAGCGCCAGAACGTGGACAATGATGCGGTTGGCCAAAAAGGGCGTATGCGTTTTTTCCTGAATATATTCAGGAAAAAACGCATACGCCCTTTTTGGCCAACCAAGCAACCTGGGAGAGGAAATCAGCACTACAAAGAAATCTCTCGCCCCCCCCCCGGGGCAAAAGGGCCAGGCGAAAAAAGTCTAAAAACCAGAAAGGCAGGACAGCCCACGGAGTCAAGGGAGCCTTGTTAAGCTGATGGGCGGGATGTCAATGGCCAACAGCCAATCTTCACAAGTGTATCCTCTTTCCCAAACCATGGAAAACACAGAACCACAGAGCATAGGGCACTTCCACACATGGGCGTTGACCTTGGGAAAATGAAAAAATCAACCAGACACAGGGACCCCAAAGTTGAGGGCTGCTGTCTTGACAAGAACCTCCACTCCGGTACACGTTTCATATCCCAGGAAAGAGCCAAGTGGACAAAGACGAGTGGACATGTGGACAAAGACAAGTGGACAAGTGGACAAGTGGTGCTACGTAGGTCCAATGGAGTGTCACTCAGCCATGAAATCCACGTCATGAGGCTGGTAGCAGCATCCTGAGTGGATTTAGGTACGATCATCCTCAGTGAAATAAGTCCCACAAAAAAAGAAACTTATGATATCACTTATCGAGGGAATGTAAAAATCGCTCCCCATGCACTGAATCCCCAAACAGAACAGAGTCACGCTTTTAGAAAACACACTTATGCCTGCTTCAGGGGAAAGGTGAGGTGGGGTGACGCATAAAACTCGAGTTTGAAATGAGCACAGATACCCTTCCGAAAACCGAATATGGAATGGACACGACCTACTCCTTGCTCAATCAACTGGACTCACCAGACCCTGTTCATCGCACAAGTATCTATCCGACTAGTAAGCATCTTAAAAGCTAAGTCTTGATATCTCTGTGTAAGTGCATCAAGTGTGTGTAAAGCGGCCTAAAACCAGCAGGGAAAATCAGCTCAGACCCATTCTGAGGATACATTTCCAACATAAAGAAGAAACACGCAGGGCAAAACAGAGAGAAATTCTTCCAAAATGCGTTCAGGGACTGGCATGCAACCAGGATTGACCACATCTACAGCCCCAGCGGCAGAAGACATAAGGCTGGACACTCTTGGGGCTGAGACGATTGGTGAGGTTGGGAAAGCAAATGCAGACCCTTGAAAGGAATCCTGCGTGCTCCCCATTCCATGGGTCCCAACTCTCCAGGTTCAACGCAATCTTCCGACAGCGAAAGCACTCATTGGAAACCCAGCGGATGCTACACCGTGGGATCGGGAAAGCTTTCTGAAACTCACCTCAGTTTTCATCTCCTGGTGCTCGTGTTCTCCATTCAGGCCCCCTTACTAACAATCTCCCCACTTGGAGACTCGGCGCCTTTCCATGCCTCTTTCGTACCGTCTGCAATTTGTCCGCAGGATGAACTGCAAGAGGGGGAACCAATGAGAGACTCGCTGGAGATGTTTGGTCGGGCACATGTCACTCTCATTTCCCATCACGAAGAAGAATTCACCAGCGGTTCAGCCTGCCACCCCGGATCGACAATAGGGCGTGAAGCCATCCAGCCGTGTTGCGTCCCACTCACAAAAAAGCGACTTGGGAAATGGAGCTCAGGGGCACTGCACTTCCCAAACCTGCAGAGTTCTAAACGATAACTATCGCCCCAAAATATATTGAGGTCAGGCTACGAAGAGGCGCTGAACGCAAGGCAGAACTGCAGGAAACGGATGTCAACGGGTACATCGGAATGGCCCCGATAGCACATGAAAAGCGCCAGAACGTGGACAATGATGCGGTTGGCCAAAAAGGGCGTATGCGTTTTTTCCTGAATATATTCAGGAAAAAACGCATACGCCCTTTTTGGCCAACCAAGCAACCTGGGAGAGCAAATCAGCACTACAAAGAAATCTCTCGCCCACCCCGGGGCAAAAGGGCCAGGCGAAAAAAGTCTAAAAACCAGAAAGGCAGGACAGCCCACGGAGTCAAGGGAGCCTTGTTAAGCTGATGGGCGGGATGTCAATGGCCAACAGCCAATCTTCACAAGTGTATCCTCTTTCCCAAACCATGGAAAACACAGAACCACAGAGCATAGGGCACTTCCACACATGGGCGTTGACCTTGGGAAAATGAAAAAATCAACCAGACACAGGGACCCCAAAGTTGAGGGCTGCTGTCTTGACAAGAACCTCCACTCCGGTACACGTTTCATATCCCAGGAAAGAGCCAAGTGGACAAAGACGAGTGGACAAGTGGACAAAGACAAGTGGACAAGTGGACAAGTGGTGCTACGTAGGTCCAATGGAGTGTCACTCAGCCATGAAATCCACGTCATGAGGCTGGTAGCAGCATCCTGAGTGGATTTAGGTACGATCATCCTCAGTGAAATAAGTCCCACAAAAAAAGAAACTTATGATATCACTTATCGAGGGAATGTAAAAATCGCTCCCCATGCACGGAATCCCCAAACAGAACAGAGTCACGCTTTTAGAAAACACACTTATGCCTGCTTCAGGGGAAAGGTGAGGTGGGGTGACGCATAAAACTCGAGTTTGAAATGAGCACAGATACCCTTCCGAAAACCGAATATGGAATGGACACGACCTACTCCTTGCTCAATCAACTGGACTCACCAGACCCTGTTCATCGCACAAGTATCTATCCGACTAGTAAGCATCTTAAAAGCTAAGTCTTGATATCTCTGTGTAAGTGCATCAAGTGTGTGTAAAGCGGCCTAAAACCAGCAGGGAAAATCAGCTCAGACCCATTCTGAGGATACATTTCCAACATAAAGAAGAAACAAGCAGGGCAAAACAGAGAGAAATTCTTCCAAAATGCGTTCAGGGACTGGCATGCAACCAGGATTGACCACATCTACAGCCCCAGCGGCAGAAGACATAAGGCTGGACACTCTTGGGGCTGAGACGATTGGTGAGGTTGGGAAAGCAAATGCAGACCCTTGAAAGGAATCCTGCGTGCTCCCCATTCCATGGGTCCCAACTCTCCAGGTTCAACGCAATCTTCCGACAGCGAAGCACTCATTGGAAACCCAGCGGATGCTACACCGTGGGATCGGGAAAGCTTTCTGAAACTCACCTCAGTTTTCATCTCCTGGTGCTCGTGTTCTCCATTCAGGCCCCCTTACTAACAATCTCCCCACTTGGAGACTCGGCGCCTTTCCATGCCTCTTTCGTACCGTCTGCAATTTGTCCGCAGGATGAACTGCAAGAGGGGGAACCAATGAGAGACTCGCTGGAGGTGTTTGGTCGGGCACATGTCACTCTCATTTCCCATCACGAAGAAGAATTCACCAGAGGTTCAGCCTGCCACCCCGGATCGACAATAGGGCGTGAAGCCATCCAGCCGTGTTGCGTCCCACTCACAAAAAAGCGACTTGGGAAATGGAGCTCAGGGGCACTGCACTTCCCAAACCTGCAGACTTCTAAACGATAACTATCGCCCCAAAATATATTGAGGTCAGGCTACGAAGAGGCGCTGAACGCAAGGCAGAACTGCAGGAAACGGATGTCAACGGGTACATCGGAATGGCCCCGATAGCACATGAAAAGCGCCAGAACGTGGACAATGATGCGGTTGGCCAAAAAGGACGTATGCGTTTTTTCCTGAATATATTCAGGAAAAAACGCATACGCCCTTTTTGGCCAACCAAGCAACCTGGGAGAGCAAATCAGCACTACAAAGAAATCTCTCGCCCCCCCCGGGGCAAAAGGGCCAGGCGAAAAAAGTCTAAAAACCAGAAAGGCAGGACAGCCCACGGAGTCAAGGGAGCCTTGTTAAGCTGATGGGCGGGATTTCAATGGCCAACAGCCAATCTTCACAAGTGTATCCTCTTTCCCAAACCATGGAAAACACAGAACCACAGAGCATAGGGCACTTCCACACATGGGCGTTGACCTTGGGAAAATGAAAAAATCAACCAGACACAGGGACCCCAAAGTTGAGGGCTGCTGTCTTGACAAGAACCTCCACTCCGGTACACGTTTCATATCCCAGGAAAGAGCCAAGTGGACAAAGACGAGTGGACAAGTGGACAAAGACAAGTGGACAAGTGGACAAGTGGTGCTACGTAGGTCCAATGGAGTGTCACTCAGCCATGAAATCCACGTCATGAGGCTGGTAGCAGCATCCTGAGTGGATTTAGGTACGATCATCCTCAGTGAAATAAGTCCCACAAAAAAAGAAACTTATGATATCACTTATCGAGGGAATGTAAAAATCGCTCCCCATGCACTGAATCCCCAAACAGAACAGAGTCACGCTTTTAGAAAACACACTTATGCCTGCTTCAGGGGAAAGGTGAGGTGGGGTGACGCATAAAACTCGAGTTTGAAATGAGCACACATACCCTTCCGAAAACCGAATATGGAATGGACACGACCTACTCCTTGCTCAATCAACTGGACTCACCAGACCCTGTTCATCGCACAAGTATCTATCCGACTAGTAAGCATCTTAAAAGCTAAGTCTTGATATCTCTGTGTAAGTGCATCAAGTGTGTGTAAAGCGGCCTAAAACCAGCAGGGAAAATCAGCTCAGACCCATTCTGAGGATACATTTCCAACATAAAGAAGAAACAAGCAGGGCAAAACAGAGAGAAATTCTTCCAAAATGCGTTCAGGGACTGGCATGCAACCAGGATTGACCACATCTACAGCCCCAGCGGCAGAAGACATAAGGCTGGACATTCTTGGGGCTGAGACGATTGGTGAGGTTGGGAAAGCAAATGCAGACCCTTGAAAGGAATCCTGCGTGCTCCCCATTCCATGGGTCCCAACTCTCCAGGTTCAACGCAATCTTCCGACAGCGAAAGCACTCATTGGAAACCCAGCGGATGCTACACCGTGGGATCGGGAAAGCTTTCTGAAACTCACCTCAGTTTTCATCTCCTGGTGCTCGTGTTCTCCATTCAGGCCCCCTTACTAACAATCTCCCCACTTGGAGACTCGGCGCCTTTCCATGCCTCTTTCGTACCATCTGCAATTTGTCCGCAGGATGAACTGCAAGAGGGGGAACCAATGAGAGACTCGCTGGAGGTGTTTGGTCGGGCACATGTTACTCTCATTTCCCATCACGAAGAAGAATTCACCAGCGGTTCAGCCTGCCACCCCGGATCGACAATAGGGCGTGAAGCCATCCAGCCGTGTTGCGTCCCACTCACAAAAAAGCGACTTGGGAAATGGAGCTCAGGGGCACTGCACTTCCCAAACCTGCAGAGTTCTAAACGATAACTATCGCCCCAAAATATATTGAGGTCAGGCTACGAAGAGGCGCTGAACGCAAGGCAGAACTGCAGGAAACGGATGTCAACGGGTACATCGGAATGGCCCCGATAGCACATGAAAAGCGCCAGAACGTGGACAATGATGCGGTTGGCCAAAAAGGGCGTATGCGTTTTTTCCTGAATATATTCAGGAAAAAACGCATACGCCCTTTTTGGCCAACCAAGCAACCTGGGAGAGCAAATCAGCACTACAAAGAAATCTCTCGCCCCCCCCGGGGCAAAAGGGCCAGGCGAAAAAAGTCTAAAAACCAGAAAGGCAGGACAGCCCACGGAGTCAAGGGAGCCTTGTTAAGCTGATGGGCGGGATGTCAATGGCCAACAGCCAATCTTCACAAGTGTATCCTCTTTCCCAAACCATGGAAAACACAGAACCACAGAGCATAGGGCACTTCCACACATGGGCGTTGACCTTGGGAAAATGAAAAAATCAACCAGACACAGGGACCCCAAAGTTGAGGGCTGCTGTCTTGACAAGAACCTCCACTCCGGTACACGTTTCATATCCCAGGAAAGAGCCAAGTGGACAAAGACGAGTGGACAAGTGGACAAAGACAAGTGGACAAGTGGACAAGTGGTGCTACGTAGGTCCAATGGAGTGTCACTCAGCCATGAAATCCACGTCATGAGGCTGGTAGCAGCATCCTGAGTGGATTTAGGTACGATCATCCTCAGTGAAATAAGTCCCACAAAGAAAGAAACTTATGATATCACTTATCGAGGGAATGTAAAAATCGCTCCCCATGCACGGAATCCCCAAACAGAACAGAGTCACGCTTTTAGAAAACACACTTATGCCTGCTTCAGGGGAAAGGTGAGGTGGGGTGACGCATAAAACTCGAGTTTGAAATGAGCACAGATACCCTTCCGAAAACCGAATATGGAATGGACACGACCTACTCCTTGCTCAATCAACTGGACTCACCAGACCCTGTTCATCGCACAAGTATCTATCCGACTAGTAAGCATCTTAAAAGCTAAGTCTTGATATCTCTGTGTAAGTGCATCAAGTGTGTGTAAAGCGGCCTAAAACCAGCAGGGAAAATCAGCTCAGACCCATTCTGAGGATACATTTCCAACATAAAGAAGAAACACGCAGGGCAAAACAGAGAGAAATTCTTCCAAAATGCGTTCAGGGACTGGCATGCAACCAGGATTGACCACATCTACAGCCCCAGCGGCAGAAGACATAAGGCTGGACACTCTTGGGGCTGAGACGATTGGTGAGGTTGGGAAAGCAAATGCAGACCCTTGAAAGGAATCCTGCGTGCTCCCCATTCCATGGGTCCCAACTCTCCAGGTTCAACGCAATCTTCCGACAGCGAAAGCACTCATTGGAAACCCAGCGGATGCTACACCGTGGGATCGGGAAAGCTTTCTGAAACTCACCTCAGTTTTCATCTCCTGGTGCTCGTGTTCTCCATTCAGGCCCCCTTACTAACAATCTCCCCACTTGGAGACTCGGCGCCTTTCCATGCCTCTTTCGTACCGTCTGCAATTTGTCCGCAGGATGAACTGCAAGAGGGGGAACCAATGAGAGACTCGCTGGAGATGTTTGGTCGGGCACATGTCACTCTCATTTCCCATCACGAAGAAGAATTCACCAGCGGTTCAGCCTGCCACCCCGGATCGACAATAGGGCGTGAAGCCATCCAGCCGTGTTGCGTCCCACTCACAAAAAAGCGACTTGGGAAATGGAGCTCAGGGGCACTGCACTTCCCAAACCTGCAGAGTTCTAAACGATAACTATCGCCCCAAAATATATTGAGGTCAGGCTACGAAGAGGCGCTGAACGCAAGGCAGAACTGCAGGAAACGGATGTCAACGGGTACATCGGAATGGCCCCGATAGCACATGAAAAGCGCCAGAACGTGGACAATGATGCGGTTGGCCAAAAAGGGCGTATGCGTTTTTTCCTGAATATATTCAGGAAAAAACGCATACGCCCTTTTTGGCCAACCAAGCAACCTGGGAGAGCAAATCAGCACTACAAAGAAATCTCTCGCCCACCCCGGGGCAAAAGGGCCAGGCGAAAAAAGTCTAAAAACCAGAAAGGCAGGACAGCCCACGGAGTCAAGGGAGCCTTGTTAAGCTGATGGGCGGGATGTCAATGGCCAACAGCCAATCTTCACAAGTGTATCCTCTTTCCCAAACCATGGAAAACACAGAACCACAGAGCATAGGGCACTTCCACACATGGGCGTTGACCTTGGGAAAATGAAAAAATCAACCAGACACAGGGACCCCAAAGTTGAGGGCTGCTGTCTTGACAAGAACCTCCACTCCGGTACACGTTTCATATCCCAGGAAAGAGCCAAGTGGACAAAGACGAGTGGACAAGTGGACAAAGACAAGTGGACAAGTGGACAAGTGGTGCTACGTAGGTCCAATGGAGTGTCACTCAGCCATGAAATCCACGTCATGAGGCTGGTAGCAGCATCCTGAGTGGATTTAGGTACGATCATCCTCAGTGAAATAAGTCCCACAAAAAAAGAAACTTATGATATCACTTATCGAGGGAATGTAAAAATCGCTCCCCATGCACGGAATCCCCAAACAGAACAGAGTCACGCTTTTAGAAAACACACTTATGCCTGCTTCAGGGGAAAGGTGAGGTGGGGTGACGCATAAAACTCGAGTTTGAAATGAGCACACATACCCTTCCGAAAACCGAATATGGAATGGACACGACCTACTCCTTGCTCAATCAACTGGACTCACCAGACCCTGTTCATCGCACAAGTATCTATCCGACTAGTAAGCATCTTAAAAGCTAAGTCTTGATATCTCTGTGTAAGTGCATCAAGTGTGTGTAAAGCGGCCTAAAACCAGCAGGGAAAATCAGCTCAGACCCATTCTGAGGATACATTTCCAACATAAAGAAGAAACAAGCAGGGCAAAACAGAGAGAAATTCTTCCAAAATGCGTTCAGGGACTGGCATGCAACCAGGATTGACCACATCTACAGCCCCAGCGGCAGAAGACATAAGGCTGGACACTCTTGGGGCTGAGACGATTGGTGAGGTTGGGAAAGCAAATGCAGACCCTTGAAAGGAATCCTGCGTGCTCCCCATTCCATGGGTCCCAACTCTCCAGGTTCAACGCAATCTTCCGACAGCGAAGCACTCATTGGAAACCCAGCGGATGCTACACCGTGGGATCGGGAAAGCTTTCTGAAACTCACCTCAGTTTTCATCTCCTGGTGCTCGTGTTCTCCATTCAGGCCCCCTTACTAACAATCTCCCCACTTGGAGACTCGGCGCCTTTCCATGCCTCTTTCGTACCGTCTGCAATTTGTCCGCAGGATGAACTGCAAGAGGGGGAACCAATGAGAGACTCGCTGGAGGTGTTTGGTCGGGCACATGTCACTCTCATTTCCCATCACGAAGAAGAATTCACCAGAGGTTCAGCCTGCCACCCCGGATCGACAATAGGGCGTGAAGCCATCCAGCCGTGTTGCGTCCCACTCACAAAAAAGCGACTTGGGAAATGGAGCTCAGGGGCACTGCACTTCCCAAACCTGCAGACTTCTAAACGATAACTATCGCCCCAAAATATATTGAGGTCAGGCTACGAAGAGGCGCTGAACGCAAGGCAGAACTGCAGGAAACGGATGTCAACGGGTACATCGGAATGGCCCCGATAGCACATGAAAAGCGCCAGAACGTGGACAATGATGCGGTTGGCCAAAAAGGACGTATGCGTTTTTTCCTGAATATATTCAGGAAAAAACGCATACGCCCTTTTTGGCCAACCAAGCAACCTGGGAGAGCAAATCAGCACTACAAAGAAATCTCTCGCCCCCCCCGGGGCAAAAGGGCCAGGCGAAAAAAGTCTAAAAACCAGAAAGGCAGGACAGCCCACGGAGTCAAGGGAGCCTTGTTAAGCTGATGGGCGGGATTTCAATGGCCAACAGCCAATCTTCACAAGTGTATCCTCTTTCCCAAACCATGGAAAACACAGAACCACAGAGCATAGGGCACTTCCACACATGGGCGTTGATTTTGGGAAAATGAAAAAATCAACCAGACACAGGGACCCCAAAGTTGAGGGCTGCTGTCTTGACAAGAACCTCCACTCCGGTACACGTTTCATATCCCAGGAAAGAGCCAAGTGGACAAAGACGAGTGGACAAGTGGACAAAGACAAGTGGACAAGTGGACAAGTGGTGCTACGTAGGTCCAATGGAGTGTCACTCAGCCATGAAATCCACGTCATGAGGCTGGTAGCAGCATCCTGAGTGGATTTAGGTACGATCATCCTCAGTGAAATAAGTCCCACAAAAAAAGAAACTTATGATATCACTTATCGAGGGAATGTAAAAATCGCTCCCCATGCACTGAATCCCCAAACAGAACAGAGTCACGCTTTTAGAAAACACACTTATGCCTGCTTCAGGGGAAAGGTGAGGTGGGGTGACGCATAAAACTCGAGTTTGAAATGAGCACACATACCCTTCCGAAAACCGAATATGGAATGGACACGACCTACTCCTTGCTCAATCAACTGGACTCACCAGACCCTGTTCATCGCACAAGTATCTATCCGACTAGTAAGCATCTTAAAAGCTAAGTCTTGATATCTCTGTGTAAGTGCATCAAGTGTGTGTAAAGCGGCCTAAAACCAGCAGGGAAAATCAGCTCAGACCCATTCTGAGGATACATTTCCAACATAAAGAAGAAACAAGCAGGGCAAAACAGAGAGAAATTCTTCCAAAATGCGTTCAGGGACTGGCATGCAACCAGGATTGACCACATCTACAGCCCCAGCGGCAGAAGACATAAGGCTGGACATTCTTGGGGCTGAGACGATTGGTGAGGTTGGGAAAGCAAATGCAGACCCTTGAAAGGAATCCTGCGTGCTCCCCATTCCATGGGTCCCAACTCTCCAGGTTCAACGCAATCTTCCGACAGCGAAAGCACTCATTGGAAACCCAGCGGATGCTACACCGTGGGATCGGGAAAGCTTTCTGAAACTCACCTCAGTTTTCATCTCCTGGTGCTCGTGTTCTCCATTCAGGCCCCCTTACTAACAATCTCCCCACTTGGAGACTCGGCGCCTTTCCATGCCTCTTTCGTACCATCTGCAATTTGTCCGCAGGATGAACTGCAAGAGGGGGAACCAATGAGAGACTCGCTGGAGGTGTTTGGTCGGGCACATGTTACTCTCATTTCCCATCACGAAGAAGAATTCACCAGCGGTTCAGCCTGCCACCCCGGATCGACAATAGGGCGTGAAGCCATCCAGCCGTGTTGCGTCCCACTCACAAAAAAGCGACTTGGGAAATGGAGCTCAGGGGCACTGCACTTCCCAAACCTGCAGAGTTCTAAACGATAACTATCGCCCCAAAATATATTGAGGTCAGGCTACGAAGAGGCGCTGAACGCAAGGCAGAACTGCAGGAAACGGATGTCAACGGGTACATCGGAATGGCCCCGATAGCACATGAAAAGCGCCAGAACGTGGACAATGATGCGGTTGGCCAAAAAGGGCGTATGCGTTTTTTCCTGAATATATTCAGGAAAAAACGCATACGCCCTTTTTGGCCAACCAAGCAACCTGGGAGAGCAAATCAGCACTACAAAGAAATCTCTCGCCCCCCCCGGGGCAAAAGGGCCAGGCGAAAAAAGTCTAAAAACCAGAAAGGCAGGACAGCCCACGGAGTCAAGGGAGCCTTGTTAAGCTGATGGGCGGGATGTCAATGGCCAACAGCCAATCTTCACAAGTGTATCCTCTTTCCCAAACCATGGAAAACACAGAACCACAGAGCATAGGGCACTTCCACACATGGGCGTTGACCTTGGGAAAATGAAAAAATCAACCAGACACAGGGACCCCAAAGTTGAGGGCTGCTGTCTTGACAAGAACCTCCACTCCGGTACACGTTTCATATCCCAGGAAAGAGCCAAGTGGACAAAGACGAGTGGACAAGTGGACAAAGACAAGTGGACAAGTGGACAAGTGGTGCTACGTAGGTCCAATGGAGTGTCACTCAGCCATGAAATCCACGTCATGAGGCTGGTAGCAGCATCCTGAGTGGATTTAGGTACGATCATCCTCAGTGAAATAAGTCCCACAAAGAAAGAAACTTATGATATCACTTATCGAGGGAATGTAAAAATCGCTCCCCATGCACGGAATCCCCAAACAGAACAGAGTCACGCTTTTAGAAAACACACTTATGCCTGCTTCAGGGGAAAGGTGAGGTGGGGTGACGCATAAAACTCGAGTTTGAAATGAGCACAGATACCCTTCCGAAAACCGAATATGGAATGGACACGACCTACTCCTTGCTCAATCAACTGGACTCACCAGACCCTGTTCATCGCACAAGTATCTATCCGACTAGTAAGCATCTTAAAAGCTAAGTCTTGATATCTCTGTGTAAGTGCATCAAGTGTGTGTAAAGCGGCCTAAAACCAGCAGGGAAAATCAGCTCAGACCCATTCTGAGGATACATTTCCAACATAAAGAAGAAACAAGCAGGGCAAAACAGAGAGAAATTCTTCCAAAATGCGTTCAGGGACTGGCATGCAACCAGGATTGACCACATCTACAGCCCCAGCGGCAGAAGACATAAGGCTGGACACTCTTGGGGCTGAGACGATTGGTGAGGTTGGGAAAGCAAATGCAGACCCTTGAAAGGAATCCTGCGTGCTCCCCATTCCATGGGTCCCAACTCTCCAGGTTCAACGCAATCTTCCGACAGCGAAAGCACTCATTGGAAACCCAGCGGATGCTACACCGTGGGATCGGGAAAGCTTTCTGAAACTCACCTCAGTTTTCATCTCCTGGTGCTCGTGTTCTCCATTCAGGCCCCCTTACTAACAATCTCCCCACTTGGAGACTCGGCGCCTTTCCATGCCTCTTTCGTACCGTCTGCAATTTGTCCGCAGGATGAACTGCAAGAGGGGGAACCAATGAGAGACTCGCTGGAGGTGTTTGGTCGGGCACATGTCACTCTCATTTCCCATCACGAAGAAGAATTCACCAGCGGTTCAGCCTGCCACCCCGGATCGACAATAGGGCGTGAAGCCATCCAGCCGTGTTGCGTCCCACTCACAAAAAAGCGACTTGGGAAATGGAGCTCAGGGGCACTGCACTTCCCAAACCTGCAGACTTCTAAACGATAACTATCGCCCCAAAATATATTGAGGTCAGGCTACGAAGAGGCGCTGAACGCAAGGCAGAACTGCAGGAAACGGATGTCAACGGGTACATCGGAATGGCCCCGATAGCACATGAAAAGCGCCAGAACGTGGACAATGATGCGGTTGGCCAAAAAGGGCGTATGCGTTTTTTCCTGAATATATTCAGGAAAAAACGCATACGCCCTTTTTGGCCAACCAAGCAACCTGGGAGAGCAAATCAGCACTACAAAGAAATCTCTCGCCCCCCCCGGGGCAAAAGGGCCAGGCGAAAAAAGTCTAAAAACCAGAAAGGCAGGACAGCCCACGGAGTCAAGGGAGCCTTGTTAAGCTGATGGGCGGGATGTCAATGGCCAACAGCCAATCTTCACAAGTGTATCCTCTTTCCCAAACCATGTAAAACACAGAACCACAGAGCATAGGGCACTTCCACACATGGGCGTTGACCTTGGGAAAATGAAAAAATCAACCAGACACAGGGACCCCAAAGTTGAGGGCTGCTGTCTTGACAAGAACCTCTACTCCGGTACACGTTTCATATCCCAGGAAAGAGCCAAGTGGACAAGTGGACAAAGACAAGTGGACAAGTGGACAAGTGGTGCTACGTAGGTCCAATGGAGTGTCACTCAGCCATGAAATCCACGTCATGAGGCTGGTAGCAGCATCCTGAGTGGATTTAGGTACGATCATCCTCAGTGAAATAAGTCCCACAAAAAAAGAAACTTATGATATCACTTATCGAGGGAATGTAAAAATCGCTCCCCATGCACTGAATCCCCAAACAGAACAGAGTCACGCTTTTAGAAAACACACTTATGCCTGCTTCAGGGGAAAGGTGAGGTGGGGTGACGCATAAAACTCGAGTTTGAAATGAGCACAGATACCCTTCCGAAAACCGAATATGGAATGGACACGACCTACTCCTTGCTCAATCAACTGGACTCACCAGACCCTGTTCATCGCACAAGTATCTATCCGACTAGTAAGCATCTTAAAAGCTAAGTCTTGATATCTCTGTGTAAGTGCATCAAGTGTGTGTAAAGCGGCCTAAAACCAGCAGGGAAAATCAGCTCAGACCCATTCTGAGGATACATTTCCAACACAAAGAAGAAACAAGCAGGGCAAAACAGAGAGAAATTCTTCCAAAATGCGTTCAGGGACTGGCATGCAACCAGGATTGACCACATCTACAGCCCCAGCGGCGGAAGACATAAGGCTGGACACTCTTGGGGCTGAGACGATTGGTGAGGTTGGGAAAGCAAATGCAGACCCCTGAAAGGAATCCTGCGTGCTCCCCATTCCATGGGTCCCAACTCTCCAGGTTCAACGCAATCTTCCGACAGCGAATGCACTCATTGGAAACCCAGCGGATGCTACACCGTGGGATCGGGAAAGCTTTCTGAAACTCACCTCAGTTTTCATCTCCTGGTGCTCGTGTTCTCCATTCAAGCCCCCTTACTAACAATCTCCCCACTTGGAGACTCGGCGCCTTTCCATGCCTCTTTCGTACCGTCTGCAATTTGTCCGCAGGATGAACTGCAAGAGGGGGAACCAATGAGAGACTCGCTGGAGGTGTTTGGTCGGGCACATGTCACTCTCATTTCCCATCACGAAGAAGAATTCACCAGAGGTTCAGCCTGCCACCCCGGATCGACAATAGGGCGTGAAGCCATCCAGCCGTGTTGCGTCCCACTCCCAAAAAAGCGACTTGGGAAATGGAGCTCAGGGGCACTGCACTTCCCAAACCTGCAGAGTTCTAAACGATAACTATCGCCCCAAAATATATTGAGGTCAGGCTACGAAGAGGCGCTGAACGCAAGGCAGAACTGCAGGAAACGGATGTCAACGGGTACATCGGAATGGCCCCGACAGCACATGAAAAGCGCCAGTACGTGGACAATGATGCGGTTGGCCAAAAAGGGCGTATGCGTTTTTTCCTGAATATATTCAGGAAAAAACGCATACGCCCTTTTTGGCCATCAAGCAACCTGGGAGAGCAAATCAGCACTACAAAGAAATCTCTCGCCCCCCCTCCGGGGCAAAAGGGCCAGGCGAAAAAAGTCTAAAAACCAGAAAGGCAGGACAGCCCACGGAGTCAAGGGAGCCTTGTTAAGCTGATGGGCGGGATGTCAATGGCCAACAGCCAATCTTCACAAGTGTATCCTCTTTCCCAAACCATGTAAAACACAGAACCACAGAGCATAGGGCACTTCCACACATGGGCGTTGACCTTGGGAAAATGAAAAAATCAACCAGACACAGGGACCCCAAAGTTGAGGGCTGCTGTCTTGACAAGAACCTCCACTCCGGTACACGTTTCATATCCCAGGAAAGAGCCAAGTGGACAAGTGGACAAAGACAAGTGGACAAGTGGACAAGTGGTGCTACGTAGGTCCAATGGAGTGTCACTCAGCCATGAAATCCACGTCATGAGGCTGGTAGCAGCATCCTGAGTGGATTTAGGTACGATCATCCTCAGTGAAATAAGTCCCACAAAAAAAGAAACTTATGATATCACTTATCGAGGGAATGTAAAAATCGCTCCCCATGAACGGAATCCCCAAACAGAACAGAGTCACGCTTTTAGAAAACACACTTATGCCTGCTTCAGGAGAAAGGTGAGGTGGGGTGACGCATAAAACTCCAGTTTGAAATGAGCACAGATACCTTTCCGAAAACCGAATATGGAATGGACACGACCTACTCCTTGCTCAATCAACTGGACTCACCAGACCCTGTTCATCGCACAAGTATCTATCCGACTAGTAAGCATCTTAAAACTAAGTCTTGATATCTCTGTGTAAGTGCATCAAGTGTGTGTAAAGCGGCCTAAAACCAGCAGGGAAAATCAGCTCAGACCCATTCTGAGGATACATTTCCAACACAAAGA
Source organism: Kogia breviceps (assembly GCF_026419965.1). NCBI lineage: Eukaryota > Metazoa > Chordata > Mammalia > Artiodactyla > Physeteridae > Kogia > Kogia breviceps. The sequence goes on from NC_081315.1 coordinate 46,681,914, forward strand.
AGAAACAAGCAGGGCAAAACAGAGAGAAATTCTTCCAAAATGCGTTCAGGGACTGGCATGCAACCAGGATTGACCACATCTACAGCCCCAGCGGCAGAACACATAAGGCTGGACACTCTTGGGGCTGAGACGATTGGTGAGGTTGGGAAAGCAAATGCAGACCCCTGAAAGAAATCCTGCGTGCTCCCCATTCCATGGGTCCCAACTCTCCAGGTTCAACGCAATCTTCCGACAGCGAAAGCACTCATTGGAAACCCACCGGATGCTACACCGTGGGATCGGGAAAGCTTTCTGAAACTCACCTCAGTTTTCATCTCCTGGTGCTCGTGTTCTCCATTCAAGCCCCCTTACTAACAATCTCCCCACTTGGAGACTCGGCGCCTTTCCATTCCTCTTTCGTACCGTCTGCAATTTGTCCGCAGGATGAACTGCAAGAGGGGGAACCAATGAGAGACTCGCTGGAGGTGTTTGGTCGGGCACATGTCACTCTCATTTCCCATCACGAAGAAGAATTCACCAGAGGTTCAGCCTGCCACCCCGGATCGACAATAGGGCGTGAAGCCATCCAGCCGTGTTGCGTCCCACTCACAAAAAAGCGACTTGGGAAATGGAGCTCAGGGGCACTGCACTTCCCAAACCTGCAGAGTTCTAAACGATAACTATCGCCCCAAAATATATTGAGGTCAGGCTACGAACAGGCGCTGAACGCAAGGCAGAACTGCAGGAAACGGGTGTCAACGGGTACATCGGAATGGCCCCGATAGCACATGAAAAGCGCCAGAACGTGGACAATGATGCGGTTGGCCAAAAAGGGCGTATGCGTTTTTTCCTGAATATATTCAGGAAAAAACGCATACGCCCTTTTTGGCCAACCAAGCAACCTGGGAGAGCAAATCAGCACTACAAAGAAATCTCTCGCCCCCCCCGGGGCAAAAGGGCCAGGCAAAAAAAGTCTAAAAACCAGAAAGGCAGGACAGCCCACGGAGTCAAGGGAGCCTTGTTAAGCTGATGGGCGGGATGTCAATGGCCAACAGCCAATCTTCACAAGTGTATCCTCTTTCCCAAACCATGTAAAACACAGAACCACAGAGCATAGGGCACTTCCACACATGGGCGTTGACCTTGGGAAAATGAAAAAATCAACCAGACACAGGGACCCCAAAGTTGAGGGCTGCTGTCTTGACAAGAACCTCCACTCCGGTACACGTTTCATATCCCAGGAAAGAGCCAAGTGGACAAAGACGAGTGGACAAGTGGACAAAGACAAGTGGACAAGTGGACAAGTGGTGCTACGTAGGTCCAATGGAGTGTCACTCAGCCATGAAATCCACGTCATGAGGCTGGTAGCAGCATCCTGAGTGGATTTAGGTACGATCATCCTCAGTGAAATAAGTCCCACAAAAAAAGAAACTTATGATATCACTTATCGAGGGAATGTAAAAATCGCTCCCCATGCACTGAATCCCCAAACAGAACAGAGTCACGCTTTTAGAAAACACACTTATGCCTGCTTCAGGGGAAAGGTGAGGTGGGGTGACGCATAAAACTCGAGTTTGAAATGAGCACAGATACCCTTCCGAAAACCGAATATGGAATGGACACGACCTACTCCTTGCTCAATCAACTGGACTCACCAGACCCTCTTCATCGCACAAGTATCTATCCGACTAGTAAGCATCTTAAAAGCTAAGTCTTGATATCTCTGTGTAAGTGCATCAAGTGTGTGTAAAGCGGCCTAAAACCAGCAGGGAAAATCAGCTCAGACCCATTCTGAGGATACATTTCCAACATAAAGAAGAAACAAGCAGGGCAAAACAGAGAGAAATTCTTCCAAAATGCGTTCAGGGACTGGCATGCAACCAGGATTGACCACATCTACAGCCCCAGCGGCAGAAGACATAAGGCTGGACACTCTTGGGGCTGAGACGATTGGTGAGGTTGGGAAAGCAAATGCAGACCCTTGAAAGGAATCCTGCGTGCTCCCCATTCCATGGGTCCCAACTCTCCAGGTTCAACGCAATCTTCCGACAGCGAAAGCACTCATTGGAAACCCAGCGGATGCTACACCGTGGGATCGGGAAAGCTTTCTGAAACTCACCTCAGTTTTCATCTCCTGGTGCTCGTGTTCTCCATTCAGGCCCCCTTACTAACAATCTCCCCACTTGGAGACTCGGCGCCTTTCCATGCCTCTTTCGTACCGTCTGCAATTTGTCCGCAGGATGAACTGCAAGAGGGGGAACCAATGAGAGACTCGCTGGAGGTGTTTGGTCGGGCACATGTCACTCTCATTTCCCATCACGAAGAAGAATTCACCAGAGGTTCAGCCTGGCACCCCGGATCGACAATAGGGCGTGAAGCCATCCAGCCGTGTTGCGTCCCACTCACAAAAAAGCGATTTGGGAAATGGAGCTCAGGGGCACTGCACTTCCCAAACCTGCAGAGTTCTAAACGATAACTATCGCCCCAAAATATATTGAGGTCAGGCTACGAAGAGGCGCTGAACACAAGGCAGAACTGCAGGAAACGGATGTCAACGGGTACATCGGAATGGCCCCGATAGCACATGAAAAGCGCCAGAACGTGGACAATGATGCGGTTGGCCAAAAAGGGCGTATGCGTTTTTTCCTGAATATATTCAGGAAAAAACGCATACGCCCTTTTTGGCCAACCAAGCAACCTGGGAGAGCAAATCAGCACTACAAAGAAATCTCTCGCCCCCCCCGGGGCAAAAGGGCCAGGCAAAAAAAGTCTAAAAACCAGAAAGGCAGGACAGCCCACGGAGTCAAGGGAGCCTTGTTAAGCTGATGGGCGGGATGTCAATGGCCAACAGCCAATCTTCACAAGTGTATCCTCTTTCCCAAACCATGTAAAACACAGAACCACAGAGCATAGGGCACTTCCACACATGGGCGTTGACCTTGGGAAAATGAAAAAATCAACCAGACACAGGGACCCCAAAGTTGAGGGCTGCTGTCTTGACAAGAACCTCCACTCCGGTACACGTTTCATATCCCAGGAAAGAGCCAAGTGGACAAAGACGAGTGGACAAGTGGACAAAGACAAGTGGACAAGTGGACAAGTGGTGCTACGTAGGTCCAATGGAGTGTCACTCAGCCATGAAATCCACGTCATGAGGCTGGTAGCAGCATCCTGAGTGGATCTAGGTACGATCATCCTCAGTGAAATAAGTCCCACAAAAAAAGAAACTTATGCTATCACTTATCGAGGGAATGTAAAAATCGCTCCCCATGCACTGAATCCCCAAACAGAACAGAGTCACGCTTTTAGAAAACACACTTATGCCTGCTTCAGGGGAAAGGTGAGGTGGGGTGACGCATAAAACTCGAGTTTGAAATGAGCACAGATACCCTTCCGAAAACCGAATATGGAATGGACACGACCTACTCCTTGCTCAATCAACTGGACTCACCAGACCCTCTTCATCGCACAAGTATCTATCCGACTAGTAAGCATCTTAAAAGCTAAGTCTTGATATCTCTGTGTAAGTGCATCAAGTGTGTGTAAAGCGGCCTAAAACCAGCAGGGAAAATCAGCTCAGACCCATTCTGAGGATACATTTCCAACATAAAGAAGAAACAAGCAGGGCAAAACAGAGAGAAATTCTTCCAAAATGCGTTCAGGGACTGGCATGCAACCAGGATTGACCACATCTACAGCCCCAGCGGCAGAAGACATAAGGCTGGACACTCTTGGGGCTGAGACGATTGGTGAGGTTGGGAAAGCAAATGCAGACCCTTGAAAGGAATCCTGCGTGCTCCCCATTCCATGGGTCCCAACTCTCCAGGTTCAACGCAATCTTCCGACAGCGAAAGCACTCATTGGAAACCCAGCGGATGCTACACCGTGGGATCGGGAAAGCTTTCTGAAACTCACCTCAGTTTTCATCTCCTGGTGCTCGTGTTCTCCATTCAGGCCCCCTTACTAACAATCTCCCCACTTGGAGACTCGGCGCCTTTCCATGCCTCTTTCGTACCGTCTGCAATTTGTCCGCAGGATGAACTGCAAGAGGGGGAACCAATGAGAGACTCGCTGGAGGTGTTTGGTCGGGCACATGTCACTCTCATTTCCCATCACGAAGAAGAATTCACCAGCGGTTCAGCCTGCCACCCCGGATCGACAATAGGGCGTGAAGCCATCCAGCCGTGTTGCGTCCCACTCACAAAAAAGCGACTTGGGAAATGGAGCTCAGGGGCACTGCACTTCCCAAGCCTGCAGACTTCTAAACGATAACTATCGCCCCAAAATATATTGAGGTCAGGCTACGAAGAGGCGCTGAACGCAAGGCAGAACTGCAGGAAACGGATGTCAACGGGTACATCGGAATGGCCCCGATAGCACATGAAAAGCAGCAGAACGTGGACAATGATGCGGTTGGCCAAAAAGGGCGTATGCGTTTTTTCCTGAATATATTCAGGAAAAAACGCATACGCCCTTTTTGGCCAACCAAGCAACCTGGGAGAGCAAATCAGCACTACAAAGAAATCTCTCGCCCCCCCCCCCCGGGGCAAAAGGGCCAGGCGAAAAAAGTCTAAAAACCAGAAAGGCAGGACAGGCCACGGAGTCAAGGGAGCCTTGTTAAGCTGATGGGCGGGATGTCAATGGCCAACAGCCAATCTTCACAAGTGTATCCTCTTTCCCAAACCATGGAAAACACAGAACCACAGAGCATAGGGCACTTCCACACATGGGCGTTGACCTTGGGAAAATGAAAAAATCAACCAGACACAGGGACCCCAAAGTTGAGGGCTGCTGTCTTGACAAGAACCTCCACTCCGGTACACGTTTCATATCCCAGGAAAGAGCCAAGTGGACAAAGACGAGTGGACAAGTGGACAAAGACAAGTGGACAAGTGGACAAGTGGTGCTACGTAGGTCCAATGGAGTGTCACTCAGCCATGAAATCCACGTCATGAGGCTGGTAGCAGCATCCTGAGTGGATTTAGGTACGATCATCCTCAGTGAAATAAGTCCCACAAAAAAAGAAACTTATGATATCACTTATCGAGGGAATGTAAAAATCGCTCCCCATGCACTGAATCCCCAAACAGAACAGAGTCACGCTTTTAGAAAACACACTTATGCCTGCTTCAGGGGAAAGGTGAGGTGGGGTGACGCATAAAACTCGAGTTTGAAATGAGCACAGATACCCTTCCGAAAACCGAATATGGAATGGACACGACCTACTCCTTGCTCAATCAACTGGACTCACCAGACCCTCTTCATCGCACAAGTATCTATCCGACTAGTAAGCATCTTAAAAGCTAAGTCTTGATATCTCTGTGTAAGTGCATCAAGTGTGTGTAAAGCGGCCTAAAACCAGCAGGGAAAATCAGCTCAGACCCATTCTGAGGATACATTTCCAACATAAAGAAGAAACAAGCAGGGCAAAACAGAGAGAAATTCTTCCAAAATGCGTTCAGGGACTGGCATGGCAACCAGGATTGACCACATCTACAGCCCCAGCGGCAGAAGACATAAGGCTGGACACTCTTGGGGCTGAGACGATTGGTGAGGTTGGGAAAGCAAATGCAGACCCTTGAAAGGAATCCTGCGTGCTCCCCATTCCATGGGTCCCAACTCTCCAGGTTCAACGCAATCTTCCGACAGTGAAAGCACTCATTGGAAACCCAGAGGATGCTACACCGTGGGATCGGGAAAGCTTTCTGAAACTCACCTCAGTTTTCATCTCCTGGTGCTCGTGTTCTCCATTCAGGCCCCCTTACTAACAATCTCCCCACTTGGAGACTCGGCGCCTTTCCATGCCTCTTTCGTACCGTCTGCAATTTGTCCGCAGGATGAACTGCAAGAGGGGGAACCAATGAGAGACTCGCTGGAGGTGTTTGGTCGGGCACATGTCACTCTCATTTCCCATCACGAAGAAGAATTCACCAGCGGTTCAGCCTGCCACCCCGGATCGACAATAGGGCGTGAAGCCATCCAGCCGTGTTGCGTCCCACTCACAAAAAAGCGACTTGGGAAATGGAGCTCAGGGGCACTGCACTTCCCAAGCCTGCAGAGTTCTAAACGATAACTATCGCCCCCAAATATATTGAGGTCAGGCTACGAAGAGGCGCTGAACGCAAGGCAGAACTGCAGGAAACGGATGTCAACGGGTACATCGGAATGGCCCCGATAGCACATGAAAAGCGCCAGAACGTGGACAATGATGCGGTTGGCCAAAAAGGGCGTATGCTTTTTTTCCTGAATATATTCAGGAAAAAACGCATACGCCCTTTTTGGCCAACCAAGCAACCTGGGAGAGCAAATCAGCACTACAAAGAAATCTCTCGCCCCCCCCGGGGCAAAAGGGCCAGGCGAAAAAAGTCTAAAAACCAGAAAGGCAGGACAGCCCACGGAGTCAAGGGAGCCTTGTTAAGCTGATGGGCGGGATGTCAATGGCCAACAGCCAATCTTCACAAGTGTATCCTCTTTCCCAAACCATGTAAAACACAGAACCACAGAGCATAGGGCACTTCCCCACATGGGCGTTGACCTTGGGAAAATGAAAATATCAACCAGACACAGGGACCCCAAAGTTGAGGGCTGCTGTCTTGACAAGAACCTCCACTCCGGTACACGTTTCATATCCCAGGAAAGAGCCAAGTGGACAAGTGGACAAAGACAAGTGGACAAGTGGACAAGTGGTGCTACGTAGGTCCAATGGAGTGTCACTCAGCCATGAAATCCACGTCATGAGGCTGGTAGCAGCATCCTGAGTGGATTTAGGTACGATCATCCTCAGTGAAATAAGTCCCACAAAAAAAGAAACTTATGATATCACTTATCGAGGGAATGTAAAAATCGCTCCCCATGAACGGAATCCCCAAACAGAACAGAGTCACGCTTTTAGAAAACACACTTATGCCTGCTTCAGGGGAAAGGTGAGGTGGGGTGACGCATAAAACTCCAGTTTGAAATGAGCACAGATACCCTTCCGAAAACCGAATATGGAATGGACACGACCTACTCCTTGCTCAATCAACTGGACTCACCAGACCCTGTTGATCGCACAAGTATCGATCCGACTAGTAAGCATCTTAAAACTAAGTCTTGACATCTCTGTGTAAGTGCATCAAGTGTGTGTAAAGCGGCCTAAAACCAGCAGGGAAAATCAGCTCAGACCCATTCTGAGGATACATTTCCAACACAAAGAAGAAACAAGCAGGGCAAAACAGAGAGAAATTCTTCCAAAATGCGTTCAGGGACTGGCATGCAACCAGGATTGACCACATCTACAGCCCCAGCGGCGGAAGACATAAGGCTGGACACTCTTGGGGCTGAGACGATTGGTGAGGTTGGGAAAGCAAATGCAGACCCCTGAAAGAAATCCTGCGTGCTCCCCATTCCATGGGTCCCAACTCTCCAGGTTCAACGCAATCTTCCGAAAGCGAATGCACTCACTGGAAACCCAGCGGATGCTACACCGTGGGATCGGGAAAGCTTTCTGAAACTCACCTCAGTTTTCATCTCCTGGTGCTCGTGTTCTCCATTCAAGCCCCCTTACTAACAATCTCCCTACTTGGAGACTCGGCGCCTTTCCATGCCTCTTTCGTACGGTCTGCAATTTGTCCGCAGGATGAACTGCAAGAGGGGGAACCAATGAGAGACTCGCTGGAGGTGTTTGGTCGGGCACATGTCACTCTCATTTCCCATCACGAAGAAGAATTCACCAGAGGTTCAGCCTGCCACCCCGGATCGACAATAGGGCGTGAAGCCATCCAGCCGTGTTGCGTCCCACTCACAAAAAAGCGACTTGGGAAATGGAGCTCAGGGGCACTGCACTTCCCAAACCTGCAGAGTTCTAAACGATAACTATCGCCCCAAAATATATTGAGGTCAGGCTACGAAGAGGCACTGAACGCAAGGCAGAACTGCAGGAAACGGATGTCAACAGGTACATCGGAATGGCCCCGATAGCACATGAAAAGCGCCAGAACGTGGACAATGATGCGGTTGGCCAAAAAGGGCGTATGCGTTTTTTCCTGAATATATTCAGGAAAAAACGCATACGCCCTTTTTGGCCAACCAAGCAACCTGGGAGAGCAAATCAGCACTACAAAGAAATCTCTCGCCCCCCCCCCCCCCCCGGGGCAAAAGGGCCAGGCGAAAAAAGTCTAAAAACCAGAAAGGCAGGACAGCCCACGGAGTCAAGGGAGCCTTGTTAAGCTGATGGGCGGGATGTCAATGGCCAACAGCCAATCTTCACAAGTGTATCCTCTTTCCCAAACCATGTAAAACACAGAACCACAGAGCATAGGGCACTTCCACACATGGGCGTTGACCTTGGGAAAATGAAAAAATCAACCAGACACAGGGACCCCAAAGTTGAGGGCTGCTGTCTTGACAAGAACCTCCACTCCGGTACACGTTTCATATCCCAGGAAAGAGCCAAGTGGACAAAGACGAGTGGACAAGTGGACAAAGACAAGTGGACAAGTGGTGCTACGTAGGTCCAATGGAGTGTCACTCAGCCAAGAAATCCACGTCATGAGGCTGGTAGCAGCATCCTGAGTGGATCTAGGTACGATCATCCTCAGTGAAATAAGTCCCACAAAAAAAGAAACTTATGATATCACTTATCGAGGGAATGTAAAAATCGCTCCCCATGAACGGAATCCCCAAACAGAACAGAGTCACGCTTTTAGAAAACACACTTATGCCTGCTTCAGGGGAAAGGTGAGGTGGGGTGACGCATAAAACTCGAGTTTGAAATGAGCACAGATACCCTTCCGAAAACCGAATATGGAATGGACACGACCTACTCCTTGCTCAATCAACTGGACTCACCAGACCCTGTTCATCGCACAAGTATCTATCCGACTAGTAAGCATCTTAAAAGCTAAGTCTTGATATCTCTGTGTAAGTGCATCAAGTGTGTGTAAAGCGGCCTAAAACCAGCAGGGAAAATCAGCTCAGACCCATTCTGAGGATACATTTCCAACATAAAGAAGAAACAAGCAGGGCAAAACAGAGAGAAATTCTTCCAAAATGCGTTCAGGGACTGGCATGCAACCAGGATTGACCACATCTACAGCCCCAGCGGCAGAACACATAAGGCTGGACACTCTTGGGGCTGAGACGATTGGTGAGGTTGGGAAAGCAAATGCAGACCCCTGAAAGAAATCCTGCGTGCTCCCCATTCCATGGGTCCCAACTCTCCAGGTTCAACGCAATCTTCCGACAGCGAATGCACTCATTGGAAACCCAGCGGATGCTACACCGTGGGATCGGGAAAGCTTTCTGAAACTCACCTCAGTTTTCATCTCCTGGTGCTCGTGTTCTCCATTCAGGCCCCCTTACTAACAATCTCCCCACTTGGAGACTCGGCGCCTTTCCATGCCTCTTTCGTACCGTCTGCAATTTGTCCGCAGGATGAACTGCAAGAGGGGGAACCAATGAGAGACTCGCTGGAGGTGTTTGGTCGGGCACATGTCACTCTCATTTCCCATCACGAAGAAGAATTCACCAGCGGTTCAGCCTGCCACCCCGGATCGACAATAGGGCGTGAAGCCATCCAGCCGTGTTGCGACCCACTCACAAAAAAGCGACTTGGGAAATGGAGCTCAGGGGCACTGCACTTCCCAAACCTGCAGAGTTCTAAACGATAACTATCGCCCCCAAATATATTGAGGTCAGGCTACGAAGAGGCGCTGAACGCAAGGCAGAACTGCAGGAAACGGATGTCAACGGGTACATCGGAATGGCCCCGATAGCACATGAAAAGCGCCAGAACGTGGACAATGATGCGGTTGGCCAAAAAGGGCGTATGCGTTTTTTCCTGAATATATTCAGGAAAAAACGCATACGCCCTTTTTGGCCAACCAATCAACCTGGGAGAGCAAATCAGCACTACAAAGAAATCTCTCGCGCCCCCACCCCCGGGGCAAAAGGGTAAGGCGAAAAAAGTCTAAAAACCAGAAAGGCAGGACAGGCCACGGAGTCAAGGGAGCCTTGTTAAGCTGATGGGCGGGATGTCAATGGCCAACAGCCAATCTTCACAAGTGTATCCTCTTTCCCAAACCATATAAAACACAGAACCACAGACCATAAGGCACTGCCACACATGGGCGTTGACCTTGGGAAAGTGAAAAAATCAACCAGACACAGGGACCCCAAAGTTGAGGGTTGCTGTCTTGACAAGAACCTCCACACTGGTACACGTTTCATATCCCAGGAAAGAGCCATGTGGACAAGTGGACAAAGACAAGTGGACAAGTGGACAAGTGGTGCTACGTAGGTCCAATGGAGTGTCACTCAGCCAAGAAATCCACGTCATGAGGCTGGTAGCAGCATCCTGAGTGGATCTAGGTACGATCATCCTCAGTGAAATAAGTCCCACAAAAAAAGAAACTTATGATATCACTTATCGAGGGAATGTACAAATGGCTCCCCATGAACTGAATCCCCAAACAGAACAGAGTCACGCTTTTAGAAAACACACTTATGCCTGCTTCAGGGGAAAGGTGAGGTGGGGTGACGCATAAAACTCGAGTTTGAAATGAGCACAGATACCCTTCCGAAAACCGAATATGGAATGGACACGACCTACTCCTTGCTCAATCAACTGGACTCACCAGACCCTGTTCATCGCACAAGTATCTATCCGACTAGTAAGCATCTTAAAACTAAGTCTTGATATCTCTGTGTAAGTGCATCAAGTGTGTGTAAAGCGGCCTAAAACCAGCAGGGAAAATCAGCTCAGACCCATTCTGAGGATACATTTCCAACATAAAGAAGAAACAAGCAGGGCAAAACAGAGAGAAATTCTTCCAAAATGCGTTCAGGGACTGGCATGCAACCAGGATTGACCACATCTACAGCCCCAGCGGCAGAACACATAAGGCTGGACACTCTTGGGGCTGAGACGATTGGTGAGGTTGGGAAAGCAAATGCAGACCCCTGAAAGAAATCCTGCGTGCTCCCCATTCCATGGGTCCCAACTCTCCAGGTTCAACGCAATCTTCCGACAGAGAATGCACTCATTGGAAACCCAGCGGATGCTACACCGTGGGATCGGGAAAGCTTTCTGAAACTCACCTCAGTTTTCATCTCCTGGTGCTCGTGTTCTCCATTCAGGCCCCCTTACTAACAATCTCCCCACTTGGAGACTCGGCGCCTTTCCATGCCTCTTTCGTACCGTCTGCAATTTGTCCGCAGGATGAACTGCAAGAGGGGGAACCAATGAGAGACTCGCTGGAGGTGTTTGGGCGGGCACATGTCACTCTCATTTCCCATCACGAAGAAGAATTCACCAGAGGTTCAGCCTGCCACCGCGGATCGACAATAGGGCGTGAAGACATCCAGCCGTGTTGCGTCCCACTCACAAAAAAGCGACTTGGGAAATGGAGCTCAGGGGCACTGCACTTCCCAAACCTGCAGAGTTCTAAACGATAACTATCGCCCCAAAATATATTGAGGTCAGGCTACGAACAGGCGCTGAACGCAAGGCAGAACTGCAGGAAACGGATGTCAACGGGTACATCGGAATGGCCCCCATAGCACATGAAAAGCGCCAGTACGTGGACAATGATGCGGTTGGCCAAAAAGGGCGTATGCGTTTTTTCGTGAATATATTCAGGAAAAAACGCATACGCCCTTTTTGGCCAACCAAGCAACCTGGGAGATCAAATCAGCACTACAAAGAAATCTCTCGCCCCCCCCCCGGGGCAAAAGGGCCAGGCGAAAAAAGTCTAAAAACCAGAAAGGCAGGACAGCCCACGGAGTCAAGGGAGCCTTGTTAAGCTGATGGGCGGGATGTCAATGGCCAACAGCCAATCTTCACAAGTGTATCCTCTTTCCCAAACCATGTAAAACACAGAACCACAGAGCATAGGGCACTTGCACACATGGGCGTTGACCTTGGGAAAATGAAAAAATCAACCAGACACAGGGACCCCAAAGTTGAGGGCTGCTGTCTTGACAAGAACCTCCACACCGGTACACGTTTCATATCCCAGGAAAGAGCCAAGTGGACAAGTGGACAAAGACAAGTGGACAAGTGGACAAGTGGTGCTACGTAGGTCCAATGGAGTGTCACTCAGCCATGAAATCCACGTCATGAGGCTGGTAGCAGCATCCTGAGTGGATTTAGGTACGATCATCCTCAGTGAAATAAGTCCCACAAAAAAAGAAACTTATGATATCACTTATCGAGGGAATGTAAAAATCGCTCCCCATGAACGGAATCCCCAAACAGAACAGAGTCACGCTTTTAGAAAACACACTTATGCCTGCTTCAGGGGAAAGGTGAGGTGGGGTGACGCATAAAACTCCAGTTTGAAATGAGCACAGATACCTTTCCGAAAACCGAATATGGAATGGACACGACCTACTCCTTGCTCAATCAACTGGACTCACCAGACCCTGTTCATCGCACAAGTATCTATCCGACTAGTAAGCATCTTAAAACTAAGTCTTGATATCTCTGTGTAAGTGCATCAAGTGTGTGTAAAGCGGCCTAAAACCAGCAGGGAAAATCAGCTCAGACCCATTCTGAGGATACATTTCCAACACAAAGAAGAAACAAGCAGGGCAAAACAGAGAGAAATTCTTCCAAAATGCGTTCAGGGACTGGCATGCAACCAGGATTGACCACATCTACAGCCCCAGCGGCGGAAGACATAAGGCTGGACACTCTTGGGGCTGAGACGATTGGTGAGGTTGGGAAAGCAAATGCAGACCCCTGAAAGAAATCCTGCGTGCTCCCCATTCCATGGGTCCCAACTCTCCAGGTTCAACGCAATCTTCCGACAGCGAATGCACTCATTGGAAACCCAGCGGATGCTACACCGTGGGATCGGGAAAGCTTTCTGAAACTCACCTCAGTTTTCATCTCCTGGTGCTCGTGTTCTCCATTCAAGCCCCCTTACTAACAATCTCCCCACTTGGAGACTCGGCGCCTTTCCATGCCTCTTTCGTACCGTCTGCAATTTGTCCGCAGGATGAACTGCAAGAGGGGGAACCAATGAGAGACTCGCTGGAGGTGTTTGGTCGGGCACATGTCACTCTCATTTCCCATCACGAAGAAGAATTCAGCAGAGGTTCAGCCTGCCACCCCGGATCGACAACAGGGCGTGAAGCCATCCAGCCGTGTTGCGTCCCACTCACAAAAAAGCGACTTGGGAAATGGAGCTCAGGGGCACTGCACTTCCCAAACCTGCAGAGTTCTAAACGATAACTATCGCCCCAAAATATATTGAGGTCAGGCTACGAAGAGGCGCTGAACGCAAGGCAGAACTGCAGGAAACGGATGTCAACGGGTACATCGGAATGGCCCCGATAGCACATGAAAAGCGCCAGAACGTGGACAATGATGCGGTTGGCCAAAAAGGGCGTATGCGTTTTTTCCTGAATATATTCAGGAAAAAACGCATACGCCCTTTTTGGCCAACCAAGCAACCTGGGAGAGCAAATCAGCACTACAAAGAAATCTCTCGCCCCCCCCCGGGGCAAAAGGGCCAGGCGAAAAAAGTCTAAAAACCAGAAAGGCAGGACAGCCCACGGAGTCAAGGGAGCCTTGTTAAGCTGATGGGCGGGATGTCAATGGCCAACAGCCAATCTTCACAAGTGTATCCTCTTTCCCAAACCATGGAAAACACAGAACCACAGAGCATAGGGCACTTCCCCACATGGGCGTTGACCTTGGGAAAATGAAAAAATCAACCAGACACAGGGACCCCAAAGTTGAGGGCTGCTGTCTTGACAAGAACCTCCACACCGGTACACGTTTCATATCCCAGGAAAGAGCCAAGTGGACAAGTGGACAAAGACAAGTGGACAAGTGGACAAGTGGTGCTACGTAGGTCCAATGGAGTGTCACTCAGCCATGAAATCCACGTCATGAGGCTGGTAGCAGCATCCTGAGTGGATTTAGGTACGATCATCCTCAGTGAAATAAGTCCCACAAAAAAAGAAACTTATGATATCACTTATCGAGGGAATGTAAAAATCGCTCCCCATGCACTGAATCCCCAAGCAGAACAGAGTCACGCTTTTAGAAAACACACTTATGCCTGCTTCAGGGGAAAGCTGAGGTGGGGTGACGCATAATACTCGAGTTTGAAATGAGCACAGATACCCTTCCGAAAACCGAATATGGAATGGACACGACCTACTCCTTGCTCAATCAACTGGACTCACCAGACCCTGTTCATCGCACATGTATGTATCCGACTAGTAAGCATCTTAAAAGCTAAGTCTTGATATCTCTGTGTAAGTGCATCAAGTGTGTGTAAAGCGGCCTAAAACCAGCAGGGAAAATCAGCTCAGACCCATTCTGAGGATACATTTCCAACATAAAGAAGAAACAAGCAGGGCAAAACAGAGAGAAATTCTTCCAAAATGCGTTCAGGGACTGGCATGCAACCAGGATTGACCACATCTACAGCCCCAGCGGCAGAAGACATAAGGCTGGACACTCTTGGGGCTGAGACGATTGGTGAGGTTGGGAAAGCAAATGCAGACCCTTGAAAGGAATCCTGCGTGCTCCCCATTCCATGGGTCCCAACTCTCCAGGTTCAACGCAATCTTCCGACAGCGAAAGCACTCATTGGAAACCCAGCGGATGCTACACCGTGGGATCGGGAAAGCTTTCTGAAACTCACCTCAGTTTTCATCTCCTGGTGCTCGTGTTCTCCATTCAGGCCCCCTTACTAACAATCTCCCCACTTGGAGACTCGGCGCCTTTCCATGCCTCTTTCGTACCGTCTGCAATTTGTCCGCAGGATGAACTGCAAGAGGGGGAACCAATGAGAGACTCGCTGGAGGTGTTTGGTCGGGCACATGTCACTCTCATTTCCCATCACGAAGAAGAATTCACCAGCGGTTCAGCCTGCCACCCCGGATCGACAATAAGGCGTGAAGCCATCCAGCCGTGTTGCGTCCCACTCACAAAAAAGCGACTTGGGAAATGGAGCTCAGGGGCACTGCACTTCCCAAACCTGCAGAGTTCTAAACGATAACTATCGCCCCAAAATATATTGAGGTCAGGCTACGAAGAGGCGCTGAACGCAAGGCAGAACTGCAGGAAACGGATGTCAACGGGTACATCGGAATGGCCCCGATAGCACATGAAAAGCGCCAGAACGTGGACAATGATGCGGTTGGCCAAAAAGGGCGTATGCGTTTTTTCCTGAATATATTCAGGAAAAAACGCATACGCCCTTTTTGGCCAACCAAGCAACCTGGGAGAGCAAATCAGCACTACAAAGAAATCTCTCGCCCCCCCCGGGGCAAAAGGGCCAGGCGAAAAAAGTCTAAAAACCAGAAAGGCAGGAGAGGCCACGGAGTCAAGGGAGCCTTGTTAAGCTGATGGGCGGGATGTCAATGGTCAACAGCCAATCTTCACAAGTGTATCCTCTTTCCCAAACCATATAAAACACAGAACCACAGACCATAAGGCACTGCCACACATGGGCGTTGACCTTGGGAAAGTGAAAAAATCAACCAGACACAGGGACCCCAAAGTTGAGGGTTGCTGTCTTGACAAGAACCTCCACACCGGTACACGTTTCATATCCCAGGAAAGAGCCATGTGGACAAGTGGACAAAGACAAGTGGACAAGTGGACAAGTGGTGCTACGTAGGTCCAATGGAGTGTCACTCAGCCAAGAAATCCACGTCATGAGGCTGGTAGCAGCATCCTGAGTGGATCTAGGTACGATCATCCTCAGTGAAATAAGTGCCACAAAAAAAGAAACTTATGATATCACTTATCGAGGGAATGTACAAATCGCTCCCCATGAACTGAATCCCCAAACAGAACAGAGTCACGCTTTTAGAAAACACACTTATGCCTGCTTCAGGGGAAAGGTGAGGTGGGGTGACGCATAAAACTCGAGTTTGAAATGAGCACAGATACCCTTCCGAAAACCGAATATGGAATGGACACGACCTACTCCTTGCTCAATCAACTGGACTCACCAGACCCTGTTCATCGCACAAGTATCTATCCGACTAGTAAGCATCTTAAAACTAAGTCTTGATATCTCTGTGTAAGTGCATCAAGTGTGTGTAAAGCGGCCTAAAACCAGCAGGGAAAATCAGCTCAGACCCATTCTGAGGATACATTTCCAACATAAAGAAGAAACAAGCAGGGCAAAACAGAGAGAAATTCTTCCAAAATGCGTTCAGGGACTGGCATGCAACCAGGATTGACCACATCTACAGCCCCAGCGGCAGAACACATAAGGCTGGACACTCTTGGGGCTGAGACGATTGGTGAGGTTGGGAAAGCAAATGCAGACCCCTGAAAGAAATCCTGCGTGCTCCCCATTCCATGGGTCCCAACTCTCCAGGTTCAACGCAATCTTCCGACAGCGAATGCACTCATTGGAAACCCAGCGGATGCTACACCGTGGGATCGGGAAAGCTTTCTGAAACTCACCTCAGTTTTCATCTCCTGGTGCTCGTGTTCTCCATTCAAGCCCCCTTACTAACAATCTCCCCACTTGGAGACTCGGCGCCTTTCCATGCCTCTTTCGTACCGTCTGCAATTTGTCCGCAGGATGAACTGCAAGAGGGGGAACCAATGAGAGACTCGCTGGAGGTGTTTGGTCGGGCACATGTCACTCTCACTTCCCATCACGAAGAAGAATTCACCAGAGGTTCAGCCTGCCACCCCGGATCGACAATAGGGCGTGAAGCCATCCAGCCGTGTTGCGTCCCACTCACAAAAAAGCGACTTGGGAAATGGAGCTCAGGGGCACTGCACTTCCCAAACCTGCAGAGTTCTAAACGATAACTATCGCCCCAAAATATATTGAGGTCAGGCTACGAAGAGGCGCTGAACGCAAGGCAGAACTGCAGGAAACGGATGTCAACGGGTACATCGGAATGGCCCCGATAGCACATGAAAAGCGCCAGAACGTGGACAATGATGCGGTTGGCCAAAAAGGGCGTATGCGTTTTTTCCTGAATATATTCAGGAAAAAACGCATACGCCCTTTTTGGCCAACCAAGCAACCTGGGAGAGCAAATCAGCACTACAAAGAAATCTCTCGCCCCCCCCCGGGGCAAAAGGGCCAGGCGAAAAAAGTCTAAAAACCAGAAAGGCAGGACAGCCCACGGAGTCAAGGGAGCCTTGTTAAGCTGATGGGCGGGATGTCAATGGCCAACAGCCAATCTTCACAAGTGTATCCTCTTTCCCAAACCATGGAAAACACAGAACCACAGAGCATAGGGCACTTCCCCACATGGGCGTTGACCTTGGGAAAATGAAAAAATCAACCAGACACAGGGACCCCAAAGTTGAGGGCTGCTGTCTTGACAAGAACCTCCACACCGGTACACGTTTCATATCCCAGGAAAGAGCCAAGTGGACAAGTGGACAAAGACAAGTGGACAAGTGGACAAGTGGTGCTACGTAGGTCCAATGGAGTGTCACTCAGCCATGAAATCCACGTCATGAGGCTGGTAGCAGCATCCTGAGTGGATTTAGGTACGATCATCCTCAGTGAAATAAGTCCCACAAAAAAAGAAACTTATGATATCACTTATCGAGGGAATGTAAAAATCGCTCCCCATGCACTGAATCCCCAAGCAGAACAGAGTCACGCTTTTAGAAAACACACTTATGCCTGCTTCAGGGGAAAGCTGAGGTGGGGTGACGCATAATACTCGAGTTTGAAATGAGCACAGATACCCTTCCGAAAACCGAATATGGAATGGACACGACCTACTCCTTGCTCAATCAACTGGACTCACCAGACCCTGTTCATCGCACAAGTATGTATCCGACTAGTAAGCATCTTAAAAGCTAAGTCTTGATATCTCTGTGTAAGTGCATCAAGTGTGTGTAAAGCGGCCTAAAACCAGCAGGGAAAATCAGCTCAGACCCATTCTGAGGATACATTTCCAACATAAAGAAGAAACAAGCAGGGCAAAACAGAGAGAAATTCTTCCAAAATGCGTTCAGGGACTGGCATGCAACCAGGATTGACCACATCTACAGCCCCAGCGGCAGAAGACATAAGGCTGGACACTCTTGGGGCTGAGACGATTGGTGAGGTTGGGAAAGCAAATGCAGACCCTTGAAAGGAATCCTGCGTGCTCCCCATTCCATGGGTCCCAACTCTCCAGGTTCAACGCAATCTTCCGACAGCGAAAGCACTCATTGGAAACCCAGCGGATGCTACACCGTGGGATCGGGAAAGCTTTCTGAAACTCACCTCAGTTTTCATCTCCTGGTGCTCGTGTTCTCCATTCAGGGCCCCTTACTAACAATCTCCCCACTTGGAGACTCGGCGCCTTTCCATGCCTCTTTCGTACCGTCTGCAATTTGTCCGCAGGATGAACTGCAAGAGGGGGAACCAATGAGAGACTCGCTGGAGGTGTTTGGTCGGGCACATGTCACTCTCATTTCCCATCACGAAGAAGAATTCACCAGCGGTTCAGCCTGCCACCCCGGATCGACAATAAGGCGTGAAGCCATCCAGCCGTGTTGCGTCCCACTCACAAAAAAGCGACTTGGGAAATGGAGCTCAGGGGCACTGCACTTCCCAAACCTGCAGAGTTCTAAACGATAACTATCGCCCCAAAATATATTGAGGTCAGGCTACGAAGAGGCGCTGAACGCAAGGCAGAACTGCAGGAAACGGATGTCAACGGGTACATCGGAATGGCCCCGATAGCACATGAAAAGCGCCAGAACGTGGACAATGATGCGGTTGGCCAAAAAGGGCGTATGCGTTTTTTCCTGAATATATTCAGGAAAAAACGCATACGCCCTTTTTGGCCAACCAAGCAACCTGGGAGAGCAAATCAGCACTACAAAGAAATCTCTCGCCCCCCCCCCCCCCCGGGGCAAAAGGGCCAGGCGAAAAAAGTCTAAAAACCAGAAAGGCAGGACAGGCCACGGAGTCAAGGGAGCCTTGTTAAGCTGATGGGCGGGATGTCAATGGCCAACAGCCAATCTTCACAAGTGTATCCTCTTTCCCAAACCATGGAAAACACAGAACCACAGAGCATAGGGCACTTCCACACATGGGCGTTGACCTTGGGAAAATGAAAAAATCAACCAGACACAGGGACCCCAAAGTTGAGGGCTGCTGTCTTGACAAGAACCTCCACTCCGGTACACGTTTCATATCCCAGGAAAGAGCCAAGTGGACAAAGACGAGTGGACAAGTGGACAAAGACAAGTGGACAAGTGGACAAGTGGTGCTACGTAGGTCCAATGGAGTGTCACTCAGCCATGAAATCCACGTCATGAGGCTGGTAGCAGCATCCTGAGTGGATTTAGGTACGATCATCCTCAGTGAAATAAGTCCCACAAAAAAAGAAACTTATGATATCACTTATCGAGGGAATGTAAAAATCGCTCCCCATGAACGGAATCCCCAAACAGAACAGAGTCACGCTTTTAGAAAACACACTTATGCCTGCTTCAGGGGAAAGGTGAGGTGGGGTGACTCATAAAACTCCAGTTTGAAATGAGCACAGATACCTTTCCGAAAACCGAATATGGAATGGACACGACCTACTCCTTGCTCAATCAACTGGACTCACCAGACCCTGTTCATCGCACAAGTATCTATCCGACTAGTAAGCATCTTAAAACGAAGTCTTGATATCTCTGTTTAAGTGCATCAAGTGTGTGTAAAGCGGCCTAAAACCAGCAGGGAAAATCAGCTCAGACCCATTCTGAGGATACATTTCGAACACAAAGAAGAAACAAGCAGGGCAAAACAGAGAGAAATTCTTCCAAAATGCGTTCAGGGACTGGAATGCAACCAGGATTGACCACATCTACAGCCCCAGCGGCGGAAGACATAAGGCTGGACACTCTTGGGGCTGAGACGATTGGTGAGGTTGGGAAAGCAAATGCACACCCCTGAAAGAAATCCTGCGTGTTCCCCATTCCATGGGTCCCAACTCTCCAGGTTCAACGCAATCTTCCGACAGCGAATGCACTCATTGGAAACCCAGCGGATGCTACACCGTGGGATCGGGAAAGCTTTCTGAAACTCACCTCAGTTTTCATCTCCTGGTGCTCGTGTTCTCCATTCAAGCCCCCTTACTAACAATCTCCCCACTTGGAGACTCGGCGCCTTTCCATTCCTCTTTCGTACCGTCTGCAATTTGTCCGCAGGATGAACTGCAAGAGGGGGAACCAATGAGAGACTCGCTGGAGGTGTTTGGTCGGGCACATGTCACTCTCATTTCCCATCACGAAGAAGAATTCACCAGAGGTTCAGCCTGCCACCCCGGATCGACAATAGGGCGTGAAGCCATCCAGCCGTGTTGCGTCCCACTCACAAAAAAGCGACTTGGGAAATGGAGCTCAGGGGCACTGCACTTCCCAAACCTGCAGAGTTCTAAACGATAACTATCGCCCCAAAATATATTGAGGTCAGGCTACGAAGAGGCGCTGAACGCAAGGCAGAACTGCAGGAAACGAATGTCAACGGGTACATCGGAATGGCCCCGATAGCACATGAAAAGCGCCAGAACGTGGACAATGATGCGGTTGGCCAAAAAGGGCGTATGCGTTTTTTCCTGAATATATTCAGGAAAAAATGCATACGCCCTTTTTGGCCAACCAAGCAAACTGGGAGAGCAAATCAGCACTACAAAGAAATCTCTCGCCCCCCCCGGGGCAAAAGGGCCAGGCGAAAAAAGTCTAAAAACCAGAAAGGCAGGACAGCCCACGGAGTCAAGGGAGCCTTGTTAAGCTGATGGGCGGGATGTCAATGGCCAACAGCCAATCTTCACAAGTGTATCCTCTTTCCCAAACCATGGAAAACACAGAACCACAGAGCATAGGGCACTTCCCCACATGGGCGTTGACCTTGGGAAAATGAAAAAATCAACCAGACACAGGGACCCCAAAGTTGAGGGCTGCTGTCTTGACAAGAACCTCCACTCCGGTACACGTTTCATATCCCAGGAAAGAGCCAAGTGGACAAAGACGAGTGGACAAGTGGACAAAGACAAGTGGACAAGTGGTGCTACGTACGTCCAATGGAGTGTCACTCAGCCAAGAAATCCTCGTCATGAGGCTGGTAGCAGCATCCTGAGTGGATCTAGGTACGATCATCCTCAGTGAAATAAGTCCCACAAAAAAAGAAACTTATGATATCACTTATTGAGGGAATGTAAAAATCGCTCCCCATGAACGGAATCCCCAAACAGAACAGAGTCACGCTTTTAGAAAACACACTTATGCCTGCTTCAGGGGAAAGCTGAGGTGGGGTGACGCATAAAACTCGAGTTTGAAATGAGCACAGATACCCTTCCGAAAACCGAATATGGAATGGACACGACCTACACCTTGCTCAATCAACTGGACTCACCAGACCCTGTTCATCGCACAAGTATGTATCCGACTAGTAAGCATCTTAAAAGCTAAGTCTTGATATCTCTGTGTAAGTGCATCAAGTGTGTGTAAAGCGGCCTAAAACCAGCAGGGAAAATCAGCTCAGACCCATTCTGAGGATACATTTCCAACATAAAGAAGAAACAAGCAGGGCAAAACAGAGAGAAATTCTTCCAAAATGCGTTCAGGGACTGGCATGCAACCAGGATTGACCACATCTACAGCCCCAGCGGCAGAACACATAAGGCTGGACACTCTTGGGGCTGAGACGATTGGTGAGGTTGGGAAAGCAAATGCAGACCCTTGAAAGGAATCCTGCGTGCTCCCCATTCCATGGGTCCCAACTCTCCAGGTTCAACGCAATCTTCCGACAGCGAAAGCACTCATTGGAAACCCAGCGGATGCTACACCGTGGGATCGGGAAAGCTTTCTGAAACTCACCTCAGTTTTCATCTCCTGGTGCTCGTGTTCTCCATTCAGGCCCCCTTACTAACAATCTCCCCACTTGGAGACTCGGCGCCTTTCCATGCCTCTTTCGTACCGTCTGCAATTTGTCCGCAGGATGAACTGCAAGAGGGGGAACCAATGAGAGACTCGCTGGAGGTGTTTGGTCGGGCACATGTCACTCTCATTTCCCATCACGAAGAAGAATTCACCAGCGGTTCAGCCTGCCACCCCGGATCGACAATAAGGCGTGAAGCCATCCAGCCGTGTTGCGTCCCACTCACAAAAAAGCGACTTGGGAAATGGAGCTCAGGGGCACTGCACTTCCCAAACCTGCAGAGTTCTAAACGATAACTATCGCCCCAAAATATATTGAGGTCAGGCTACGAAGAGGCGCTGAACGCAAGGCAGAACTGCAGGAAACGGATGTCAACGGGTACATCGGAATGGCCCCGATAGCACATGAAAAGCGCCAGAACGTGGACAATGATGCGGTTGGCCAAAAAGGGCGTATGCGTTTTTTCCTGAATATATTCAGGAAAAAACGCATACGCCCTTTTTGGCCAACCAAGCAACCTGGGAGAGCAAATCAGCACTACAAAGAAATCTCTCGCCCCCCCCCCCCCCCGGGGCAAAAGGGCCAGGCGAAAAAAGTCTAAAAACCAGAAAGGCAGGACAGGCCACGGAGTCAAGGGAGCCTTGTTAAGCTGATGGGCGGGATGTCAATGGCCAACAGCCAATCTTCACAAGTGTATCCTCTTTCCCAAACCATGGAAAACACAGAACCACAGAGCATAGGGCACTTCCACACATGGGCGTTGACCTTGGGAAAATGAAAAAATCAACCAGACACAGGGACCCCAAAGTTGAGGGCTGCTGTCTTGACAAGAACCTCCACTCCGGTACACGTTTCATATCCCAGGAAAGAGCCAAGTGGACAAAGACGAGTGGACAAGTGGACAAAGACAAGTGGACAAGTGGACAAGTGGTGCTACGTAGGTCCAATGGAGTGTCACTCAGCCATGAAATCCACGTCATGAGGCTGGTAGCAGCATCCTGAGTGGATTTAGGTACGATCATCCTCAGTGAAATAAGTCCCACAAAAAAAGAAACTTATGATATCACTTATCGAGGGAATGTAAAAATCGCTCCCCATGAACGGAATCCCCAAACAGAACAGAGTCACGCTTTTAGAAAACACACTTATGCCTGCTTCAGGGGAAAGGTGAGGTGGGGTGACTCATAAAACTCCAGTTTGAAATGAGCACAGATACCTTTCCGAAAACCGAATATGGAATGGACACGACCTACTCCTTGCTCAATCAACTGGACTCACCAGACCCTGTTCATCGCACAAGTATCTATCCGACTAGTAAGCATCTTAAAACTAAGTCTTGATATCTCTGTGTAAGTGCATCAAGTGTGTGTAAAGCGGCCTAAAACCAGCAGGGAAAATCAGCTCAGACCCATTCTGAGGATACATTTCGAACACAAAGAAGAAACAAGCAGGGCAAAACAGAGAGAAATTCTTCCAAAATGCGTTCAGGGACTGGAATGCAACCAGGATTGACCACATCTACAGCCCCAGCGGCGGAAGACATAAGGCTGGACACTCTTGGGGCTGAGACGATTGGTGAGGTTGGGAAAGCAAATGCAGACCCCTGAAAGAAATCCTGCGTGTTCCCCATTCCATGGGTCCCAACTCTCCAGGTTCAACGCAATCTTCCGACAGCGAATGCACTCATTGGAAACCCAGCGGATGCTACACCGTGGGATCGGGAAAGCTTTCTGAAACTCACCTCAGTTTTCATCTCCTGGTGCTCGTGTTCTCCATTCAAGCCCCCTTACTAACAATCTCCCCACTTGGAGACTCGGCGCCTTTCCATGCCTCTTTCGTACCGTCTGCAATTTGTCCGCAGGATGAACTGCAAGAGGGGGAACCAATGAGAGACTCGCTGGAGGTGTTTGGTCGGGCACATGTCACTCTCATTTCCCATCACGAAGAAGAATTCACCAGAGGTTCAGCCTGCCACCCCGGATCGACAATAGGGCGTGAAGCCATCCAGCCGTGTTGCGTCCCACTCACAAAAAAGCGACTTGGGAAATGGAGCTCAGGGGCACTGCACTTCCCAAACCTGCAGAGTTCTAAACGATAACTATCGCCCCAAAATATATTGAGGTCAGGCTACGAAGAGGCGCTGAACGCAAGGCAGAACTGCAGGAAACGGATGTCAACGGGTACATCGGAATGGCCCCGATAGCACATGAAAAGCGCCAGAACGTGGACAATGATGCGGTTGGCCAAAAAGGGCGTATGCGTTTTTTCCTGAATATATTCAGGAAAAAATGCATACGCCCTTTTTGGCCAACCAAGCAACCTGGGAGAGCAAATCAGCACTACAAAGAAATCTCTCGCCCCCCCCGGGGCAAAAGGGCCAGGCGAAAAAAGTCTAAAACCCAGAAAGGCAGGACAGCCCACGGAGTCAAGGGAGCCTTGTTAAGCTGATGGGCGGGATGTCAATGGCCAACAGCCAATCTTCACAAGTGTATCCTCTTTCCCAAACCATGGAAAACACAGAACCACAGAGCATAGGGCACTTCCCCACATGGGCGTTGACCTTGGGAAAATGAAAAAATCAACCAGACACAGGGACCCCAAAGTTGAGGGCTGCTGTCTTGACAAGAACCTCCACTCCGGTACACGTTTCATATCCCAGTAAAGAGCCAAGTGGACAAAGACGAGTGGACAAGTGGACAAAGACAAGTGGACAAGTGGTGCTACGTACGTCCAATGGAGTGTCACTCAGCCAAGAAATCCTCGTCATGAGGCTGGTAGCAGCATCCTGAGTGGATTTAGGTACGATCATCCTCAGTGAAATAAGTCCCACAAAAAAAGAAACTTATGATATCACTTATTGAGGGAATGTAAAAATCGCTCCCCATGAACGGAATCCCCAAACAGAACAGAGTCACGCTTTTAGAAAACACACTTATGCCTGCTTCAGGGGAAAGCTGAGGTGGGGTGACGCATAAAACTCGAGTTTGAAATGAGCACAGATACCCTTCCGAAAACCGAATATGGAATGGACACGACCTACACCTTGCTCAATCAACTGGACTCACCAGACCCTGTTCATCGCACATGTATCTATCCGACTAGTAAGCATCTTAAAAGCTAAGTCTTGATATCTCTGTGTAAGTGCATCAAGTGTGTGTAAAGCGGCCTAAAACCAGCAGGGAAAATCAGCTCAGACCCATTCTGAGGATACATTTCCAACATAAAGAAGAAACAAGCAGGGCAAAACAGAGAGAAATTCTTCCAAAATGCGTTCAGGGACTGGCATGCAACCAGGATTGACCACATCTACAGCCCCAGCGGCAGAACACATAAGGCTGGACACTCTTGGGGCTGAGACGATTGGTGAGGTTGGGAAAGCAAATGCAGACCCGTGAAAGAAATCCTGCGTGCTCCCCATTCCATGGGTCCCAACTCTCCAGGTTCAACGCAATCTTCCGACAGTGAAAGCACTCATTGGAAACTCAGCGGATGCTACACCGTGGGATCGGGAAAGCTTTCTGAAACTCACCTCAGTTTTCATCTCCTGGTGCTCGTGTTCTCCATTCAGGCCCCCTTACTAACAATCTCCCCACTTGGAGACTCGGCGCCTTTCCATGCCTCTTTCGTACCGTCTGCAATTTGTCCGCAGGATGAACTGCAAGAGGGGGAACCAATGAGAGACTCGCTGGAGGTGTTTGGTCGGGCACATGTCACTCTCATTTCCCATCACGAAGAAGAATTCACCAGAGGTTCAGCCTGCCACCCCGGATCGACAATAGGGCGTGAAGCCATCCAGCCGTGTTGCGTCCCACTCACAAAAAAGCGACTTGGGAAATGGAGCTCAGGGGCACTGCACTTCCCAAACCTGCAGAGTTCTAAACGATAACTATCGCCCCCAAATATATTGAGGTCAGGCTACGAAGAGGCGCTGAACGCAAGGCAGAACTGCAGGAAACGGATGTCAACGGGTACATCGGAATGGCCCCGATAGCACATGAAAAGCGCCAGAACGTGGACAATGATGCGGTTGGCCAAAAAGGGCGTATGCGTTTTTTCCTGAATATATTCAGGAAAAAACGCATACGCCCTTTTTGGCCAACCAAGCAACCTGGGAGAGCAAATCAGCACTACAAAGGAATCTCTCGCGCCCCCCCCCCCCCCGGGGCAAAAGGGTCAGGCGAAAAAAGTCTAAAAACCAGAAAGGCAGGACAGGCCACGGAGTCAAGGGAGCCTTGTTAAGCTGATGGGCGGGATGTCAATGGCCAACAGCCAATCTTCACAAGTGTATCCTCTTTCCCAAACCATATAAAACACAGAACCACAGACCATAAGGCACTGCCACACATGGGCGTTGACCTTGGGAAAATGAAAAAATCAACCAGACACAGGGACCCCAAAGTTGAGGGTTGCTGTCTTGACAAGAACCTCCACACCGGTACACGTTTCATATCCCAGGAAAGAGCCAAGTGGACAAGTGGACAAAGACAAGTGGACAAGTGGACAAGTGGTGCTACGTAGGTCCAATGGAGTGTCACTCAGCCAAGAAATCCACGTCATGAGGCTGGTAGAAGCATCCTGAGTGGATCTAGGTACGATCATCCTCAGTGAAATAAGTCCCACAAAAAAAGAAACTTATGATATCACTTATCGAGGGAATGTATAAATCGCTCCCCATGAACGGAATCCCCAAACAGAACAGAGTCACGCTTTTAGAAAACACACTTATGCCTGCTTCAGGGGAAAGGTGAGGTGGGGTGACGCATAAAACTCGAGTTTGAAATGAGCACAGATACCCTTCCGAAAACCGAATATGGAATGGACACGACCTACTCCTTGCTCAATCAACTGGACTCACCAGACCCTCTTCATCGCACAAGTATCTATCCGACTAGTAAGCATCTTAAAAGCTAAGTCTTGATATCTCTGTGTAAGTGCATCAAGTGTGTGTAAAGCGGCCTAAAACCAGCAGGGAAAATCAGCTCAGACCCATTCTGAGGATACATTTCCAACATAAAGAAGAAACAAGCAGGGCAAAACAGAGAGAAATTCTTCCAAAATGCGTTCAGGGACTGGCATGCAACCAGGATTGACCACATCTACAGCCCCAGCGGCAGAAGACATAAGGCTGGACACTCTTGGGGCTGAGACGATTGGTGAGGTTGGGAAAGCAAATGCAGACCCTTGAAAGGAATCCTGCGTGCTCCCCATTCCATGGGTCCCAACTCTCCAGGTTCAACGCAATCTTCCGACAGCGAAAGCACTCATTGGAAACCCAGCGGATGCTACACCGTGGGATCGGGAAAGCTTTCTGAAACTCACCTCAGTTTTCATCTCCTGGTGCTCGTGTTCTCCATTCAGGCCCCCTTACTAACAATCTCCCCTCTTGGAGACTCGGCGCCTTTCCATGCCTCTTTCGTACCGTCTGCAATTTGTCCGCAGGATGAACTGCAAGAGGGGGAACCAATGAGAGACTCGCTGGAGGTGTTTGGTCGGGCACATGTCACTCTCATTTCCCATCACGAAGAAGAATTCACCAGCGGTTCAGCCTGCCACCGCGGATCGACAATAGGGCGTGAAGCCATCCAGCCGTGTTGCGTCCCACTCACAAAAAAGCGACTTGGGAAATGGAGCTCAGGGGCACTGCACTTCCCAAACCTGCAGAGTTCTAAATGATAACTTGGTCCAAAAATATATTGATGTCAGAGTATGAAGAGGATTTGTATTCAAGGCAGAATTGCTGGAAACATCCCTTTAGAAATCGCTACAGATCAACTGAATTACAATATAGAAGAGAGTTAAATATTTGAAAACACACTGATGCCTACTTTAGGGCATTGGTGATGTGGGGTGATGCATAAAACAAGAGTTTGAAATTAGCACAGATACCGTTCCATAAACCAAGTATGTAATCCTCAAGACCTACTCATTGCTCAATGATCTGTACTCAACCCACCCTATTCACCACAGAAGAATATATCTGAGTTGTACAAATATTAAAATGTATTTATTGATATCCCTGTGTAGGTGAATCACGTGAGTGTAAAGCGACATAACCACAGCAGTGAAAATCAGCTAAACCCCATTATAAACATAAACATATTCAGGCAAAACCCATACGCCCTTTTTGGCGAACCAAACAACCACGAAATGCAAATCAGCACTACAAAGTATTCTGACTTCGCATTAGTCAATAGTGCCGTCTTGGAAAAGTGTAAACCAGAAATGCAGCTCAGGCCATGGAGCAAAGGAAGCCTCTTTACCCTGATTGGGGGGATGTAAATAGTCAACGGCCACTCTGGAAAAGTGCATTCTGTTTCCTTAACCTTCTAAAAAAATAGAGCTACAGACCATACGGCACTTCCAATCTTGAGCGTATATCGTGGTAAAACCAAAAGTCGACAGGACACAGGCATCCCTACGTTTAATGCTGCTCTGCTTAAAATGCCTCAACTTGGGTACAACATACATGTCCTTGAAGGAAGAAATGGATAAAGAATTTGTGGTACTTATGTACAATGTAATATTCCTGAGCAATTAAATCAATGAAATAAGGCCAGTTGCAGCAACTCGTGGAGACTCACGTACGATCATTCTAAGTGATGTAAGTCATACATTAGTAGAGACTTATCATAAGGTATCAATTATACGTGGTATCTAAAAATAGCTACACATGAACTCACTTACAAAACAGAAACTGAGTCACACATAAAGAAAACACATTTATGACTTCTAAAAGAGAAAGGTGCGGTGGGGGTGATGCATAAACCAGGAGGTTGGAATTAGCATAGATACGGTTCCATAAACAAAATACGTAATCAACAGGACCTGCTGAATAGCTCAAGTAGCTGGACTCAGCACACTGCTGTCACCGGAAAAGCTATATAAGACTGTAAGAATCTGTAAAAGAATTGATTGGTGTCTCTCTTTAAGTGAATCAAGTGGATATATGTAGTGCAGGAAGAATCATAGTATTGAAAATCAGCTCTACCCCATTATAAAATTAAATAAAAAGAACAAAAAAAGACAGTGAGAGAGAGAAATTCTTACAAAATGTGTTCAAGGGCTGTGATGCAACCTGGACTGACCACATCTAGACACACAGCTGGATGGGACCTAAGGCTCTACACTCGTGGGTCTGAGAGGCTTGCTGAGGATGGGACAGCAAATGCAGTACTTTTACAGTAACACTGCCTGGCCCCCATTCCATGGGTCCCATATCTCCAGGTGCAGAGGACCCTTCCTCCAGGTAAAACATGAATGGGACATCCAGAGGATGGTACACCGTCTGTTCGGGAAGAGTGAGGAAGCGGTATCGCTTTGCACCAGTCAGAATGGCCAACCTCACAAAGTGTAAAACCTGAAATGCAGGACAGGGCGTGGATAAAAGGGAACCCTGACAAGCTGATGGTGGGAATGTAAATTGCTAACAGCCACTCTGGAGAAGTGGGTGGTGATTCCTTAAAAATCTAAAAAGCAGAGCTTCAGAGCATATGGCACTTCCACTCCTGGGCCTGTATCTTGGAAAAAACGTAAAGTGACAGTACCCAGGCACTCCAAAATTTATGCAGCCCTGTTTACAAGAGCCCCTACTTGGAAGCTACGTAAACGTCCTTGGAAGGAAGACTGGATAAAGAAATTATGGTAGATATGTACAGTGGAATATTACTCAGCCACGAAATGAATGAAATAAGGCCATTTGCAGCCACTCGGAAGGACCTAGATGCATTCATACTATGTGGCATAAATCAGACAATGATAAATATCATATGATATTACTTATCTGTGGAATCTACATATTGATACAAAGGTACTATCTTACAACACAGAAACAGAGTCCCAGGCTTAGAACACAAACTTATGGTTACCAAACTGGAAAGGTGTGTTGGAGGCACAAATCATGAGGTTGGAGTTAGTATATACATATTTACAGAGAGAAAACTTGTCATCAAACTGGATCTGCTGTAGAGCACTTGGAACTCTTCTCAACACCCTTTAGTAACCTCAATGGGAAAATAATTCCAAAGAGAATGTATAGTCATCTCTGTATAAATGAATCATGTTGGTGTATATCAAAAATGAACACAACATGGTAAATCAACTATACCCCATTATAAATTTAAAATTAAATTATAGAAAAGAAAAATGATCACTAAATCCATTTAGTCACGGTGGACGTGCTAGTGTCACATCCTTGGACACAGACACAATTTGATCCCAAGGCTGGACTGTTGTGGGCCTGAGGACCTCGGAAGGATACGCCAGCTAATTCACCCCCCTTGAACATGTAGTACTTGGTCCCCTCTGCATGGGATCACAATCTCCAGATCGAAGTGTGCCCTCATACTACTAAACCAACCCTCTGACACCCAAAGGATGGTGGGCTCTCTGGGCTGCATGACATTTGGAAAATCACCTGGTCTCAACATACCCTGGTGTTTGGGTTCCGACCTTCTGACTCCTTCGTTAGGGTCATCAGACTCTACACGACAGCCCCCTCAACAGGTGACTCTGCAGGGGTTTATGCTTGTTCGGGGGCTGAAGGGGAAGGGGGAAGGAGGAATGGGACGGAAGCCCTTACATGTTTGGTCAGGCACATCCCGCTCTAAGTTAAAACCCAGGAACAGGACTTTCCCTACAGCTAAGGTTGTGTCATTAACCAGAGAGGGACAGGAGAAATCCTGCCGCCTTCTCTTTCCCATAACAACAATTCTAAACCTGGACCTTATAGGCACTTCATATTCACAATGCCTGGGAAGCTGTAAGTGACAACAGCCCTCAAAAAATGTCTTGGTGGGCTTCCCTGGTGGGACAGTGGTTGAGAGTCCTCCTACCGATGCAGGGGACATGGGTTCGTGCCCCTGTTCAGGAGGATCCCACACGCCATGGACCAGCTGGGCCCGTGAGCCATGGCCGCTGAATCTGTGCATCCGGAGCCCGTGCATCCTGAGCCTGTGCTCTGCAGTAGCAGAGACCACGGCAGTGAGAGACCCGTGTACCACACACAAAAAAAATGTCTTGGGGTAGGTAATCGAAATAGACTTCAAAACAAGGCAACCTTTCAATAACCCTTTTTCAAGGGGTACATTTTACTCACACTGTTCAAAAAAAAGCACACATGAAGATGCTCACCATTGCTTTATGTCAGACAAATGCAAATCAGATGTACAAAGAAGTATCACCTAGAACCACTCAGAATAGCCATCCTCACAATGTCTAGAAACAAGAAATGCTTCAGAAGGTGTGGAAAAAAGAGAAACCTTCTACATATTATTCGTATATTTTAATCTGCTTTGGGTCCCCGTTGCTGCATGCGGCTTTTCTATAGTTGCAGCAAGCGGGGGCTACTCATCGTTGTGGTACGCAGCCTTCTCTTTGCGGTGGCTTCTCTTGTTGTGGAGCACAGGCTCTAAGCACACAGGCTTCAGTAGTTGTGGCACGTGAGCTCAGTAGTTGTGGCTCATGGGCTCTAGAGCGCAGACTCAGTAGTTGTGGCACACAGGCTTAGGTGCTCTGCAGCGTGTGGGATCTTCCTGGGTCAGGGCTCAAACCTGTGTCCCCTTCACTGGTAGGCAGATTCTTAACTACTGTGCCACAAATACTTCACTATTGGTGGCAATGCCAATTGGCAACAGCCACTATGGAGCACAGAATGGAGGTTACCAGAGTAAGGGGAGGCGGGAGGGATAAATTGGGATTGACATATACACACCACTATATATTTTAAAAATAAAAAATACGGGCCTACTGTATAGCACTTGAGGAACTCTACACAATACTCTGTAATGACCTGTGTGGGAAAGGAATCCAAAAAGGATTGGATATATGTATAACTGCTTCACTCTGCTGTGTAGCAGAAAGTAACACAACATTGTAAATCAACTATACTCCAAAGAAATTGAAATGAAATGAAAGAAAAGAAAATAAAATAGAGCTACCGGATGATCCAGCAAGTTTACTCCTGTGTGCATATCTGGAGGAAAGCATAAATCGAAAAGACACATCTTCCCCAATGTTCACTGCAACACTCTTTACAATAGTGAAGACATGGAAGCAACCAAAATGTCCATCAACATACGAATATAGGTAAAGAATATGTGATACATATATATAATGGAATATGACTCAGCCATAAAATAGAAGAAAATAGGGGCTTCCCTGGTGGTGCAGTGGTTGAGAGTCTGCCTGCTGATGCAGGGGACACGGGTTCATGCCCCGGTCTGGGAAGATCCCACATGCCATGGGGCGACTAGGCCCGTGAGCCATGGCCGCTGAACCTGCGCGTCCGGAGCCTGTGTATCCTGAGCCTGTGCTCCGCAATGGGAGAGGCCACGACAGTGAGAGGCCTGTGTACCGCAAAAGAAAAAAAAATAGAAGAAAATAATGTCAATTGCAGTAACATGGATGGACCTAGAGATGATTGTACTAAGTGAAGTAAGTCAGACAGAGTAAGACAAATATTGTATGATATCACTTCTAGGTGGAAACTAAAAATTGATACAAATGAACTAACTTACAAAACAGAGGCAGACTCACAGACTTGGAAAACAAAGTTATGGTTACCAAAGGGGAAAGGTGGGGGGAGGGGTAAATCAAGAACTTGGGGTAAACATACGAATACTACTCTATATAATATAGGTAAGCAACAAGGACCTACTGTATAGCACAGGCAACTCTACTCAATATTCTGGGAATATCTTTATCAGAAAAGACTCTGAAAAAGAATGAATATATGCATATGTGTAACTGAATCACTTTCTGTGCAGCTGAAATGAACACAACATTGTAAATCAACTATACTCCAATAAAATTTAAATTACAAAATAAAGAAAATCACCTCATTTCAAAAGAAAAAAAGAATTCCCATATATTTTTATGGCTTGATAGCTTACTTTCTTAGTGCTCAATATTATCCCATTCCCAGTATATATTAATACTATATCATTTCATTCACCTATTGGAGGACACCTTAGTTTCATTCACATTTTGGCAATATTGAATTAGGTGCTATAAATATCCATACGCAGGTTTTCATCTGGAAGTATGTTTTAAACTACTTTCAGTTAATATCCATGAGAACACTTGCTGGATTGTACAGTAATGGAATGTTCAATATTATAGCAAGTGTCAATCAGACTACCAAAGTAGCTGCATTATTTTTCATTTCCATCAATAACAAATGTCATTTCCTAATGTTCCGCATCCGCTACAGAATTTGTCCTTGTCATTGTACACATTTTAGCCATTCTAAGTGTTACATAGTGGTATGTAATTGTATTTTTAATTTGCTTTTTTATGGTAGCATGTAATCTGGATTATTCTTCTGTATACTTATATGCATGGTGTCTATTTTCTTTGGTGAGGTGCCCATAAAGTATAATGGTCCACATTTTATTTAGGCTGCTTTCATTTTTTTCTAACCAATCTGTACTGTTTTATTTCTTTTTATGCCTTATTGCATTAGTAAGGACTTGGAGTAAAATATG
The DNA here is from genome assembly GCF_026419965.1 of Kogia breviceps. Classification (NCBI taxonomy): domain Eukaryota; kingdom Metazoa; phylum Chordata; class Mammalia; order Artiodactyla; family Physeteridae; genus Kogia; species Kogia breviceps. The sequence continues at coordinate 46,715,236 of NC_081315.1, forward strand.
GAAAAGGAGTCATGAAAGGGGACATCCTTGTTTTTACCTGAACTTAGTGACAAAGCTTCATGTTTTTAACCATTAATCATGAGGTAAGATCAAAGTTTCCTGTAGACCTTTATTATCAACTTGAGAAACTTCCAGTCTATTTCTTTAACTAAGAGTTTTTATGAAGAATGGGTTTTAGGTTTTTTCAAAGGTCTTCTGAATCTAGTGATATGTTAATGATTGTCTTTAGGGTGTTGATATGATGAATATAATTATTTGATTTCAGAATGTTGAACAAGCCTTGCATAACTGGGATTATTCCTTCTCATTCATGATATAAAATTCTCTCAAAATATTGTTGGATTTGATTTGTTAATATTTTGTTGACGATTTTTGCATTGATGGTCCTGAGAGATATTGGTCAATTTTCTTTACTATTCATATGTTTCTCTAAGTTTGGATGTTATGGATTTAGTGTGAGACATTAATTTGGGGAGATTCTCAGTCATTTTAAAAAATTCTTTCTGTTCTTTGTTACCTTTATTTTCCTCCTGCTATATCCATTATGTATAGGTCACAGCATTTTCACTGTTCCACAATTATTGATTACTCTGTTCTGCTGATTTCTTTCCTGTCCATTTTTTCTTTTGAGATTTAAAGGTTTCTCTTGATATGTCTTCAAGCTCACAGATATTTCTCCTCAGCCAGCCCCTTCACTGCTAAAACAAAATACGAGAGACTTGGTATTTTATAAACAACAGAATATTTTTGTTTTCTCATAATTGCTGAGGCTGAAAAGTTCAAGAACTAGTTACCAGGGGCTTCCCTGGTGGCACAGTGGTTAAGAATCTCCATACCAATAAAGGGGACACAGGTTTGAGCCCTGTCTGGGAAGATCCCACATGCCATGGAACAACTAAGCCCGTGCACTACAACTACTGAGCCTGCACTCTACAGCCTGCAAGCAATAACTATTGAGCCTGCATGACACAATTACGAAGCCCATGCACCTAGAGTCCATACTCCACAACAAGAGAAACCACTGCAAGGAGAAACCCGTGCGCCGCAACGATGAGTAACCCCTGTGTGACACAACTAGAGAAACCTTGTGCAGCAACGAAGACCCAATGCAACAAAAAATAAATAAAATTAAATCTTTTGACTTCTGAGATGACTCACTCACATGGTTGTAAGTAAGAGGCCTCAGTTCCTTGACACATGGATCTCTCCTTAGGGCTGCTTGAGTGTCCTCATGACATGGAAGCTGGATTACCCCAGGATGAGTGATCTAGCAGAAACCAAAGCAGAAGCTGCAATGTCTTTGATAAACTTGGAAACTGCACTTTGTCATTTCTGCAATTTCTTATTAGTTAAACAGTGAGCTTTTTTCAAGTGTGAGGAGACACACAGGTAGATGAAGACTGGGAGATAATTAGGGGATAATTAGGGCCATCTTGGAGGCTGGCTACCAAAGTGGCTGACTAGACGAAGACTGAATTTTGTTTTCTTCACGTCTGGGGAGAAAATGGTCAGTGAATCCCATTGGTCTTTGAGATGTACCAAAGCTACCTCTTGCTCTCACCCCCAGCCGTGTGGCTGACAGGATCTTGCTGCTCCGGCCATGTGTCAGGCCTGTGCCTCTGAGGTGAGAGAGCCAAGTTCAGGACATTTATCTACCAGAGACCTCCAGCACCTTATAATATCAAACGATGAAAACTCTCCCAGAGATATCCGTCTCCATGCTGAGACCTGGGGCTCCAGTCAGAGACCAGCAAGATATGGTGCCGGACATCCCATGCCAAACAACTAGCAAGACAGGAATGCAGGCCCACCCATTAGCAAAGGGGCTGACTAAAATCATAATAAGGCCACAGACACCCCAAAACACACCACCGGATGCAGAATTGCCCACCAGAAGGACAAGATCCAGACACACCCACCAGAACACAGGCACCAGTCCCCTCCACCAGAAAGCCTGCACAACCCACTGAACCAACCTTAGTCACTGGAGGCAGACACCAAAACAATGGGAATTACGAATCTGCAGCCTGCAAAAAGGTGACCCCAAACACAGTCCCCAAAGCCAAATGAGAAGACAGAGAAACACACAGCAGATGAAGGAGCAAGGTAAAAACTCACCGGACCAAACAAATGTAGAGAAAACAGGCAGTCTACCTGAAAAAGAATTCAGAGTAATGATAGTAAAGATGATCCCAAATCTTGGAACTGGAATGGAGAATATACAAGAAACATTTCACAAGGACCTAGAAGAACTAAAGAGCAAACAATGATGAACAACACAATAAATGGAATTTAAAATTCTCAAGAAGGAAACAATAGCAGAATAACTGAGGCAGAAGAATGGATAAATGACCTGGAAGATAAAATAGTGGAAATAACTACTGCAGAGCAGAATAAAGAAAAAAGAATTGAGGACAATCTGAGACACTTCTGGGACCACATTAAACACACCAACATTCGAATATCAGGGTCCCAGAAGTAGAAGAGAAAAAGAAAGAGACTGAGAAAATATTTGAAGAGATTTTCATTGAAAAGTTCCCTAATATGGGAAAGGGAATCATTAATCAAGTCCGGGAAGTGCAGAGAGTCCCATACAAGATAAACCCAAGGAGAAACATGCCAAAACATATATTAATCAAACTATCAAAAATTAAATAACAAAGAAAAAATATTAAAAGCAGCAAGGGAAAAACAACAAATAACAAACAAGGGAATCCCCGTAAGGTTAACAGATGATCTTTCAGCAGAAACTCTGTAAGCCAGAAGGGACTGGCAGGACATATTTAAAGTGATGAAAGGGGAAAAGCTACAACCAAGATTACTCGAACCAGCAAAGATCTCATTCAGATTTGACAGAGAAATTAAAATCTTTACAGACAAGCAAAAACTAAGAGAATTTAGCACCACCAAACCAGCTTTACAAGAAATGCTAAAGGAAATTCTCTAGGCAGGAAACACAAGAGAAGGAAAAGACCTACAATAACAAACCCAAGACAATTAAGAAAATGGTCATAAGAACATACATATCAATAATTACCTTAAATGTAAATGGATTAAATGCTCCAACCAAAAGACATAGACTGGCTGAATGGATCCAAAAACATAACTGGTATATATGTGGTCTACAAGAGACCCACTTGAGACCTGGGGACACATGCAGACTGAAAGTTAGGGGATGGAATAAGATAATCCATGCAAATGGAAATCAAAAGAAAGCTAGAGTAGCAATTCTCATATCCGACAAAAAAGACTTTAAAATAAAGACTATTACAGGAAACAAAGAAGGACACTACATATCATCAAGGGATCAATCCAAGAAAAAGATATAACAATTCTATATACTTATGCACCCAACATAGGAGCAACTTAATACATAAGGCAAATGCTAACAGCCATAAAAGGGGAAATAGACAGTAACACAATCATAGTAGGGGACTTTAGCACCCCTCTTTCACCAATGAACAGATCATCCAAAATGAAAATAAATAAAGAAACACAAGCTTTAAAATGATACATTAAACAAGATGGACTTAATTGATACTCACAGGACATTCCATCCAAAAACAACAGAATACACTTTTTCTCAAGGGCTCGTGGAACATTCTCCAGGATAGATCATATCTTGGGTCACAAATCAAGCCTTGGTAAATTTAAGAAAATTGAAATCATTATCAAGTATCTTTTCCAACCACAATGCTATCAGACTAGATATCAATTACAGGAAAAAATAATCTGTAAAAAATACAAACACATGGACACTAAACAATACTCTACTTAATAACCAAGGCATCACTGATGAAATCAAAGAGGAAATTTAAAAATACCTAGAAACAAATGACAATGAAAACATGAAGACCCAAAACCTATGGGATGCAGCAAAAGGAGTTCTAAGAGGGAAGTTTATAGCAATAAAATCCTACCTCAAGAAACAAGAAACATCTCAAATAAACAAGCTAACCTTACACCTAAAGCAATTAGAGAAAGAAAGAAAAAAAAAACAAAGTCAGCAGAGGAAAGAAATCATAAAGATCATATCAGAAATAAATGAAAAATAAATGAAGGAAACAACAGCAAAGATCAAACAAACTAAAAGCTGGTTCCCTGAGAAGATAGACAAAATTGATAAACTATTAGCCAGACTCATCAAGAAAAGAAGGGACAGGACTCAAATCAATAGAATTACAAATGAAAAAGGAGAAGTAACAACTGACACTGCAGAAATACAAAGGATCATGAGAGATTACTGCAAGCAACTATAGGCCAATAAAATGGACAACCTGGAAGAAATGGACAAATTCTTAGAAAAGCACAGCCTTCCAAGACTGAACCAGGAAGAAATAGAAACTATAAACAAACCAATCCCAAGCACTGAAATTGAGACTGTGATTATAAATATTCCAACAAACAAAAGCCCAGGACCAGATGGCTTCACATGCAAATTCCATCAAACATTTAGAGAAGAGTTAACACCTATCCTTCTCAAACTCTTCCAAAATAGAGCAGAGGGAGGATCTCTCCCAAACTTATTCTATGAGACCACCATCTCCCTGATACCAAAACCAGACAAAGATGTCACAAAGAAAGAAAACTACAGGTCAATATCACTGATTAACATAGATGGAAAAATCCACACCAAAATACTAGCAAACAGAAATCAACAGAGCATTAAAAGGATCATACACCAAGATCAAGTGGGGTTTATCCAAGGGATGCAAGGATTCTTCAATATATGCAAATCAATGTGATACACCATACTAAAATACTGAAGGATAAAAACCATATGATCATCTCAATAGATGCAGAAAATTCTTCTGACAATATTAAATAACCATTTATGATTTTTAAAAAACCCAAGAAAGTAGGCATAGAGGGAACTTTCCTTAACATAATAAAAGCCATATATGACAAACCCACAGCCAACATCATTCTCAATGGTGAAAAAGTGAAACCATTTCCACCAATATTAGAAGCAAGACAAGGTTGCCCACTCTCACCACTATGATTCAACACACTTCTGGAATTTTTAGCTACAGCAACCAGAGAAGAAAAGGAAACAAAAGGAATCCAAATCAGAAAATAAGAAGTTAAGCTCTCACTGTTTGCAGATGACATGATACTATACATAGAGAATCCTAGAGATGCTACCAGAAACCTACTAGACTTAATCAATCAATCTGGTAAGGTTGCAGCATACAAAATTAATGTACACATATCTCTTTCATTCCTATACACTAAAATGAAAAATCTGAAAGAGAAATTAAGGAAACACTCCCATTTACCGCTGCAACAAAAAGAATAAAATACCTAGGAATAAACCTACCTAAGGAGACAAAAGACGTTTACTCAACAAACTATAGGACACTGAGGAAAGAAATCAAAGATGACACAAACAGATAGAGAGATATACCATGTTCTTGGATTGGAAGAATCAACATAGTGAAAATGACTATACTACCCAAAGCAACCTACAGATTCAATGCAATCCATATCAAAGTACCAATGGCATTTTTCAGACAACTGGAACAAAAAAAATTCACAATTTGTATGGAAACACAAAAGACTCTGAACAGCCAAAGCAATCTTGAGAAGAAGAACAGAGCTAGAAATATCAGGATCCCTGACGTCAGACAATACTACAAAGCTACAGTAGTCAAGACAGTATGGTAGTGGCACAAAAACAGAAATATAGATCAATGGAACAGGAGAGAAAACCCAGAGATAAACCTATGCACATATGGTCACTTTAGTTTTGATAAAGGAGACAAGAATATACAATGGAGAAATCATGGCCTCTTCAGTAAGTGGTGCTGGGAAAACTGGACATCTACAGGTAAAAGAATGAAATTAGAAGACTCCCTAACACCATACACAAAAATAAATTCAAAATGGATTAAAGACCTAAATGTAAGCCCAGACACTATAAAACTCTTAGAGGAAAACATAGGCAGAACACTCTATGACATCAATCACAGCAAGATCCTTTTTGACCCACCTCCTAGAGAAATGGAAATAAAAACAAAAATAAACAAATGAGACCTAATGAGACTTAAAAGCTTTTGCACAACAAAGGAAAACGTAAACAAGATGAAAAGACAACCCTCAGAATGAGAGAAAATATTTTCCAATGAAGCAACTGACAAAGGATTAATCTCCAAACTTTACAAGCAGCCCATGCAGATCAATATCAAAAAAACAAACAACCCAATCCATAAATGGGCAGAAGATCTAAATAGACATTTCTCCAAAGAAGTTATACAGATTGCCAACAAACACATGAAAGAATGCTCAACATCACTGATCATCAGAGAAATGCAAATCAAAATTACAATGAGGTATCACCACACACAGGTAAGAATGGTCATCATCCAAAAATCTAGAAACAATAAATGCTGCAGAGGTGTGGAGAAAATAGAACCCTCTTGCCCCGTTGGTGGGAGTGTAAATTGATACACCCACTCTCAAGAATAGTATGGAGGTTCTTTAAAAACCTAAAAATAGAACTACCATATGATACAGCAATCCCAGTACTGGGCATACACCTAGAGAATACCATCATTCAAAAAGAGTCATGTTCCATAATGTTCATTGGAGCTCTATTTGCAATAGCCAGCACATGGAAGCAATCTAAGTGTCCATCAACTGATGAATGGATCAAGAAGATGTTGCACATCTTCAATATAAAATGGAATATTACTCAGCCATAAAAAGAAATGTAATTGAGTTATTTGTACTGAGGTGGATGGACCTAGAGTCTGTCATACAGAGTGCAGTAAGTCAGAAAGAGAAAAACAAATACTGTATGCTAACACATATATATGGAATCTAAAAAAAAAAAGAAAGAAAATGGTTGGGAAGAACCTAGGGGCAGGACAGGAATAAAGACGCAGACATAGAGAATGGACTTGAGGACATGGGGAGGGGGAAGGGTAAGCCTTGACAAAGTGAGAGAGTGACATGGACTTATATATACTACCAAATGTAAAACAGATAACTAGTAGGAAACAGCTGCATAGCACAGGGAGATCAGCTCAGTACTTTGTGACCACTTAGACAGTGGGATACGGAGGGTGGGAGGGAGACGCAAGAGGGAGGAGATAAGGGGATATATGTATATGTAGAGCTTGTTCACTTTGTTATAAAGCAGAAACTAACACACCACTGTAAAGCAATTATAGTCCAATAAAGATGATAAAAATAAATAAATAATTTATGCCCCCCCCAAATTAAATATTTTTAAATAAATAAATAAATAAGAGCACTCAATAACATGGTAACTCTAAACCTAAGTGTTTTCAGTACTATAGTAACTGTAAACGGGTTAATATCTCCTATTAAAGTATAATTTTTATATTATGTGCAACTACATTTTTTTCACAATATACAGGTAAAATAAAAGAATTACATTAGAAAGGAGAAAACATTCCATGTATTTTAAAACAATAAAACAATAAGCATATATCATGCCTATAATAAGAATATAATAAGCATATAATAAACATATATAATATATAAGCATATAATATCATGCTTATAATAAGCATATAATAAGCATCTTAGATAGTCTTTTTTTGTGTGTGGTAGGCGGGCCTCTTACTGTTGTGGCCTCTCCCGTTGCGGAGCACAGGCTCCGGACGCGCAGGCTCAGCGGCCATGGCTCACGGGCCCAGCCGCTCCATGGAATGTGGGATCCTCCCAGACCAGGGCATGAACCCGTGTCCCAGGCATCGGCAGACCAGGGCATGAACCCGTGTCCCAGACTCGCAACCACTGCGTTACCAGGGAAGCCCAATAAAGTAGTCTTTAAGTTCAGAACAATTTGTCATTATTGTAATTAGCATTATTATCCCAATTTCTTAAAAATATTTCAATACTTTTTCTATTTGAAAAACTGTTTTAATATTGTTTTCTTCACTCTTTTGTGGTCTAATACATGGTAAGTATTTAGTTGCTAAAATTACGTTAAAATATATGTTGGTTTTTTACAGCCAAACAAAACTGAATCAAGAAGAAATAGATAACTTGAACATACTGATCACTAAAAGCAAAATAGAATCTGTAATTTTAAAAAACTCCTTACCAACAAAAGTCCAGGATCAGATGATTTCACAGACAAATTCTACCAAATATACAAAAAAGAACTTACACTAATTCTTCTCAAACTCTTCAAAACGATTGAAGAGTAAGGGATACTTCCAAAGACATTCTATGAAGCCATCATCACCTTGATATCAAAAACAGGTGGGGTGACTTCTCTGGTGGCACAGTGGTTAAGAATCCATCTGCCAATGCAGGGGATATCGGTTCGAGCCCTGGTCTGGGAAGATCCCACATGCCATGGGACAACTAAGCCTGTGTGCCACAATGACTGTGCCTGCACTCTACATCCCATGAGCCACAATTACTGAGATTGATAGCCACAACTGTTGAAGCCTGCACACCTAGAGCCCATGCTCTGCAAAAAAAGAAGCCACCGAAATGAACAGCCTGCACACCACAATGAAGAGTAGCCCCCGCTCACCACAACTAGAGAGAGCCCGTGCACAGCAACGAACACCCAATGCATCCAAAAATAAAGAAAGAAATTTACTAAAACAAACAAACAAAAAACAGATGAGGACTTTTCTGGTGGTCCAGCAGTTAAGATTTCACCTTCCAGTGCAGGGGGTGTGAGTACAATCCCTGGTGGTGGAGCTGAGATCCCACATGCCTCACAAACAAGAAACCAAAACAAAACAGTAGCAATATTGGAACAAATTCAATAAAGACTTTCAAAAAAAAAGCACAGAGAAAGACACTATCAAAAAAGAAAATTGCAGGCCAATATCTTCGATAAATTTAGATGCAAAAATTCTCATCTGAATATTAGAAAACCGAATCTGACAACACATAAGAGGATCATACACCATGTCCAAATTTGATTCACCCCAGTGTCACAAAGTTGTTTCAACATAGGCAAATCAATCAACATGATACACCCCATCAACAAAGGAAAAAAACAAAACAAATGATCATCTCAATAGATGCTGAAAAAGCATTTGAAAAACTTCAGTATCCATTCATCATAAAAACACTTACCAAAGTGGGTATAGAGGAAACATATCTCAACATAATAGAAGCTATTTATGACAAGCCCACAGGCAATATAATACTCAATGTTCCTAAGGTGAAAGCCTTCCCGCTAAAATCCGGAACAAGACAAGGATTCCCACTCTCACCTCTTCTCTTCAACATAGTACTGGAAGTCCTAGCCACAACAATCAGACAAGAAAAAGAAAAAACTCTAACCAAATTGGAAGGGAAGAGGTAAATTTGTCATTATTTGCAGATGACATGATAATATATATAAAGGAAATCCTAAAAATTCCACCCAAAACCTACTAGAATTGATAAACAAATTTAGCAAAGTAGCAGGATACAAGATTAACATACATAAATTGGTTGCATTTCTTGTTTTTCTTTTTTGTTAATTTATTTTGGCTGCATTGGGTCTTCATTGCTGTGCACAGGTTTTTGCTAGTTGTGGCCACTGGGGACTAGTCTTCATTGTGGTGCACAGGCTTCTCATTGCAGTGGCTTCTCTTGTTGCAGAGCATGGGCTCTAGGCATGCGGGCATAACTAGTTGTGACACACGGGCTCAGTATTTGTGGCTCATGGGCTCTAGTGTGCAGGCTAAGTAGCTGTGGCACACAGGTTTAGTTCCTCCACAGCATGTGAGATCTTCCTGCACCAGGGCTCAAACCCATGTCCCCTGTATTTGCAGGCAGATTCTCAACCATGGAGACACCAGGGAAGTCCCTGGTTGCATTTCTTTACACTAACAATGAAATATCAGAAAGGAAATGTGAACAAACAATCCCTTTTTTAAATGGCATCAAAAAAATAAAAGACTTACAAATAAAACTCTCATCAAGGAGGTGAAAGATTTATATGCTGAAAACTACAAAACATTAGTAAAGGAAACTGAAGATGATTCAAAGAAATGGAAAGACATCCCATGCTCTTGGATGGGAAGAATTAATACTGTTAAAATGGCTATACTACCCAAAGCAATCTACAGATTTAATGTGATCCCTATCAAAATACCCATGACATTTCCCCCAGAACTAGAATAATCCTAAAATATATCTGGAACCATAAAAAGTCAGAACTGTCAACACAATCCTGAGGAAAAAGAACAAAGCAGGAGGCATAACCCTCCTAAATTTCAGACAATACTACAAAGTTAAAGTAATCAAAGCCGCATGGTATTGCCACAGAAATAGATACATGGATCAATGGAATGGAATAGAGATCCCAGAAATAAACCCACACACCTATGGTCAATTAACCTTCGACAAAGGAGGCAAGAATATACAGTGGAGAAAAGATAGTCTCTTCAGCAAGTGGTGTTTTGAAAGTTGGACAGCCATATGCAAATCAGTGAAGTCAGAACATACCCTCACAGCATACACAAAAATCAACTCCAAACGGCTTATATGCTTAAATATAAGATAAGACACCTGCAAACTCCTAGAAGAGAACATAAGCAAAACATTCTCTGACGTAAATCATACCACAGTTTTCCTAGGTAGTTCTCCCGAGGCAGCAGAAATACAGTAAGTCACCTACATACAAACTTTCAAGTTGAAAACTTTCAAAGATGCAAACGTCCATTCGCGTGTCAAATCATGTACGTTAGTTTGTGTATCTGGCATACATTGTCACGTGCATGCATCCTCTATAAGTGGTTGTGCTTTTGTGTGCTTTACAGTACTGTATAGAGTACAGTAGTACAGTACCTTTATTTCAAGGCCAAGATGTCTGGAGGCAAGTGTAAAAGCAGTGGTGATGTAGCTGGTACTGTTAAGAAGCGCCAAGCGATAATGATGGAAAGAAAAGTGAAAGTAATTGAGAGAGTGGATCGAGGCAAAAAGATGTTAGACATCGCTCATTCTTATAACATGAATCATTCAATCACTGGCACAAATCTAAAGACCAAGGACAAGATCTTGGAACATGTGAAGTCTGCTGTGCTGACGATGTTGACAAAATATCGAAGAAGCATGGAAAAGTGGTGGAGGAGATGGAGAAACTTCTCAGTGTGCAGATGCAAGACCAACATCAGCGCTGAGTCCTGCTCAGCTTAATGCTGATTCAAGAGAAAGCTAAAGGCCTTTATGAAGACTTGAAGAAGAAACACGGAAAAGAATCAGAGGGCACATCTTTTAATGTCAGCCATGGCTGGTTTCATCGGTTCAAGGCTAGAGCCAAATTTCACAATGTAAAAGTAAGTGGAGAGGCAGCAAGTGCATATAGGGTAGATGTCCAGGAACTTCCGGAAACACTTTAAGAAATGATTGATGATGGTGTGTATTTACCCGACCAGGTTTTTAATGTGGATGAGACACAACTGTACTGGAAGATGCCAGACCAAAATTACATCAGTAAGGAGGAAAAGTTGATGCCGGGCTGTAAAACAGCAAAGGATAGGCTAACTGTTGTTTCGTGGCAATGCTTCTGGTGAATTGAAGCTGAAGCCTCTCTTAGTTTATCATTCAGAGAACCCAAGAACCCTTAAAAACATAGCCAAGGGCTCTCTTCCTGTTGTGTGGAAGCATAACCCTAAATCCTGGATTGCACAGGCCACGTTCCAGGACTGCTTTTACCACCACTTTATCCCAGATGTAGAGAAATATCGCTTGGAGAAGGACATTCCAGCAAAACATTCTTTTGCTGCTCGACAATGCTCTGGGCCATCCCCCATCGATGAATGACTTTCATCTCAACGTCAAAGTAGTGCATCTGCCACCGAATACTACATTGCTCATTCAACCTATGGACCAGGGAGTTAAAGTGACTTTCAAGAAATATTACTTATGTCCCACTTTTTGTCAGGCAGTGAAGGTAAGTGACAAATCAGGAACAACCTAGGGACAACTTTGGAAGGACTATAACATCCACAAGACCATAAAAAACACTGACTTTGCACGGTGTGAGGGTATGGTGGGCACCGTGGATGGAGTTTGGAAGAAACTTTGCCCACAGTTTGTTCGTGATTTTTGTGGATTTGAGAAGGTAGATCAGAAGTCTGAAGAGGTCTTCAGCAACGTAGTGACCCACAGCGAGAAGCTGCAGCTAGATCTGCAAGAGGACGACTTCATTGAACTCCTTGCTGTGCAACATGAGGAGCTTGCTGATGGAATTGGAGGTCCAGAGAAAGGATGAAGAGGGACAGGAGGAAGAAGAGGTAACAGAAGAACTGAAGAGATTCACAACACAGAGAATGGCAACGGAATCTTCTTTATTTGAGGAAGCACTGTTCGTTTTTGAGGTATAGGACCCGAACCTAGAATGGTACCCAAAGGTGGCAACCATTCAGAATGCAATCCAGTGCTACGCTACCTTGTCACCTATGATGAGAAAAAAGGAACTACTACCCAGACATCAATGGATCATTTTTTCAAGAGGGTAGATAGAATGAAATCCAGCAAGGAACCAGAACCTCTGCCATCAATGTCAGGCGTGAGTGAAATGGCAGCTTGCCCTCTGTCTCCTACTGCTGATAATCCTCCACCTCTACCTTCTCCCATCTCCTCTGCCTCCTCCAGTCAGTAACTCTTCTTGCCTCTTCCCTCCATGCCAGCCCCAGTATCAAAGCTGTCGTACTGTACTACTGTACTTTTCTACTTACTGTACTATCAGATTAAAAACATTTTCTTTATTTTTGTGTTTGTTTTTTATGTATTGTTTGCATGGAAAGTATTATAAACATATTACGGTACAATACCATAGAGCCGACTGTGTAAGTTGGGTACCTAGGCTAACTTTGTGGGACTTACAAACAAACTGGACTTACAAACGCACTCTTGGAACAGAACTTGTTCATATGGAGGAGACTTACTGTAAAAGCAAAAAAGAAACAAGAACTAACCAAATTTATAAGCTGTTGCACAGCAAAGGAAACCATAATCAAAATGAAAATACACCCTATGGACTGGGAGAAAATATTAGCAAATGATGAGACTGACAAGGGCTTAATTTCCAAACTATACAAACAGCTCATACGACTCAACAACAAAATAACAAATAACTCAGTGGAAAAATGGGTAGAAGACCTAAATAAACATTTCTCCAAAGAAGACGTAAGTATAGCCAACAGGCACATGAAAAGATGCTCATCATCACTAATGATTAGAGAAATGCAAATCCAAATTACAATGAGGTATCACTTCACACAGATCAGAATGGCCATCATTAAAAAAATCTACAATTAACAAATGCTGGAGGGGATATGGAGAAAAAGGAACCCTTCTACACTGTTGGTGGCCATGTAAGTAGGTGCACCCACTATGGAAAACGGTATGGACGTTCCTCAAAAATGCTATAAAGGGAGTTGCCATATGATCTAGCAATCTCACTTGTGGACATATATCCAGACAAAACTATAATTCAAAAAGACACATGAAACCCTATGTTCATAGCAGCACTATTTATAATAGCCAAGACTTGGAAACAACCTAAATGCTCATTGAAAAATGAATGTATAAAGAAGGTGTGGCATACATATACAACAGATATTACTCAGACATAAAAAGAATGAAATAATGGCATTTGCAGCAACATGGATGGACCTAGAGATAATGATACTAAGTGAAGTAAGTCAGAAACAGAAAGACAAGTAGCATATAATATCACTTATATGTGGAATCGAAAACAGGACACAAATGAATATGTCAGTGAAACAGAAACAAACACACAGATACAGAAAACAGAGTTGTGGTTGCCAAGGAGAGAGCGAAGGAAAGATTGGGAGTTTTGGAATAGCAGAAGCAAACTATTCTACATAGGATGGACAACCCACAAAGACCTACTGTATAGCAGAGGAAACTATATTCAATATCCTGTGTTAAACCATAATGGAAAAGAATACATATATTAATTATATGTATATATAATTAATTATAATTAATTAATTATACAGAAATTAATACAACAATGTATAAAGGCTGCAGAGGGGGTGGAGAAAAGGGAACCCTCCTGCATTGTTGGTGGGAATGTAAACTGATACAGTCACTATGGAGAACAGTATGGAGGTTCCTTAAAAGCTAAAAATAGAACTATCATATGACCCACCAATCCCACTACTGGGCATATACCCGGAGAAAACCATAATTCAAAAAGATACATGGGGCTTCCCTGGTGGCGCAGTGGTTGAGAATCCACCTGCCGATGCAGGGGACACGGGTTCGTGCCCCGGTCCGGGAAGATCCCACATGCCGCAGAGCGGCTGGGCCCGTGAGCCATGGCCGCTGAGCCTGCGCGTCCGGAGCCTGCGCTCTGCAATGGGAGAGGCCACAACAGTGAGAGGCCCGCGTACCACAAAAAAAAAAAAAAAAAGATACATGTACCACAATGTTCACTGTAGCACTGTTTACAATAGCCAGGATATAGAAGCAACCTAAATGTCCACTGATGGATGAATATATAAAGAAGATGTAGCCCATATATATAATGGAATATTACTCAGCGATAAAAAGGAACAAAATTGAGTTATTTGTAGTGAGGTCGTTGGACCTAGAGTCTGTCATACAGAGTGAAGTAAGTTAGAAAGAGAAAAGCAAATACCATACATGAACACATATATATGGAATGTAGAAAAATGGTACTGACGAACCTAGTGATAGGACAGGACTAGAGACACAGATGTAGAGAACGGACTTAAGGACACAGGGTGGAAGGGGAGACAGGGACGTAGTGAGAGAGTAGCACTGACATATATACATTACCAAATGTAAAAGAGCTAGTGGTAAGCGGCCACATAGCCAGGGAGATCAGCTCGGTGCTTTATGACCCCCAGAGGGGTGGGATAGGGAGGGTGGAGGGAGGCTCAAGAGGGGGGATAAGGGGAATATACGTATACCTATAGGTGATTCACTTTGTTGTAAAGCACAAAGTAATACAGTGTTAGAAAGCAATTATACTCCAATAAACATGTATTGAAAAACCCACAACATTGTAAATTGACTACACTAGAAAATATTTCTTAAGTGCAAAACATTTTTTGAATGTAAGTTTTATTGTGTGTGTGTACCACAGGTTCAATATATATGAATTATGTCAAATTAATTACATTGTTTTTCAAAATAAAGAATTTTGGATATTCTACATCAGCTTCTCAATATAAACGCAGAAAAACTATATTCTTTTTTTCTAAAGTTCAGAAATAGCCATTTTCCTCATTCGGTATACTATAAACCACTAACTATTAAAAAGGGAATCGAGACCTCTTCCTTGCAAAGGATTATTTCTCCACTCACACAAGTTTAATAGAATGTTCCACAATGAACTGACTTCCCACCTTAGAGACATGAGATTTTTGCATCCTGAAATCCCTTTCTTGCAAAAATGTCCAATTAGCATCCTAGCATTACAGAAAATAAATGCTTTTTTCTGGATCTCAAATTCCATACAACTTTATCAAGACATCACGTATGTTTTTTTACACACACAGACTGTATTTTATTTTTACAACAGATAAATCAACTGACACCAAGCATTGTAAATGGATGACCACAACAAAAGCAACAATGACTGCAATTACCAAACACGAATCACACTCAGCCGATGTCAGAATATTGACATCCAGTCCAGTCATCGCTCCACTCTAACAGTTTCTTTACTTTGCAGTGAAAGACATCATGGATTTTTAAATTATCAGCACTCACCTGAGGTCTTTAAAAATCAACAAAAACATACTTTTGTGATCTCTTTCATTTATTCTGGTTCTAAGTGGTCATTTCTAAACGAAAGTATTTAAGTATGTTAACATCATCTTATAACATCATATTTCAAATGACTGACTACTGTCTCTCCAAAGATGAAATATCAGGAACTCATAATTAGGGTCTCCAAAGATTTACTGCCTGAGTCTGTATTACCCTTCTGCTGAACTCCATACTGTTCATTATTCTCTGAGAATATTATTTTTCTTGTATGGCCAGCACACGCTCTTTCATTTCATGAAGTTTCTTCCTACAATTTTATGCTTAGTTTATTTCTGAGAATATGCATTATTTCAGGTTGATATTTATAGACACAAAGACTTCTCTATAATTCCCTGAGAGTTTCAAGAACTCCTTCTTCTTTTATTTTAATACCTAGATTCTGAAGCTCTCCACAAAGCATTACTAAAATTGCTTTTACATAAATATCTACATATTAATCACACATTAATGCATTTACAATTGTATTATGCTTTATTGCTAATTTTGGAGCATATACGTAGCTGTCTTATTTACCACCCTCTTGGAAATCATTTTAATATCTGCACTTAGGACTTGAAAGAGAATGGATAAATAAAAACATGAAGAATATGCAAATACAACTTATATTTTTCTCATAAAATTATCCAGAAAAAAGAAGAGTCCTGATACTCTGCAGGCATGATACTCAAGAATGTGTAGTCGGGCTTCCCTGGTGGCGCAGTGGTTGAGAATCTGCCTGCGGATGCAGGGGGCACGGGTTCGTGCCCCGGTCCGAGAAGATCCCACATGCCGCGGAGCGGCTGGGCCCGTGAGCCATGGCCGCTGGGCCGGTGCGTCCGGAGCCTGTGCTCCGCAACGGGAGAGGCCACAGCAGTGAGAGGCCCGCGTACCACCAAAAAAAAAAAAAAAAGAATGTGTAGTCTTCCGGCAAGAAAACATGCAGTAATCCATGTGGCAGAGTTTACCTGTGACCAGCTGGGGTTAGTGACCTGTGCATTCCTTACATGCAACATATCAGGAGTGGAAAAAGGGAATTTGTCAGTTGTGGCAATCAGTATCATGAAGATTTATAGCAGGTCATGCTCATATATTCAGCACAGGTACAATCAAAAGTTTGCTCAATTCTGGGAGATCTAAGTCTGTATCTGTTACCTCGTCTTTAACGAGGAAATGTCAGAACTGACTTACCAAAAAAAAAGTGTTTGTTTGTTTTAATTACAGTCACGGTGGGTAAGACATAGCTCAGAACAGCTAATGTGACTTACTGATTCTTTCATCAGGAAATACAGTTTCACCTTTCCTGTTTATTCTCCACATCCTGTAGTAAGTTAAGTTTCAATGAAAGATAAATCTACAGGGTGAAAAGAAAAGAAAACTGACATGTGTTGAAAAGATCATTCTGACAGGTTTGACCACGTATGTCCGTGTTTCTGGCGATGGACACAAGCCAGAGCTCCCGACTCTGACGTTTTCGCTGATGTCATTCCCCTTGATCCTCAATTTGGAAGTGGATAAAAATGTTTTCTATGTTTTCTTCTTTAAGAAATTAAATCAAGAATGCTTTCTAGACATGATCCTCTAAAGATTTTCAGTCAGTGGTCATCAAGAGAAGAAAAGCACAGAATCTCATCCCCACCGAAGAGTGACATTCAGTCAGGCAACAGAATTCTCCCCAGAATCAGAGCTTCATCTTTAACATGCGATCAAAGGTTTTCACAGGTGCTGCCTCACTCTGCAGTCAGCCCTACCATATGGGATTGGCTCTGAGAATCTCACATCAGATGACTGACAAACATGTCATAGGACCCTGATCTGCTACCACATCCTGCCTCGCTTAATGATCTCCTGCAGGGACATTGGAATATTCCAGGATATTTCCTGGAGCCCTCTACTCTATACAGGTAAACTTCCAAGTAGAAACAGAAGCTTTGATTTTCACTGGGACCCCTGCTCTGTCCAACCAACCTCTCTAGAAATATGATGTTCTAACCTCTCCTGATTAGAACATTTCAAGGTCTCTCCCTGTGCTAATTTAGTAAAGGTAAAGGAGAAACAAGAAAGAGCAAACTATGCAGTGAGCAATATATAAGATTCCTTTCCTTAATGTATTTATCTGATATACCCAAATATTGAGAAATATAGATTCATTTCAGAATGGTCAAGAAAAGAGGAGGAGGAACCTCTATGCCAACAGTATATATAAAACGGAATCAATATTGCATAAGCTCCAGCCTAAGTTTAGCTACGAGGTACTAACTCTTCTCATAAAGAAGAAAGAGTTCTCCATCACTTGAAGCACACTGAGGCCTCAGACAGCTGGACACTGAGGGTGTAGTCTCCTCACGCGAATTCTGTACCTGCGTCACAGAGCAATGAAACAGTCCCAAAGAATTATTAAGGATGAGGTGGGGAATCGAAAGAAGAAAGATGAATCCATACTCTCCCCTAGCATCTGTTCTGCTGGATATTACCACCACCGTAGCCCAATATGACCTTCCCACTTTTCTCTGGGCCTCCCTACTTTCCACCTCCATCCTCTCAGTATATCTTACCTACACTTGGAAACGACTCTAGTTTTTCCACTGGTCTTTATCAACAAGTAATCCAAATAGCAACTGTGTATATAGCTCCTTAGAGACCTCAGGTCTGACTCATTAATACATGACCTTCGAAGTCCAAAGTTTTCCTAATTCCCTTTATTTTTTTTCTAATTTCCATGTACTTACACTCTCAGGACTTCCACTGTTCTCGGGTTCGTGTTCCCTGCAAAATCTGTCAACCTAGACATAGACTTAAGTACCACCCTTTAATTATCTCCTAGGTTATCCAGTTTTTAAAAAAGCCTCAACAAGCCTTATGGACTTTATTAAAGACTCTTTAAGATAACCCACGGGGGATAGCAGTACACCCACACATATCTATTTAATACACCCTCAGAGTAATGAAGACTCTCAGCTCTTCTCCTTCAACGTATGCAGTGTCTCGCCCATCTGATTACTGTCTGCTGTATCCCAGGTCCACTCCCTTCCCTCGTATTACATTCTTTCCCAATTTTGTATGTTGGTAAAATCAAATAACATAAAATATAACATGTTAATTATTATAAAGTGCAGCGTTCAGTAATATTAAATACATTCATATTATCGGGCGATCAACATCGCCATTTATCTTTCTAATTCTTTTCTACGTTTTAAAACTGTAACTCTATATCTTTTAAACCTAACTTTCCTTTTTGTTCCATAAACACATGAAAAGCATCATTACCCTCCCAGATCTATGGTTTTGACTACACTAAGTACCCCATATAATTGAAATAAGTAGTTGTATTGTTATGACTCACTAAAAGTCACAAAAGTGGCATTTTTGGAAGCTAAATGTCCTCAAGATTCATCCATGTTGTAGCACATTCCTAGATCTTTTCCTTCTTCACACTGAATAATATTGTATTCTATGAGTATACCACACTTTGCTTATCCAGGAACCAGTGAATGAACACGTAGGTTGCTCTCATATTTTAGTTACTCTGATTATTACTGCTCTAAACACTAGAGTACAAATATTTAAGACCCTGATTTCAGTTCCTTTGGGTATACCTCAGAGTAAGATTCCTGGATCATGGAGTAATTCTATTTTTCAATATCTGAAAAACTGCCATACTCTTTTGCAAAGCAGCTGTATCATTCTACATTCCCTCTGACACATCACAATGCTTCCTACTCCCTCACTTCCTCACCAATACTTGTTTTCTGCTTGTGTATGTGTGTGTGTGTGCTTGTGTGTGTATGCATGCACACAAATATATAAACACGCATTTAGTGATATGGAGCATCTATTCAAGTGCTTAGCCGTTTGTACATCTTTTTGAAGAACCATCTATTCAAGTCTTTTATCCATTTTTGAATCAGGGTGTTTGCTTTTTGTTGAGTTGTAGAAGTTCTTGGTATATTCTGAAGAGAAATCTCTTGTCAGATAGATGGCTTTCAAATATTTTCTCCCATCTGTGGGTTGCCATTTTATTCTGTTTACATTTCTTTCATACACATTATTTTTTAATTATGTACTGCAAATTGTTTATTTTTTGTTAGCTGTACATTTGTTGTTCCTTCATTTCATACTGAGGAACACACTGCCAAATCCAATGTCATGAAGCTCTTGTCTTGTGTCTTCTTCTAAGACTGTTTAGTTTATTAGGTCTTATATTTAGTTTCTTGATACGTTTTCATTATTTTTTGCATATGATGTTAGGTAAGGGGTCCATCTTCCTTATTTTGCACGTTGACAACAAGACTTCTCAGCACCATTTGTTGAAAATACTATCCTTTTTACTTTGAAAAGTCTGGCAACTTGTCAAAAATCATTTGGCCATATATCAGGGTTTATTTCTAGGTGTTCTATTCTATTCTGTTGGTCTTGAATAGAGGAGAAAATAGTATAACCTATCCCGGTTGATGAAGAACATAAAGAAAGACCAGGACTGAGAATTAGGAGGGCAATATAAAACAGCAGGAAGTAAAAGACAGTGTGAGAGAAGATCTTGTATTTGTGAGTTCATGGAAATATGATCATGCTAAAACCAGTAAACACCTCACTTTGAACAATACGGTAAATGTGCTGGCAAGAAACATAACACTTACCCATCTTTGGGAAATATAGTATGGGTATAAAGATAAACTACACACAGATATATGAAAAAGGGAAGGGTTTTCATGGTGTGAGAATATTGTGGGACCTGAAATACAATTTACTTCTGTTCTAGCATTGTCTCTAAAATTTAGCAAAGTGTATATACAAGCAATTCCAATTCTGGTAATGTGTTTGACAGGTTTATATATGAACTTCAGCAGACCAGTAAATGTACATTCATAGTAGGACCATTCCCTAAACCAAAAAAACAAAACACAAAAACTGGAAAGACTAGAGTTCACGTTGTCAACACACATACAGATGCAGTGATGGTTTACGGTCCAAAAGCAGAAGGTGAGCATGGGTACAAGAGGTTAATCCCCAGGCTGGGCTGGGGTGCAGAGTTTGAGGGTAACACAGGTAGAAAAGGCTTTTGTCCTATCCTTGAGTTTTGAGGTATGGAAATTCACAGGTCACTACCTTCATTTCAAACTGAATGAATGCACTATTCAATTTTTTAAAACAGGCGAAGTAAACATGAGTGATAATAAATTTCAAACTGTCACGAATCAAACAAGATACTAAGAAAAATTAAATAATATGATTTAAGAATGAAGTGGAGAGACTGTCCAAGATGGTAGCATTCAGAAACTCAGAGCTGGATGCCTCTCAGACGCACACCAAAGTCACAATTGTTTACAGAGCAGCAACTGAAGAAAAGAGCGGGACTCACCATGAAAGATGTTTTACAGCTAAAGACATAAGAGGCCCCTCGGCAAGGCAGGAAGGACGGGGCAACATCTCAATAGCATCAAGACCCACACCACCTGGGGGTGGCCCACACATGGGAGAATAATTACAATTTCTGAGGGGCTCCCAGAGAGCAAGGGGTATGAACCCAACATCAGGCTCCCAAGCCCAGGGATCCTGTGCTGGGAAGAAGAGTTCCTAGAAAGTTGGGCTTTGAACACCAGTAGTGCTTATTTTCCAGAGAGCCAGAGGGTTGTGGGAAATAGAGATTCCACTCTTAGAAGATGCTCACAAAATCCCACGTGATCCGAGAATCAGAACAGAAGCAGTCATTTGCAAGGATCCTGCGTTACACCTACCCCCTGATCTTAGAGAGTCTCCCAGAGACGCAAGAGGCATTTACAGCACAGCCTCAGGGACATGGACACTGGCAGCAGCCATCTGGGGGAGCTCATTCTACCTCGCGGCCACTGGCACCAGCAAGCAAAATTTCAGAATCCTCCCTCTATCTATTTAGCCTCAGGACCTAGCCTTACCCATTTCCACCACACTATACACACAAGCACTAGGGGGCTGCAGGCCAAGCAACTAACTGAGCAGGCGCATAGCCACATCCACCAGCGAACACGATGCCTTCAGACCCTCAGTGCACAGCTGCCCCTGGACATGGGCCCAGCCACCAAAAGCCCAAGGACCAGCCTCCAGACCTCAGTGGACAGGCGCCAGCCCCAGAGTCCCCGACCCCTCTGACCAGTGAGCCTCCTCTGGCCTTGGAATCAGCCTCACTGTCGGCAGGTGATTACTGCCCAGGGACTGGATGGAGCTTTGACCTACACAACCGCAAACCTGCTCCAGCAGTGGGATCGGCCTCGTACACCAACAGGTACACACCGGCCCCAGGAATACCACAGCCCAGCAGCCTGTGTGACCAGAACACTCCCTTGCAGGCCAGAAGCAACCACGGGCTCAGCTGGGTCCTGACCCTGCCCGTCAGAATGCCAACACAAGACTAGGGACAGCCCAGACCCTGCAGAGAGCTGTGTCAGGGACAGTGATCCAACACCAACTCTGCGACTCCTGGGGCCTGCAGCCAGAACTCGGGACCTGGGTCTTCCTCCCAGTCGCCAGCATAGCCCCAGGACCAGGGACTGGGCACTAGCCCTGATACCACCTGCACTGCAATTCTACCCAGAAGTGAACCAGCACTAGATTTGGTGTCTCCCAGAGCTTTTCAGCGAGCTGCCTCACGATTTAGCCTCAGCAAGTAGCACAGACAGCCTCCACACAAGGCAGGGTCTGGCAAACAAGCACTCTGGGGGCAGCCAAGCCTACCAGACCATCCACAGTAGTCAGCCCACCACAACAGAAGAGCCCAAGCAGCCCACATAGGGGGTACACCTAGAACATATAGTTCTAGTGACCAGGGGACAGTGGGTTGCTGGGACACATAAGACCTCTCCTACAAAAAGCCACTTCTCCAAGGTCAGGAAACGAAATGAACTTACTACATACAGAGCAATAAAAACAGCAAGTTAAGAAAAATGAGGTGATACAGAAACACGATCCAAATGAAGGAACAAGATAAGAACTCAGAAGAAGATCTAAGTGAAGTGGAGAGAGCCAATCTCCTCAACAAAGAGTTCAAGGTAATGACTGTAAAGATGATCAAAAAACTCAGAAGAATGGACATCCAGAGCAAGAAGTTAGAATGTTTTTAGAAAGAGTTAGACCATTAAAGAACAACAAAACAGAGATTAGGAATACAGTAACTGAAATGAAAAATACACTAAAAGGAAACTACTGTAGACTAAATGATACAGAGGAATGCATCCGAAAACGGAAGGACAGAGCACTGGCAGTCACTGAGGATGAACGGGAAAACAATAGATTAAAATGCAATGAGGAAAGTTGAACAGACGTGTGACACAACATCAAGTGTACTAATATTTGCATCATACTGGTCCCAGAAGCAAAAAGGTAAGAGAAAGCAATGTAGAACATACCTGAAGACATAAGAGCTGAAAAGTTCCATAACCTGGGAAAGAAAACAGACATCCAAGTCCAGTAAACACAGTAAGGCCCAAACAGGATCAAGCCAAGGAGGACCACACCAAGACTCATTGTCATTAATCTGGCAACAAAATAAAGAGAAAAAGACACTAGTAAAAGGAGCAAAGGAAAAGCAACAAGTTACAAACATGGGAACTTGCATCAAGTAATCAGCTGACTTTTCAGGATAACCTCTGCATGCCAGAAGGGAGTGGCATGGTATATTTAAAGTCGTGAAAGGGAAAAGCCTATAACCAAAAATACTCTACCCAGCAAGGCTCTCCTTCAGATTTGGTGGTGAGATCTCAAGTTTTACAGAGAAACAAAACTAAAAGAGCTCAGCATCGTCAAACCAGCGGGATGAGAAATCTGAAAGGGGCTTTTCTAAGTGAAAAAGAAAAGGCCACGACTGAAACATAAAAATTAGGAAAGGAAACTTACTAAAGGAAAAACCTCATTGGATAAGGCAAATATTCAACACAGGTAGTAAATCAACCATGAACACAGCTAATAGGAAGGATGAAAGAAAATACTAATAAAATCATCTATATTCACAATAAGAAGGTAAGGGACACACAAAACAAGTAGATGTAAAATATAAGGTCCAATTCAGTAACTGTGGTGGAGCAGAGTAACAGTGCAGGGTTGTTAGTGTCCACGTGAAATTAAGAGCTCAGCAACTTCAATAATCACACACACGCGCACGCACACACACACACACACACACACACACATTTAAAAAAACTGAAAGAAATCCAAACATAACATTAAAGATAGTCCTCACATCACAGATGAAGAGAATAAAAGGAGAAGAAAGGAACACTGAAAAAATTAAAGAGGGATTCTAAAAATACCCAAGACAGATGAAAATGAACACACAATGATCCAAAATCTATGGGACACAGCCAACGCAGTTCACAGGGAGAAGTTATAGTGATACAAGCTTATTGTTAGGAAACAAGAAAAACATCAAATAAACAACCTAACATTACACCTGAAGGAATTAGAAAAAGAAGAAGAAAACAAAACTCAAAGCTGTCAGAAAGAAAAAAATTAAGAAAACAATACCATATGCAATCACACCAAAAAGAATAAGATACCTAGGAACAAACACACATAAGCAGTAAAAGACATGTACTCAGAAATCTATCAGCCGTTGGTGAAAGAAGTTGAAGGCAACAGAAAAAGATGGGGAGAATATAGCATGTGTGTGGATGGCAGAATTAATACTGTGAAAATAAACTTACTACCAAAGACAACCTACAGATTTAATGCAATCCCTATCAGAATACCAAAGCATTTTCACAGAACTTGAAAAAGTAATTTGAAAATTTGTATAGAAACACAAAGACCCCAAATAGCCAAACAATCTTGAGAAAGAACAGAGCTGGAGGCATCACACACCTTGACTTCAGATTAGACTGCAAAGCGACAGTAATCAAAGAGAATCGTACCGGAGCAAAAACAGACACAAAGATCACCGGAATAGAATAGATATCCCAGAAATAAGCCCACACACTTCTATTTAATTGATTTATGATGAAGCAGGAAATATGGAGAAAACACGTCTTTTCAATAAGGGGTACTGGGAAAACTGGTCAGCTACATGGAAAAGAATAAAATTAGATTATTTTAGCACACCATATATAAAATAAATGCAAAACTGAATAAAGACCTAAACGTAGGACCAGAAATCATAAAACCCCTAGAGGAAAATATAGAACATTCTTGAACATAAATGATAGCAACAGTTTTAGGTTCAGTCTACTAAGGCAAATGAAACAAAAGCAAAAATAAACAAGTGGGACTTCACTAAACTTAAAAGATTTTGCATAGCAAAGGAAACCAAAGACAAAATGAAAAGACAACCTGCTGAAGTAGTGACAATATTTGCACATGATAAGACGTGAACATCAAAAAGATGACCAAGCAAGAGTTCATATCTAAACTACAGAAACGGCACATACAACTCAATATCAAAAAAATACCCAAAATCTTTTTTAAAAAATGAGAAGACCTAAATAGACATTTTTCCAAGGAAAAAATACAGATAGACAGACAGAACTCACAAAGATGCTAAACATAGCTAATTGGCAGTAAAATGCAAATCAAAACTATGAGATATATCACCTCAGTCTTGTCAGAATGGCTGTCATCAAAAAGATCACAAATAACAAAGGTTAGTGAGGATGTGGAGAAAGGGAAACACATGTACACTCTTGATGTGGAGGTGAAGTAGTGCAGCTACTGTGGAAAGCAGAATGGAGGTTCCACAAAAAACTAAAAGGAGAACTACCATAATATCCAACAATTTCACTCTTGGGTATATCAGAAGAAAACAAAAACACTATTTCAAAAAAATAACTGCACATCAATATTCGTAACAGTGTTGTTTGCCATAGCCAAGAGACAGAGTCAAACTCAGTGTTCATCACTAGGTTAGGGGATAAAACAGATTTTTTATGATGACTTCAGCAAAAAATGAAATTTTGCCATTTGCAAGAACATGGATGGATTTGGAGGCTATTATGCTTAGTAAAATAGGCCGCAGAGAAAACAAGCATGGTAGGTTATCACTTACACGTGGCATCTAAAAAATTGAATACAACAACAACAACAACAAGAAAAAACAGCCTCACAGGTTAAAGAACAGACTAGTGGTTACCAGCAGGGAGAGATAGGGTGGAGGAGCAAAAGAGTGGTAGGAGATTTGGAGGTATAATCACTAGGTATATAATCAATCATCTACAGTGATGTACTGTATAGCATGGGGAATATAGTCACTCTTTTATAATAAGTATAAATGGAGAAGAACCTAAACTTTTATGAATCGCTATGTTGTACCTCTGAAACTAATATAATAATGTATATTAACTATAGATCAATAAAATATAAAGTAAGGAACAATAAAAGGGAGACACAGATTATTAGATAGAAATCAATTAAATAAACACAAGTTTTGAAAATCAAGGAATTAAAAAACAACATGTAAGACACAACATTGGCATTTGAAGTGTATAATCTATTTATTTAAAAGAAATCATGGGCCTCCCTGGTGGCGCAGTGGTTGAGCATCCGCCGGCTCATGCAGAGGACATGGGTTCGTATCCCGGTCCGGGAGGATCCCACGTGCTGCGGAGCGGCTGGGCCCATGAGCCATGGCCGCTGAACCTGCGCGTCTGGAGCCTGTGCTCCGCAACGGGAGAGGCCACAACGGTGAGAGGCCCATGTACCGCAAAAAAATAATAATAATAAATAAAAATAAATAAAAAATAAAAGAAAGAAAAGAAATCATTTAAGTGGTGAAAAATGTACCCATTTGGTACCCATGGGTACCAAAGAATGGTACCCATTCTCACAATTTTGTATATCTAGGGTAAATTATTATCTACAAAAATATTTTACAAATATTCACTCTAAAAGAAAGAGAAAATTTGGATTAACCCATTTTAGTATACAAATTTAATATCAAAGTCTCCACGTCAAATTGATTTGAATAAGTTCTGTTAGCCACTTCTAGTTTCTTTGTGATGTAAAATCTTTTAAAGCATAAAATCAGCCTTTCTGCATTATTCCATTAGACATACATAGAAGTGAAAAGAAACAAGAAGACAGAACAATCAACCAGGAAGGTGAATTTACTGAGAAACAGCCATTCGTTCTCCCTCCTCCTTTTCTTTCCCTCCTTTTCCAGGTCTCTTTCGGTTCCAATCAAGAGAAGTCTTGAGAGTTCTGAGAATATTTCTTTGAGGGCTTCAAATCACCATACCTACAACTTCTGCCACAACTACACACACACGGGAACAAAAATAAACCTCTGCTATCTACTCATGTAGGAGGGATTCATGCAAAATAAACTCCTACAAGGAGACCAACGGGTGAGTTTTCTACCTGTTCTTTATAATGTCCTTCCATTAGAGTAAATCCCACACATGATGAGGCAGAAGCAGTTATGTGAGCTTTTCCTTGAAGTCAAAACTCTTACATTCATTTCAAGTACCTGGTGATCATAGGGTACAGCCAGGGAAAGTGCCATCCCCCTTGCGGGGGGGGTGGCGGTGAATGGGCTCCCACAACCGTGCACCTCCTGATGTACACATTCTGGAGAAACAAAGGGCGGTCACACCGCAGTCAGTCTGTCAGGCTGTCGGGCCACTGGCAACCCGAGCAGCCTGGAAGTGCCCCATCAGTTGCTGAAAGCGAAACCCTGTCCCCCCTGTGAAGCCAGGCAATTTTGGCCAGAGGATCAGAGGAGACTATTAATCAACTCCTCCTCTCTGCTCAGCTCCTTGGGGTTACAGCAACCCCATCTCCAAGCCCAAATCTGCCCCTGGAGTGCCGAACTGGAAGTGGCAGGCGGGCTGTGCCTGTGCTTCAGCGCCCTCTGGAGGTTGTATGCTCTAACGGCAACTCTCAGCCCTTCCTCCTCCCCCTTCCCTAGTCCTGGGGGCTGCCTTGGCCTCCTGCAGCTGCTGGCCTGATTTCATTCTTCTTTTTTCTCCAATTACAATGAAGTGTCCTACAGAGGTATGGAATCTCTTGAAGAAGGAAGATCTTTTAGCCAATACACCTTAACAGTGAGAAGTTGATTTCAAGAATGAACCTGAAATACTATATTTTTCTCCTGACGATTCCAAGGAGAGACAGCTCAAGTTTTCTAAATCATAAGAAAAACCAAGGTAAATATGATCTTCTGAGCCAGAGATGAAAAAACAGTTTTTAGCATCCTCTCCTCATGTCATATGACTGGGATTTAAATCAATCAACTGCCACTGGTTTTTAAATCACATGACCCAACTTTAAATCAATCAGCTGCTTCCCTGTAACTCAGGTGACTTGGCTTTGAATAGTAAGAAATGAAGAGGTATAAAAATGTTCTGAACAATAAATGGAAAAGCAACATTTTAGAAAGTGTTTTTTCTTTTCGAATGGACCATTCATTGGATACGGAATAAAGGATTCTCTTGTGGATTTCTTGAACTGTAAGCATATACAATGTCTCCGTTGGCGTGATTGACTTAGTTTGGGGTTTTGTTGTTGTTGTTGTTGTTGTTGTTGTTAACATCCTTATTGGAGTACAATTGCTTTACCATGTTGTGTTAGCTTCTGCTGTATAACAAAGTGAATCAGCTATTCGTATACATATATCGCCATATCCCCGCCCTCTTGTGTCTCCCTCCCACCCTCCCTATCCCACCCCTCTAGGTGGTCACAAAGCACCGAGCTGATCCCCCTGTGCTATAGGCAGCTGCTTTCCACTAGCTATCCACTTCACCTTTGCTAGTGTATATATGTCCATGCCACTCTCTCACTTCATTCCAGCTTACCCTTCCCCCTCCCTGTGTCCTCAAGTCCGTTCTCTACGTCTTTATTCCTCTGCAGCGACTCCTGCTAAGGATGGATACTTCCTTTTATGCTCAGGAATATGCCCTAGTTTAAATATGATTTGAGTTTGATCCTGTGAACCATCAGAACTTCCCACGGGAGATAAATGAGGAGATTCGGGCCTTTATTAGTACGCACGGTGAACACGGGTGTCCTGGCTGTACTTGCCAACCCTCCTCATTTACCCACCTATTTTTATCCACCTTTCTCCCTGTGAGTACCTTTGACCAACCCTGAGCTCAGACTCCTGGCCTAGTACAGTGACTTTGTCAGTCTTTCTTTAAAAATGGACAGGTAACAAAATGAATGTAACCTAGAAGCAGCAGCTCAGTAAGGGAAATAAAATCACCAGAAGTTATCTAATCACAGCCACAGCCATCCAGGGCTCAGGTCCCATAAGAATGGGACCTTCCTCAATTTGAAGGGCATCCAATCAAATAAGTAAAGGTGTTGCTCACCTCTGCCACTTGGAGGGATTGCTAGGCAGTCTACCCAGTGTATACTAACTGCAAAACACTGTCATGGTTTTGAAATACCTATTTTCCAGGAAAGCTTTTTGGGGTGCATGGGGAAGGTTTCTTTTTGACATCAAGCAAAAAATAAATCACCAAGCTCTTTAAGCACAGGGGTTTTTAAGAGGGCAGTAGAAGGAAGGAATGGGCAGAAAAGACGATCTCCTCTGAAGTGAAGGTCGTTTTTCCAAAAGAGTAGGATTTAGTCTCAGTTTAAGGAGAACACTTTTAAGTAGCTGGGGCAGCTCCAAACTGCAGTTTAGGGAATGAGTGCTTCAAAAGAACAGGGCTGTAAACGTCCTGGCAAGGCAGCAAGAGGATGAAGAGTTGGTTTTGCATAGTTTTGAACACAGGAGTAAAGCAGAGGCATCTCTGACTAAAGGGCCCTGAGATCCTATGGCATCAGTGGGTCAGTTGCAGGGGGTGTGGGGGCGATATTTCTCTCTCAACGTCTCCCAGAGCAGCCACCCCTCTCTACCCCACCCCGCTACTCCTTTCACCCTTCCTGCCTCCACTGTTGGGTCCCCAGGGACAGCACTTCTTAAGCTGGAGCGCTCAGGCACCATCTCTGCAGTCTGGATTCTTCCTGGAGCCTGGCACGTTCTGGGACAGGAAGGCAGGTCTGCAAGGGCGCTGGGTTGCAGCCGGACCTGGAGGCCTGGAGGGGAACTGGAGTCATGAAGCCCACCCACGTCCTTGAAGCCAGGGAAGGAACACATCTTCCTAACAGTACTTCTCAGGTCTCAGCGGGTTCCCCACCCGACGGTGATCCATACTCACTTGAGGCAGCAAGGACTGCCTCTAACTGGCCCCCTCCATTCCGCCTTAAGGGTCCTCGCACATGTGTGAGAGCACAGGCCCCGAATCTATGCACTCGGCTGAGGCCAGTGCTGCCGGGGTCCCTCCAGTCCCATCCCCCGGCCCCTCCCTCTGGGACTGTATCTAATAGAAGAGAGAGCACAGAGGAATTGGCTGAATCAAGGGACCCGGGAGCCTGGGTATGAGTTTGAAGACCGAGAATCTAAAGCGCAATTACATATTATTGGAAACTCTTGTGGAGTGTGTAGGGGGAGGTTAGGAGATTGAGAGGCTGAGTCGACCTGGTGAGTCCAGCCCCAGGACACCACAAAGCCCCTCCCCCCTTTCCCTGCCATCAGACAAGGGGTGCCGCAACTCCAGCCGGGACTCTGCACTTCCCCCTCCCTGATTCTCCTCCAGAAGAGCAGGTGGCCCCCCTCTGAGGGCAAGGGAAGACAACGGACCAAGTCCCCCTGCACTAAGGCGCTACTGGAGCTCTTCCTGAACAGCAGTGATGGCTTGGAGCGAACCCGTGCACTGCCAAAATTGGTCTCATCCTGCAGCTGAGGGACGCAGACTTTAAGTCAGCTGCCCTGGCTTTAAAACAATCAACCCCCCCCCTTTAAGTCAGGTGACCCGACTTTAAATCACTGTGTGCCCCTCAAGCCTGCAACTTCCAAAGTTGGGAACTTCACTTTGATCCCACACATGGTATGAGGGTGTACTTCATGTACCAGAAGGGTCTAGGTACTCTGGGGTACAGCAAGCAGTGCAGGACGCAGCAGCTCCCAGGCAAAGCTGGTGATGCACAGGGAGAGCAGGCACAGCCAGGCATGCAGAGGTTCCAGGACGGGAGCTGGGGCACAGCCAGCCGCGAGGCTGTGAAAGCAGAGGATCTGAGCCTTCTTGACAAAGGCAAACCCAGAGGATGGATGAGAAACAAAGACCAGATGAAACATGGATTTGAAAATCACATGCTGCTCTTGAAATTGGGGTGGGGGCACCCCAGATTTGAATCCTCTTACTCAACAGTTGCTAGTGTTTTGGCATTTGTCCAATTCCTTATAAAATTTACTGATAATATCTAACCCATAGAATACTGCATTTGTAGTGGTATTGCATGCTAATGTCTCTATAGTGGAATAATCTTTTCTACGAGAAGAATGTACACTATCCGAATTAAATTAAAACCCCTCTTTATAAAGTACTGTATCGGACTTCCCTGGTGGCGCAGTGGTTAATAATCTGCATGCTAAGGCAGGAGACATGGGTTCGAGCCCTGGTCAGGGAAGATCTCACATGCCACGGAGTAGCTAAGCCCATGTGCCACAACTACTGAGCCTTCAGGCCACAACTACTGAAGCCCGCACTCCTAGAGCTGATGCTCCACCACAAGCACAGCAAGAGAAGCCACTGCAATGAGAAGCCCACGCACTGCAACAAAAAGTAACCCCTGCTTGCTGCAACTAGAGAAAGCCCATGCATAGCAAAGAAGACCCAACGCAGCCAAAAATAAATAAATAAATATTTTTTTTAAGTACTATATCCTTCTGTACAACTTCTCTGGGAAGAACAGAGAGATGGCGTGGGAGAGTGAGAAAGACCAACATTTAGTGCACATGTCTCATGCAGGTGCTCTGCTGGCTCAGATAGTTTTATCCCCACTTTTACAAAGGAGGAAATAATCTCAGAGAGGTTTGGTAATTTTCCCAAAGCCAAACAGCTATTGAGTGGCAGAACCAGGATCTGAACCAAGTCTGTTACCTTAAAGCCTAAGTCCTCATCACAACAAAACTCAATTCATATTGACATTTATCGAATTACATTGCAACCTGGGGAGTTCTTGGCACAATCCTGAATAAGAGTGAGAAAGAAAGAAATAGCATTATTCATACAGTCAATCAAAAATTTTGGAGCAGCTACTAGATGCGTGGCCCTTTTCGGGGTTCAGCAGTGATCAAGACAGGAAGAGTCCTGCTTACACAAACCATGTAGTGGGGAGGAGAGACGGGCGCAACTTGGCTGAGGGATTTCAACTTGCTGGGCCTCTGTTTTCTCATCTGGAAAACGGGATGGGTGTTCCTCATTTCCTGGGATTGTCCAGCCCTCACATTCTCTGATTCCATAAGAATCATTTGTTTTCCTGTTTCTTTAAAATTCATTCAGGCAATGAGCTGTGATGAATGTTGTCAGCTGCTCCTCAAATCACTCTATTCCCACCCTCTTCCTGTGATCAGGTCTTTCTCCCAACATGACTCACAATCAATCAAGTCACAGAACCTAAGGGGCACCCAGCAGGAAAATTCCAGCCCTTGTTTCTCAGGAGCTCTGAGGTCTACCTGCGAGGTAAACTTAACACACCTGGCACAAGGCGGCCATCCCGGGTTTCACATCAACATGATCTCAGGCACAAACCTCCTGGCTTTTCCATTGTGTTTTTAAGTTAACTTGTTGAAACAACTGCACAACTATGACAAAGATATAAAATCAGGCATCTTCTGCCCCAGTGCCTGCTCATAAATGATTTTCTGCCACTTTAATGATAAAGATAGAACATTTCAACATTCTGCTGCCCTTATTATTTGTCATTTTTCTTGATATTTCTATTGAATACTCTTTCAATATTTTAACAATGGAACATTTATTTACCTTGTTCCAGACCCAGCCTGTAGTGGTAAAGGTTTTGTTGTTATATTTCTATTATGTTTCCTTTAAAAATCATTATGCTATTTAACTGGATTAAGTCAATTCTACAGGCATTTATCTTATGATATTGATGAAATTAATACATAGAGGGCAGTAGTACAAGTTGATTGTACTCCAGAGCCTCTATTAGCACAGTTAAGTAAGTATAACTATTATCTATATGTAAACCAAAGTACATGCCAAGTGAGACTCTCCGACGCTTCTTCACTGTCTGCCCCTCAAGCCTGTGAGAAATGGAATATTTCTTGCCACCTCAGTAAACAAAAGATGCCACAGTCATCCTCTCCAATGTGAGCGGGCAGGCTGAGGAACTCAGGATATGCAAATACAGGATGCAGGCCCCAGAGAGCTGAGGTGCATATCAAAGGAAGGAATTCGTGAGCCTGACTCCAGCATCTTCGCATAAGGAAAGCCCTGCATTCCTGTAGAACCTGGGAGAGCAGGTTCTCCTTAGCTGACAATCACCTTTTCACGTCCCCCATCACCTCCGCCAGCCCCCTGCCCTGTCCCCTCCCCCCCCCCGGGTGCTTTAGCTCAGGGAGGAAGGGGCGCACAGGGCCTCGGCTGAACAAGAGGCCTGGGAGCCTCGGGAGGAACTTTCGGCCGCTTTCCCCGCCGTCGGGAGGAGGGTCGCTGACGCTGCGGCCGGACCCTGCGCCTCCCTCGCCCCGTGTCCCCTCAGGACGTTCAGCCGCCCTCTCCCCACGCCCCCCGGGCCCCGCGAGCCAGGCCGAGGGCAGGGACGAGAGGAGGGGCCGAAGTTCCCCGGGACCAGACCCCGAGGCCGCTCGTTCTGCACAGCAGCGGCGGGTGGCCGCGAAACCCTTCCCCTCAGAAGCTGCTCTTGCGCGGCCGCCCGGGCACCAGACCCACTTACCCGGCCCGCCGTCCCCACGACTGTCGCGGCTTCGGCCGCCGGGGCCCCTCCGCAGCCGGCAGCGTCAGTGAGGCCGCCCTCCCCTGGGGCTCCGGGGCAGCTCCGTGACGGCGGAGGGAAGAGACCCCGAGCCGGGAGCTCCAGCTCTGAGGAAACGCGGGCTCCGTTCTGGGCGCTGCGGGTGGGGCCGCTCTGCCTGAGGCCTCCTGGGAGGGAGCGGGGCGCCGGGGGAGGAGCCGCCAGGAGCTCAGGGCCCCGTCGGGGGTCCTGGAGGGGCGGCCCGGCCTGAGGGCCCCGCCCACTGTGGCCGCAGCGCAGGCCTTTTTCCTGCAATCCTACACAAAAAGTCAGAAAGATACACACGGTCTACAGTGAATGTTCACAAATGGTAGTTGCTGCTGTGCTTACTATCCTATTAAACGTGGGAAATCCATAACACACTTGAAGTTAGAAGTTAACTATGAATGTTTACCTTTCCTTATTATGTCTCTGCTATTCACAATTGTCGTTAATGAATCAGAGACTGTGGCATCACTAGTTAAAAATGAGCTCGTTTAAAAAATAGAACTCAGGCCCACCGGCCCTACTGTATCAGAATCTGCAATTTTACACTCTCTCCAGTGTACTTGTGGACCCATGAATAGTTGAAAGGTACATTTCTACCTCGACATGTCTCTTCTGTCTGAGAAATACGCACATTTTATCCAGTTTGATATAAATAAAACACTCAAAAATGCATATGTCCGTGTTGAAACCACCATTTTATCATTTCCTTTCCAGATGACTATAGTCTCTATACTGGTTTTATGGATCACATGACATACTCTTTTTTGTAGTTAGAAATAGAGAAAGTTACTTTGTGAAAAAAAAAATATATGTATATATATATAAGTGGATGATTGAAGACACTCTTCTAAATTAAAACCAGTTCTCTTAATTTGCTCTTTTCTTCTTGCGTCACATTATGAACTCTTCCCGTGGCCACATGTCATGTGTACTTTTAATTTCAGGGACTGCTGACATCCCAGGATGTGCCCATAGATTTCTCTCAAGAGAACTGGGAATGCCTGGACCGAGATCAATGGGAATTGTACAGGGATGTGATGTGACTAAAGTATAGGATCATGCTCTCCTTGAGTGAGGATACCTTCCTTCCAGAATTCCTTATCCACCCACAGGGTTTAGAGGCCTTCATTTGTAGAATGTCTCCTGGAATGTTCTGCTTCCTACAATAGGGTTTCAGATTGCAACGATTCAGGAAATATTGGGAGTTTGTGGGTATAATTTATGTTATTCTTTGAAAATTGCAGCCTTCTTTATAATATACTTTGTAACTGCTTGGGATGTGTCTATATGAACAGTGTACTATATGCTTCTGTTATAGTCCTTACAATATTTTATTCTCTTATTATCTGTAACAATCTTCCATGGATTCTTTGGGCTTAAGGTGTATTAAAAGGGAGACGGCGATTCTGGGACTTCCCTGGTGATGCAGTGGTTAAGACTGCGCCTGCCAATTCAGGGGACACGGGTTCGATCCCTAGTCTGGGAAGATCCCACGTGCAACGGAGCAACTAACCCAGTGGGCCACAACTACTGAGCCTGCGTGCCACAACTACTGAAGCTGGTGCACCTTGAGCCCGTGTGCCATTTATTTTTAGAGAATAAAATCACCTCTGAGTGATTACAATTTAGACCAGCTAGTCAAAATTCTTTATCACCTGTTCTTCTCAAACACTGATCAATGGAACAAGTTTTACTAGGGATAAGAGTGTAATTGTATTCTAGAGTTCATATCGGCAATATGGTTTTTGACCTTGATGCTGGATCACGACATTTCAATGGTATAACTGCTATTAATTGTCTCTTTGTTCAATGATTAAAGTCTCACATGATCTGAGTTCAGACTGGAGCCATCCTGCTTGGTTTCTGTCTATTGCAGATTTCT
Source organism: Kogia breviceps (assembly GCF_026419965.1). Classification (NCBI taxonomy): domain Eukaryota; kingdom Metazoa; phylum Chordata; class Mammalia; order Artiodactyla; family Physeteridae; genus Kogia; species Kogia breviceps. Next base: position 46,750,628 of record NC_081315.1, read on the forward strand.
TCCAGTATGAAAGGACAAGAGCAATACGGCTTACTTTACACAATGTCTTCAAACTAAATGATGACATAATCTACATTCAATTAATTTATACATACCCTACTGTAGAGCAGGGTTTGTTACGGTGGCAGAGCCCGGTAATTATGTAAAACTGAAACTTTTATCTGCACTGGTTCAAGTCCTCTTCCTAAGAATATGTTTATAATCAACACTCTTTCACAAGTTACCCAATTTAATTCACCATAGCATTCCTCATATTAACTAAATGGAAAATCCTAAGCTATATACAAATCCAGAAAGGGCCAAAAATCATCTGCCCACATGGATTATTACAACCCATTGCTGAGGCATTCAAATTACTTATTAAATACCCACTATGTCCATCAACAGCATCAATTTATATATTATTGCCCCAATGCTAGCCTTAACCCTGGCTCTCACAACATGAATTCCTCTTCCCATATCTTAGCCACTAATTAATATAAATGTAGGCATACTCTTTATATTAGCCATATCACACCTAGCCATTTATTCCATCCTCAGTTCTGGATGAGCTTCACATTCAACATACTCACTCACTGGAGCTCTAGGGACAGTAGCATAGACAATCTCATATGAAGTAATGTAGCAGTTATTCTATCCTCAGTCTTACTGATAAATGGATCATTTACACTTTCAACAGTAATTATTACACAGGAACACCTATGACTATTTTCTTCTGACCCCTACTCAGAATTTTATTATCTCCGCAGTAGCAGAAATTCAATGAAGCCCCACTTGATTCAACAGAAGTAGAATCAAAACCTGTATATGACTTCAATGTAGAAGATGTAGCAGGCCCATTCACCTCTTCCTTGCTAGACAATATGTCAATTTCCTTATAATAAACATTTCCACAACAATCCATTTGTAGGAGCATTCGACAATCCCTAGGTGCCAGAATTATATACACCCCAAGTCATCATTAAAACACATCTAACAATCTCCTTTCTATGAATTTGAGCATCCTACCCACAATTTTGATATGATCAACGTCTACATCTCGTATAAAAATTTTTTTTCTACTAACATTAGCCCGATGTATATGAGAGTTTTCACCACCTGTCATCATACCAGCAACCCACCACAAACTTAAGAAATATGTCTGACAAAAGAGTTACTGTGATAGAGTAAATTATAGAGGTTTCAATGCTCTTATTCCTGGAATTGAATTCTTCCTAAGAATTTTATATTCTCCATGTTACCACATTACAGCACATGCTATATACTAAGCTTCACTAGGTAAGCTTCAGGCCCATACCCCCAACATGTTGTCGTAGATCCTTCCTGTACTAATAAACTCTCATTGTTTTTACTATCATTCTACTGACCATTATCACAGGAAATATAATTGTATAAGAAGCTCACACTGGTTAATGGTATCCCCATTCTAATAAAAAACACAAACCCATAAGCTACAGAAGCATCCAACAAATATTTCCTAAAACAATCCACCACACCAATACTACTTATAATGGCTAGTATCATTAATCTAATATACTCTGGTCATGGAACACAATGAATAACAAAAATCTTTCATCCAGCAGCATCCACCCTCATGACAATCGCCCTTGTCACAAAAGTAGGACTTTCCCCATTTCACTTCTGAGTGCCTCACGTCACACAAGGCGTCCCATGAAGAGCAGGCCTGATGCTATTAATATGACAAAAGTGCACCCCTGTCAGTTTTATACCACATGTCACCATCCATCAACCTAAATATACTATTAATCATAGTGATATTATAAATCATAGCTGGAGGCTGAGGGAGATTTAGTCAGACTCACCTGGAAAAAATTACACCCTCCTCATCAAGTGCCCATATAGGATGAATAACAGCCGTTATAAAGTATATTCCGATTATAACAATCCTAAACATACTAATTTATATCATAACAACACTCTCTTCTTATTATTTATGCCCAGAGCCTGTACTACAAGAGTGTCATTATCACACACATGAGGTAAAACACCTCCCATCACAATCCTTTTCCTCACCATTATAGTATCATTAGGACATAGTCCATCACTATCAGGGTTTTTACCCAAATGAATACTTATCCAAGAGATAACGAAAATGACAACATCATTCTACCAACATTAATAGCCATCACAGCAGTGCTCAGCATATATTTCTACTTGCAGCTAACATACTCCACATCACTAACTGTATTCCCTTCATGAAACAACACAAAAACAAATCACATTGAACATTCAAAGAAATAACCTTCCTATCATTACTAATCATAAAACCCAGACAATTATTCCACATAACACCCATTCCATCCGTGCTGGACTAGGAATTTAGGTTAGTTCAGACCAAGAGCTTTCATAACCCCAAACAAGTAAAATTTACTTAATTTCTAAAAATAAGGATTGAAAGACTTCATCCTACATCAATTGAATGTAAAGCAAACATTGTAGTTAAGCCAAATCTTTACGAGACTGATGAGTTTTAACCCCAGGAAACTTTAGTTAACAGGCAAATCCTCTAGTCAACTGGCTTCAATCTGCTTCTTCTTCATTTGAGAAAGAAAAAAAGAAAAAAGGCAGGAAAATCTCTGGCAGAATTGAAGCTGCTTCTCTGAAATTACAATTCAATTTGTTGATTCACCACAGGGTTTGTGAGAAAGAGGGCTCAATCTCTGTCTTCAGATTTACAGTCGAATGCTAGCTCAGTCATTTTACCTCTGTTCATACACTGTTGATTATTTTCAACAAATCACAAAGATATCGGCATCTTATAATTACTATTTGGTGCTTGAGCTGGAGTAGCAGGCAGCACCTTAAGAATATTAATCCAGGCTGAGCTATGCTAACCTGGAGCGCTACTTGGAGATGCACAAATCTGTAACGTGGTCATAACAGTCCCTGCACTTGTAATAATTTTCTTTATTGTTGTACCCCTTATATTGCAGGGTTTGAAAACTCACTTGGGCCACTAATAACTCGCACACCTGAGGTAGCATTTCCCCGAGTAAACCATGTAAATTTTTGACTACTTCCCCCATCGTTCTTACTCCTACTCATGTCACCAATAGTAGAAGCTTGTTCTGGTACCAGTGGACCGTGTATTCAGCTCTAGCCTGCAACCTGGCCCACGCAGGAGCCTCTGTCGACATAACCATTTCCTCCTTACATTTATCAGGTGTCTCCTCAATTCTTGGTGCTATTGCTTTTATTACTATAGTCTTTCATACAAAACCAGCAGTCATAACCCAATACCAAACACCATTATTTGTTTAATCTTCACCAACTATAGCCATATTACTATAATTACCACTCTCAGTCCGAGCAGCCAGAATTGCCATACTCTTAAGAGATAGAAATCTCAACACTACTTTCTCTGACCCTGCAGGAGGAGGCTGAATCCTATACCAACACCTATTTTGATTCTTTGGTCACCCTGAAGTCTGTATTCATGGCCTACCAGGGTTTGTTATAAATTCACACATCATTACACACTATTTAGGACAAAAGGTGCCTTTCAGCTATTTAGGAATAGTATGAGTCATGCCCACTGGCTTTTTAGGATTTCTCTTGTGGGCCCATCATATATTTACCATAGGGAGAGCTGTCCACTCAGGAGCATACTTTGCAAAAGCTACCATAATTGCTTCTATCCCTACAGGAGTGTGCTTTCTCTGGTTGCAGTGAGCAGTAGCGACTCTACGCTGCGGTGCATTGCCTTTTCACTGAAAAGGCTTTCTTTATTGCAGAGCATGGCTTTCACGCTCTAGAGGGCAGGCTCAGTAGTTGTGGCACATGGGCTTTTTGCTCCACGGCAGGTGGAATATTCCCACACGATGGCTCGAACCCGTGTCCCCTGCATTGGCAGGCAAATTCTTAACCACTGCACCACCAGGGAAGTCCCTGGTTAGCAACTGTTCACGGAGGTAATATTATATGACCTCCAATATATTATGAGTTTTAGGCTTTAGTTTTTCTTTTTACAGTAGGAGGTTTCACAGGAATCATCTTAGTGAACTCATCCCCGGACACTATCCTCCAGGATACATACTATGTAGCAGCACACTTCCATGACCTAATGTCCATGGGAGCGGGCTTCACTATTACGGGAGGCTTCCTACACGGATTCCCACTATTCTCAGGTTACACAGTGAACTCAGCATGAGCAAAAAGTCACTTCACGCGTATATTTGTAGTAGTAAATATGACTTCCCGCAGCACTTTCTGGCCTCTCAGGAATGTCATTACTTTAGTCTCACTACTCGGAGGCACACACAACATGAAATATTGTGTCTTTTGGCTCACTCATCTCAATAGCAGCAGTAATGCTAATCATAATCTTCATACTTTGAAAAGCATTTGCATCTAAACAAGAAGGCTAAGCACTAGAAACGGATACTCCTAACCTAGAATTGTTACATAAATGTCCTCCACCATATCCTATGTTTCAAGATCCTACCTATGTAAATATAAAATAAGGAAGGTCTCAAGTCCTTTTCAACCACTTTCAAGCCAACACCATAACAATTATGTCTTTCTCAATAAATGAGAGAAAAGTAAAAAGTGATGTATCTTTGTCAAACTTAAATCAGAGGCTAAAATCCTGTATATCACGAAGGCATATCAATTTCATCTAGGATCTCAAGATATAACATCACCGATTATGGAAGAACATTTACATTCTCATCATCACACATTAATAGTGATTTTTGAAACTAGTTCTCTATATTATTTCTCTAACATTGACAACTAAACTAACTCATATACATATAATAGATGCACAGGTAGAGAAAATGTGAACAGTTTACCAGCCATTATTGTAATCTTAATTGCTCTATCATCATTGTGAATCCTTTACATGATACATGAAATCAATAACTCTTCCCAAACCATAAAATCGATGGGTCAGTAATGATACTGAAGCTACAAATACACAGATTATGAAGATTTAAATGTTGGCTCCTCTGTAATCCCCACATCAGGGCTAAAACCAGGAGAATAATGACTAATAGAAGTCAACAACCACGGAGTTAGAGAGAGTCATAGAATATTAGTTTCATCTGAAATTGTTGTACACTCCTGAGCTGTTCCTTCTCAGGCCTAAAAAGGGCTGCTATCCCAGGACGCCTAAATTAAAGAATCCTAATACCAACAGGACCAGGCCTATGTTGTAGACAAGAGAGCTCATTTTCCTGAGTTCAAAGACGGGCCAGAGGGATATGGCTGAGATGAGGGGTGAATCTGGAGCCCATGGGGATGCACTCTCCAAGCTCCAGGATAGGAATGGGCCATTATTGGTTTAATGGACGTCTGGGGTCCCAGGCCACCCACACCACACCCTCCCGAGCAGGATCTTGGCAACATTCCCTGTCAGTGATGAGGCAACCTAGCACTTGTCACGCCCCGATGTTGTGTCCTATGTGGGCACCATGCTGTGGGGACCACACCCACACTCTGCAGGTCCATGCTACAGGGTCCTTCTTGCCTCAGGAGTAGAGACCACCCAGCAAGCAGTTCGCTCCCCAACCAGCAGGAGGAGGGGAGGAGAGCAGGGGCACCAGGGGAATCTCACTCAGACAACAACACCCAGGGGTGCCAGCGGGGACAGTGATGATGCAGATGAGGCCCAGACCAAGAGATGCGACCAGAGGACACAAAAGGCAGCTGATCAGGTCCTGACTCAACTGCATCCCGGACACCTTTGTCCCTCCTACGCCCCTTCCTCATACATCCCCTCCTGAAATGCAGATTCTTCAGATGCAAACAGGCAGAGCCTCAGACTGAAAGTCAGCTCTTCCAAAATGACCCGTCAGCAAACACTGCAGGATTGTGCTCCAGTGGGGGCCCTGGAGTCCACAACTCAGGGACTGAAGGGGACATCGGTGCCAGGGCCAGTGTGAGGGGATGGGGAGTGAGACTTTCATGGTTGTGGAATGTTGGTTTTGCAAGATGAAAAGTTCTAGGCGTTGTGGTGATGGCTCCACGAGAAAGTGAATAGATCTGATGCCTCAGAAACGTGCACTTAAAATGGTGACGATGGTAAAGGGTATGTGACGTGTGTTTTATTTCACTTAAATTCATAAAATAATGTCTTTTTAAATCAGAGTCCATTTCGACTCCCGTTCATCACAAATGTCGGAGACCCAAACACATTCCCCTACCTTAGGGGCCATCACGGTGCCCTCACATGGCACATGGGAGACCGTTCTCACGGGGGCCTAGTCTGTGCTCACCTCACCTCTGTCCAGGGAGACCCAGGCAGTGGTGACCCCCATAGATTAGACATATGATATGCTATGATATTCATATGACACCACCGAACATTGTCACTCAGCAGCACACAGAGCAGCACCCCACTCAAACATGCATGACCTCATATGAATGCGACAAGATTAAGGGAAGAAAAGGAACCACCGGTTAATCAGGGCAACACCCTTAACGCAGAGGTTGGAAATGTCAAAGGGGTAAAGACACACTGCAGGCAAAGAGCACATAGGGGTCTCCCCATACATGTGATCCTGACCCATGCAGATGTGGTGAGACCCATACAGTGCCCGTACCCTATAGCTGGTGTAGCACATCCACACTCACCAGGGTGACCCACCTCCCCAGACCCTGCACCTAAAGTCACACGTTCTCTCTCAACACGTGACCCCACCTCCTCAGACCGCTCCACCTGGGTCACATGTCCACAGTCCCAGGGTGAACCGCCCTCTGCAGACGTCCCCAACTGGGGTCACACGTGCACATCCTCCAGGGTGACCTCACCTCACCAGACCGTGCACCTGGGGTCACATGTCCCCTTGGTCAGGGCACCATGGCTCTGCTGCTTGCTCCCCTAATGTAGAAACAACCTGGGTTCCTGGGCTCTGCTGGGATGAGAAAAAGTGTAAGGTGGGTCTCCTGTCCCCACACTTGTCCCACAGAAGTCCTCCTCTTTTCACTTTGGTTCTGTGTGATTTTACCTCTTTTTAAAGCTTTCATGCTAGAGTTGAACATATTACTTGGTTCTGGCAGGCACAGTCTCACTTTCTTGTCTCACTTACTTGTTGAGAAAACTCACAGGACAGCAGGGCTGAAAGCCGAAGGGCAGCTCTGGACGCTGCTGACTAGGGACGGCAGACAGGAAGGAGAGCTCAGCAGCAGCCTCAGCTGTTACCCATCGGCCTTTTGCCCGATCTGCGTGCCCTGCAATCAATTCACCAGCTAAACCTGCCTCCCTTCGCACCATGCACGTGCTGGTAAATTGGAATAATCAGCAGGTAGCCCTCCTGAGGATTATCCACGAGCCCCAAGGAAGGTGAACCTTGCAGGAATAAAGACAAAGGCCCTGCCCATAGCACTGCCCTTGGGAGGACCAGGTCACCACACTCAGAAGAGAGGGTGTTACCTAGACAAGCCCACCTCGGCTCCAGACCCAGACATCTAAGCACTGACTTTCAAATGCAGGCACGGAGCTTCCCAGTACTGAGGCCAGGCCGGCTCTCTTCCCAGCTCTCCATACTCTTAGCGTACACGGAACATGGTCAGGTCTAAATCTTCTTATTATAGACAACACATGGTCAGCTCTAAACATAAACAGTAGTCAGCACATGGAGAGGTCTAAATTTACCGTGTAGACAGAACTTGATCATGTTTCAACTAGCTTAGGGCTGAGCTCATAGGAGGTACAGATCACACATATGGGTCTCTCATCTTTGGACACCCACATCAGGAAACTGAACGATATCATTGTCATTAAACATTTCAACAGGCAAAACAGAAATGTTACCAGTGTCTCTGGCCACCTGGTGGTCAGGATCCACATGTGATGCAAGAACTTCTTAGAGTGCAGCCCAGTCTGCGGCCAGGCCAGACAAGAAGTGGCCTGATTCCAGCCTCCCAGGCTTCCAGAAGGAGGCGGCCGCACAGGAGGCCCAGGCAGGACAGTTCTGCATGGTGCGGGCCAGGAGAGCCTGTCTGTCCATTCCACTGGCCGATTCCGGGCGGGGTGCTCAGGGCCGCTGAGAGCCCCGCGCTCAGGCCCTGCTTCCCTGCAGCATGTGCGTGTGCGTGTGTGTGTGTGTGTGTATGTGTGTGTGTGTAGAGGGGGCAGTGGCTGACGGCTCCCACGGCTCCCGTCCCGGGCACCGTGATGTCTTCGAGGGTAGGTACGGGGAGAGGTAGGGGCACAGAAGCCATTGGAGAGGAGAACCCACCACGGAGCTCCTTGCACACTGGCTCGCCCCACCCGGGGACCAGCCTACCCATCGTGGGCCACATGCCACCCCCCAGCCCCGCACCCCCAAAGGCAGGGCGCCTGCTCTTTCAACAGCACAGGGTCTCACATGAAGGAGACTCAGTGGGGAATGTCACCCACTCCCCCACTCCTGATGCTCAGTTTGGGGAGAATGAACCCCCTTGACTGGGCGATGGGACCCTGTGAAGAAACATGTGGTGCCCCATCCAAGTCAGGGCCTGCCTGAGAGATGGGAACACAGGAGCCACGTGCAGGGCCTGGAGGCCAGGCCAACAGGACAAGCACCTCCAGCCTTGGTCTAGCTCTCCAACTGTGACATTGTAGCATTAAGGGACCTGAGGCAGGTGACTGAATGTAATGGGGTCTAAACTGGACCCTGAATGGGGCTTAAAGAACGTGTGAAGGATGTCACTCAGACAGTGACAGTCACTGGAAGACAGACGCTGTGTGAGGACATCCTGCTCCATCCATTTAAATCCCTGCGATCTCTGAACTTTACGTGGCTACGCAGGATTGTTAGAGCAGGTGCGTGCGGACATATCTGGGGCACAATTCAGTCTGCAATCAACTTGCAAGTGGTTCCAGAAAACACACAGGTGTGCGCAAAGGTAGACACAGCACACACACAAACATACGCATGCTCACAGCACAAATATATTCACACACTAGCCTATGAACACACACGCTCGCGTGTACCCACGCACACACTAACGTGTGCCAGTGCACATACCTATGCACATGCACAGCACATGTACGCATACAGGCACATGCACACACGTAGCACACACACAGGGAATAAAGTGAATCCATAAAGCATTAATTCCTGAAAGCAAGTGAAGCTGACATGTATTTTTCCCTTTTTCTTAGCTTTGATGTTTTTCACAATAAAAACTTTAAGAAAAGAGTTAATGGCGAATGACTTTTTTTTTTTGCACAGGTGTCGCGGACTCCTCAGAGGCAGTGACCCAGGACTGAGGCCCCCGAGCGTCCTTCTGAGGGTCGTGGCCCCGGTGTCCCTCTCACGGGAGTTGCTGTCAGCCTTGATGGTCGAAGCAGCCATGGTATCTAGATTTCACTGGTAGAAACTATTCCTTTTCTTCCCTGGGAGGAGCAGGTCTCCTTCTACTTTGTTGGGGAGACTCCCTTTTTACTAAACAAAAATGATAAGCTGTAAGTACATATTAAGGTTTAGGTTATATACATGTAAAGAATAATCATAAAGATCAAGGAACAGAACACGATGAGTGGACAGCCAGGAGTGCCCTTCCCTCGTCACAGCCTCCTCCCCAGCGTGAGGGAGCTGTTCTCCTGATTTTGTGCCAGTGACTTGTCCTCAGAGTTTTCGCCCAGGGACGCATCTCTGCGCAACGCAGCCCAGCTTTGCCTAGTTCCAAAGTCGGTAAATGCGTGTACCCTGCATGCTGCCTTATTGCTCTTGATGGCGCAGCATCGTGTCCATGGGATTCCTTCACCTTGTGAATAGAGATTTTTAAAAAATAATTTTTATAGTTTTACGAACTTTAAACAAAATGTACTCCATTGCTGTGGAATATTCCTTCATAGGAGCGTGCATGGTTCATTTCTGCATCCGCTTGTGATGGCCTTCATGTTCTTTCCAGTTTGGCTCCTGTGGCTGCGGAGTCCATGTCCGTGTGTCCTGGTGCAGTGCCGGTAGGTTTGTGTTCAGCTGGGAGGAGCCCTGCGGGTCTGCGTGCGTGCGCGGACTTCGCTCTTTGAGGCCCGATTGTTTCAGAAGCGGTTGCATCGGCCCGCTGCTTGCCAGGCTTTCCATTGCCCCACAGCCTGCTGATAATTGATACTATGTCTTTCATGTCTGCATTCTGGTAGGTGTATGCACAGTATTTTTCTTATGGTTTTAATCCCTCGGTGGTTAGTGAAGTTGTGCATCTAGTAGTATTCATACACTATTTCCTGTTCGTTTTTAAAAAGTTTTAAAAATTGTGGTTCAATACACATAACATAAAATTTAGTATCTTAACCATTTTTAAATGCCATTTCAGGGTCAAGAAGTAATTGGTGCTGTTGTGCAAACCTTACCGCCATCGTCCTCCAGAACTTTCTCATCTTGCAACATTGAAACAGTCCCCATTAAACACGCACTCCCCATGCACCCTCCCTCAGCCCCTGGCACTCAACATGCTACTTTCTGTCTCTATGTTTCTGACTGCTCTAGGGGCCTCGTGTGAATGAAGCCAGCACTGCGTGTTGTTTTGTGTCTAGCTTACATCACTGAGCATAATGCCCTCGAGGCTCATCCCTGCTGAAGGCTGTGTCAGAATTGCCTTCCTTTTTAGGCTGAACAACATTCCCTTGTATCGATGGACCGTGTTTTTCTTCTCCATTCATCCATTAGTGGACACGTGTAATATCTACATTCATTTCTCATGTCATAATAATTGTGGAATAACGTCAGAAAGTCCTTTGAATCTAAAGTCATCTGCCATTAACTCTTTTCTTAAACTTTTTACTGTGAACAACATCAAAGCTAAGAAAAAGGGAAAATACATGTCAGCTTCACCTGTGTTCAGGAATTAATGCTTTACGGATTCACTTTATTCCCTGTGTGTGTGCTACGTGTGTGCATGTGCCTGTTTGCCTACATATGCTGTGCATGTGCATAGGTATGTGCACTGGCACACGTTAGTGTGTGCATGGGTACATGCGTGCGTGTGTGTTCATATGCTAGTGTGTGAATATATTTGTGCTGTGCACGTGCGTATGTTTGTGTGTGTGCTGTGTCTACCTGTGTGCACACCTGTGTGTTTTCTGCAACCACTTGGAAGTTGGTTGCAGACTGAATTGTGCCCCAGATATGTCCGCACGCATCTGCTCTAACATTCCTGCTTTTCCACATAAAGATCAGAGCTGTCAGGGATTTAAATGGATGAAGCAGGATGTCCTGACACAGGGTCTGTCTTCCAATGACTGTCACTGTCTGAGTGACATCCTTCCCACCTTCTCTAAGTCCCATTCAGGGTCCACCTGAGGCCCCCATTACATTCAGTCACCTGCCCCAGGTCCCCTATAAACTACAATGTCACAGTTGGAGAGCTAGACCAAGGCTGGAGGTGCTCGTCCTGTTGGCCTGGCCTCCAGGCCATGCACGTGGCTCCTGTGTTCCCATCTGTCAGCCAGACCCCGACTTGGATGGGGCACCACATGTTTCATCACAGGGTCCCATCGCCCAGTCAAGGGGGTTCATTCTCCCCAAACTGAGCATTAGGAGTGGGAGGGGTGAAGTCCCCACTGAGTCTACTTCATGTGAGACCCTGTGCTGTTGAAAGAGCAGGTGCCCTGCCCTCGGGGGTGGGGGCTTGGGGGGACATTTGGCCCACGATGGGCTCTCGGGTCCCCGGGTGGGGCCAGCCAGTGTGCAAGCGTTTCCACGGTGGGTTCTCCTCTCCAACGGCTTCTGTGCCCCTACCTCTCCCCGTGCCTCCCGTCGAAGACAGCACGGTGCCCGGGACGGGAGCCGTGGGAGCCGTCAGCCACTGCCCCCTCTACACACACACACACACACACACACACACACACACACGCACACGCACACGCACACGCACACGCACATGCTTCAGGGAGGCAGGACTTGAGCGCGGGGCTCTCAGCAGCCCTGAGCACCCCACGCGGAATCGGCCAGTGGAATGGACAGACAGGCTCTCCTGGCCCGCACCATGCAGAACTGTCCTGCCTGGGCCTCCTGTGCGGCCGCCTCCTTCTGGAAGCCTGGGAGGCTGGAATCAGGCCACTTCTTGTCTGGCCTGGCCGCAGACTGGGCTGCACTCTAAGAAGTTCTTGCATCACATGTGGATCCTGACCACCAGGTGGCCAGAGACACTGGTAACATTTCTGTTTTGCCTGTTGAAATGTTTAATGACAATGATATCGTTCAGTTTCCTGATGTGGGTGTCCAAAGATGAGAGACCCATATGTGTGATCTGTACCTCCTATGAGCTCAGCCCTAAGCTAGTTGAAACATGATCAAGTTCTGTCTACACGGTAAATTTAGACCTCTCCATGTGCTGACTACTGTTTATGTTTAGAGCTGACCATGTGTTGTCTATAATAAGAAGATTTAGACCTGACCATGTTCCGTGTACGCTAAGAGTATGGAGAGCTGGGAAGAGAGCCGGCCTGGCCTCAGTACTGGGAAGCTCCGTGCCTGCATTTGAAAGTCAGTGCTTAGATGTCTGGGTCTGGAGCCGAGGTGGGCTTGTCTAGGTAACACCCTCTCTTCTGAGTGTGGTGACCTGGTCCTCCCAAGGGCAGTGCTATGGGCAGGGCCTTTGTCTTTATTCCTGCAAGGTTCACCTTCCTTGGGGCTCGTGGATAATCCTCAGGAGGGCTACCTGCTGATTATTCCAATTTACCAGCACGTGCATGGTGCGAAGGGAGGCAGGTTTAGCTGGTGAATTGATTGCAGGGCACGCAGATCGGGCAAAAGGCCGATGGGTAACAGCTGAGGCTGCTGCTGAGCTCTCCTTCCTGTCTGCCGTCCCTAGTCAGCAGCGTCCAGAGCTGCCCTTCGGCTTTCAGCCCTGCTGTCCTGTGAGTTTTCTCAACAAGTAAGTGAGACAAGAAAGTGAGACTGTGCCTGCCAGAACCAAGTAATATGTTCAACTCTAGCATGAAAGCTTTAAAAAGAGGTAAAATCACACAGAACCAAAGTGAAAAGAGGAGGACTTCTGTGGGACAAGTGTGGGGACAGGAGACCCACCTTACACTTTTTCTCATCCCAGCAGAGCCCAGGAACCCAGGTTGTTTCTACATTAGGGGAGCAAGCAGCAGAGCCATGGTGCCCTGACCAAGGGGACATGTGACCCCAGGTGCACGGTCTGGTGAGGTGAGGTCACCCTGGAGGATGTGCACGTGTGACCCCAGTTGGGGACGTCTGCAGAGGGCGGTTCACCCTGGGACTGTGGACATGTGACCCAGGTGGAGCGGTCTGAGGAGGTGGGGTCACGTGTTGAGAGAGAACGTGTGACTTTAGGTGCAGGGTCTGGGGAGGTGGGTCACCCTGGTGAGTGTGGATGTGCTACACCAGCTATAGGGTACGGGCACTGTATGGGTCTCACCACATCTGCATGGGTCAGGATCACATGTATGGGGAGACCCCTATGTGCTCTTTGCCTGCAGTGTGTCTTTACCCCTTTGACATTTCCAACCTCTGCGTTAAGGGTGTTGCCCTGATTAACCGGTGGTTCCTTTTCTTCCCTTAATCTTGTCGCATTCATATGAGGTCATGCATGTTTGAGTGGGGTGCTGCTCTGTGTGCTGCTGAGTGACAATGTTCGGTGGTGTCATATGAATATCATAGCATATCATATGTCTAATCTATGGGGGTCACCACTGCCTGGGTCTCCCTGGACAGAGGTGAGGTGAGCACAGACTAGGCCCCCGTGAGAACGGTCTCCCATGTGCCATGTGAGGGCACCGTGATGGCCCCTAAGGTAGGGGAATGTGTTTGGGTCTCCGACATTTGTGATGAACGGGAGTCGAAATGGACTCTGATTTAAAAAGACATTATTTTATGAATTTAAGTGAAATAAAACACACGTCACATACCCTTTACCATCGTCACCATTTTAAGTGCACGTTTCTGAGGCATCAGATCTATTCACTTTCTCGTGGAGCCATCACCACAACGCCTAGAACTTTTCATCTTGCAAAACCAACATTCCACAACCATGAAAGTCTCACTCCCCATCCCCTCACACTGGCCCTGGCACCGATGTCCCCTTCAGTCCCTGAGTTGTGGACTCCAGGGCCCCCACTGGAGCACAATCCTGCAGTGTTTGCTGACGGGTCATTTTGGAAGAGCTGACTTTCAGTCTGAGGCTCTGCCTGTTTGCATCTGAAGAATCTGCATTTCAGGAGGGGATGTATGAGGAAGGGGCGTAGGAGGGACAAAGGTGTCCGGGATGCAGTTGAGTCAGGACCTGATCAGCTGCCTTTTGTGTCCTCTGGTCGCATCTCTTGGTCTGGGCCTCATCTGCATCATCACTGTCCCCGCTGGCACCCCTGGGTGTTGTTGTCTGAGTGAGATTCCCCTGGTGCCCCTGCTCTCCTCCCCTCCTCCTGCTGGTTGGGGAGCGAACTGCTTGCTGGGTGGTCTCTACTCCTGAGGCAAGAAGGACCCTGTAGCATGGACCTGCAGAGTGTGGGTGTGGTCCCCACAGCATGGTGCCCACATAGGACACAACATCGGGGCGTGACAAGTGCTAGGTTGCCTCATCACTGACAGGGAATGTTGCCAAGATCCTGCTCGGGAGGGTGTGGTGTGGGTGGCCTGGGACCCCAGACGTCCATTAAACCAATAATGGCCCATTCCTATCCTGGAGCTTGGAGAGTGCATCCCCATGGGCTCCAGATTCACCCCTCATCTCAGCCATATCCCTCTGGCCCGTCTTTGAACTCAGGAAAATGAGCTCTCTTGTCTACAACATAGGCCTGGTCCTGTTGGTATTAGGATTCTTTAATTTAGGCGTCCTGGGATAGCAGCCCTTTTTAGGCCTGAGAAGGAACAGCTCAGGAGTGTACAACAATTTCAGATGAAACTAATATTCTATGACTCTCTCTAACTCCGTGGTTGTTGACTTCTATTAGTCATTATTCTCCTGGTTTTAGCCCTGATGTGGGGATTACAGAGGAGCCAACATTTAAATCTTCATAATCTGTGTATTTGTAGCTTCAGTATCATTACTGACCCATCGATTTTATGGTTTGGGAAGAGTTATTGATTTCATGTATCATGTAAAGGATTCACAATGATGATAGAGCAATTAAGATTACAATAATGGCTGGTAAACTGTTCACATTTTCTCTACCTGTGCATCTATTATATGTATATGAGTTAGTTTAGTTGTCAATGTTAGAGAAATAATATAGAGAACTAGTTTCAAAAATCACTATTAATGTGTGATGATGAGAATGTAAATGTTCTTCCATAATCGGTGATGTTATATCTTGAGATCCTAGATGAAATTGATATGCCTTCGTGATATACAGGATTTTAGCCTCTGATTTAAGTTTGACAAAGATACATCACTTTTTACTTTTCTCTCATTTATTGAGAAAGACATAATTGTTATGGTGTTGGCTTGAAAGTGGTTGAAAAGGACTTGAGACCTTCCTTATTTTATATTTACATAGGTAGGATCTTGAAACATAGGATATGGTGGAGGACATTTATGTAACAATTCTAGGTTAGGAGTATCCGTTTCTAGTGCTTAGCCTTCTTGTTTAGATGCAAATGCTTTTCAAAGTATGAAGATTATGATTAGCATTACTGCTGCTATTGAGATGAGTGAGCCAAAAGACACAATATTTCATGTTGTGTGTGCCTCCGAGTAGTGAGACTAAAGTAATGACATTCCTGAGAGGCCAGAAAGTGCTGCGGGAAGTCATATTTACTACTACAAATATACGCGTGAAGTGACTTTTTGCTCATGCTGAGTTCACTGTGTAACCTGAGAATAGTGGGAATCCGTGTAGGAAGCCTCCCGTAATAGTGAAGCCCGCTCCCATGGACATTAGGTCATGGAAGTGTGCTGCTACATAGTATGTATCCTGGAGGATAGTGTCCGGGGATGAGTTCACTAAGATGATTCCTGTGAAACCTCCTACTGTAAAAAGAAAAACTAAAGCCTAAAACTCATAATATATTGGAGGTCATATAATATTACCTCCGTGAACAGTTGCTAACCAGGGACTTCCCTGGTGGTGCAGTGGTTAAGAATTTGCCTGCCAATGCAGGGGACACGGGTTCGAGCCATCGTGTGGGAATATTCCACCTGCCGTGGAGCAAAAAGCCCATGTGCCACAACTACTGAGCCTGCCCTCTAGAGCGTGAAAGCCATGCTCTGCAATAAAGAAAGCCTTTTCAGTGAAAAGGCAATGCACCGCAGCGTAGAGTCGCTACTGCTCACTGCAACCAGAGAAACACACTCCTGTAGGGATAGAAGCAATTATGGTAGCTTTTGCAAAGTATGCTCCTGAGTGGACAGCTCTCCCTATGGTAAATATATGATGGGCCCACAAGAGAAATCCTAAAAAGCCAGTGGGCATGACTCATACTATTCCTAAATAGCTGAAAGGCACCTTTTGTCCTAAATAGTGTGTAATGATGTGTGAATTTATAACAAACCCTGGTAGGCCATGAATACAGACTTCAGGGTGACCAAAGAATCAAAATAGGTGTTGGTATAGGATTCAGCCTCCTCCTGCAGGGTCAGAGAAAGTAGTGTTGAGATTTCTATCTCTTAAGAGTATGGCAATTCTGGCTGCTCGGACTGAGAGTGGTAATTATAGTAATATGGCTATAGTTGGTGAAGATTAAACAAATAATGGTGTTTGGTATTGGGTTATGACTGCTGGTTTTGTATGAAAGACTATAGTAATAAAAGCAATAGCACCAAGAATTGAGGAGACACCTGATAAATGTAAGGAGGAAATGGTTATGTCGACAGAGGCTCCTGCGTGGGCCAGGTTGCAGGCTAGAGCTGAATACACGGTCCACTGGTACCAGAACAAGCTTCTACTATTGGTGACATGAGTAGGAGTAAGAACGATGGGGGAAGTAGTCAAAAATTTACATGGTTTACTCGGGGAAATGCTACCTCAGGTGTGCGAGTTATTAGTGGCCCAAGTGAGTTTTCAAACCCTGCAATATAAGGGGTACAACAATAAAGAAAATTATTACAAGTGCAGGGACTGTTATGACCACGTTACAGATTTGTGCATCTCCAAGTAGCGCTCCAGGTTAGCATAGCTCAGCCTGGATTAATATTCTTAAGGTGCTGCCTGCTACTCCAGCTCAAGCACCAAATAGTAATTATAAGATGCTGATATCTTTGTGATTTGTTGAAAATAATCAACAGTGTATGAACAGAGGTAAAATGACTGAGCTAGCATTCGACTGTAAATCTGAAGACAGAGATTGAGCCCTCTTTCTCACAAACCCTGTGGTGAATCAACAAATTGAATTGTAATTTCAGAGAAGCAGCTTCAATTCTGCCAGAGATTTTCCTGCCTTTTTTCTTTTTTTCTTTCTCAAATGAAGAAGAAGCAGATTGAAGCCAGTTGACTAGAGGATTTGCCTGTTAACTAAAGTTTCCTGGGGTTAAAACTCATCAGTCTCGTAAAGATTTGGCTTAACTACAATGTTTGCTTTACATTCAATTGATGTAGGATGAAGTCTTTCAATCCTTATTTTTAGAAATTAAGTAAATTTTACTTGTTTGGGGTTATGAAAGCTCTTGGTCTGAACTAACCTAAATTCCTAGTCCAGCACGGATGGAATGGGTGTTATGTGGAATAATTGTCTGGGTTTTATGATTAGTAATGATAGGAAGGTTATTTCTTTGAATGTTCAATGTGATTTGTTTTTGTGTTGTTTCATGAAGGGAATACAGTTAGTGATGTGGAGTATGTTAGCTGCAAGTAGAAATATATGCTGAGCACTGCTGTGATGGCTATTAATGTTGGTAGAATGATGTTGTCATTTTCGTTATCTCTTGGATAAGTATTCATTTGGGTAAAAACCCTGATAGTGATGGACTATGTCCTAATGATACTATAATGGTGAGGAAAAGGATTGTGATGGGAGGTGTTTTACCTCATGTGTGTGATAATGACACTCTTGTAGTACAGGCTCTGGGCATAAATAATAAGAAGAGAGTGTTGTTATGATATAAATTAGTATGTTTAGGATTGTTATAATCGGAATATACTTTATAACGGCTGTTATTCATCCTATATGGGCACTTGATGAGGAGGGTGTAATTTTTTCCAGGTGAGTCTGACTAAATCTCCCTCAGCCTCCAGCTATGATTTATAATATCACTATGATTAATAGTATATTTAGGTTGATGGATGGTGACATGTGGTATAAAACTGACAGGGGTGCACTTTTGTCATATTAATAGCATCAGGCCTGCTCTTCATGGGACGCCTTGTGTGACGTGAGGCACTCAGAAGTGAAATGGGGAAAGTCCTACTTTTGTGACAAGGGCGATTGTCATGAGGGTGGATGCTGCTGGATGAAAGATTTTTGTTATTCATTGTGTTCCATGACCAGAGTATATTAGATTAATGATACTAGCCATTATAAGTAGTATTGGTGTGGTGGATTGTTTTAGGAAATATTTGTTGGATGCTTCTGTAGCTTATGGGTTTGTGTTTTTTATTAGAATGGGGATACCATTAACCAGTGTGAGCTTCTTATACAATTATATTTCCTGTGATAATGGTCAGTAGAATGATAGTAAAAACAATGAGAGTTTATTAGTACAGGAAGGATCTACGACAACATGTTGGGGGTATGGGCCTGAAGCTTACCTAGTGAAGCTTAGTATATAGCATGTGCTGTAATGTGGTAACATGGAGAATATAAAATTCTTAGGAAGAATTCAATTCCAGGAATAAGAGCATTGAAACCTCTATAATTTACTCTATCACAGTAACTCTTTTGTCAGACATATTTCTTAAGTTTGTGGTGGGTTGCTGGTATGATGACAGGTGGTGAAAACTCTCATATACATCGGGCTAATGTTAGTAGAAAAAAAATTTTTATACGAGATGTAGACGTTGATCATATCAAAATTGTGGGTAGGATGCTCAAATTCATAGAAAGGAGATTGTTAGATGTGTTTTAATGATGACTTGGGGTGTATATAATTCTGGCACCTAGGGATTGTCGAATGCTCCTACAAATGGATTGTTGTGGAAATGTTTATTATAAGGAAATTGACATATTGTCTAGCAAGGAAGAGGTGAATGGGCCTGCTACATCTTCTACATTGAAGTCATATACAGGTTTTGATTCTACTTCTGTTGAATCAAGTGGGGCTTCATTGAATTTCTGCTACTGCGGAGATAATAAAATTCTGAGTAGGGGTCAGAAGAAAATAGTCATAGGTGTTCCTGTGTAATAATTACTGTTGAAAGTGTAAATGATCCATTTATCAGTAAGACTGAGGATAGAATAACTGCTACATTACTTCATATGAGATTGTCTATGCTACTGTCCCTAGAGCTCCAGTGAGTGAGTATGTTGAATGTGAAGCTCATCCAGAACTGAGGATGGAATAAATGGCTAGGTGTGATATGGCTAATATAAAGAGTATGCCTACATTTATATTAATTAGTGGCTAAGATATGGGAAGAGGAATTCATGTTGTGAGAGCCAGGGTTAAGGCTAGCATTGGGGCAATAATAT
This sequence comes from Kogia breviceps, assembly GCF_026419965.1. Taxonomy (NCBI): domain Eukaryota; kingdom Metazoa; phylum Chordata; class Mammalia; order Artiodactyla; family Physeteridae; genus Kogia; species Kogia breviceps. The sequence continues at coordinate 46,770,109 of NC_081315.1, forward strand.
ATAAATTGATGCTGTTGATGGACATAGTGGGTATTTAATAAGTAATTTGAATGCCTCAGCAATGGGTTGTAATAATCCATGTGGGCAGATGATTTTTGGCCCTTTCTGGATTTGTATATAGCTTAGGATTTTCCATTTAGTTAATATGAGGAATGCTATGGTGAATTAAATTGGGTAACTTGTGAAAGAGTGTTGATTATAAACATATTCTTAGGAAGAGGACTTGAACCAGTGCAGATAAAAGTTTCAGTTTTACATAATTACCGGGCTCTGCCACCGTAACAAACCCTGCTCTACAGTAGGGTATGTATAAATTAATTGAATGTAGATTATGTCATCATTTAGTTTGAAGACATTGTGTAAAGTAAGCCGTATTGCTCTTGTCCTTTCATACTGGAAGAAATCTGCAATAGACAGAAACCAAGCAGGATGGCTCCAGTCTGAACTCAGATCATGTGAGACTTTAATCATTGAACAAAGAGACAATTAATAGCAGTTATACCATTGAAATGTCGTGATCCAGCATCAAGGTCAAAAACCATATTGCCGATATGAACTCTAGAATACAATTACACTCTTATCCCTAGTAAAACTTGTTCCATTGATCAGTGTTTGAGAAGAACAGGTGATAAAGAATTTTGACTAGCTGGTCTAAATTGTAATCACTCAGAGGTGATTTTATTCTCTAAAAATAAATGGCACACGGGCTCAAGGTGCACCAGCTTCAGTAGTTGTGGCACGCAGGCTCAGTAGTTGTGGCCCACTGGGTTAGTTGCTCCGTTGCACGTGGGATCTTCCCAGACTAGGGATCGAACCCGTGTCCCCTGAATTGGCAGGCGCAGTCTTAACCACTGCATCACCAGGGAAGTCCCAGAATCGCCGTCTCCCTTTTAATACACCTTAAGCCCAAAGAATCCATGGAAGATTGTTACAGATAATAAGAGAATAAAATATTGTAAGGACTATAACAGAAGCATATAGTACACTGTTCATATAGACACATCCCAAGCAGTTACAAAGTATATTATAAAGAAGGCTGCAATTTTCAAAGAATAACATAAATTATACCCACAAACTCCCAATATTTCCTGAATCGTTGCAATCTGAAACCCTATTGTAGGAAGCAGAACATTCCAGGAGACATTCTACAAATGAAGGCCTCTAAACCCTGTGGGTGGATAAGGAATTCTGGAAGGAAGGTATCCTCACTCAAGGAGAGCATGATCCTATACTTTAGTCACATCACATCCCTGTACAATTCCCATTGATCTCGGTCCAGGCATTCCCAGTTCTCTTGAGAGAAATCTATGGGCACATCCTGGGATGTCAGCAGTCCCTGAAATTAAAAGTACACATGACATGTGGCCACGGGAAGAGTTCATAATGTGACGCAAGAAGAAAAGAGCAAATTAAGAGAACTGGTTTTAATTTAGAAGAGTGTCTTCAATCATCCACTAATATATATATATACATATATTTTTTTTTTCACAAAGTAACTTTCTCTATTTCTAACTACAAAAAAGAGTATGTCATGTGATCCATAAAACCAGTATAGAGACTATAGTCATCTGGAAAGGAAATGATAAAATGGTGGTTTCAACACGGACATATGCATTTTTGAGTGTTTTATTTATATCAAACTGGATAAAATGTGCGTATTTCTCAGACAGAAGAGACATGTCGAGGTAGAAATGTACCTTTCAACTATTCATGGGTCCACAAGTACACTGGAGAGAGTGTAAAATTGCAGATTCTGATACAGTAGGGCCGGTGGGCCTGAGTTCTATTTTTTAAACGAGCTCATTTTTAACTAGTGATGCCACAGTCTCTGATTCATTAACGACAATTGTGAATAGCAGAGACATAATAAGGAAAGGTAAACATTCATAGTTAACTTCTAACTTCAAGTGTGTTATGGATTTCCCACGTTTAATAGGATAGTAAGCACAGCAGCAACTACCATTTGTGAACATTCACTGTAGACCGTGTGTATCTTTCTGACTTTTTGTGTAGGATTGCAGGAAAAAGGCCTGCGCTGCGGCCACAGTGGGCGGGGCCCTCAGGCCGGGCCGCCCCTCCAGGACCCCCGACGGGGCCCTGAGCTCCTGGCGGCTCCTCCCCCGGCGCCCCGCTCCCTCCCAGGAGGCCTCAGGCAGAGCGGCCCCACCCGCAGCGCCCAGAACGGAGCCCGCGTTTCCTCAGAGCTGGAGCTCCCGGCTCGGGGTCTCTTCCCTCCGCCGTCACGGAGCTGCCCCGGAGCCCCAGGGGAGGGCGGCCTCACTGACGCTGCCGGCTGCGGAGGGGCCCCGGCGGCCGAAGCCGCGACAGTCGTGGGGACGGCGGGCCGGGTAAGTGGGTCTGGTGCCCGGGCGGCCGCGCAAGAGCAGCTTCTGAGGGGAAGGGTTTCGCGGCCACCCGCCGCTGCTGTGCAGAACGAGCGGCCTCGGGGTCTGGTCCCGGGGAACTTCGGCCCCTCCTCTCGTCCCTGCCCTCGGCCTGGCTCGCGGGGCCCGGGGGGCGTGGGGAGAGGGCGGCTGAACGTCCTGAGGGGACACGGGGCGAGGGAGGCGCAGGGTCCGGCCGCAGCGTCAGCGACCCTCCTCCCGACGGCGGGGAAAGCGGCCGAAAGTTCCTCCCGAGGCTCCCAGGCCTCTTGTTCAGCCGAGGCCCTGTGCGCCCCTTCCTCCCTGAGCTAAAGCACCCGGGGGGGGGGAGGGGACAGGGCAGGGGGCTGGCGGAGGTGATGGGGGACGTGAAAAGGTGATTGTCAGCTAAGGAGAACCTGCTCTCCCAGGTTCTACAGGAATGCAGGGCTTTCCTTATGCGAAGATGCTGGAGTCAGGCTCACGAATTCCTTCCTTTGATATGCACCTCAGCTCTCTGGGGCCTGCATCCTGTATTTGCATATCCTGAGTTCCTCAGCCTGCCCGCTCACATTGGAGAGGATGACTGTGGCATCTTTTGTTTACTGAGGTGGCAAGAAATATTCCATTTCTCACAGGCTTGAGGGGCAGACAGTGAAGAAGCGTCGGAGAGTCTCACTTGGCATGTACTTTGGTTTACATATAGATAATAGTTATACTTACTTAACTGTGCTAATAGAGAGAGGCTCTGGAGTACAATCAACTTGTACTACTGCCCTCTATGTATTAATTTCATCAATATCATAAGATAAATGCCTGTAGAATTGACTTAATCCAGTTAAATAGCATAATGATTTTTAAAGGAAACATAATAGAAATATAACAACAAAACCTTTACCACTACAGGCTGGGTCTGGAACAAGGTAAATAAATGTTCCATTGTTAAAATATTGAAAGAGTATTCAATAGAAATATCAAGAAAAATGACAAATAATAAGGGCAGCAGAATGTTGAAATGTTCTATCTTTCTATCACTTTAAAGTGGCAGAAAATCATTTATGAGCAGGCACTGGGGCAGAAGATGCCTGATTTTATATCTTTGTCATATTTGTGCAGTTGTTTCAACAAGTAACTTAAAGACACAATGGAAAAGCCAGGAGGTTTGTGCCTGAGATCATGTTGATGTGAAACCCGGGATGGCCGCCTTGTGCCAGGTGAGTTAAGTTTACCTCGCAGGTAGACCCCAGAGCTCCTGAGAAACAAGGGCTGGAATTTTTCTTCTGCGATGAATAGGAGCTGTTGAGTCCAGTTCATTGAGCAAGGAGTAGGTCTTGTCTATTACATATTTGGTTTTTGGAACGGTATCTGTGCTAATTTCAAACTCTTGTTTTATGAAAACCCCCCCTCACCTTTCCCCTGAAGCAGGCATAAGTGTGTTTTCTAAAAGCGTGACTCTGTTCTGTTTTAATTCAGTTCTTTGTAGCCATGTTTACATTCCCTCTATAAGTGATATGTTTTGATAAATTTCTTTTTCTGTGTGACCTTTTTCACTTTGAATTATCGTACCTAAATCCACTCATTATGCTGCTACTAGCCTTATGACATTGATTTCATGGCTGAGTGATATTCCATTGTACATAAGTTTCACAACTTCTGTATGCATTTTTCTCTTTCCTGGGATATGGAACGGGTACCGAAGTCGAGGTTCTTGTAAACAGAGCAGCCCTAAGCTTTGGGGTGCCTGTGTCTTGTTGATTTTTAGTCTTCCCAAGATATACGCCCATGAGTGGAAGTGCCCTATGCTCTGTAGCTCTGTTGTTTAGATGTTTTAGGAAACACCATACACTTTTGTAGAGTGTCTGCGGCAATTTTCATCCCGCCCGTCAGCATAACAAGGTTTCCTGTTCTCCATGGCCTGTCCTGCATTTGTGGTTTTTTACACTTTTTTCAGATGGCCGTTTTGACCGGGGGGAAGTGAGACTTCTTTGTAGTGCTGATTTGCTCTCCCAGCTTGCTTGGTTGGCCAAAACGTGTGTATGCTTTTTTACCTGAATATATTCAGGAAGGAACACATACTCCCTTTTTGGCCAACTGCATCATTGTCCAAGTTCTGCCGCTTTTCATGTGCTTTCAAGGAAACTCCAATCTACCTCTTGAAATCTGTTTCCTGCAATTCTGCCTTGCTTTCAAATCCTCTTCGTTGCCTTAACTCAATGTATTTTTGGATGGTAGTTGTCATTTATCACTGTGCAGGTTTGTGAGTTGCAGTGCCCCTGAGCTCCATGTTTCAACTGCCCTTTTTGTGAGCTGGCCCAGAAAACCACAGCATCGCCTCAGGCCCTATCCTGGTTTCGGGGCGTCAGGCTGAGCCTTTGGTGAATTCTTCTTCGTGATGGGAAATGAGAGTAACATGTGCCCGACCAAACACCTCCAGCGAGTCTCTCATTGGTTCCCCCTTTTCCCGTTCATCCTCGGCACATATTGCAAACTGTTCGAAACAGGAGGTTAAAGGTGCTGATTCTCCAAGTGGGGAGATTGTTAGTAAAGCGGCTGGAATGGTGAACCCGAGCACCAGGAGATGAAAAATGAGGTGCGCTGTCGAAACCTTTCATGATCACACGGTGTATCATCCTCTGGGCTTCCCATGCAGCTTTTAGCTGTAGGAAGGTTGCGTTGCACCTGGAGAGTTGGGACCCATGGAATGGGTAGCACACAGTATTACTTTAAAGGGTCTGCATTTGCTCACTCAACCTCACCAATCCTCTCAGTCCCAAGAGTGTCCAACCTTATGTCTCATCCTGCTGTGTGTCTAGGTGTGTTCAATCCATGTTGCATCATAGCCCCTGAGCAAAAGTTATAAGGGTTTTTATGTCTGTCACTGTCTTTTTCTACTATTGTTATATTGGTTACAGCTGATTTTCAACGCTGTTTGTTGCTGTTCTACATCCACTTGATTCACATAGAAACAGACATCAATAAATTCTTTTTCAGATTCTTAACAGTCGTATAGAATTTTTTCTGGTGACTTGAGTGTGCTGAGTGCAGTTCTTTGAGGTTCTGTGTAGACCTCGTCTATTATCAATTTGGTATTTGGAACGGTATCTTTGCTAATTTCAACCTCCTGGATAATGCCTCACCCCTCCCCACCTTTCCCCTTTGGCAGCCTTATGTGTGTTTTCTACATATTTGACTATGTTTCTGTTTTGTAATTTGTTTCATGTGTAGCCATTGTTGATTCTACCTTTAAGTTATATCTTACGATATGTGTCTTTTTCTTTCTGACTTATGTTACCTAGAATGATCTTACATAACTCCTCCTGAGTTGATGCAACTGGCCTTATTTCATTGATTTCCTGGCTGAGTTATATTCCACTCTACATATGTACCACATCTCTTTTATCCATTTTTTCCTTCCAGGTATATTTAGGTTTTATCCAAGTCGAGGCTCTTTTAAACAGAGAGGCGGTAAACGTTGGGGTGCCTGTATCCTGACGATTTTTGTTTTTCCCAAGATATTCGCCCATGAGTGCAAGTGCCCTATGCTCTGTAGCTCATCTGTTTAGATGTTTTAGTAAACACAGTACACTTCTTCAGTGTGCCCGTTGGCAATTTACATTTCCACTATCAGCCTCACAGGGCTCCCTTCACTCCTCGCCCTGTCCTGCATTTCTGGTGTTTACACTTTATGAGGATGGCTCTTCTGACTGATGCGAAGTGTGATACTTTTTGTAGTATTGATTTGCAATGCCCACTGTTTGGTTGGCTAAAAAGGGTGTATGCCCTTTTCTTTAATATATTCAGGAAAAAAGCATACGCCCTTTTTGGCTAACTGCACCGTTGGCGATGTTCAGCCCCGTTTTTGTGCTTTCATGATGAGTCCTTTTTACCTCTTCAAATCCCTTTCCTGCCATTCTCCCTTGTTTACAATTCCTTTTCGGTGACTTCCCTCAAGACATTTTTCAATGATAGATATTTTCAACTCTGCAGTTTCGTGAATTTTAGTGATCCTGAGTTCCATTTTTCAACTTGTGTTTTTTGGAACTGGCCACAAAATAGTGGGATTTCCTCAAACCGTATTCTTTTTCCATGGGCAATCTTAGCCTTTGGTCATTTCGTCTTCCTGATTGGAAATGAGAGTGACATGTGCCTGTCCGAACACCTAGGACTTTTCTCTCATTGTTTCTCATCCTTCCGCTTCATCCTCTGGACAAATTCCAAACTGTGCGCAACAGGAGGTTGAAGGTGCCGACATCCCCAAGTGGGGAGATTGTTAGGAAAGACGCTGGAGGGGTGAACCCGACTCCCTGGAGATGAGGAGATGAGATGCCTTTTCCAAACTCTTCCCGATCAAATGGTGTACCACCTTCTGGGTGTCAGAGTCATGTTTTAGCTGTAGGAAGGGTCCCGTGCATGGTAAGAGAACACCAGGGATGTTTCCAAATCAGTGTCTCCCTGAACCCTAAACTGGGGAATTTTACGCTATGGCTACACGTATGTTCATTAAGGGCCTTGGGCAGTAGGCAGAGTCCGAACTTAAGATGATTAAAGTCTTCAGGGTCAGAAGCGCTGACCATCGGCCTCCCTTAGGGTACATTGTATCTGTCATTGATAGATGATGTCAATAAAAATATCTATTCGTTTTCAGATTATTTCCGCTTCTAGGTTATTACAAAATATTGAGTGTAGTTCCCTGTGCTGTACAGTAGTTCTGTGTTGATGATCTATTTATACATAGCAGTGTGTACGTGTTAATCCCAAACTGTTCATTTATCCCTCCCTGCACCTTTCCCCTTTGGTAATAATAAATTATAAGATTTTATGCTTCTCAGAAATGGGGGAGCTGAAAGAGAGGTATCATTTTCAATGGAAAAGCATTCAAAACTATATTGAAGCTTCAGTCAAGATTATTCGATGTACATCCTTGGAAAGAAATCACTTCATTTCTCCAATGTTGACCTGACAAATAAGACAATCCCCTTCACTGAACTTGCCTATACTAAAGTGATGGAAATATCAAATGGAAGTGTTGGAAACATCTTATTTTACCCGAGCCTTATACACGGCTCTAGGTTAATTACAGTTTGGCTCACACATCTGTTCATTGAAGTTACAATGTTCTCAATTTCTGTCACTGATCCTGCAGAGTGGGCCCCAACAAGGGTCCCCTGCCCCGTGTCATTGGAGCCAAGAGAACGAGACTGAGTTTGGTTCAGAAGCAAAGGAAACTTTAGATTCTGATCAGAGAACGGGGAGAGGTGAGAGCGTGCGCTCCCCCGAGGGCTGTGGGCGGGGCTGCTGTGTGGGGATCCCGGCAGCGTCAGCGGGACGGAAGGGGCGGAGTCTCGAGGGCCGGGTTGGCTGGAGCTCAGGCTCCATGTCGCGGAGTCTGCATGGGGCCCCGCGAGCTGAGGTGTCGGCCCAGCCATTTTGCACCAGGAAATAGGTTCTGAAGTGCCGGGTGTGGGACCTCTGCATGTGGAAACCTAGGAGCAAGTGAAATTAGACAAAGCACAAAGGAATCAACGTTAGACTTTACTTTATTGCCCGGATTCTATTTTTATCTCCCAGGATTTTTTCATGGGCTCTGCCGGTGACAAACCCCTCCTCTGCCTTTTGTCCCATTCCTCATTGTTGGGGCGCTGAGGGTGCAGACCCCGCTTCTGTAACTGCTTCGTGCTGAGTCGGGAGGCCTCATACCCGGGGGGAGGGGCAGAACTTCTCCCCAGCAGCCTCCAGGTGAGGTTGACTGTCCCCAGGGCTCTTCCCTCACTGCTCGTCCGCCTGAGCCCCAGCATTTGAAGTGTTATAGATTCTAATGACCTTTAAGGGTGCAGGAAAGAGATGCGCAGAGACGCTGGGGGGGCCGGTTTTACCCCGCCCACATTTGTTCGGCCACCTTAGGCAGACGGTTTCTGCCAGCCTAGATGCTCTGACCAGTAGTCTGCGCTTTCTTCAATTAGGCCCCTGAATTAACGTACAAACAGCACCAGGTGTCAGAACCCTGCCTGCTCAACTCCCACACAGTCCAGGGCCGGTGGTGATCCAGACCCATGACGGCCACTGAGTCAACGGCCTTTTCAAGTAGCCAGGAGTGCAGCCGGTCTCATCGGCCGCCGCCGTCACCGCGGTGTCTGTAGGCGTTTCTATGGTGACAGCGTTATTTAGGGTTCCCCCGCCAAGCTTATGAGCTCCGCTCTGGGTGCAGTAAGTCCTGCAAGCAGTAGTCTGCTCTTTTGGGGCACGCTCTTGTTGTTTTCTGAGAGAAGATCCACGTCAAGTGATGGTCACACGGGTCATCATGGGGACCCGTTGCCCCCAGTTGTCCCTCTGGAGGTTGGAGTTGGAGGGCTTCCTCACTCGAGGTCAGTGTGCCCACGGAGCGATGCCTGCAACTTCAGGGCATGGTGGGTGGTTAGGATCACCGTGTGCGGTCCTTTCCCCTTAGGAGGGAGTTGGCCTTGCGGGCTGCGGATTCCAGGTTTTTAGATACCCCCAGTATCTTGGCTGGATGGGGCGGCGGGCCAAGCCCTTGGTGACCGTACTTTCTCCTACCTGGAGGGCATTCTTGCATTGTTCCATTTCAAGAGGTCCCAGTTTTTGCACTAATACTCCAAGGGCGATTCACTTTCTACCCAGAATGTAAAGGTCAAAGGGTTTAGCTAAATTAGGGAGGTCCAGGGCAAGGGTCTGAATTAACTGCTCTTTCCATTCTTGAAAGACCGCTTCTGGATTCTATTCGAACAGATCATCATCTTTTCCTTTCAATGTTTCCTATAGAGGCCCAGCTATTAGACTGTAGTTAGGGATCCAGATGCAGCAAACCCCGACCTCCCTAGGAACCCTTAAGCTGTCTTCTAGGTTTAGAAGGGGTAAGGCTGCAAATGACTTCTTCCCTTTCCTGGGATGGGCTTCTCTGACCTTCTGTGAGAATGAAGCCCAGGCAGGTCACCTTAGTCTGTGATATTTGAGCCTTTGTCTTGGACACCTTCTATCCTTTATTGGCTAGGTAGTTCAGAGGCCTCCTTAGTAGGGCTGGGGATCAGAATGTCGTCTGCATATTGAAGGAGGGTTCCCTTCTCCAGAGGTAGATCTTTGAGGTTTTAGTTAAGTTTCCCCAAAGGTGGTGCGGGAAGTTTTGAACCCTTGGGGGAGGACGGCCCAGCAGTACTGTCTTCCTTGTATGTTGAGTCCTGCCAGTCACAAGCCAAAATTTCTGTGACCTCTGGGACTAATGGAATACAGAAGAAAGCATCATGTACGTCTCATACAGAATACTATGTCCTGGGGGATGGTACAATGACCAGCAGGGTGTAGGAATTAGGAACTATTGGATGCATATCCTCAGTGGCTTCACTGACTGTCCCGACATCTTTACCAGTTCCCCAGTAGCCCACGGGGCTCTCGTGGTCAGGCCCCTCGCAGGATATACAGCTCACCTGGGCAGGTACCCAGCAGCCCACGGGGCTCTCGTGGTCAGGCCCCTCCCAGGATATGGAGCTCACCTGTGCAGCTACCCAGCAGCCCACGGGGCTCTCGTGGTCAGGCCCCTCCTTGGATACGGAACACCCTTGTGCAGGTACCACGGCAGGGCTGGGCACACAGGAACCGTGCGCATAGCCCTCATTGCAGAGCACCCCCATCTCACCTGTCCCTCAGAGCTGACACAGAGCACCTCAGAGCAGGACTTGAACTAACAAACAGCAGCTCCGACAGGTCTGTGACCCTGGGCTTCACTCTGTGTGGCCTCCCTCCGCCTGGTCTTCCAGAGACTTCCACTGCAGCCGGGGCACCAGGTCTCTGTCTCCACCCACCACCCCTCCTCTCCCTGACTCCTGGGTTCCTCTTATTAGGAGAGGGTCTTCTTGAAGTTGTCTCCCACTCATGGGCCAGATAAAATGGTTAGAAAACAAGCCAGGGCTGCAGCCCCTTGTCTATCCTGGCCCTCAGGACCTACACGTGTTCCTTGGAACTGACCGGTGCAGCAAGGTCCATTTTATGCAACTGTGAGCCCCTGAGGGGCGAGGAGTGGCTGACCTGGGCAGTCTGACCCGGCCGGCCAGTCCTCCCCAGGTGTGCCTGGGCTGAGGTCAATATAAACACCGCTCCAGGCAGCAAGAGCCCCTGCAGCTGTGCCTGACGCCATATTCTCTGCCCCATCGGCAGTCTCGGGGCTGGGCTGGTGGGAGGGAGTAGGGCCCACGGCTCTGTGCGTGGCCCGGTGCGAGTGGGGCTCTGGTGGACTTTCTGCAGGAGTTGCCGCGCTGCCACCTGCTAAAGAAGAGGATGTGTCACCCATACCTGCCGCTGGAATTTCTCCCCGGGCAGAGGTGAGGACGGAGAAAAGCGGTGGGGGCCGGGACAGGAGGGGTACATTGGGCAGGGAGATGGAAAGCTTCCAGAAGAGCGCCCGGGGCCAGGACCATGCTGGCTGGCCTGCAGGCCCCAAGTCGGCCTCCGTGCTGGTGTGGCTCCATGGCCCTTCCTCTAGGCTTTCAAGTCCTTGCACACATTCAGGTGTTTTAGCTGGGAAGGGTGGGAACAGTTCAGCAGCAGCTGGCCTGGGGGTCAGCTCATGTTTACTCAGGGACGCCTTGACATGGTCTCCCAGCTTTGCAATGAGGACGTTCCTTGCGGGGGGGCTGCTGGCTGCATGAGAGATGATTCCCCACCTCTGACCAACTTCAGAATTGTTTACCACTGGAGCAAGGGTTTTCCTGATAGGGTTTTCCTCTGTGTAACTAGTGGGTTCTTAATTGGCAGCGTGAACGGTGATATCAGAGGTCCCGAATCAGGATGGAAATACTTATCCCCAACTTGTACAGGCAGGCATAAAAACCTGGGGAGGCCGTGTGCAGCCGGCACCCTTAGGGATTGGCTTCCGACTGACCCCTCAACGTTCTGGTGTCCAGCCACTGCTTTAGAATTTCTGGGGCCCAGTGCTGACTCTAAGGGTTCTGTAACCCAGCCTCTGTTGGTCTTTAATGAGACCCGCACTTCCAGGGTCCCACAGAGCAGGGTCCGTGTGACTGTTCTGTGGCTTCTGTAACAAATGACCACAAGCTGGGTGGTTTAAAACAACAGGAATTCATCCTCCCCCAGTCCTGGAGACCAGACATCTGAGATCAAGGTGTTCCAGGATGGACGTCCCTCCAGAGGCTCCAGGATAGGGCTCTTCCTGCCTTTTCCAGCTTTGGGGGGCTCCAGGCATCCCCAGGCTTGCGGCTGCAGCCCTCCTGTCTCTGCCTTCACGTGGCTTCTCCTCTATGTTTGTGTTTCTCCTCTTTTGTCTCATAAGGACTCTCTCAATTGGATTGGGGGCCACGCTAACCCCAGATGGCCTCACCTTGAGACCCTTAACTACATATACAAAGACGCTTTTCCCAGATATGGTCCGGTTCCTGTGTTCTGGGGGGAACATATTTTGGGACCAGCATTCAACCCATTACCTGTGTATAAAATAACCCTAATTTTAGGAGATTACCAAGGTCCCGTATAGATAGCAGCCAGCAGCCATGTGGGTGGGGGTCTGGGGAGAATGAGGACCCTGGAATCACCTGGAAAGGATGAAGTCCTGGCTGCATTAGGTGAGCTCTTCCACCACGGGGCCCGTGGAAACAGCCACTCCACTCTGTCCGTGGAAAGGGACCCAGTGCCGAGTCCAGAAATGGTGATATTGCAAAGCTGGCTCTTCTGGGATGTCATCATCAGTAGCATCATGTAACCAGTAACTACGGGCTTGGAGGAGTCACCCTGTGGCACGTGATGACAGCACTGTCACTTTAGGCTCATCAAGCTTAGAATAGGAATGTTTGAAGGAGAAGAGTTTGGGAGATTGCGAAGCTTGGTTGTTAAGGAAACTGAGCAGGTTTGTCAAGGTTGTCAAGGAAACTTCTCGTTTAAACTGAAGGCAGGGCTGGGAGAGCTGAAATCCAGGGATCTTTTAAAGGGGCTGCTCTGAAACACCATCACCTGAGAGGTGGTCTCAGCGTGAGCTGGTGTTTGAGAAACGTGTGATGAGATGAAGCCTGACTTTCTGTGACAGCTGGGGAGGGGTTTGTAAAGCAACTTAGCGTTTAAGGCCAAGTTTGTTGCTGGAACATAGTGTCTCCCAAGACTGGGCTGAAGCTCAAGATGTCTCTGTCCCCTTCCTGTGAGAGTCCAGGGCAGGTGGGTGTCAGTTCCCAGGCTCTGCCCCCACTTTGTTTCTCCTCCCTGCTTCCAGGTGAGTGTTTCAACCAGCGGGGTGGGGTGACCACAGGGACATCGTGCCCTCCGTCCTAGGATGCAGGCTGGCCAAGGCCCTCACCACCTCCACCCCTTCCCCTTGGTAACACGAGACACTGTGCCCCAGCTGTAAGGGGTGGGAAGGCTGGGATGTGCAGGGTAGCTGTGCACAGGAAAAAGGGAAATGGGTTCTGATGGGCAGCTGTGAGGCTCTGTTGTGAGGGTCGCCCAGACACTAGCGCACAGATTCTGGGTTCTGTGAAGCTTCGATGCTCTGTGGTTCTGGAAATCCTATAGGAGATGGTCCACAGCAGGTGAAGCTAATGCTCGCAGTGGAGGTGGTGAAGCCAAAGGTCTGCAGTTCAGACTAAAGGTGCCGATGTACATGCAGGACAAAACCATCTCAGGTGAATGGACTTCAGGCACGTTTAACATGAATGCAGTCGTGTTAATGCCTAGCATCTTCTATCTTGTGCCTCCTCAGGGACCCCCTCCTCAGTGCCTGGGGCTCCTGTAACTCACGTACAAGGGGATGGAGAGCGGGGTCTGTCCAGTCTGAGCCCTGAGTTACCCTGTGAGTCTGCTCGGGACCACCGTAACAAATACCACAGACTGCGCAGCTTGAATAACAGGCCTATCTCCCAGTCCTGGATGCTGTCGGAGATCAAGGTGTCTGCACACTGGCTTCTCCTGAGGCCTCGCTCCTTGGTGCTTAGACAGCCACCTTCTCCCCAGGTCCTCACATGGTCTCCCCCTGTGCCTATCTGTGTCCTAATCTCTTCTTTTTTTTTTTTTTTTTTTTTTTTTCGGTATGCGGGCCTCTCACTGTTGTGGCCTCTCCCGTTGCGGAGCACAGGCTCCGGACGCACAGGCTCAGCGGCCATGGCTCACGGGCTTAGTTGCTCCGCGGCATGTGGGATCTTCCCGGACCAGGGCACGAACCCGTGTCTCCTGCATCGGCAGGCAGATTCTCAACCACTGCGCCACCAGGGAAGCCCCCCTAATCTCTTCTTGTAGGACATCAATCCTATTGGATTAGGATCCACCCTAGTGACGTCATTTTTACTTTGATCATCTCTTTAAAAATCCCATCTCCAAATACAGACACATCCTGGGGTCCTGGGGGTTAGGCATTCAGCATGTGGATTTGGGGAGACATGACTGAGCCTATAGCATCCTCCTTAGGAACCAAGTGTGCCTCGGTCCTTCCTTCCCTCAAGTCATACGAGGTGAGCTAATGGCTCAAGGAGAGGCCACTCGTGCAGAGTTTGTGTCCCAGCTGGGGAACCCTTCTCTGCTCTCTTTGATCAGGCAGTGGCAGTGCCAGCCCCCTCCTGAGGTGAGCAGTTCTGGGGTTTCCTGCCGTGTCACCTGGCCTGCTGAGGTGCTCAGTGTCTGGGAACCCAGGAGTCAGCAGCCTAGTGGGGCTGCCGGGGACTCTCAGGGCCTTGGCAGATACCCTAGCGAAAGTGGGGAAACTTTGGGGGATTACAGGAGGGAGAGAGTCACAGTCTCGTTTATGCTTCAGAAAGACCACGTTGGGGTGGGATGTGAGACGCACCGTGGGGCAGGGAGGTTTGTCAGGTCTGATGGAGGAACCAGGCACAAGATCGGGCTTGGGCCACGGCTGTGGGCGTAGAGGGGAATTAGTGTGGGAACTGGCCACAGGCTGTTGTCAAAATATCGGTTTCCCTGTGCACCGAGGCCGAACAGAAATACGGAGACAGGGGTTTTGGAGGAAGAGACAGATGGCTTTATTTTTCTGCCAGGCAGCAGGGAAGACACAGCTGGCTAGCACCTCAAGAACTGGGCACCCCTCTTTGAGAATCAGGGAAGATTTTATATGTGGGGCTTCTGCAGTCCAGGGTAGAGGATAAGGATCAAAGTAGTGAAGGTCTTGCATTCCTCCTTTCCTTTGCATTATTTCAAAACAGTCATCGCTGGCATCAGGTCGCCGGTAATTGGGGTCCAGCAGACTGGTAATTGCGTCCGTTTGCCTCTGGTTTATTGGCCAGTGACCTTGTTTCTGAAATGAAAAACTAGGGGGTGATTTGTTATGAGGAGCGTATAGAATCTAAGTGCGTTACATAATAAGGTTAGGGAGTGAGAAGCAGGGGCTGTAACACACACAGTGAGGGGTGATGGGTGCCGAAGGTAAATTCCATAGTGTCGGAGTGAGGTTAGCTTTGTAGAGTACAAATCTAGTTACTACAAATGAATGACAAAGTGAAACAAGGAGTGATGAGCTCTTTCAGGCCAGGTTACGTTTCTTCTCTAGTCTTTTCGCTGTCCCCTTGTTCTCAGGGCAGGGAAACTTCGTTTCTGTTTTTGCTGCAACAAGACTGTGGAGGAGGAGCTGACAGTCACTGGGGCACAAGGCGAGTGGGAGCCTGGGAGGCCCCAGTGTTACCGAACCGAACGTGGGTCCGCTCGCCCGAGGGCAGCAGAGCCAGTCTACTGACACCGGGGGTGGTGGAGGAAGGTGCAGCCTAAATTGTCAAAGTGCCGATACAAGGAGGCCAGGTGGCCTGTGCTCTAAAACCCCGAGCTCCCTGAAGGATTTCAGCAAAGCAATTTTCAAGGCCAAGTGAAGGAGGGGGGTCGCAGGGTATGTGATCAGCTGGTGCACAATTCTCTGATTGATGGTGAGGTAACGGGCGGTTAACGTTATAAATTCTTAAGCACCAGGAGCTCCGGGGTTACCTGTTCCTGATCATCAAGTAGTTAATTTCTTCCACTTGGTGGTGGAGGAAGCATGCATCGGGCACTGTTATCCAGGTACTTCAGAGAGGAGCTACAGCAGAGGGTGTGGGGGAGGGCTCTGTCCTGCGAAGGCCCCACAGGGTCCTGCTCGGTTACACCTGGTGCCTGGGCTCAGCAACCTGGGAAGGTGGGGCTGCTCCTGGGTGTGGGGAGCTGCAGGATCCCAGTCCTCTGAAACCCTGCTAAGCCCCCAAGGTGAGATGGGTGTGCAGTGACTGGACGGAGGCGTCTGGCCTGGGAGAGGGGTCCGGGCTGGAAATGTCACTGGAATCATGGCAGGGAGGGAGAGGAAAGGCAAAGTGGGGGCAGATGGGTCACAGCAGACTAATGCAGGTGACTGCGGTCTTGTTGGAAGCAACTCAGAGCCAGAAAGGAGTGGCCGTCAGGGGCTCAGCTCCATTCTCTTGTTCCTTTGTAAAACCACTGTGTCAGAGTTTGAGACGCCGCCAGGAGACGTCTGGGCCCAGTGCTGCCATGGCTTCATCAAAGGGCCCAGGGGGAACACAGAACCACTGCAGGCCCCGCCCATGTCCTCCCTGGGAATGAGTCCCATCGGGGCTCCTGGGCTCACAGACTTCAGGGCACCTCTGTCCTCAGGACTGGTCTTCCTCCTTCCTCTCACCTGCTGGTCAGAGGCCCAGGAACCCCCAACCTGGCTCCACCCCCAGGGCCTGGATTCAGAGGCCCAGGAGCCCCCAACTTGGCTCCACCCCCAGAGCCTGGATTCAGTGTCCCAGGAATCCCCAAACTGTCTCCACCCAGGGCCTAGATTCTGGGACAGCTTAGGGGTAAGCAAGACCCTCACGCTCCTTTATTTGCTTAGGGGTGAGAATGTCTTAAACGCTGCAGTTGACTGATTACGGAGTGCTGAGTGTTTCCAGCAGGTGTGGATGGAAAGATGGGGTGCGAAGTTCCTATGTCTGCAGGGTCTTCCCGGCGTGAAGATCTGTGTGTTCCCCCCGGCCAGTCGGCATCCTCCCAGGAAGCCCAGATCCAGGATTACGAGGGCAGAGGCTCTCCCCTTGCGTACCTGTAACTTCGCACTCCCACAGCAAGGAGCCTGGCTCCCACCATCTGCCATTTATCTATGCATTGCTCCTTTCCACATTACATGTGCAGAGGTTTCAGAATTGTTAGCTACTACACCCTGGAAAGAACTTCATAAAACAAAGCCCACTGTATATATACGGGCCATTTTGCCTTTAGCCTACAGATTCCATTCATTTCCAAAGGTAACTTAAGTCAGCAGCTTTTACCCCATCCCCTACAGTGAGTTGTTTCCATATATTTCTAATACAGTTAGATTCTGTCACATGACGTATTCCATCGTGCAACATCCTACACCCTAAATAACTAAATTTGAGTAGATTATGATTGGCCCCTTGGGCTACACACATCTATGGGCTTAGACAAATGCATAGTGACAGGTATCCATCCTAGAGTATCACATGGACTACTTCAAACCCCCCACCCCATGATCTGCTTATCATCTATGTAGCTTTGCCTTTCCCGGGATGTCATCAATGGGGTCATACTGTGTGCAGCCTGCTCAGGCTGGATTTTTCACTTAGCAGTACACGCTGAAGGTTTATCCATGTCTTT
The DNA here is from genome assembly GCF_026419965.1 of Kogia breviceps. Taxonomy (NCBI): domain Eukaryota; kingdom Metazoa; phylum Chordata; class Mammalia; order Artiodactyla; family Physeteridae; genus Kogia; species Kogia breviceps. The sequence continues at coordinate 46,787,061 of NC_081315.1, forward strand.
CCATAGGTGGATGGTGCATTCCTTTCTGCTGAGTAGTATTCCACTGCATGTGTATGGGAGGAAAAACAATTTTCCCTCTACTTTTCTAGGTTCTTGGTTGAGGCCCCCCCCCGCCCCTGTAATAAAAGACAGATTACCAGGAGAAAAGCAGAAGTTTAATAACATGTATACCTTCTGAATAGAGGGGGGATACCACGGAAAACTAAGTCACTCCCCAAACCATCCCCTTCAATACCGTCTTCAGCTAAAAACAGAAAAGATGCTGGGGAAGGGGGGAAGGCCAGTTATGGAAGGTTATCATGCAAAGCACAGTAAACAAGGGTATGGCTGTGTGCACATTTAAGTCAGGACTTCCCCATTGAAAAGAGTTACTTAAGATTTAATTATCCTTCTATGTTTGGTGCAAAGAGGGACATACCCTTATAAATGGAGATTTCTCTATTGTAAATGCCCTTCATAAAACGGCAATCTCAGTTTTCTGAGATTTTTTTAAAAAATAAATTTATTATTTTATTTTTGGCTTCATTGGGTCTTCGTTGCTGCGTGCAGTCTTTTCTCTGGGTGTTGGCGAGCAGGGGCTTCTCATTGTGGTGGCTTTTCTTGTCACGGAGCACAGGCTCTAGGCATGCAGGCTTCAGTAGTTGTGGCACACGGGCTCAGTAGTTGTGGCTCGCGGGCTCTAGAGCACAGGCTCAGTAGTTGTGGCGCACAGGCTTAGTTGCTCTGCGGCATGTGGGATCTTCCCGGACCGGGCCTCGAACCTGTGTCCCCTGAATCGGCAGGTGGACTCTTACTCACTGAGCCACCAGGGAAGCCCTATTCTTTTTAAAGCAGACCAATAACCCTTATGCCAGAGAGACATATTTTGAGGTGGCATATTCTACTCGCCTTGACATGGATGTATCCCAATTTGCTTATGCATTCATCTTTTGAAGGATATCCTGATTTCAAGTTTTTAGCCATTATGGAAGTGCTGCTGTGCATAATTGCATCCTTGTTTGCATTTGGACATAGATTTTCAAAGCAGTTGCCTAAATACTGGAAGTATGATTGTTGGATCCCAACGTGAGACTTGTTTAGCTTTGGAAAAAACTGCCAAATTGTCTTACAAAGTGGCTGCACAGGCATCCCCCCAGCTATGAGGGAGAGTTCCTTTTGTTCCTCACCCTCTAGCAATTGGTATTGTCATATTTTTGGAGCTTAGCAGTCCCAATTGGTGTGCTATGGTGTCTCATGATTTTAATTTGTAGTTCCCTAATGGTATATGATGTTGAGCTTTTTTCTGTATGACTTTTACTATCTGTAACTTTTTTGGCAGGATGTCTGTTCAGATCACGCTGTTCATGTTCATGCTGGGAGGAGCCCTGTCTCCTCGGGACCTGCTGGGGCTTTGGCTTCAGGAACACGCGGGGCTGAGTCCACGCTGATGGCCTGGCTTCGGTACAACCCGGGGTCAAGTCCACACTAACGGAAACCGGGTCTCCTCAGGACCCGCCGAGGCTTCAGCTCTGGGACACTGGGGGGTCCAGTTCAGGCTGACATGAGCCTGATCTCCTCAGGACCTGCTAGGAGGTGATGCCGCTGAGGGAGAAGGTGAGGAAAAGTGGGGAGAAGGTTCCTGTGCAGGGCTGACCGCTGTGGGTGTCTGTCTCCAGAGGACCCAGGAGAGGAAGGGCTTGATGTGGAAAACTGGGTTTTTGGCCCATTTTGTGTGGGGTGTAGACAGTTGAATGTCGTTCTTTGGCGTGTAGTGTCTGGTTTTCCCAGCACCGTTTATTGAGGGGCCTGTCCTTTCCCTGGTGTATGTTCTTGGCTCCTTTCTTGTGAATTAACTGATCACATACCTGTAGGTTGATTCCTGGGCTCTCTGCTCTATTCCTCTGGTCTGTGTGCCTGTTTTTCTGCCAATGCCACAATTTTGGGGGACTAGCTTCATAATGAAGTGTGAAGTCAGGGAACGAGATGCCTCCACACATTCCCCTGCCTCAGGGTCGCTTTGGTTCTTCTGGGTCCTTTGTGGTTCCACACACAACCTAAGATGGTTCGTCCTGTTTCTATGGAAAATGTCATTGGACTTTTGGTAAGGATTGCGTTGAATGTGTACATTAACAGGATCTTAGCTGGAGAAACTGTCAGGGCATGACTTAAGAGCAGCATCAGGGCCTTTGTTGGGTCAACATTATGGTCTCAGTGAAAGATATGATCAGAACCTGAGTTACTAAGAACATCAAGGCTTCATTTAGGAAAAGCTTCAGGGCCTGAGTTAGGCACAGCCTCAGGACTTCACTTAAGGACACTGACAGGGCTTTCTTTGGGACAGAGTCAGGAACGTGCATAGAAATGTGGCAGGAAATTATCTCAGGAGAGTGTCCAGATTTTAGTTATTGATTTCAACAGGTCCCATGTTAGGGACAGATTCCGGGCCTTAGTGAGAGCGAGTGTGAAGGACTTATTTAGGGTTAGTCAGGGCTTAGTTAGGGAGACTATTAGGGTTTCAGTTAGGATAAGATGCAGGATATTAGCTTGGGACAGAGTCAGGTTGCGGGCCAGGGATAGCGTCACGAAATGACCCAGGAGAAGCGTGAAGACCTTCGTTATTGAGAGCCTCAGGGCCGTAGTTAGGACCAGCGTGAGGGCCTAAATCAGGACCACTGCCAGGGCTTCCTATACAGACACCGTCAGAGCATAAGGAAGGTACAACCAAAGGGCCTAAGTGAGGCTTATCTTTAGGGCCTGAGTTCGGGACACTGTCAGGGCATGACTTAGGAGCAGCAGAAGGTCCTCTGTGGGATCAGCGTCAGGTTCTTCATTAAAGACATTATCAGGGCCTCTGTTAGGGAGAGCCTCAGGGCCTCATTTATGGACAGCATCAAGGCTAACTTTGGGTAAGTTTCAGGACCTTGGTAAGACCTGGGTCAAGATATTAACTCAGGATAGTATCAGGACTCTAGATATTGGCGGCACTAGTGCCTTAGTTAGACACAGTGTCAGGGCCTGAGTTAGGAGTAGCATTATAGCCTTTGTTAGGTATAGTGTCAGGGACTGAGCTAGGAGGAGCCTCCAGGCCTAAGTTTGGGACAGATTCACAGCCTCGGGACTAATTTCAGGGCGTTATTTAGGGACAGCATCAGGGATTTAGTTAGCATAACAGGAGGAATTCCTACAAGCACGCTTTAAGCCAACACACTCAGATGCAGAAGTAAACCATGCACGCTGGTATAAAGGAATATTCCACAGAAGTTGAGTACATTTTGTTTAAGGTGCGTAAGAGTTTAAACATTATTTTTTTCAGAAAACTATATTCAGAAGATGAAGGAATTTCATCCTAAAGAATCTCTTTAGCTAAATTTAACATTAGCAAATGAGAAGTTTACGTTCAGGTCTAGGGCTAGTGTCAGGTAATGACCTAGGTTTGGAAACAAGCCCTTAGTTACGTAGAGAATCAGGGGCTAATTTAGGACCTGTGCCAGGGCTTCGGGTAGGGACAGTGTCAGAGCCTGATATAGGGAGAATGTGAGAGCCTGAGTGAGGCCTAGCGTCAGGCACCTAGATGCAGACACTGTCAGGGCATGACTTAGGAGCAGCATCAGGGCGTTTGTGGAGTCAGCATTCAGATCATAGTGAAAGACATGAGCAGGGCTTGAGTGAGTCACAGAATCAAGGCCTCGGTTAAGGAATGCTTCAGGGCCTCAGTTAGGCACAGCCTCACGTCTTCAGTTAAGGAGAGCGACAGGGCTCTCTTTGGGACAGTGTCAGAACCTTGGATAGAAATGTGTCAGCATATTAGCTCAGGATAGTGTCCGGATTTTAGTTATTGATTGCAGCAGGACCCATGTTAGGGACAGATTCCAGGCCTTAGTGAGAGATAGTGTCAAGACCTTAGTTACTGAGAGCATCAGGGCCTTCTTTAGAAGCAATGTTAGGGCTTCGTGTAAAAATAGCATCACGGACTGGCTTCGGGCGAGCGACAGGGCCTGAGTGAGGCCTAGCGTCATTCCTGTAGGTGGGGACACTGTCAGGGCGTGACACAGGAGCAGCATCAGTGCCGTTGTTGGATCAGCATTATGGTCTTCGTTAAAGACATGAGCAGGCCTTCTGTTAGGGACAGCGTCACGGCTTACTTAGCGACATTTTCAGGACCTTAGTAAGAGATGGGATAGTAAATTAGCTGAGGATAGTGTGAGGACTTTAGATATTGATGGCATCAGGGCCTTAGTTAGGGACAGTGTCAGGCTGTGAGTTAGGCCTAACATCCAGGCCTTAGTTAGGGACAGTGTCAGGGCATGGGGACTCAATTCAGGTCCTGACATGGGCACAGCATAAGGGCTTCAGTTAGCATAAGAGGCAGGACATTAGCTAGGGACAGGGTTAGGGTAAAGTCTAGGGATTGTGTCAGCAAATGACCTCGGGATAGTGTCAAGACCTTAGTTACTGAGAACCTGAGGGCCTTATTTAGGACCAGCATCAGGGCCGGAATTGGGCAAGAAACAGGGCCTGAGTGAGGCCCAGCTTCAGGCCCCTAGCTGGAGACAGTGTCAG